>NC_091986.1:3090766-3818350 GCF_044704955.1 Pristiophorus japonicus
TAGATGCAGGAAGAATGTTCCCGATGTTGGGGAAGTCCAGAACCAGGGGTCACAGTCTTAGGATAAGGGGTAAGCCATTTAGGACCGAGATGAGATGAAACAACTTCACTCAGATAATTGTGAACCTGTGGAATTCTCTACCGCAGAGAGTTGTTGATGCCAGTTTGTTAGATATATTCAAGAGGGAGTTAGATATGGCCCTGGCTGCTAAAGGGATCAAGGGATATGGAGAGAAAGCAGGAAATGAGTACTGAGGTGAATGATCAGCCATGATCTTATTGAATGGCGGTGCAGGCTCGAAGGGCCAAATGGCCTACTCCTGCACCTATTTTCTATGTTTCTGTGATAGAGGCATAAACTGGTAGTATTTCAGATGTTACCTTGGCAATGGTCCAGATATGTAATTGGATTAAGGCATTCTCAAGCAAGCAACATTGGGATGGACGGGAGTGCAGGAATCAAGGGCTGCAATGCACTCACATTCTCTGAGCTTGGGATTCTAGTCAGTATGTGAGCTCTGTTTTTATACAGGAGGCATTCGTGAGATTGGGACTGATGAGTGTGCTCAGACTGTGTGTGCAATGTGGATGAAATGAGAGGCATGATTCAATGTGTTGGGACAGTCTTACACTGAAGCTGAACAGCTTGCGTGTGTCAATGATCATGTTGCATTGCTTTGCCAACAGAGACAGAAACGGTACTGGGAGAAATCATTCGATATGTCACTGGTGCTGGTGCTGATCCAAGCAACAATCGTGTTGCTGCCCATGCCCTGGAGCCAAATCTGCTCTTAGGCTCACTGCAACAGAGCACCAGGCCAACAGGCCCGAGGTTTGGCAGGCAGGCTTTGAGGGACATCAATCTGCTGCCTGACAACACGTCATCTTATGGCAACTAAAAGTAGCAGTTCATGTAACTAATAAGCGCAGAAAACAGTCTTCAAAAAATACTTGGTTTTAAATTCCCTTCAGATGCCGTAGAGAATCAGAAGTGAAAAAGTGCTCCATTGTTGGGTTGTGGAACGATGGTACTATATTATCTGCTCATTATCACATTGCTGTTTGTGGGAGCTTGCCACATTACAACAGTGACTACACTCCAAAAGTACTTCATTGGCTATAAAGCGCTTTGAGACGTCCGGTGGTCGTGAAAGACGCTATATAAATGCAAGTCTGTTTGTCTGTCTGTACTTGAATAGAACTCTTGGATTATTCTGACCCTGCAGTGACTGAGCTGTTGTTGCTATTGTCCTGCACCCATCGGCACAGTATTTCAATATTGTCCTGTTCCAAAATCCTTTATTCTATTGCACTAGCTTGCAATGATTATTATATACATAATATAAACACGTTTCAATGTTGCACTGTGAAAGGAGAATAAAACGTGCATTGTGATCAAAAGTAAAAAGAAAAAAAGACTTGCATTTTTTAGCGCCTTTCATGACACACCGGACGTCCCAAAGCGCTTTGCAACCAACAAAGTCCTTTTCGAAGTGGAGTCACTTTTGTAATGTGGGAAACACGGCAGCTCCCACAAACAGCAATGTGGTAATGACCGGATCATCTGTTTCAGTGCTGATGATTGAGGGATAAATATTGACCCGGAGACCAGGGATAATTCTTTTACGTTCACCAGTTCAAAGTCTCATCCGAAATATGGCCCCTCCGACAGTGCAGCACTCCCTCAGCACTGCACTGGAAGTGTCAGCCTAGATTTTTGTGCTCAAGTCCCTGGAGTGGGACTGGAACCCACAACCTGCTGACTCAGAGACAAGGTGCTGCCCACTGAGCCACAGCTGACATTGTGAATAAATGCAAAAAGTTTTTGCATGAATGGCTTTGTTCTAAATTCTGTTTTGGAAATTTATGACTGAGGACTATTTTTAGCATCGGGAAATCACGTTGTGAGGAGCAGACATTGTTATATTGCTGTCTTCATTCCAATATCCAAATGTGGTCAAAGCAGAGTTGGCACTTTGAGGAGTACGGAGTTTAGAAAGTGGCCTGACGATGTAAACTAAAGCTACAGTGCAGGCCTTCTACAATTTTCCACAATCATTTATAAGAAACATGTCAACGAACTGCCATATGCTTTTTATACAATCCAATTATAAGTTAATTTATTGGGAATAACATTAAGAACATAAGAACATAAGAAATAGGAGCAGGAGTAGGCCATCTAGCCCCTCGAGCCTGCTCTGCCATTCAATAAGATCATGGCTGATCTGACCCTGACCTGAACTCCACTTCCCTGCTCGCTCCCCATAACCCTTTATTCCCTTATCTTTCAAATATCTGTCTATCTCCACATTAAATATATTCAATGACCCAGCCTCCACAGCTCTCTGGGGCAGAGAATTCCACAGATGCACGACCTCAGAGAAGAAATTCCTCCTCATCTCCATTTTAAATGGGCGACCCTTTATTCTGAGAATATGTCCCCTAGTTCTTGATACCCCCACGAGGGGAAACATCCTCTCTGCATCTACCCTGTCAAGCCCCCTCAGAATATTATACGTTTCAATAAGATCACCTCTCATTCTTTTAAACTCCAATGAGTATAGGCCCAACCTGCTTAACCTTTCTTCATAAGACAACCCCTTCATCTCAGGACTCAACCGAGTGAACCTTCTCTGAACAACCTCCAATACAACTATATCCCTCCTTATATACGGCGACCAATACTGTAGAAATTATAGAATGAGTAAAAGCTGTTTGGTTCATCAAGACCATTTCCAACAGACCAGACAGGGTTTGCATTGTCATGGATACTTCCCAAATGATTGAATTACCTGAAGTAGATAAGCAGCTGTAGATGTAACATTTTGAAGTAGCAAACTATACAATTTCTTCCGAATCACTGAGTGAGACACACAGCTTGGACGAGACAATAAAGGTGAGGATGACAAAGAGATTAGGAAAGGGGTCAAAAAAACAATTAGGAAGGCAAAATTAAATGATCAAGGAATATAAAAATAAATAGTAATGTATTATATAGACATATAATTAACAAAAGGGCCACTAAGGCTTGCACAAGATAAACGCACAGGTAATGACACTGAAATGGCAGAAGTATTGAATCATTACTTTGCCTCAGTATTTACCAGAGAGACTAACATGGTGGACATGACATTAGAAAAAGAGATCAAAAAAGATATTTAAAATTGAAAAGGGGGAGATAATTGATAAACGAGTCAAATTAGAGAGGATAAACCCCCTGGACCAGATGGATTGCATCCGTGCATTATAAAAGAAACCAGGGAAGAGATAGCAGCGATACTATTATAACTATATAACAATTCATTAGATAAGGGAATGGTGGCAGATGATGAGCAGAAAACTAATGTTATTTCTATATTTAAAAAGGGAAATAGAACAAGTCTAGGTAACTATTAACCAGTTTGCTTAATGTCTGTGGGAAGAAAGATAATGGAATCTTTACACATTTGGACGGAAATGTGTGCGCACTTCCTGTCTGCGATATTGAGGGCTTAGTAGGCCAGTTAGCGCCTATTTTTCAGGTGCTGCACAGCTGAATTTCTCGACCATTTAGTCCCCTTGGTTGACAAATTTAAAGGGACACTACATTCACAAAATAAGCATGAAATTTACCCCCAATGATAGCAGCTAACAAATGCTTAATCTGTTCGTGACATTCTTCTGTTTACTATTTTAATGGATCATTATACAAATATGGAAAATATGCGTTAATATCAGCAACAGTATTCTCTAGCCTACGAGGCAACTTTATGAATTTGCGCAGCCAATGGTGGGGAGGGGAGGGAGGGAAGAAGGGGGGGTTGCCCTCCAGGAATCCAGTGATGCGCATGTTTAACAATCTAGTACAGAAAGAAATGCAGCAGTTAATATTTTGTACAAGATATTATTCTTCTAACTGCTTTGCTCATGACCTGAAGACGTGCATAAGAAAGTGTTTGTGCTCTGTAACCATCAATGGATTGCACGACCTGTGGCCAAAGGAATGACGTATTCTGAAGGACGAATGCAGATCAAATCATTTGTGGTTTGATAAGTGTCAACTTTTATTTTAATTAGTTGTGCATTACAATCTTCTTGATTTAACTTTTATGACCCTATTCTCTGATAGCTGTGCCAATATTTCAACATTCCTGCCATTAAGCTGACTAACATTGGTCGAACCTGGAGTTCAATACTCCCGATTCTTGTTCATCTCTATCCCCCCAGTGCAAGTCTGCACAGCTTTAACAAACCGTAAGAAGCAAAAAGCTGTTTTTTTCGCTCATTTGCACGAACCTGTCTACAGATGTGATTACTGCTCAGTACGATACAACCTCAACAATAGTTTATCATCGTCTACTGCTCCTGTACCTCTGTTTCTACACACTGGCTTTTTCTTACAATGAATGCACAAAACAAAATATGACCCAGTGATCTTTTAATGCGCTTTGGTGTAAACTAAGTCAGACTTTGAGTTGAGATCAAGGTCACAGAGGGGGCCAGATCGCCAGATGGCACATGAATACAAGTGCACATTCTCCATTCAACGTGACCGTTACCTGTTAATTAACTAACTTCTTAATGTGTTCATTTGTAATTATTTGTTTTATTTAAAGCAGAGAAATAAAGTGTAGGGGGAATCACTTCCTTGTCTGTAATTGCCAACTTTGAAGTAAATACCTTGTGCCTCGGTGGAGCCAGCGATGTCTCTGT
The DNA here is from genome assembly GCF_044704955.1 of Pristiophorus japonicus. Taxonomy (NCBI): domain Eukaryota; kingdom Metazoa; phylum Chordata; class Chondrichthyes; family Pristiophoridae; genus Pristiophorus; species Pristiophorus japonicus. The sequence continues at coordinate 3,095,458 of NC_091986.1, forward strand.
CACACATTCTCCCTCATCAAACTGTGCGCTCTGGTACTTCCTGTGCGGGTTCATGCAACGCTGCTGTCTGATGGCAACCCAGGAAACGTTATCGAGTGTTGCTGTGTGCTCAGGTCAGTCTCAAAACCCCAATTTCACAGCTATTCATCAAAGCTGCTCCAACAATTGCAGCATTTGGTCAGCAGAACCCCGGCCACCGAAAGGGAGCCCGAGTTGTGCAGCTGGAACTTTCAAGGGTTGCAGCACGAGAGGAGGTGGCCACCACTTTAAACAGGGGGGGGGATGGGGTGAAGGAGCCCCGAAGAGGATTGCAAGACCAAAGCCTAAAACAGTTTGCGCTAAGGGCCAAAGTGGAAGGAGAGGAGGCCCTCTCTCTCCATCCCGACCCTTCAGGGATTTCCTGTCACGACCAAAGGGCTCCCACTAGGCCTGCTGTTACTATTTCCATTCCTCACTCAAGGACTGCGCCCATTTATGTTGCTCCGACTGCATCTGGCTGAGAGCAGCTAACCCACCACACAACCTGGGGCTTTCCTGATCTGTGTGGATCAGTTTGGCAGCCCGATATACTTTGCTTTGGGGCAAAAAGAAGCATTTCGCCCCTTCCCTCCCCTATGAAAGCTTGTGGACATGTCCTACATTCACTCATGTCCTCCTCAAAGAATGACCTTTGCCCACAACTATTGGGTCACCAATGGCAACAGTATGAAGAACGAAGTTATGATGTAATCATTAGAACTCTGAGAAACAGCAATAGAGAAACAAGGACACCAAACCCGATGGTTTTCATTAGCTGCTCTGTTGGGCTTCGTTATTGTATTTGAGCAAGATTGAATAGTTAAGCAATCTGACCATTACATTTTCTGGCCTGGATTGTCCTCTTCGAGGCAAAGTTTTGGTGGGATGTCGTCTACTCCAAACCCCAACCTATTTTCCTGGGTTGGGGCTCATTAGACGGGCTCCTGGTGGGATTCCCGCTGTCGAGAGATAGCCCCCACACACAGGACAAACAAGAACGCTCCTGTGGTACTGCAGCGTGACGAAACTGGGGCCTTCAGCAGGTAAGTTCCTGGTAGACGGAAAAGGCCAGATAGGAGGAAGGCCCTGGCCCTGGCCCTGCGTGAATGTATTTCTCTGCCTGGACCACTGCTGTACACTCCTGGCTGACCCACCACACGTGAATGTCGATCAGGCCCGACCGCCCACATTGTCTGATATTCTTCGCCGTGAATCTGCCAGATTTCAGGCAGGACTGCAGAGGAGAATTCCCCCATAGTGACATCCAATTGAAATCACTAACCACATTACAGAGTGTAAAGCGGACCAGCACAGCTCTGAAACAGTCACCACCAAAATCTAACTGTCGATTCATTTTCCACTAACTGATCATAATAAAAAAACCTATGGAGAAAGGCAGAGAAATACATTAAATTGCAAATACAGATCCCTTATTGTAAGCATCATTTCATATCAAACTTTTGGGTCCTTGAAGTCTATTGGAGCAGCTCCGATTAGAAATAAAGAATGAATTGTGGATGCTTTAGGAACCGATGCACAACATAGTGCTTGTCAATATTCTGGGAAGTGAGCCAGCTTAGGGAGCAGAGGCAGCACATTTTGCCTGGATACCGTCTGACCTTGTTTCCACTTTATACCCATCAACTGGTACGAGTCATTCTTTCAGGACAGGCGCAATATTTACTTCCTCTCCCCAAGTGCCTATTTCACTTGGCTGAGAAACAATTTTCGAAGTTGTGCATCATTTGTTTATTTTCTTGCAAAAAATTGGCAAGGAGCTTCCAGCTAAGCTGGTCTCACATCCCACAACGCCACGGAGTATTTCTCCATTCACTGACACTGCTGCACTGAGAATGCTGAGCAGCTGATAATTTCAGCATTCCAGTGCATCATGGAGTTATATCTGTCAGATTGTAGCTGAACAAATTTGATCAAGTATGGAGATGTGATAGGCTATAATGCAATTCCTGTTTGTATTCCTGATCTGAGAGGAGCAATTTGTTCGACAAGACCAGCTACCCCAGGATACACTATTTTATACCTGGGACTCCCTGGCCAAAGACCGCCCTAAGTGGAGGAAGTGCATCCGGGAGGGCGCTGAGCACCTCGAGTCTCGTCACCGAGAGCATGCAGAAAGCAAGCGCAGGCAGCGGAAGGAGTGTGCGGCAAACCAGACTCCCCACCCACCCTTTCCTTCAACCACTGTCTGTCCCACCTGTGACAGGGACTGTGATTCTCATATTGGACTGTTCAGCCACCTAAGGACTCATTTTAAGAGTGGAAGCAAGTCTTCCTCGATTCCGTGGGACTGCCTTTGATGATGGATAAATTTTACTAATTACATTATACAAAAAACAAATGCATCCAACCAGCACACTTCGTTGGGTACAAGAATAAGGAAGTCTTGCTCCAATTGTACAGGGTATTGGTGAAACCACACCTGGAGTACTGTGCACAGTTTTGGACTCTGTATCCAATGAAGGATATACTTGCCTTAGAGGTGGTGCAACAAAGGCTAACTGGATTCATTCCTGGGATGAGAATGTTGTCCTGTGAGAAGAGATTGAGCAGACTGGGCCTAAACTCTCTGGCGTTTAGAAGAATAAGAGGTGATCTCATTGAAACATACAAGATTCTGATAGGGATTGACAAGGTAGATGCTGAGAGTTTGTTTCCCCCGGGCTGGAGAGTCTAGAGCTAGGGGGCACAGTCTCAAGAGGAGGGGTCGGCCATTTAAGAAAGAGATGAGGAGGGATTTCTTCACTCAGAGGGTGGTGAATCTTTGGAATTCTCTACCCCAGAGGGCTGTGGATGCTCAGCCGTTGAGTATATTCAAGGCTGAGATAGATAGATTTTATGGGGGACAAATTCGTGTGTTTTGAGCCACACCATAGCACCAGCGCTAAAACGGCATTCAGAGCTCCGCCAACACCTGATGCCCATTCCAGCACCGCACGCCATATTGGTCTCACTGGCATCAGTACTGCCGCTAAACCCGATCACCTGGGACCTCACCATCATGCGATCATGACTCATGACATCAGTGAGTGCGTAACGCTCACTTGACACCTGATCTCCCAACTTCGTTATAGCCATTGAACTTACCGGCTGGAGAGAACACGGACAGGTAGAGGTGGCGTGCAGCAACAGGAAGCCGACTCCAGGGATCATCACCAACCACTCGCACCTGACAGGGTTTTGAAGTTTGAGTGGCTGTGTGCTACTTCCTTCTACTGCAAGAGGTTACTTTAGTCATTTCAAGATTCTTTGGTATCAGGGAATGTTCAGGCAAGTGCAAAACTCCATAATTATTTTGGAAAAGTTACAACCTACAACACTTGCTAAAAACCATGGAGGCTGTACTGGCTGTCGGGACCTCGTCCTCCAGGATCTACGGCGGGGAGAGCGGAGGGAGCGAGAAAGACGGGAACATATGCGCAGAGGGAGGAGGGCCATCGGGGCTCTCAACAGGAGGCATTATCCTCCTCGGGTCTTCCAACATCACTTCTCCAACCTCCATTTAAGTGAGGAGCAGTGTATTAGGAGGTTCTGCTTCACCAAGGAGATGGTGACAGAACTCTGCCTCCTCCTGCTCCCAGACCTCCGGCCTCAGACCAGGGTGACCACGGCTTTCCCAGAATCTTCACCAGCGGATCCTTCCGGTCTGCAGCAGGAAACATAGCGAACATCTCTCAGTTCGCCGTCCACCGATGACCCGGGAGGTCACTGAGACTCTGTACTCCAGGAGAAGGGACTGCATTGGCTTTCCGATCACCAGAGCCAAGCAGGACGAGCAGCATGTGGCTTTGCCAGGATAGCGGGATTCCCCACGGTGCAGGGCGCCATTGACTGCACCCACGTGGCTTTGTGGGCACCGCATCACAATCCCCATAACTGCAAAAGCTACAACTCACTTAATGTGCAACTTGGTGTGCGATCACACACACCGAATCCTCACGGTCAATGCCCGCTATCCTGGCAGCAGCCACGATGCATTCATCCTGCGCCAGACCGGTGTGCCAGCTCTCTTCCAGCCACCACATCAATCTCGTGGCTGGCTGCTGGGAGACAAGGCCTATCCACTCTCCAACTGGCTCATGACGCCCACCCTCTGCAATCCCAACACTCCTGCCCAGCACTCATTTAATGAGAGCCATGCTGCCACCAGGAGCATCATTGAGCAGACCATCGGCTTATTGAAGCAACGGTTCCGTTACCTTGACCTCTGGGGAGGAGTCCTGCAGCACTCGGCTGAGTGGGTATCCCTATTCATCATCATCTGTGCATGCTGCACAGCTTGGCCATCATGAGGGCTCAGCCATTGCCAGTAGGGATTGCGGGACCACCTCAGGAGGACAATGAGGCCGAGGAGGAAAAGGAGGGAGAGTGAGGGAGCGAGACAATCAGCCTTTCAGACAAGCTGTCTGTGACCATCAGACTCGGATTCACATGAATGAAACCCCAGATCCCCATAGCTCACCACATCCCCATCATACCATCCCTGTCTCACACATATCACAGTCTCCTCATGGGCACAAAGCTGAAATGAGAGAGACCACAAAATATTCCAAACTCAATTAATACATTTATTTATAATCATATCACATGAATTCTCAGAACCAATGAACCTTGTGCCTGCCATGGTTGAATAGCTGCCATTGTGTGCAAGATGTGAGATGTGAATGTGAGTATTGCTAGGTCGAGATTAATGGTGGGTGCGTGCTGGGGGTGTGGTACATTGAGCAGTATGTGAAGCTTGCGGTACAGATTGTGGTATGTAGCATTTGTTGAAGCCTTCACTCACCCGGACCACCCATGTGAGGTCATTAAGCTTCTTCCTGCACTGCGTGTGGGTCCAGGGGATCAGAGTGCTGCCCGTGATGTGGTGTGCAACCTCCCACCACATAGTCCGGCAGACCTGTGGCGAGGGCCTCCTGCTCGCTGCTGGGTACAGGACTGCCCGCCTTCTCTCTACCGCTAAAACCAATGTCTCCAAAGCTTCATCACAAAACCTCCAGGCTCTCTCCCTGGGGCGGTGATCTGCCATCAGGATTTGTAAGTAAGTGCTCCTTCTCCTTGTCCTTCTTAGGGTTGTTGGGGCAGTTGCTCACCCAACAACGCTGAGAATGAGGTGCTGCAGCATCACTGAACCTCCCCTTTAAGTAGTGAAAAAACCCGTGGTAATCATTAATTGCCTTTAGACTGCCCCCGATATTGGTCCAGCTTTTCAGTGTAACGCCAATGAGCTTGGGTTTTTAGACAAGAATCATGACTGAAATCATTTTAATGATGAGTGAGGACGAATTTTGCGTGCAACCTAGACAATTTTCAGGTGGCACGACCGAACCATTTTTAGTCTAAACACCGCCCATTTCTTGGCTGTAACGAATTTCTCGCCCTTGGACTCTAAGGGAATCGAGGGATATGGGGATCGGGTGGGAAACAGGAGTTGAGGTCGAAGATCAGCTATGATCTTATTGTATGGCAGAGCAGGCTGTTGATTCTTATGTTCCTCCGGTACTGCGCACCCATCTACTTCCATTGTGCACTGTCAATGCTATTTCATAATCTGTCAACAGAAGGAGCAGTTTTTAAAGGTGGGGTGGGCCCGAGTAAATTCTGATGACCTTCTGTCCCACTCCCCAAACTCTGTTGTCGGACAGCAGAATGGATTGAAATCCAGGAGATTTTATGTGCGTCCCTCATAGTTTAACCAGTCAGTTGAAGGAGACCCTCAGAACGGAAGGGACTTTGTCCATCCTGGTCTCACTCGCTCCCAAAGAATGAGCACCTCAATTGACTAACATTGGCTTCCACAGACAGGAGGAGAGGGAAAACAGATCTATCCGCTCTAAAAGGAGTTTACATGTTCGAAGGCAACTTTAAACAGAGTAATTAGCGTGGAAAATGTTCAACAAAGGAATGGCACAGTAAACAGTACAATATTGGAGCTTTAAGTCAAGACTATCTAGCATAAAATGAACCCATATACTGATTTTCTCTGTCAATGTACGATTCATTGCCATGAGTTTTTGCGCCCGATAATTCATCGACATACATAGAAACATAGAAAATAGGTGCAGGAGTAGGCCATTCGGCCCCTCGAGCCTGCACCACCATTCAATAAGATCATGGCTGATCATTCCCTCAGTACCCCTTTCCTGCTTTCTCTCCTTACCCCTTGATCCCTTTAGCCGTAAGGGCCATATCTAACTCTCTCTTAAATATATCCAAAGAATTGGAATCAACAACTCTCTGCGGCAGGGAATTCCACAGGTTAACAACTCTCTGAGTGAAAAAGTTTCTCCTCTTCTCAGTCCTAAATCGCCTACCCCTTATCCTAAGACTGTGTCCTCTGGTTCTGGACTTCCCCAACATCGGGAACAATCTACCTGCATCGAACCTGTCCCGTCCCATCAGAATTTTGCATGTTTCTATGAGATCCCTTCTCATCTTTCTAAACTCCAATGAAAAAAGGCCCAGTTGAGCCAGTCTCTCCTCATATGTCAGTCCAGCCATCCCGGGAATCAGTCTGATGAACCTTCGCTGCACTCCCTCAATAGCAAGAGCGTCTTTCCTCAGATTAGGAGACCAAAACTGGACACAATATTCCAGGTGAGGCCTCACCAAGGCCCTGTACAACTGCAGTAAGACCTCCCTGCTCCTATACTCAAACCCCCTATCTATGAAGGCCAACATACCATTTGCCTTCTTCACCGCCTTCTGTACTTGTATGCCAACTTTCAATGACTGATGAACCATGAAACCCAAGTCTCGTTGCACCTCCCCTTTTCCTAATCGGCCGCCGTTCAGATAATATTCTGTCTTTGCGTTTTTGCCCCCAAAGTGGATAACCTCACATTTATCCACATTATACTGCATCTGCCATGCATTTGCCCACTCACCTAACCTGTCCAAGTCACCCTGCAGCCTCCTAGCTTCCCCCTCACAGCTCACACCGCCACCCAGTTTAGTGTCATCTGCAAACTTGGAGATATTACACTGAATTCCTTCATCCAAATCATTGATGTATATTGTAAAGAGCTGGGATCCCAGCACTGAGCCCTGCGGCACTCCACTAGTCACTGCTTGCCATTCTGAAAAGGACCCGTTTATCCCGACTCTCTGCTTCCTGTCTGCCAACCAGTTCTCTATCCAAGTCAGTATATTACCCCCAATACCATGTGCTTTGATTTTGCACACCAATCTCTTGTGTGGGACCTTGTCAAAAGGCTTTTGAAAGTCCAAATACACCACATCCACTGGTTCTCCCTTGTCTACTCTACTAATTACATCCTCAAAAAATTCCAGAAGATTTGTCAAGCATGATTTCCCCTTCATAAATCCATGCTGACTTGGACCGATCCTGTCACTGCTTTCCAAAGGCACTGCTGTTTCATCCTTAATAATTGATTCCAACATGTTCCCCACCACTGATGTCAGGCTAACCGGTCTATAATTAGCCGCTTTCTCTCTTCCTCCTTTTTAAAAAATGGTGTTACATGAGCTACCCTCCAGTCCGTAGGAACTGATCCAGAGTCGATAGACTGTTGGAAAATGATCACCAATGCATCCACTATTTCTAGCGCCACTTCCTTACGTACTCTGGGATGCAGACAATCAGGCCCCGGGGATTTATGAGCCTTCAATCCCATCAATTTCAATAACACAATTTCCCGCCGAATAAGGATATCCTTTAGTTCCTCCTTCTCACTAGACCCTCGGTCCCCTAGTACTTCCGGAAAGTTATTTGTGTCTTCCTTCGTGAAGACAGAACCAAAGTATTTGTTCAACTGGTCTGCCATTTCTTTGTTTACCATTATAAATTCACCTGATTCTGACTGTAAGGGACCTACGTTTGTCTTCACTAATCCTTTTCTCTTCACATATCTATAAAAGCTTTTGCAGTCAGTTTTTATGTTCCCAGCAAGCTTCTTCTCGTACTATATTTTCCCTCTCTTAATTAAATCCTTTATCCTCCTCTGCTGAATTCTAAATTTTTCACAGTCCTCAGGTTTGCTGCTTTTTCTGGCTAATTTATAGGCCTCTTCCTTGGATTTAACACTATCCTTAATTTCCCTTTTTAGCCACGGTTGAGCCACCTTCCCCGTTTTATTTTTACTCCAGACAGAGATGTACAATTGCTGAAGTTCATCCATGTGATCTTTAAATGTCTGCCATTGCCTATCCACCGTCAACGCTTTAAGTATCATTTACCAGTCTATTCGAGCCAAACCATCGAAGTTACGTTTCCTGAAGTTCAGGACCCTAGTCTCTGAATTAACTGCGTCACTCTCCATCCTAATAAAGAATTATACCATATTATGGTCACTCTTCCCCAAGGGGTCTTGCACAACAAGATTGCTAATTAGTCCTTTCTCATTACACATCACCCAGTCTAGGATGGCCAGCTCCCTGGTTGGTTCCTCGACATATTGGTCTAGAAAACCATCCCTAATACACTCCACGAAATCCTCCTCCACCGCATTGCTACCAGTTTGGTCAGTCCAATCAATATGTAGATTAAAGTCACCCAAGATAACTGCTGTATTTATTGCACACATCCCTAATTTCTTGTTTGATGCTGTCCCCAACCTTACTACTACTACTGTTTGGTGGTCTGTACACAAATCCCACTAGCGTTTTCTGCCCCTTGGTATTCCGTAGCTCCACCCATATCGATTCCACATCATCCAAGCTAATGTCCCTCCTTACTATTGCATTAATTTCCTCTTTAACCAGCAATGCCACCCCGCCTCCTTTTCCTTTCTGCCTATCCTTCCTGAATGTTGAATACCCCTGGATGTTGAGTTCCCAGCCTTGGTCACCCTGGAGCCATGTCTCCATGATGCCAATTACATCATACTCATTAACTACTATCTGCACAGTTAATTCGTCCACCTTATTCCGAATACTCCTCGCATTGAGGCACAGAGCCTTCAGGCTTGTCTTTTTAACACACTTTGCCCTTTAAAATTTTGCTGTAATGTGGCCCTTTTTGCTTTTTGCCTTGGGTTTCTCTGCCCTCTACTTTTACTTTTCTTCTTTCTATCTTTTGCTTCTGCCCCCATTCTACTTCCCTCTGTCTCCCTGCATAGGTTCCCATCCCCCTTCCATATTAGTTTAACCCCTCCCCAACAGCACTAGCAAACACTCCCCCTTGGACATTGGTTCCGGTCCTGCCCAGGTGCAGACCGTCCGGTTTGTACTGGTCCCACCTTCCCCAGAACCGGTTCCAATGCCCCAGGAATTTGAATCCCTCCCTGCTGCACCACTGCTCAAGCCACAGATTCATCTGAGCTATCCTGCGATTCCTACTCTGACTAGCACGTGGCACTGGTAGCAATCCCGAGATTACTACTTTTGATTACGACCGCCCACTGCCCACCCAAAAACACAAGTTTCGTCAAAAAACAGGTACATACTGCTGACATACCACCCAGCGGAGGATTCATGAGTGACATACCGCTGGGGGGTATGCACACCGCCCGCCCACATACCCGCCCACATACCACCGGAACTGCATACCATCCTGGAGAAGGTGCTTTTAAATGGATCTTAAGTAGGTGGTATGTACACAGAGCTGACAGGTTTGTTTGATAATACACAGATCTTTATAGTTCTCCACAGTGTGATGTATTTTTAAATAGATTGTAATATTTTCTAGTGTTAGACAATAATATAAATGGTCTAATAAAGCCTTATTTACTCCTTTATTAATGAACTATAATAAACATTTCATTAGATTCTCTTCCTCCCACAGCAATCTCTTCCCCACCCCCCCACAACGGTCTCTCTCTCCCCCAGTATCATTCACCACCCCCCACACGGCAATCTCTCTTACGCCCCGACAGCGATCTCCCTCCCCACCCCCCACAGCCTCACTCACCCACCCCACTCCCCCCCCACAGCGATCTTTCTCTCCCCCAGTCTCACTCACCCGCCCCTCCCCACAATCATCTCTCCCCGCCCTCACCCGCAACCCCCCCACCCCACAGCAATCTCCCCGCCCCCACAGCGATCTCACTCTCCCCCAGTCTCACTCACCACCCCCCCACCCCACAGCAATCTCCCCCCCCCCCACAGCGATCTCTCTCTCCCCCAGTCTCACTCACCCCCCCACAGCAATCTCAGTCCCCCCCCCACAGTGATCTCTCTCTACCCCAGTCTCACTCACCCCCCCCACCCCATAGCAATCTCCCCAACCCCCCCACCCACAGCGATCTCTCCCCGCCCTCTCCCCCCCCCCCCACAGCGATCTCAAGCCGGCAGTCCCTGGCCTCTCGTCGGTGCCTCTCGGGGGTGGAGCTAGACAGCCGCGCGTGCGCACAACTCGGGAGTCAGAGATTCCCAAGTCGGATGGCCTCCTCCGCCCGCACTCGGCCCGCTGCACTCCGCCCGGGTTACCGCCGAGAAAGGTGGGATGAAACTCCTGCCCACTTGGCCCCAGCAGTACCGGGCGGTAAAATAAATCAGGCACCGCTCGGGGACTGCCAAAAAACGGGCGGAACTTGGGGTTCACCAAATTCGGGCCCTTTATATTAAAATGTTACTATTGACCACTGTAAATACAATAAGCCAAGTGAGCATTGTTATATCAGACAGCATCTTGATGTAACTTGTATAAGGGATATGGGAACAGGGTGGATAAATGTGGGCGGGACTATTTGCTGGTGTGACGGGTTAGCACCGACATTGACTAGTTGAGCCAAACAGCCTTTCCCATATTGTAACTTCGATACATTTCTAAATTAAGTCCTGAAAATTGCAGTCATTTTTACTTTTCCTGCATCTATACGGAAATGTGTATTAGAAAGTTAATGCTTTAAATTACGACACATATTTAATAATTGATGAAAAAAGTGCAGCGCCAGAGGACTGGAGGATAACAACTATTATACCTTTATTTCCAAAGGGAGACAGAATATGTCCAGAGAACTATAGACCAGTCAGCTTAACATCGGTGGTAGGAAAAATAACAAAATCCCTACTAAAGGAGCAAATAGAAAAACTTCTAGAAACCAAAAATATAATAATGAATAGTCACCAACCTCACTGAATTCTTTCAAGAGGTAGCAGAGAGAGGAGACAAGGGTAATGCAGTAGATGTAATTTATCTAGATTTCCAAAAAAGCCTTCGATAAGGTTCCTCATAACAGACTGATGAACAAGGTCAGAGAATGCAGAGTCAGGGGACAAGTCGCAGAATGGATCGCTGGCTGGCTTCAAGGCAGAAAGCAGAGAATAGGGGTAAAGGGGAGCTATTCAGATGGCAGCAGGTAGAAAGTGGTATCAGAGTTGGGATCACTGTTGTTCACAATTTATATTAACAATTTTGACTTTGGAATCAAAAACATAATTTCTAAATTTGTGGATGACACGAAATGGAGGTTGTGGGGTGGGGGGGGGGGGCATGTAATCAATGCTGAGGAACTCTGCAACAACTTACTGGAAGATGTGAATAAACTTGCCGAATGAGCATATAATTGGCAAATGAAATTCAACACAGATAAATGTGAGGAATTACATTTTGGTAAGAAAAATAAGGAGGTCACTTATTACTTGGAAAATAAGAATCTAAATGGGGTAGAGGAGTAAAGGGTTCTGGGAGTACAAATACACAAACCACTAAAAGTTGTGATGCAGCTTAATAATGGCATAAAATTAAGTAAACCCAGCACTAAGGTTTATTTCTAGAGGGTAGAATTGAAAAGTAGAGAAGTTATGCTAAACCTGTATCGAACCTTGGTTAGACCACACTTGGAGTACTGTGTACAGTTCTGGTCACCATATTATAAAAGGGATATAGAGGCACTTGGGAGGGTGCAGAGAAGATTTACAAGGGTGATACCAGAAATGCAAGGGTATACCGATCAGGAAAGGATGAACAGGCTGGGTCTCTTTTCTCTTGAAAAAAGTAAGTTGAGGGGCGACCTTGTAGAGGTCTTTAAAATGATGAAAAGTTTTGACAGAGTAGACACAGAAAGAATGTTTCCACTTGTGGGGAAGAGCAAAACTAGAGGCCATCAATATAAGATAGTCACCAAGAAATCAAATAACTTGCTTACCCAGAGAGTGGTGAGAATGTGGAACTCGCTGCCACAGGGAGAGGTTGAGGCGAATAGTATCGATGCATTTAAGGGAAGGCTAGACAAGCATATGGGGGAGAAGGGAATACAGGGTTATGCTGATAGATTTAGATGAGGAAAGACGGGAGGAGGCTCGAGTGGAGCATAAACGCCGCCATGGACTGGTTGGGCCGGATGGCCTGATTCTGTGCCGTATATGCCGTGTAATCCCATGTAAATCTATATACTTCTAAATTACTGACTGGCAGGTACCTGTATCAATGCTGCTGTGCCATGGTGCCAGTCAATGAGGGGCTAATGCTTCGGTTTTGTGAATGGCATGTGCAGTACCCGAACTGAAGGAATTATTCTCTTACCTTTGATACTCTGTTGGCAACTTCCCTGCCAACAGTCAAACCTTGCACAAAGGTCCGAGCTGCAATGAAAGCCCTGGTCACCTGTATCTTCAGCTTTCGAGGCACGTCTCCAAATGGCTTGAGCTGGTCGGTGTATTTGCTGATGCACTCGAGGTAGTCCTCTGTGAAATGGTACTGGGGATTTACCAGCTGGAACATGCGCTCCAGTAAACGGGCCCAGAAATCGTTCAGCATCTCTTCCAGGTTCACATTGCCACCAGTATAGTAACGCTTCAGTTCCGTGAAGAGATCCTGGAACACTTCAGAATTCTGCATGTACAACAGGCCATATGTCCGTATAAACATGTCATTCAGTGACTTCTCAGAATTTTCCAAGAGTTCCCTGAAGAATTCTGTGAGAATAAAAAGCAGACTTTAGGGAATTATACTTAAAATAAAAGATTTGGCAGTCTTGATCAAATATCAATAATGCAGCAATTAATAATGCACATACATATAAAGGATATTATACATGAGGATATTTGAATCCAACACTTATGCCATGAGCAAAACTCAGACACCAATTAAAAAGTAATTATGTTAGTCTCATTCAACATTGTATTAACACAGCATCATAGACAGTATTTATTCATACAATGTACAGGCTTCGTTTACCAAAGGTAACATTTAAACTTTAAAAACAATCCTTGGAATGAATCATCAATGGTCATGTGGTGTAATGGTACTCGAAGTTGTAGTGAGACCCCAGAATGCCGACATCCATTATTGTGATGCTGGCACTATCAGTTTCCATTGAAATTGTTTGAGACAAAAGTTTTGAAATGTGCTGGTGATCAGCACGCGTGGTCTCGGTCTGGACAACCTCACTGGTGGTACTTTGTATATTTGCACGAGGGGGCAAAACAGTAGTCCGCAGCCAGAGACAGATGTGCGAAAAGTACCAGTATTAGAGCACGGAAAGTCTTTGGCGAGATTGTACAGGTTGGAGACCATCTATCAGACAATGCAAATACAATTGTCAATCTGCTTCTGACCATTTGCTCTTAAAGCCAAATGAGCATGTTGCTGTGGCAGATCTTCTCATTCATCCACTTTTACTTGACACCTCTGAAAGTGAAATTTTGGTGTGTAGTGATCAGGGTCCGGCTTTATACCTTCTCGTAGATCACCTCTGTGCTTGCTGCATTACATTTGGATAAAGCAACACAGGCTAAGAGTGACAGTTAAAGTATATGAATCAGGTACAGTTAGTTTCTTAGAGTGACCTCTAAGAAGCTGAGCCAGCGGTATTTCCAGGATCACGTTTTTCAAGGAGATGTTTAACTTTCTGTGCCACATCCTGATTTGACTGACTGAATTGTAATAATTTGCTAGATCTCTGAACCACTGGATATAGTTTGCCCTGTCTGAGCCCAGTTGAAGTCTGGACATTCTGATTAACAGGTGCAACTACAATCCAAGAGACCATTTTAAAAGTTATATCAAATGTCCCCGTCATATAACCAAACTTTGTGCAGGAAATTATTTCAAGTTATTTGAGATGCAGATTAATTTGAGCATCACTGTTGCCATGTGATACGTCCTTACTATACAGTATAAATGCACATGAGGCCCATGCTTGAGAGGTCAGTCTGTGACCTGTCCTTTATTCCTTAGCACTCAAGTGATGAAGGTGGGTGGAGCTTCCCCTTTTATACCTGAAGGTCCAGTTAGGAGTGTCTCCCACCTAGTGGTCTGTGTTCTCACGGTGTACAACTTAGGTCAGTTTATACATGACATCACCTCCCCCCCCAAAGTCTTATTGGGATCACAGGTTAAGTCTCTCTGGTGGTTTACGCTCCCTTGTAGAGCACAGAAACATAGAAACATAGAAAATAGGTGCAGGAGTAGGCCATTTGGCCCTTCTAGCCTGCACCGCCATTCAATGAGGTCATGGCTGAACATGCAACTTCAGTACCCCATTCCTGCTTTCTCGCCATACCCCTTGATCCCCCTAGTAGTAAGGACTTCATCTAACTCCTTTTTGAATATATTTAGTGAATTGGCCTCAACAACTTTCTGTGGTAGAGAATTCCACAGGTTCACCACTCTCTGGGTGAAGAAATTCCTCCTCATCTCGGTCCTAAATGGCTTCCCCCTTATCCTTAGACTGTGTCCCCTGGTTCTGGACTTCCCCAACATTGGGAACATTCTTCCTGCATCTAACCTGTCTAACCCCGTCAGAATTTTAAACGTTTCTATGAGGTCCCCTCTCATTCTTCTGAACTCCAGTGAATACAAGCCCAGTTGATCCAGTCTTTCTTGATAGGTCAGTCCCGCCATCCCGGGAATCAGTCTGGTGAACCTTCGCTGCACTCCCTCAATAGCAAGAATGTCCTTCCTCAGGTTAGGAGACCAAAACTGTACACAATACTCCAGGTGTGGCCTCACCAAGGCCCTGTACAATTGTAGCAACACCTCCCTGCCCTTGTACTGAAATCCCCTCGCTATGAAGGCCAACATGCCATTTGCTTTCTTAACCGCCTGCTGTACCTGCATGCCAACCTTCAATGACTGATGTACCATGACACCCAGGTCTCTTTGCACCTGCCCTTTTCCGAATCTGTCACCATTCAGATAATAGTCTGTCTCTCTGTTTTTACCACCAAAGTGGATAACCTCACATTTATCCACATTATACTTCATCTGCCATGCATTTGCCCACTCACCTAACCTATCCAAGTCGCTCTGCAGCCTCATAGCATCCTCCTTGCAGCTCACACTGCCACCCAACTTAGTGTCATCCGCAAATTTGGAGATACTACATTTAATCCCCTCGTCTAAATCATTAATGTACAGTGTAAACAGCTGGGGCCCCAGCACAGAACCTTGCGGTACCCCACTAGTCACTGCCTGCCATTCTGAAAAGTCCCCATTTACTCCTACTCTTTGCTTCCTGTCTGACAACCAGTTCTCAATCCATGTCAGCACACTACCCCCAATCCCATGTGCTTTAACTTTGCACATTTATCTCTTGTGTGGGACCTTGTCGAAAGCCTTCTGAAAGTCCAAATATACCACATCAACTGGTTCTCCCTTGTCCACTCCACTGGAAACATCCTCAAAAAATTCCAGAAGATTTGTCAAGCATGATTTCCCTTTCACAAATCCATGCTGACTTGGACCTATCATATTACCTCTTTCCAAATGCACTGCGATGACATCCTTAATAATTGATTCCATCATTTTACCCACTACCGATGTCAGGCTGACCGGTCTGTAATTCCCTGTTTTCTCTCTCCCTCCTTTTTTAAAAAGTGGGGTTACATTGGCTACCCTCCACTCCATAGGAACTGATCCAGAGCGCCTGAGTTGGGGCTCCGGTTGTTGGGCGCTGGCCTGAGTGTCTGCTGTTTGCAGTGCCTCAGGCCTGTCCGGACTGCCCACAGTGACTGGGCTCTCCTCCCTTTGGTTCCGGTGTTCGGTCACCTGTGGTGGAGTGAACTCTATATCGTGTTCTTTCTCTCCTTTTTGTTTGATCCACATGTTTGCAGCAGATTTGTCCATTGGTAAGTTTAACTACCAGAATCCTATTTCCCTCTTTGGCAACCACAGTGCCTGCGAGCCATTTGGGCCCTGCAGCGTAGTTGAGGACAAAAACAGGATAATTTACATCAATACATCGCGCCCTCGCATTCCTGTCATGGTAGTCATATTGTGACTGGCGTCTGCTCTCGACAATTTCTTTCATGGTGGGGTGTATAAGGGATAATCAGGTTTTGAGCGTCCTTTTCATTAGTAGCTCTGCGGGTGGAACCCGTGTGAGTGAGTGTGGTCGGGATCTATAGGCCAACAGGAGGCATGATAAGCGGGTTTTTAGGGAACCCCCCTGGAATCTGAGCATCCCCTGTTTGATTATCTGCACTGCTCGTTCTGCCTGGCCGTTTGAGGCCGGCTTGAACGATGCCGTTCTAACATGGTAAATTCCATTGCCTGCCATGAAGTCCTGGAATTCAGTGCTTGTGAAGCACGGGCCATTGTCGCTGACCAAGATGTCCGGTAGACCGTGGGCGGCGAACATTGCCCGTAGACTTTCTACCGTGGCAGAGGATGTGCTTGAATTTAAAATGTCACTCTCGATCCATTTGGAGTAGGCGTCTACTACAACCAAAAACATTTTCCCCATGAAAGGACCTGCGTAGTCCACATGGATGCGTGACCAAGGCTTGGCGGGCCATGGCCAGGGGCTAAGGGGGCCTTCCCTGGGCGCATGGCCCAGCTGGGTACACGTGTTGCACCTGCGAACACAAAGTTCCAGATCTGCATCTATCCCTGGCCACCAAACGTGTGACCTGGCAATTGCCTTCATTGTGACAATGCCCGGGTGCCCATTGTGGAGTTCTCTGATGAACACCTCTCTGCCCATCTGGGGCATGACTACGCGGTTTCCCCACAGTAGGCAATCGGCCTGAATCGAGAGTTCATCCCTGCGCCTGTGAAATGGTTTAAATTTCTCAGGGCGTGCCCTGTACGTGGCTGCCCAGTCCCCATTCAGGACACATTTCTTGACTAGAGACAATAGCGGGTCTCTATTTGTCCAGACTTTAATCTGACTGGCTGTCACGGGTGAGCCTTCGCTTCCGAAAGCTTCAACAGCCATGACCATCTCAGCACCATGCTCGGTAGCCCCATCAGTGGTGGCTAGTGGGAGCCTGCTGAGTGCATCGGCGCAGTTTTCAGTGCCCGGTCTGTGCCGAATTGTGCAGTCATAGGCAGCTAACGTGAGTGCCCACCTTTGTATGCGGGCCGATGCGTTTGCATTTATGGCCTTGTTGTCGGCCAAAAGGGACGTTAGGGGTTTATGATCTGTCTTCAGCTCAAATTTCCTGCCAAACAGGTACTGGTGCATTTTCTTTACCGCATATACACATGCGAGCGCCCCCTTTTCTACCATCCTGTAGCCCCTTTCTGCCTGGGATAGACTTCTGGAGGCATAAGCTACCGGCTGTAACTGACCCTTGGCATTGACATGCTGCAACACACACCCGACACCATAGGACGACGCATCGCACGTTAACACAAGTTTCTTACATGGGTCGTATAGCGTTAACAGATTGTTGGAACATAACAAATTGCGTGCTCTATTAAAAGCCCTTTCCTGGCTGTCCCCCCAGACCCATTCGCGACCTTTGCGTAGGAGCACGTGTAGCGGCTCTAGCAGCGTGCTCAATTTGGGAAGAAAGTTACCAAAATAGTTCAGGAGCCCCAGGAACGAACGCAGCTCCGTCGTGTTACGGGGTCTGGGTGCTCTCTGGATCGCTTCCGTCTTGGATGCAGTAGGGCTGATCCCGTCTGCTGCTACCCTCATCCCCAGGAATTCTACCTCTGGAGCTAGTAAGACGTACTTCGCCTTTTTCAGTCGCAGACCTACCCGGTCCAGTCTGCGTAGCACCTCCTCCAGGTTGTGGAGGTGTTCTTCAGTATCGTAACCCGTAATGAGGTTGTTGTCCTGAAAAACCACCGTCCCTGGAATCGACTTGAGGAGGCTTTCCATATTTCGTTGGAAGATCGCGGCGGCCGAGCGAATCCTGAACGGACATCTGTTGTACTCAAACAACCCCTTGTGTGTTGTGATGGTGGTCAGCTTCTTCAACTCACTTGCCAGCTCCTGGGTCATGTAAGCTGAGGTCAAGTCCAATTTTGAAAAAAGTTTGCCACCGGATAGCGTCGCAAAGAGGTCCTCCGCTCTCGGTAGTGGGTACTGGTCTTGGAGTGACACCCGATTGATGGTGGCCTTGTAATCGCCACATATCCTGACCGACCCATCCGCCTTGAGCATCGGCACAATCGGGCTCGCCCAGTCACTGAATTCGACTAGCGAGATGATGCCTTCCCTCAGCAGGCGGTCCAATTTGCCTTCTATCTTTTTCCGCATCACGTACGGCACCGCTCTGGCCTTGTGGTGTACTGGTCTGGCATCCGGGTTTATGTAAATCACTACCTTGGCCCCCATGAAAGTGCCAATGCCGGGTTGAAATAATGAGTCAAGTTTGTCCAGGATCTGTGAGCATGATACTCGCTCCACAGAGGAAATTGCATTGACATTGCCCCATTTCCAGTTCATGACAGCAAGCCAACTCCTCCCCAGTAGTGCGGGACCGTCCCCTGGGACAATCCAGAGTGGCAACCTGTTCTCCGAATCTTTGTGGGTCATGACTACCGTGGCGCTGTCTAGCACCGGAATGATCTGCTTTGTGCAAGTCCGTAGCTGTGCGTCAATCGGCGATAATTTTGGCCTCCTGGCCTTGGATGCCCACAACTTTTCGAACTGTTTGATACCCATCAGGGACTGGCTGGCACCCGTGTCTAACTCCATTGATACTGGGATGCCATTGAGGAGCACTTTCATCATTATCGGTGGCGTCCTGGTGTATGAATTGGAAACGTGCTCCACATGAACTCGCTGAACTTCAGCTTCGAGCGATTTCCCCCAGTGTCCATTTCTGCAGGTATTTTGCTCATCTCTGCAAACTCCGGCTGAATGTATGCCTCCACGCCTCCAGCATGAGTTGCGGTTTGAAACAAAAGGTCCCTTGCCAGTCGATCGTCCCTGACTGCCCCTGTTATTGTCCTTGAGTGCACCATTAACAGGTGTTGATGGCCCCATTACTGGCCGCATTGTCCCTTGCAATGGTGTGAATCGCTGTTCAGCTTGCCATTGTCTCTGTCGAACTCCCCCTCTGGGTTCGACTACATGTTGGGGCATGCCTGACTGCCCTTGTCTGCTGCTTTAACAATGTTGAATCTCTGTCCCAACCATTCCTTAACACAGTACCTCTGGTCTGTTCTGCTCGTGGCCATGCTCGCGTGGTTTAAATCCCAGTTTCTTGTCGCCATTACGTCCTTACTACACAGTATAAATGCACCCGAGGCCCATGCTTGAGAGGTCAGTCTGTGACCTGTCCTTTATTCCTTAGCACTCAAGTGATGAAGGTGGGTGGAACTTCCCCTTTTATACCTGAAGGTCCAGGTTAGGAGTGTCTCCCGCCTAGTGGTCAGTGTTCTCACAGTGTACAACTTAGGTCAGTTTATACATGGGTTACAATGCTGGTTGAATACATGACACCATGATTTCACTGAAAGGTAACATTTGAATGGAATCCCATTTTCTACCTGCTCCATGAGGAATGATTCAGGGATAGACAGCTCGTCAATGCTGTCAGAAAGTGTGAATCCCCACAGGATTGTTTCAAGATCACAAGTGTTGTTAAAATACAACATACATTTTCAATCTGGATGGGTAAACAACTGGCAGGTTAGAGAGGAGGGTGTTCACTCCTTGTTGACAGAGAACATTGCGTACAGATCAGCAATTCTATTCTGAGTGAAGGTCTCATCAATGGATTGTCTTAATTTATTCGACTATTCACAGAATAAACAACAGAGGAATTTTTTAATATTTAAATAATTGGAATCTAACTAGACTGGGGCAAAGGGAATACACATAACAGTGCAATCATTTATATAACTGATAATATTTGCCGAAGGAGTACTGTTTCTCTAATATCTCACTTTCTATTGAACTATCATGAGACTAAAATTTTAAATCACATAAACTCCATCAACAAATGTTCGAAAATGAATTACAGCAATTTCCAACAGAACCGGTTCTGGAATAAGACAGCTGGAGGTAAATTTTCAATTTCACTGCATGGGTGGTAATCTGGCAAATGATCTGCCCGTTTTGAACACGTCTGTTTCTCAGCTAATTGAAATTAATGGAATGGAAATCAGGCAGGTTTTTTAACGGCTGGGTGATCCACCAGATCACTGCCCATTCAGTGAAGACAAAAGTAACCCCCTTCAGAAATTGATTTAGCCAAACTTCATCGTGAGATCTGCTCAAAGCGTTCCCACTTCTCCCCCATTGCACCCCCTCAGCCCCGGATGTTGCCTGGAACCGCGATGGCCGAGCCTGCCCCTGCACAGTCGCAGGAGGAACAGACTTTGGTGGGGCCCTCACAGGCTCCAAAACCCAGAGGACGTCCGGCAAAAGTGTCTACGCAGTGGCAGCAGGGAAGTGAGTGGCCTGCCTCTACCTCTGCTGAAGTCACAGGGGTTGCACCTCGTAGAAGCACTCGGAAAATAAGAGAGCGATACAAATGTAGATGCACAAGGGTATGCATGTGTGTGTATGAACAAATGTTAGTGATAAGTTTCAGTTATTTTGATGACTCGCATAAATGTATTTCTTTGCACCACTTTCCGATCTTGTCCATTTTGGCTTGCTGCCTGAGAAGTGGCTTTGTCACTTGGAGTGAATGGTGAGAAATTACTTATCCACGAGCACTGGGGGTTTGGGTGGGAGGAATGGCTTGGTCATTGTAGGGATGCTTCATGGTGTTGTTGGGTGGGGGGGGGGGCGGTGGGAGGGGAAACGTAGTACAACATGTGGCAGCATTGGAGCAAGTTAAGTAACTCTGGCCATGATTAGTCCATCCCCAGCCTCACGGGCAGGACTGTGTGCCACTACTAGTGCCATCTCCACACCTCAGGTTCCTCCTCCTGCTCCTCCTGCTCCTCCTGCTCCAGCTGCTCCTCCTGCTCCTCCTGCTCCTCCTGCTCCAGCTCCTCCTGCTCCTCCTGCTCTTGCTCCTCCTGCTCCTCCTGCTCCTCCTGCTCCTCCTGCTCCTCCTCCTCCTGTGAAGAAGCTATGTGCTCAGTGCCTTGCTCCTCCTGCAGCTCCAATCCTCACTGCTGCGCTATGTTGTGCAGGGCTCAGTAGACGACGATGATTCTGGAGACCCGGGCTGGTGCGTACTGAAGGGCTCTTCCAGATCTGTCCAGGCATCTGAAACACATCTTCAGCATGCCTATTGTCTGTCCTATGACACATCTGGTGGAGATGTGGCTTTCATTATATCCCTCCTCGGCCTCAGTACTTGGCCTCCTCAAGGGTGTCATGAGCCGCATCTTCAGTGGATAGCCCTTGTCTCCAAGCAGCCTGTTTGGAGGTACGAGGACCTGGGGGAGGGTGGCCTGGCGCAGGACGCAAGTGTCATGGCAGCTGCCAGGGAATTTGACCCACACATGCATGGTGATCTTCCTATGGTTACAGACCAGCTGCACATTGTGAACCGCAAGGGCTTCCACTCACTCAAAGACCCCTGGGTGATGATGGGGTGCCCTGATGGCCACATGTGTGCAGTCGATGACACCCTGCACCCGTGGGAAGCCAGCCAGAGTGACAAAGCCCAGCGCTCACTCAATAACACCGGCTTCATCAGTGGCAAAGTTCATATAATTGGCTGACTTGTCAAACACGGCATCGGTGACCTGGGTGATGCATCTGTGGGCGGCCAAATGTCTGCTGCAGATCTCTGGAAGGAGCCTGAGGTGAAGAAGTTGAGAGCGGGGGTGACTTTGATAGCCGCTGGTAAGGCGTGTCCACCAGGCCCTCTGGGCTGCAGATCTTGCTCCAACAATCTGAAAATGTCTGCGACGACCTGGTGTGATAGCCTGAGCCTCCTCTGGCACTGCTGCTCCAACATGCTGAGGAAGCTCATCCTCTGCCTGTATACCCTGTGTCGGGGTATCGCCTGTGGCAGGGGGCAGCCCTGTGGTGCACCCCTCTCCTGTGGTGCACCCCTCTCCTGTGGTGCACTCCTCTCCTGTGGTGCACCCCTCTCCTGTGGAGCATCAGGTCGTTGGGAAGAAGGCTGGTGTTGTGGCTGGTGCTGGGGCTCATCAGTCTGATTCTGGGGTCCAAGGTGAGACAGTATATCGCCTCCATGCTGATGTAATAGATGGCAGGTAAAGTGGAGACCAGAGGGCCAATCCCTCAATGTTCTGGTAGTGACCAGCAATGTGTGAGAGTGGCTGCCGAGGTTGCAGAAATGACCTGCAAACTGCTGACAGCTAAATCCCTGCACATAATGGAGTCAGCAAGCACCTTTCCATTAGGCAAGAAAGCAGGTGTAGTGTTTCTCCCAACTTTCAACGAATGGACTTGCACAATGGCCACTGAGCTTCTGTCTTCCCTTCACAGGCGAGGTTCCCGAAGTGCGTCAATCCCACGCTGTCAAAAAACCTCTCGATGGTCTCTCAACAAGCGTTTAAGTATTTCATTGAGGTGGCCCGCCGCTGCCAATCGGGTGCATGGCGCGACGGGAATCGAGCCCGCGTTAGGTGCGGAAGTGGGACAGTGGGTTCCCGATGCGCTGGAGATTTCGACCATTTATACCTCCGGCCCGGCCCCAGACCCTCCACTCGGGACCGTGACCACGGTGCATTTGTCCTCCTTGATTTTCTCGACCTCTCTGCAGCTTTTGACACTATCGACCACGCTATCCTCCCTCAACACCTCGCCTCCATTGTGCAGCTCAATGGAACTGCCCTCGCCTCGCTCCAGTCCTACCCATGCGATTGTAAGATCTTTCCCTGGTGTTCTCCTGTTCCACATCTACACGCTGCCACTTGGGGATATCGGATCAGCTTACACATGACCCTACCCACCTCCTCCTCCTCCTCACCTCTTTTCTCAAGCCTTCACTCCCTCGGTGTTGTGAGACTGCTTGTCCGACCACAAAATTCCTACCCTTATCACCAATCCCATCTCCCTCCCCAGCCACAGTCTAAGGCTGAGCCAGACCGCTCACAATGCCCATGTCTCATTGACCCTGCACTCAGCCTCTCCATCGCAATCCCTCCACCTGCAGAACATCACTTGTCTCTGCCCCGACCTCAGCCTATCGCCACTAAAACCTCATCCCTGTTTTTGCCACCTCCAGACTCAAAGGTTCCAACAGTCTCCTGACCAGTTTCCCATTCTCCATAATTCTGTTGCTCATAACCTACCCCATATCAGGTCCTGCTTGCTTATAACCCGTCTTCACTGACCTATTGTTTCCCAATCCCCTGGCACCTCAAATTTAAAACTCTCAGCTTCACATTGAAATGCCTTGTTGGCCTTTCCCCTCTCTATTGCTACAAACTCCAGCTCGAGAACGTCCCCGGCCAAACTCTTGTTACTCTGGCTCTGGTCTCTTGCATATCCTTCACTTCCTTTGCCTTACTCATGGAGGTGATGCCTTCAACGCCTCAATCCCATGCTCCAAAATCCCTTTCCTAAACCTCGCTATGGCTCCGCCTACCACTCCTTTAAAACCCGACTTACAACCCACCTTTTTGATCGAGCTGTTGGTTACCCTTCTGTTGTAGGCATTAGGCACCTGCTGAATATATCTAAACTCATATAAGTTTAAAACGGCCACATATAAAATGGCTACCCAAGTATGATGGGAACCCCGTTAGTCAAGTAATGAACTGGGACTGACCGAGCAATGACCCTGTGAGGCCCACTACCAGGAATGAACCAGTGATTTCACACAGCCGAAGTCCAAGGAAGAGAGATAAGGGGAGAATCTGCCTCACATAACGAGGTCATTAATCAGCCCGAGCTGACAAAACCCGAACATGCAGTTCCTGAGGTATCAGGGAAATTCTATTGGGTTAAAGAAACCTACATGTAATCTACAATCGTTATGATTGGATTGTGTCCAGCCGACGTGGGCTGAGTAACTGTAAAGAACTATTGTAAAACATATAAATATCGATGAGTTTCTTTGTTCGGCGGAGAGAAGCCTGGGTCCAGTCCTGTGACTTCCTCCCCGCTGGTGTCAATAAAGGCCGCACTGGCGTTGGAACCGACTCTGAGTGTTGAGTGATTCTTCTGATAACACTAACACTAACACTTCCTTCTTTGGCTCAGAGAAATGCCTTGGCACATTTTTCTACGTTAAAGGTGCTATATCGTTGTAAGTTGCGGTTGCTGTGTGGGGAGGGATATACATTTTTCACGTTGTTTGTGGTCAAATTCACAGTTCTTGGCTAAAGACTGCCCTAAGTGGAGGAAGAGCATCCGGGAAGACACTGAGCACCTCAAGTCTCGTCGCCGAGAGCAGGCAGGAACCAAGCGCAGGCAGCGGAAGGAGCGTGCGGCAAACCAGTCCCACCCTCCCTTTCCTCCAAACACTATCTATCCCACCTGTGACAGAGACTGTAATTCCCATTTTTGAACTGTGCAGTCACCTGGGAACTCACTTTTAGAGTGGAAGCAAGTCTTCCTCGACTCCGAGGGACTGCCTATGATGATGATCTTGCCCAGTCAACAAAGACATTTCACAGGTTATGGATGGGCATTGTTAAAAATATCAAAATAATGTATTCATTGTATAGAATTCCTGGCTAAGTGCTCAATGTAATCCTAATGTAGTGCTGGAGAAGGAACTTCAGGAATAATACGCAGGTTTCTGAAATGGAAAAAATCTGACCGAATCTTTTTGTACTTGAAGCGCAGCATTGATACATAAATTGCATTCGCTGACAGCTTTGTTGACTTTAAGGGTGAATTTCCCTACATTACAACAGTGACGACCCTTCAAAAGTACTTCATTGGCTATGAAGCGCTGTGGGACGTCCCGAGGTTGGGAGGCCTGCTATAAAACTGCAAGCTGTTTATTTTGTTTGTACCGCTGGGAAAGAGATCCCAGTGGAGAATCGCAGCGAGAGTTTGCCCCATTACCCCGTTAGTATGGGGTAAAACTCCAGTGCAGTGTCACACCTGGCTTCAGAAGTGCTGAAGGGGCCCTTGGGTCTCCCACGTGCTGCGTTTAAATACCGATAGTTGATTTGTATGTTTAAAACGTGCAGAAGCTTTTGCATTCACGTCAACATCAGGCAGTGCAGTGGGTTGGTGACGCTGTGCATGTGCCCGTCAGCAAAGCGTTCTCTCCTGGGCAGGAGAATCCTCGTTGTTGACACACTGAGAAAATCACGGAAACATCACCAGGTGTCACTGAAGATGACGCATCAATTTATGGTCAACATTTATTAAAACATCATGTGGGTTGTCATGTGACTCACGATCACCAATAGCTGATCAATATGCAAACTGCAAGGGCATTGCAGATCAAGAAAGCTAAAAAAAAATACCCAGTGCTTTCATACTTCAATGCTGTCAAAACAAAGAAGAAGGGAAAATGATATCGGCCTTACGCAGAACTTTAAGAGGCGCTTTCTCTCAATTGATTGGCCTTTAACATCTCCTCCCACCTCCCTGGGATACCAAAGCAAAATACAACTGATGCTGGAAATGTAAACTAAACACAGAAAATGCTGGAAATACTCAGCAGGTCAGGCAACATGTGTAGGGAGAGAGAAACAGGGTTTGTTCGGGTCGATGACCTTTCGTCAGGACTCGGAGTATTTCCAGCATTCTCTGCTTGTATTTCACCTCCCCGTGATGTCTCGCTATGACTGCGTGATTCAATTTGGGAGGTCAGTCTGTTGGGAATATGAAGCACATCCCACCATGAGCTGCCTTGTGGTGCTGTCTTTAAGCATGTAGAGTTTTAATGCAAAGAAAGAAAAAGACAGATTTCAGAGTTCCTTCTCTGTCTTAGATTGATTCTGCGGATCAGCTAACTTTATATTTTGCTCGCTAACTTTAGCAAAAATGGTAAACGTACATATTGGGCTACAAATCGGGGCAGGATGTGTGCACGTACCCGTAGAGGCCCCACAAGTGCAGGTTCTCTGCATGCAATGCACATGTGCTGAAAACGGGCACTTGCGATCTGTCAAAATGTCTTTATACAGTTCCAACGCATCCCCAGGAGAAGGGCCTTCGTGGGCAGAGATTTGGGCTATATGCCCAATGAATGTCCTTCAAACTCTTACTCCCGGTAAAGGCAAGCGTAAGGCATGCATTGACCAGTAAGAGTTTTAAAAGATAGAAAAATAAAATGTTTTAAAATCATTTTTATGTTAAAAACCTTGTCCAGTCAGGTAAGTTTATTTTTTACCGCTATTAAAACATGTTTAAAAAAAAATCAAAAAATAATTTTTTACCTAAAACATTTAATTAAATTCAATTTCAATTAATTTTAAATATGTGAAGTATTTTTCTTATTTAATGTTTGTGTTTTTGGGGGCATCCCCATTATAGAAACGGTGATCTCTGTACAAACGCAACGCACCATTACTGTGAATGAGGAGACGCCATTTTCATTGGTTGGTCTAGCCCACGTGATCCCAGGCTGCACACACGCTCCGGGAATACGTGGACCCATACGCTGGACTGCGAATGGAGGGGCCTCGGAGCGCAAGTCTGCGCTCCTCCGGGATCACTAGCTACTTTCATGAAAAAACATTTCGGGCGGAGGCGTTCACCCGCAGGAAGCCTCCGACCGCAATTTCTGGGCCATTAAGGATTATTCTAGCGGGGAGGGGCACCTGTCGGTAATATGTCTCAGTAATTCACAGACTGCAGCCCAGCAATTACTCAAGGTGTACCCTCTCACCTCTCTATGAACTCAGTTCCCTGATGGATCACAGCATCATCTCCAGAGAATAGGAACACTGCTCTTTTTACACGTGTATATGTTTTTGCTGAAGTTAGAAAAGAGAGAGAAATATACCCCCAAGAGCTAAAGTTTTGGGTGCCAAAGTTATCCCGGAAAGCCAGGCATGTTTACCGATGCCTCATACTTCCGTGGTTGGCAGAGTCTTTATCCTATTTCTGTTCTGCTTTCCTGTTTCCTTGGTGATTGTCTTGCATAGACATACTTTATCAAAATATCGGAGCTGGCTAATTGATTCCATGCTTTCCCTGGTGTTCTGGCTTGTGTATGCACACAGGAAAAACACCACAGAAAAAAGTTAGAGTCGACAGAAAAAGATCAGATAATGATTTGAGAACAATACTGAATCATTCATTTAATCCTTTTCTCAAATAAAAATTCATTTTTGTATGACAACCATAATAATGAAAATAAGCAGAAATCTCTCAACACAACATCCTTTTTGTCCGTGTCTGATCAGCGGCACTCCGTTATGTCCGTGCTATTGTCTGATTGTCTGCATTGATTTCCATAAAACATGTTGCAGAGCTGAATCTGATTAAATATGTTTAATCGACCCAGAAACATTATGCTTGGAATGGTATATATAAAATCTCAACCTACTTAAATCTGTGACATGCCACTAATTTTGATTAATTAAAGACAGATTGACAACTTAACCTCTTCTCTCCCAAAGATTATTTTTTTCTATATTTTGTACTTAATTTGAAGATTTATACGGTGCAGTAAGCAGTGACTTCTGTGACTAATGCTTTGAATCATGGTCATTGAATATATTTAAGATGGAAAAAGACAGATTTTTGAACGATAAGGGGATAAGGGGTTATGGGGAGCGGGCGGGGAAGTGGAGCTGAGTCCATGATCAGATCAGCCATGATCTTATTGAATGGCGGAGCAGGCTCGAGGGGCCGTATGGCCTACTCCTGCTCCTATTTCTTATGTTATTATGTTGTGGGCCTCAAGTTCAGTTGCTCACCCCATCAAGTGTCCAAGCCCAGTTGTGTGTCTGTGGGGTTACACAATAAGGCCAGATGGTTTCCAGATGTAAGGGCAATCATGGGCAGCATCATACCCTTCAACACACGTTGCACTTGATAATGCCTGGTTCAGGCCTGGCAGAGGCCCTGGGCTACGTTGGCCGGACACCCGTCAGGGTGCAAGTTTCGGTGGCTCAGAGAGCCGAAGGGAGAAAATGGAGAATTATTTACTCGTTAAAGTATATTAAGCACCTACAACCCAACTGCTATAATGTGCTTGTGTCATTGCTGAGACTCGGGGTTAGGTGCAGAAATAGATATCACAGTTAACATTCGATTTTTTAATGTTTTATTATTAGAATTTGCCACGGAAATATTGTCAGACCGCGGGTGGGGAGGGGCTCTGCTGAGACGGGGTGGGGTGGGGAGAAGGGTAGGGACTTGGGTGAGGCGGGGTGGGGGTGGGGGAAAAACATAGAAAATAGGTGCAGGAGTAGGCCATTCGGCCCTTCGAGCCTGCACAATCATTCAATAAGATCAAGGCTGATCATTCCCTCAGTACCCCTTTCCTGCTTTCTCTCCATACCCCTTGATCCCTTTAGCCGCAAGGGCCATATCTAACTCTCTCTTGAATATATCCAATGAGGTGGGGTGGGGGAGGGGGGTGGGGAGGGGCTCGGATGAGGCGGGGTGGGGGAGGGGGTGGGGAGGGGCTCGGATGAGGCGGGGTGGGGGAGGGGGTGGGGAGGGGCTCGGATGCGGCGGGTGGGGGAGGGGGGTGAGGAGGGGCTCGGATGAGGCGGGGTGGGGGAGGGGGTGGGGAGGGGCTCGGATGAGGCGGGGTGGGGGAGGGGGTGGGGAGGGGCTCGGATGAGGCGGGTGGGAGAGGGGGGTGAGGAGGGGCTCGGATGAGGCGGGGTGGGGGAGGGGGTGGGGAGGGGCTCGGATGAGGCGGGTGGGGGAGGGGGGTGAGGAGGGGCTCGGATGAGGCAGGGTGGGGGAGGGGGTGGGGAGGGGCTCGGATGAGGCGGGGTGGGGGAGGGGGTGGGGAGGGGCTCGGATGAGGCGGGTGGGGGAGGGGGGTGAGGAGGGGCTCGGATGAGGCAGGGTGGGGGAGGGGGGTGAGGAGGGGCTCGGATGAGGCGGGGTGGGGGAGGGGTGGGGAGGGGCTCAGATGAGGCGGGGTGGGGAGGGGCTCGGATGAGGCGGGGTGGGGAGGGGCTCGGATGAGGCGGGGTGGGGAGGGGCTCGGATGAGGCGGGGTGGGGAGGGGCTCGGATGAGGCGGGGTGGGGAGGGGCTCGGATGAGGCGGGGTGGGGAGGGGCTCGGATGAGGCGGGGTGGGGAGGGGCTCGGATGAGGCGGGGTGGGGAGGGGCTCGGATGAGGCGGGGTGGGGAGGGGCTCGGATGAGGCGGGGTGGGGGAGGGGTGGAGTGGGGAGGGGCTCGGATGAGGCGGGTGGGGGAGGGGAGGGAAAGGAAGCAACGCTGTCATATTCTCCCTCAGATCATCCAAGTTGAAAATGGGAATCTCGGTGAAATAGCTG
Source organism: Pristiophorus japonicus (assembly GCF_044704955.1). NCBI lineage: Eukaryota > Metazoa > Chordata > Chondrichthyes > Pristiophoridae > Pristiophorus > Pristiophorus japonicus. The sequence continues at coordinate 3,124,847 of NC_091986.1, forward strand.
AATGGTGCTGATTTTTTTTTAAATTGCTCTATATTGTAACAGAATTTTATCTTGGTATGGTAGATATTAGAATTATTAATAATATAATTCAACTACTAAGAATCCCATCCTTAAGCATGCTGCTCTTTGAGACATCTGAAACAAAACCTACCTTTAAGGAAAATCACTCTGACAAGTACTAATACTATAAGGGAACCAATAATTTTATAAATATTTGTGTATGTTAAATGTCAGAATGTATTCATTTTAACCTTACATTTAAAAATTAAGAATCTAGGAGCTGCAACTCCTGTTGGTGCATACACTGCATGGAATGTTTGATGGGTTTTAAGAACTTTATTAGTTGCCCTTTCACAGACATTGCCAATTACGTTGTTTCACAACGCTCACGCATGTGTGAACTCACTAAAGAGCTCATTCCTTTGCCGCAGTATCCGTGAAGAGACTTTGGCGACAAATTGCATGGTAACATCTGTAAATGAGCTGAGTGACCTTTTCCAAAGAGAATATATATTTAAATTCAATTATATTTCTCACTGTAATTGTAAACAAAGTGTTTATTAAATTTGTAACCATCAAATTTTATGTGAACAATATATACAGAGTAAAACTAACATTCACAATCTATAATTATCTGGCATACTCATGAAGTAGAGTGTTTTCAGTGCTTGAATAACCAGAAACCATAACCCGAAAAAACACAGGATCTAGAGGTCATCAGAACCACAAATGTCTGAAAGCAATTATTTAAAGAGGAGATACATTCAATTAACATATCAAAGCACTTTATCAGGGAGGCTTTGAGGGTGTCCTTGTAACGTTTCCTCTGCCCACCTTTGGCTCATTTGCCGTGAAGGAGTTCCGAATAGAGCACTTGCTTTGGGAGTCTCATGTCTGGCATGCGGACAATGTGGCCTGCCCAGCGGAGCTGATCAAGTGTGGTCAGTGCTTTAATGCTGGGACTCATTTTAAAAGTGGAAGCAAGTCTTCCTCGATTCCGAGGTACTGCCTATGAAGATGATGATGATATCAAAGCAGAAATATATGCACTAAATAATGTCTCACAGTCCTCCCTTATTCTTCTGTTACATAAGAACATAAGAAATAGGAGCAGGAGTAGGCCATTTGGGCCCTCGAGCCTGCTCCGCCATTCAATAAGATCATGGCTGATCTGATCATGGACTCAACTCCACTTCCCCGCCCGCTCCCATAACCCCTTATTCCCTTATCGTTTAAGAAACTGTCTATTTCTGTTTTAAATTTATTCAATGTCCCAGCTTCCACAACTCTCTGAGGCAGAAAATTCCAAAGATTTACAACCCTCAGGGAAGAAATTTCTCCTCATCTCAGTTTTAAATGAGTGGCCCCTTATTCTAAGATCTTGTCCCCTAGTTCTTGTCTCCCCATCAGTGGAAATATTCTATCTGCATCCACCTTGTCAAGCCCCTCATAATCTTATACATTTCGAATAAGATCATCTCTCATTCGTCTGAATTCCAATGAGTAAAGGCCCAACCTACTCAACCTTTCCTCATAAGTCAACCCCCTCATCTCCGGACTCAACCGAGTGAACCTTCTCTGAATTGCCTCCAAAGCAATTATATCCTTTTGTAAATGTGGAAACCAAAACTGCACGCAGTATTCCAGGTGTGGCCTCAACAATACCTTGTATAGCTGCAGCAAGACTTCCCTGTTTTTATACTCCATCCCCTTTGCAATAAAGGCCAAGATACCATTGGCCTTCCTGATCACTTGCTGTACTTGCATACTAACCTTTTGTGTTTCATGCACAAGTACCCCCAGGTCCCACTGTACTGCGGCACTTTGCAATCTTTCTCCGTTTAAATAATAACTTGTTCTTTGATTTTTTTCGGCTAAAGTTATGTACTTCAAACCTGTTGGTTGAATTAGCCTGTGAACAGACATTTTATATAGAATCTCCACTATGCTCCCCAGATGGCTCAGTGAGTAAATCCACTACCTTGCATGCTAAGGACTCGCACAGACCAGGCATAGCCCAGTGTTACTCCTTGGTCTGTGCTGAGTTAGAAGATCATGATTTCGGGAGGGAAACAAATCGGACAGGATTCTCACCCCTACCGCCACCTAGTGACCCCCGCTGGCTGAGTGCGTGTGCACACAAGGCGAAGAGAGGATCTACCCAGTTGTGATGCTCTTGTGATTGGACAACCCACCAACATCCACTGCCCAGGCCGACACAGAAAGGATTAAGCAAGGCTGCAAAGGCCAGCTCACACTTGCAGAATTCTACCCAAGGATGACTCATTGTCTCAGAAGTAATGGGGAGGAACGAAAATAAAACTGAAAGGCAGTTGAAATCGATGACCTCACAAAGCTGCACTCCAGGGTCAACTTAAATTGGAAGAGCTGTCCACACACAGTCACCGTCACCAGTGCAGAACGGCACGATGACACTATGTGAAGGATTTTACAAAGAAAAAGGAATACTGAAATATACCAGTGAGCGTACAAATAACTCCCTTTACAACATTTAAGGTTATGTGGAAATTTAGATCAATACATTTATCCCTTTAGACATGAAATATAATTAGGCAGCCACTGTAACAGAGGAACTTCAGAACAGGTGTATTTATTTGTGTTGCCATAGAATTATTGTGTACCGACCATAATACACCTCATCCCACCACAGATCAAACGCTTATAACAACATTGTTCCATTGCAAACTGGGAATTATAGTGCCTCACACTTACGCTTCCAGGCACAATAGGATTGTGAAGAAGATCGCAAATCTCAGGTAACAATGAAGGAGTAGGCTGATTATTTCTCATGCTGCATACGATCAACTTTAAAAACCTAGAGAAACCAATGAGCGAGGAAAACTCATACATGATACAAATCATTCTTTTCCACTGTGAGTTGCAAATTTGGCTCCACTATAAGCATTCAATAAAGCTCCCATCAAATGACCAGAAATGTATCTTCCTCCAGAAAGCGGTATTTTTTATGCGATGTGCAACTCCAGTATTTAACGGTGCTCCTGCATATAATCATTGCATTTGGCATATACCGTAGACAAGATTCAGAGACATTTGATGAAGCTGCAATATTACTTGAAATAAAAATGAGATTCAGAAAGCTGACAGATAACATATGAATAGCCAGGAAATCACAAAAATGCACATATTGGACAAGTAAATTTGCTATCGCTTAGTTCCTCTGTCTGATACATGTCCAAGAGACCAATTAACTTATATTGTAGAAACTGGTTTCTGTTTGGGCAAGCTTGTTCGTGCTGCTGGATTCAGAACTTGGGTGAAAAATTGGATAGCGGCAAAAACCTGCGTGTTATCGGACACCGAGATCATCATCATCATCATAGGCAGTCCCTCGGAATCGAGGAAGACTTGCTTCCACTCTTAGAATGAGTCATTAGGTGGCTGCACAGCCCAATACGAGAACCACAGTCCCTGTCACAGGTGGGACAGATAGTCGTTGAGGGAAAGGGTGGGTGGGACTGGTTTGCCGCACGATCCTTCCGCTGCCTGCGCTTGATTTCTGCATGCTCTCGGCGATGAAACTTGAGGTGCTCAGCGCCCTCCCAGATGCACTTCCTCCACTCAGGGCAGTCTATGGCCAGGGACTGCCAGGTGTCGGTGGGTATGTTGCAGTTTATCAGGGAGGCTTTGAGGGTGTCCTTGAAACGTTTCCTCTGTCTGCCTTTGGCTCGTTTGCCATGAAGAAGTTCCGAGTCGAGCGCTTGCTTTGGGAGTCTTGTGTCTGGCATGCAGACATTGTGGCCTGCCCAACGGAGCTGATCAAGTGTGGTCAGTGCTTCAATGCTGGGGATGTTGGCCTGGTTGAGGACGCTAATGTTGGTACCTCGGGAGCCTCTCATCAACAAGAGCAGACATTGACGACGAAATTCAACACCACCTCCAGTGCGCCAGTGCAGCCTTCGGTCCCCTGAGGAAATGAGTGTTCGAAGACCAGGCCCTCAAATCTGCCACCAAGCTCATGGTCTACAGGGCTGTAGTACTACCCGCCCTCCTGTATGGCTCAGAGACATGGACCATGTACAGTAGACACCTCAAGTCGCTGGAGAAATACCACCAACGATGTCTCCGCAAGATCCTACAAATCCCCTGGAAGGACAGACGCACCAACGTTAGCGTCCTCGACCGGGAGTACATCACCGAGGCTGTCACTGCCAGGCCGTTCCAGATTCCGCATTTTTCCAGACTTTCTATCGTCTTTCTGATGTCACAAATCCAGAATCACCTGAGCCCAGGTTTGGATATTTCTGGATTTCGGAACGTCAGAAAGCAGGGTCCCCCGCTGAGGAGCTGTTTGAGCCGGCGGGCCCCGACACAGAGGTGGTGTTAGAGTCGGCCGGCGAGGAGGCCCCGAGGTAAGGGCAGCGGCGGCGAGGCCTGAGGTCGGCGGGTCTGGATTCCGGAACATTTTACGGATTTCGGACGACCCTGCCACCAATCGGTCCGGAGTCCGGATTCCAGAACATTCCAGGTTCCAGGACTCCGGATTCCAGAACATTCCGGATTCCGGGATTCCGGATTTTGGACGCTGCACCTGTATTCTAATGAATAAGGGAGGGAGGTAATTATTGCATTGTGAGGAGCGACTGAATGTGTTACACACAAAAAAACTGCTAACAGGTTTCTTTGGACTCCAAAATGTCCACAATTTGAGGGAGGGCAAGATTGCTTTTAACCAAAGTTAGTGGAGAAATGGATATTGATCAGCAGGATACCAGACTGATAATCACAAGTACAGGTGCATTTTTAATTGAAGCTAAAACCCAAACTCATTTAAGTGAATTTACTAGCTCCAAGGACTGGAGTCTGGGTGACTTTGATTCTGATCCAAGCTTAGAAACAGACTCTAAACATAGTGTAATATGAGCACCGGGCACTCCTGGCAATTTGTCTTGTGTTTAAACAATTATTTTCATATTGCTGGATGATATGGTTGAAGTGAATCAGCTTTGTGCTGCAGGGTCGGAAAGAACGGCAAGTTATGAACATTGTTCGTGTTGAACACAAATGTTAATGTAAACCATCCTTAGGTGTGAAACGTATAAATACAGACACTCCCGATAAGGTTCACTGCAGGGCAGTGTACACAGGGTGTCTCACTGTTACTCTAGCTGCAACCTGAAACTAGTTAAAGCAAAGAAGCTGCAGGTACCAGTACCAAGATAATCACAATGGTGACAACAGAAGCCTTCCACAATAATCAATTTGTTCTTTTTTTGTGAAAGGACTGATACTTGAGCACGATGCACATATTACAAAACATGTGCTGGGTACAATGAGAATAAAAAAGCTCAAGATTTGTACACATTATGAGACAAATACGATATGTGCATAGGGTGGGCTGAAGGTGCAGGGGTGCCTCAAAAGTACTCTTCCTTTGATTTCTCCTCCCTTTGAGAAACTGCTTAACCTTTATTCTGCCTCCTAACGGAAGCACACATGATATTAGAAGCTCGCTGTAATGTATTTGCTTCATGGTTTCTTTGCTTAAGAATTCATAGCAACCCATTGCTATTAAGAACTAGTTGGTTTATTAGCAAAAGGTTTAACAATCACACTGCACATTACCGGTTCATCCACCAGGCTCACAACCACCTGCCTCATCGTGGATCCCCCGAACCCAACTGGCTGGGGTTTTATTGAGTCTTGTGAACATCACGTGACTGGCTAAGCCGCTCCCAGCTCAACAGCTCAACCAACTCGCAGGTGCGTACATCACACGCACTATGCAGAAGATGCAGCAAGCGTGGACAACCGTCCTAATATTCCAAAGCACAGTGTCTCGGAGTTCCAGGGCACTGCACAGGATCTTTGATAATATTAATTGCTGGCGATTCACCAAAGAGAGAAAAAATACATCTACAGAACCACAAATATCTTGGAATTAACAAGAAACAACTGGAATGTTGGTGGATTTGGAGGTACAGTTACAGAAGTACCAAAGCAATTCTCAAAGAATGAAAGAGTGAAACAGACACGGACCAATGGCGGTCAGTGTTTTGTTCACCAGCTGCCAATTCATCAATCATCTCGATAGCTCAGAGAGGACATTTATTGAATAAGTCTTTTTATATAGTTCTGACTGTACTTATAACCAACCCAGTGTTTGGAAAGGGTATGGGCCACAGGTAAAAAAACATATGGGACCTGGCGCAAAGAATACTTTCATTGGATTATATTTTTTGGGCTAATTCCATGATCCTCTGTTCTCAATGGCAGGCCACAATCGCACATTGCATTGGTCTGAGATAAGGCCCCAATATAGTCCTGATTCTCCAACCTGTACTCCCTACGAGTACGGCACCTCACTGGAGTGCAGGCTTATGGAACTTCCCCATTTATTCCATCGATCATTTTGTAGTGGTACAGCTGAACTACTACTGGAGGACCACAATACATCACCCAATAATTCGCAATAACTTGACATGAAAGAACTGAAATGATAAAGCGTCGAATCATGTCTCTCCAAAACAAATTAAGAGCTTTTGTGTACAATGAATCACTTGAGAAGTGACAGAACTGCGGTTTATGTTGAAACAAGATAGGGCCCTAGAGTAAGCCTCAGCATCCCAGATTAAGAATGAGAAAGATGTCCAGGTGCTCGAACTACCCATGTGGATGTTGCGTTGGAGAATCAGTGTCAGCTGACATGTCTCCCGGAACAGTCTATCACCATGTATAAGATTCTGAGGGGGCTGGACAGGGTAGATGCAGAGAGAATGTTTCCCCTCGTGGGGGAATCTAGAACTAGGGGACATATGTCTCAGAATAACGGGTCGCCCATTTAAGACGGAGATGAGGAGGAATTTCTTCTCTCAGAGGATCGTGAATCTGTGAAATTTTCTGCCCCAAAGAGCTGTGGAGGCTGGGTCATTGAATATATTTAAGGCGGAGATAAAGGAGTCAAGGGTTATTGGGAGTGGGCAGGGAAGTGGAGCTGAGTCCATGATCAGATCAGCCATGATCTTATTAAATGGTGGAGCAGGCTCGAGAGGTCAAATGGCTGACTCCTGTTCCTATTTCTTATGTTCTAGTATTAATGATAAAGCTTAAAATTGAATAATGGTCATTCGGTTGAATTACTGGAAGGTGTCCGATGCCTATGGAACTATGAACCAGCAAGGAGTCAACAAATTGAGTAGAGAAGGCAAGGACAGAAAATTGCCAGTGAAAAGAAAGTGATAGATGAGTGCTGCGAATATGCTTCAAGGAAATTGTGAATTGTATAGATAACAAAAAATCTGTCCTTTTGCATCCATTGCGTCTAGTCCACGCTCTGTGATATTTTAATGTTCAGTTGACACCATTTCCAAGCTAGCTTTGGGTTGAAAGCGGACATGTCCGTTGTGGTTCTGCAGGATTCCAGGTGCACCACTGCATCCCTGGATTCCCGAGTTCCGACTTTCTCCATCATTTATTGGGACATAGTGAATCAAAATGAAAACCTCTCAGGCTTTACCAACTTTGCCTTCATTGTGATTAAAGGGACACCTGGTCAGGAATAGGAGATATTCCTCATCCAATCAAAACAGCTACTCAGCAGTGTGTAACATGCCAATCAGATGTCTTCCCCCAGAATGATATCGGGGCTGAAAGGGTTTAAATTCTGAGGACAGGATGCACAGACTAGGCTTGTGTTGCCTTGAAGTAATCAAGGTGTTTAAGATGATTACAGGATTTGATGGGGTAGATCTGGGGAGGAGTCCAGAACAAGAGGATATAATCTTAACATTAGAGTCAGACCGTTCAGGCTGATGTTTTTGTTTGGAGGATAAACACCAACATGGACCTGTTGGGCCAAATTGCCTTTTTCCATGTTGTAATCTCTATATAATTTTGCTCGAGGCCGGGGAAAATGGCCCAGCTGTTAACCCAGCTGATATAAGCTAATGCAGCACAAGCCAGGGCTTGAACCTGGGCCCTTGTCAACAGGGTGCAGTGCCACGCCAGGTTGTAGCCAGAGTTTAAATAATGTGTCTTTCTCAGCAGTTTATTGAGCTATAATGAGTTCTCTGCAGGAAATCTTAGCTTCCCATTTAAAACAAAATCTTTCATTCTCTTGTGCAGAGTTGCTTTCATCTGTTCCTTTCATCTATTATCACGCATCCTTTGTAATCCCTTCCAATGAGGAGAGTTAAATCAAGCTTTGCAACTCAACGATCTTGTGTGACAGTTGTGTTTTGTCCAACAGTCCCGACAGCCTGAATGGAGATTCCGGGGGAGAATTGCGGTCGGAGCTTTCCTTTGGACAAACGCCTCCGACCCGAAAACATTTAGCAAAAATACCTGGTGGTCCCGGAGACACCTTCGATTGTGGTCGGACCCTTCCTTCACCGCGCAGCGCACGGGGAGATGTCTTCCCCTTACGTACGGGCATGTTGGAGTCACATGGGCCTGGAACACCAATCACGATGCAGTATTCTCATTGATAAAAATGGGAGCTGTGTTTGTACGGATATTATGATGTTATCATCAATGAGAAAACCGCTAAAACATCGAAACACAGCACAACAAATAAATAAAACACCTCACATATTTAAAATTAAATGTAATTAAATGTTTTAGAAAAAAATATATATTTTTGGGACTTTTTTTTTAATGTGTTTTAATAGGGTTAAAAATAAACTTACTTCAATGGACAGGGATTCTAAAATAAAAATTAATGATTAAGCTTAATTTTTTTGTGTGTTAAAAGTGTTATGCTGGTAAAAGTAAGCTATGCGCCTGCATTTACCAGGCGTAAAAATTTGCAGGAGATTTGCTGGCCATGAATTGGGTAAATAGCCCAATCTCTGCCGCGAGGATGTCCTTCTCCCGGGGATGCAGAGGATCGGTACGGCGAAATCTTGACAGATCGAAAAGGCGGTTTTTGGCACATGCGCATTGCGCCCCGAGAACGGGCTTTTGCCAGGCCTCATCGCGTCCGTGCACACTCCGTACCCACCCGGAGAGGCCGGGATTTCCGGCACATGGTCTCTCTGCCATTTGTAAAGCAGTTCTGCACATGCATTCCATGTTTGGTCTCCAATCCAGTCCAGGCTTTGTGACAGGTAGTCCCACTGATCGATGGATGCAAGAGGTTTTCAGAATGTGAACTGGAGTGAAGCAGATTGAGTACTAAACAGCGGACACCATGAATGTGAGTTGCCTTTTATCCGCTGCACCACATCATTTTATTTCAAAGGTTAGAAGCTCTGTGAGAGTCAGTAACTGCAGATTCCTCCACAGTCATCATTATCGCAGCTCTGCATCCACCCAGTGGTTCCACATAGAGCAACCCAGTTTTATCACCTATGTGACACCTTCAGTAGCATAAAGGCAGCTGAGGTGTCGGCTGACAATTAATCAAACTTATCATCGTCATCATAAGCAGTCCCTCGAAACCGAGGAAGACTTGCTTCCACTCTTAAAATGAGTCCTTAGGTGACTGAACAGTCCAATACAGGAATTACAGTCTCTGTCACAGGTGGGACAGTCAGTGGTTGGAAGAAAGGGTGGGTGGGGAGTCTGGTTTGCCGCACGCTCCTTCCGCTGCCTGCGCTTGGTTTCTGCATGCTCTCGGCGACGAGACTCGAGGTGCTCAGCGCCCTCCCGGATGCACTTCCTCTATTTAGGGCGGTCTTCAGCCAGTTACTCCCAGGTGTCGGTGGGGATGGTGCATTTTATCAAGGAGGCTTTGAGGGTGTCCTTGTAACGTTTCCTCTGCCCACCTGGGATTTGCTTGCCGTGTAGGAGTTCCGAGTAGAGCGCTTGCTTTGGGAGTCTTGTGTCAGGCATGCGGACAATGTGGCCTGCCCAACGGAGCTGGTCGTGCATGGTCAGTGCTCATCAATTGACAGACAAGCACTGGATTCAAGAGCGTTATTTGATTTCGGTTTCTTGGTTTAGTGTCCAGCCTTACCACCTGGGCTTTCAACGACAAATTACATTTATTAAACAACAGCTTGTATTTACAGAGCGTCTTTAATGTAGGAAACTGTCCCAAGGCGCTTCACAGAAGCATCATCAGACATAAATTGACACCGAGCCAAAGAAGGAGATATTAGATGGAGTGACCAAAGGCTTGGTCAAAGGTAGGTTTAAGGAGGGTCCTAAAATAGGAGAGAGGTGGAGGGGTTTAGGGAAGGAATTCCAGAGCTTAGGCCCGAGACGACTGAAAACACAGCTGCCAATGGTGGGATGGAGGGTGAATGGGATGCACAATATGCCAGCGTTGCAGCTACGGAGTTCTTGGAGGGTTGGAAAAGGTCACACAGATAAGGAGTTCACAAAGGGATTTGAACACGAGGTGAGAAATTGAACCCTGTGGCTTTTGTGGATCGGGAGCCAATGTAAGCCAGCAAGCTGAGGGGTGATGGGTAAGTGGGACCTGGTCAGGATATGGCAGCAGAGTTTTGGATAAGTTGAAGCTTATGGAGGGTGCAGGATGAGAGGCCGGCCAGGTGAGCACTAGAATAGTCAAGTCCGGGTGTGAAACAGCAGGGATGAGGGTTTCAGCAGCAGATGGACTGAGGCGGGCAGAGACGGTCGACGTTAGGGAGGTGAAAGTGAGCAGTCTTTGCAATGGATAGTATATAGTGTCATAAGCCGTGCTCAGCGTCAAAGAGGACGCAGAGGTCCAGCAGAGTGACCAGCAAAGGGAAGTGAGGGAAAGGGAGCAGGGGCTGAAAGATGGTGGTTTCAGTCTTACAAATATTCAGTTGGAGAAGATTTCCAGGTCAGGGCTGTCTACACACATAAACATAAACCATGCAATGGTAAACGTGTTGGGACTTTAACATGTCTCTGAAAAGCTTAGCAAAGAAATGTTCTCATTTAAATTTCTTCAGGATTGTCATTGTCTTCACTTTGATTACATTCAATAATTTCTTTTCATGTCCATGTCTAAATCAGTCCAAATATCTGGAGGTCATTTAGTTCACCAAGAATGGATTAAAAAGGCCATGTAAGGAAATTATTTTGTAATAAAAAAACAGCTTTAATAGTTCTTATGATCTAAACAGAGCTGTGTGCAGACAGTGTTGTCACTATTTAGTACATCTGATTCCAATACACTGTTGACAAGGTTACACTTAAGGCAGTAGGATTCAGTGTTCTGCCGATACCTTTCTTGTGAAATACTCGTAATTCACCCACTCAAATAACTTACACCGCTATCACCACTGACAGACGTGTGACCATCACTATTTCACCCTAGCATAACGCAACATGAAACTTAGATACAGAGTTCATTTGGGAGAACAAAATCCATCATTGTACGACTAGGCAAAATTTTCAGTATAAGTGGACTTAGTACAGGTGCAACGCCCCGAATCCCGAACTCTGCATTTAGGGTTAGGGTTAGGGTTAGGACACCGGTCCTGTTGCGCATGGCTGATGGAGTCATCCGGAATTATTGTCCGAAAACCGGACATTTTTGAGGCAAAACCCAAAAGCCGTCACGGATTCGGTCCAGGGGATTACCGATTTCAGACTATTGAGTTTCTTGTCTGAAATCTGGAAAAACCCCAAAACCGGCACGGACTCAATCCCGAGAACTCCGGACATTGTACCTGTACAAAGATTTCACACACCCGCCATTATACTTTACTGAAATCCCAGTGGCATCACTGCCACGATCTGATCTCTTTCAGCATGCAGTATCTTTTTGAACATGGCTCTAACTCAAGACATGCAGACCTCCTGTGCCCGAGATCTATCACAGAACTTTGCTGAAATCGATATTATATAAGCCTGCCAGGACTTCACTGGTGTTCACTTACTTTGAACCGCTGATTATGGTGAATGTGACTTAATGCTTGACCACAGATTCCTGATCATCAGGTAGCACAGCGCATAGCACCGCATTATGGTCTTAAGGTCTTACTGTTAAAGAGTTTATACAACAGCAGTCACTTTTCCCTGCAGCCTGTCCTCTCACTGGATTGAGTTGCTAGCAGAGTAATCATTTTGCTTAAAAAGAAATTAAAGAACTGAAGTCACCATCTGTGCCACCTTATTAGTAGGACAAATCCTCAGTGACAGAGAATTACCATTCCTTTTAATTGGGGGTTTGTTTATTTCTCCCTTTCTATTGATTAAAGGAAACATTGGGGCTTATATTGAGATTGGGCAGCTGAGCGCCCGTTCCCCCCGATTGGCTGCCAATTCCGATGGGGCGCGAGATTGGCTGCCCATTCCAACAGAACGCTCTGATTGGCTGCCCATTCCGACAGAGCACGCTGATTGGCTGCCCATTCCGACAGAGCACGCTGATTGGCTGCCCATTCCGACAGAGCACGCTGATTGGCTGCCCATTCCAGTGGCGATGTGGCCTCAGTGAGTTTGAGGCTCCAGCCTCAGTCACATTCGTCAGGTGAGCTGGACGATGCCAAAGATGTGTCCCAACACAGCTCGCCAGGTCTGGCAAAGGGAAATCGGGCAGCAACGGCCCAGGTTATTTCTGGGGTCCCCGAGATGCTCTCAGGCTCCTCAGAGGCCCACCAAAATAATTCAAGTCTTGCCTTTGAACTGCTCGAAGCCAGAACCGTGCAGGTTCTGACCACTCCCTACCTAAAATGACAACTGGCATGCTATTTACGTCAGAGGACTCTAATCTCCATATTAAAGGTGACTTGTTGCTTGAAAGAGGCTGTGCTTTGGACACACTGGGTAGGCCCCTTTTAACATGAGGTCGGCTGTATTGCAGATGGTAACAGGTTGCACAGGCTACTGACCCCATTTGGAGGCTGTTACTGCCGAGTTAACACGAGGCTTGGTGAGTGGGAAATCAATCCCAATATTCTCCTTTAAAGATGACACCCTCCCAGGTAAATCCTGGATGAAATGCTGCTGATTGAATATACCTTGTAGATGCTAAAACACTCAGATGCAAGTATTAGGGCCCCAAGTCTGAATGTGTAGAAAACACTTGCACTTCATCATAAGTGAATATGTAATCGAGTGTCTCTGAAATGTATGCTTCCTAAGGGTTATGTTTAGAATAACTCCACAAGACTGAGTACTGTGAGCTGAAACTGATGTGACGTTAGTCTCTTTAATAAAACTCAGAGTGCCAAAGCAGCATGGCAGACAACCTTTTATACTCTCTTGCACGAGGTGTGCAGGTGACCCTTGGGCCTCCAGCAGGTGCGCCCTCTGGTGGCAAGTCTTACACAGTTATAATGTTTACATACATAACACTAAGAATGCAATTTCAGTAGCGCTAACAAATAGCAGCCAATCACAACACACCTGTAATAATGATCCTTAAACAATTCTGAAGCAGCTACTAAGCTCCGTAAATGGAATAAATAAAATAAACTTTGGTAATCCATCTCTCATTTTTTGCGGAGCATGGCTGAATCGCAAGTGAGCAAATCCTGACTTATGTCGGAAGCTCTTTACATGTGGGTGACCTCTGTCATGGAGAAACCTGATCGTGCTGTTGGCAGAAGCGAATGACCCCTGAATATGCAGAAATGGTGCCAGAGATAGCCAGTTGTTGCCGAGAGAGTCAACATGGTCTCAGCATTTAGCTGTAGATCTGTAAGAAACTGCATACTTTTAACAGCAGCACAACGGTGAAGTATGAATATTACTGGTGTAATGTATTTGCTTCATGGGTTCTTTGCTTAAGAATTCATCGCAACCCATTGATGTTCAGAACTAGTTCGTTTATTAGCAAAGGTTTAACAATCACACTACACATTACCAGTTCATCCACCAGGCTCACAACCACCTGCCTCATCGTGGATCCCCCGAACCCAATTGGCTGGGGTTTTATTGAGTCTTGTGAACATCACGTGACTGGCTAAGTCACTCACAACAACGTATCAGCCCGACAAACCGGTGAGGGCTTACATTACAACTGTAAACAAGCAGTATTGTCCCAATGCAGGTGTGAACAAAGTTCATAATTGTTAATTATGTATATGTGTCGACACATATGTGTATGTATCTACACACAAAACACACATATACACTCATACACCCCATACAATTAAATATGCCTCACAATCACAGGCATGGTTGAAAGCCCAGTGGCCAGTTGGCAGTCAGGGTGTACAGCGTCAAGTGAAGTAAATGTGGCCATGGTGAGGTCATCCCTGGCCTCCCGGGCAGCAATGTGGTTGGGTACTGATGCCCTGTGTCCTGTGCAGCATCAGGTGATTGCGGAGAAGATTGCTGTTGTTGGTGGTGATGCTGGTGTGTTTAGTGATGTTGGTGTTGGGCTCATCGTGGTGGGATTCTAAGGACCAAGTTGAGATTTTGGCAAGGGCACCGATGCTGCTGGAATAGATGGCAAGTGAGGTTGAGATGACAGAAGCGATCTGTCAATGGTGAGAGAGGTTGCTCCAAGGAGGTGACACTGGATAAAGAGTTCACTGCAAACTATCTAGTCACTCAATCCCTTGCTCTCTGCTCTGACTCGCAGACCACTGAGAACCCGACACACTTACCTGGCATGAAGCCCATGTGAAGGGGAGCTGCTGAAAAAGTTGGAAGAATGGTAAGTACCTGGTGAAATTATTTTTAAATACCTGTAAAGTGCCTCTAATGGTGTCACTTGTCTGGCCCACCGCTTGGTGTCGGGTCTGCAATCCACAGGTAGAGCCGGCACTTGGGAAACTCACACAGAGGCGGGGTCAGACCAGGATCCTGCCCTGCTGTCAATCACGGCCAGTTTGACAGCGGGCCCGCCTCCAAGCCCGCACTCACAGGGCTCGGACGATGCCAGCCGGAGTATGAGGTACAGCAGGCAACAGCCAGAAAGTTGCTTGGAGAAAGTATTTTTATTAATGCAAATGATTTTGCTGCAGCTGAAGGAGCCCATGTTTGGCTACGCTCCGAGAATGCTTGGACAGTCCCCTTGTCCGCTGAACGATTTTGGCCCTCTTTGTCGATCTTCGAACACTGGACATCAGGGCTCAACACGTTACTCCTGCATCTAACATTCAACCAGGGCAAGTGGCAGGAGACTCTCTGGGCAAGGACATGTCCAACAAATGGCGGGTGCTGTTCGTTTACTGCTCAGGGCAAAGTGCTGCCATTTATAGTCGCAGTAACAACACAGTATCTTTGTGTAATAATAATAGAAACATAGAAGCAAAGAAAATAGGTGCAGGAGTAGGCCATTCGGCCCTTCTAGCCTGCACCGCCATTCAATGAGTTCATGGCTGAACATTCAACTTCAGTACCCCCTTCCTGCTTTCTCGCCATAACCCTTGATCCCCCCAGTAGTAAGGACTTCATCTAACTCCTTTTTGAATATATTTAGTGAATTGGCCTCAACAACTTTCTGTGGTAGAGAATTCCACAGGTTCACCACTCTCTGGGTGAAGAAGTTTCTCCTCATCTCGGTCCTAAATGGCTTACCCCTTATCCTTAGACTGTGACCCCTGGTTCTGGACTTCCCCAACATGGGGAACATTCTTCCTGCATCTAACCTGTCTAAACCAGTCAGAATTTTAAACGTTTCTATGAGGTCCCCTCTCATTCTTCTGAACTCCAGTGAATACAAGCCCAATTGATCCAGTCTTTCTTGATAGGTCAGTCCCGCCATCCCGGGAATCAGTCTGGTGAACCTTCGCTGCACTCCCTCAATAGCAAGAATGTCCTCCTCAGGTTAGGAGACCAAAACTGTACACAATACTCCAGGTGTGGCCTCACCAAGGCCCTGTACAACTGTAGCAACACCTCCCTGCCCCTGTACTCAAATCCCCTCGCTATGAAGGCCAACATGGAATTTGCTTTCTTAACCGCCTGCTGTACCTGCATGCCAACCTTCAATGACTGATGTACCATGACACCCAGGTCTCGTTGCACCTCCCCTTTTCCTAATCTGTCACCATTCAGATAATAGTCCGTCTCTCTGTTTTTACCACCAAAGTGGATAACCTCACATTTATCCACATTATACTTCATCTGCCATGCATTTGCCCACTCACCTAACCTATCCAAGTCGCTCTGCAGCCTCATAGCATCCTCCTCGCAGCTCACACTGCCACCCAACTTAGTGTCATCCGCAAATTTGGAGATACTACATTTAATCCCCTCGTCTAAATCATTAATGTACAGTGTAAACAGCTGGGGCCCCAGCACAGAACTTTGCGGTACCCCACTAGTCACTGCCTGCCATTCTGAAAAGTCCCCATTTACTCCTACTCTTTGCTTCCTGTCTGACAACCAGTTCTCAATCCATGTCAGCACACTACCCCCAATCCCATGTGCTTTAACTTTGCACATTAATCTCTTGTGTGGGACCTTGTCGAAAGCCTTCTGAAAGTCCAAATCTACCACATCAACTGGTTCTCCCTTGTCCACTCTACTGGAAACATCCTCAAAAAATTCCAGAAGATTTGTCAAGCATGATTTCCCTTTCACAAATCCATGCTGACTTGGACCTATCATATTACCTCTTTCCAAATGCACTGCTATGACATCCTTAATAATTGATTCCATCATTTTACCCACTACCGATGTCAGGCTGACCGGTCTATAATTCCGTGTTTTCTCTCTCCCTCCTTTTTTAAAAAGTGGGGTTACATTGGCTACCCTCCACTCCATAGGAACTGATCCAGAGTCAATGGAATGTTGGAAAATGACTGTCAATGCATCCACTATTTCCAAGGCCACCTCCTTAAGTAGTCTGGGATGCAGTCCATCAGGCCCTGGGGATTTATCGGCCTTCAATCCCATCAATTTCCCCAACACAATTTCCCGACTAATAAGGATTTCCCTCAGTTCCTCCTCCTTACTAGACCCTCCGACCCCTTTTATATCCGGAAGGTTGTTTGTGTCCACCTCAGTGAATACCGAACCAAAGTACTTGTTCAATTGGTCCGCCATTTCTTTGTTCCCCGTTATGACTTCCCCTGATTCTGACTGCAGGGGACCTACGTTTGTCTTTACTAACCTTTTTCTCTTTACATATCTATAGAAACTTTTGCAATTCTTCTTAATGTTCTCTGCAAGCTTCTTCTCGTACTCCATTTTCCCTGCCCTAATCAAACCCTTTGTCCTCCTCTGCTGAGTTCTAAATTTCTCCCAGTCCTCTGGTTCGCTGCTATTTCTGGCCAATTTGTATGCCACTTCCTTGGCTTTAATGCTATCCCTGATTTCGCTTGATAGCCACGGTTGAGCCACCTTCCCTTTTTTATTTTTATGCCAGACAGGAATGTACAATTGTTGTAGTTCATCCATGCGGTCTCTAAATGTCTGCCATTGCCCATCCACAGTCAACCCCTTTAGTATCATTCGCCAATCTATCCTAGCCAATTCACTCCTCATACCTTCAAAGTTACCCTTCTTTAAGTTCTGGACCATGGTCTCTGAATGAACTGTTTCATTCTCCATCCTAACTGTCTGTTCTCGTCACAGAGGCAGCTCACCCAAATAGCATCATTCTCAACACCAAATATCATCAATCCCACCTCAAGTAGGAACCAACAAAAACACACACAGGAGAGGTACAGCCTGCTCCTCTTAATTCACTTGTTTCAAATTATCTGCTTACACATGGTATTGGGGGTAATGTACTGATGTGGATCGAGAACTGGTTGGCAGACAGGAAGTAGAGAGTCGGGATAAATGGGTCCTTTTCAGAATGGCAGGCAGTGACTAGTGGAGTACCGCAGGGCTCAGTGCTGGGACTCCAGCTCTTTACAATATATATTAATGATTTGGATGATGGAATTGAGAGTAATTATCTCCAAGTTTACAGATAACACTAAGCTGGGTGGCGGTGTGAGCTGTGAGGAGGACGCTAAGAGGCTGCAGGGTGATTTGGGCAGGTTAGGCGAGTGGGCAAATACATGGCAGATGCAGTATAATGTGGATAAATGTGAGGTTATCCACTTTGGGGGCAAAAACACGAAGGCAGAATATTATCTGAATGCGGCAGATTAGGAAAAGGGGAGGTGCAATGAGACCTGGGTGTCATGATTCATCAGTCATTGAAGGGTTGCATGTAGGTGCAGCAGGTGGTGAAGAAGGCAAATGGTATGTTGGTCTTCATAGTAAGGGGATTTGAGTATAGGAGCAGGGAAGTCCTACTGCAGTTGTACAGGGCCTTGGTGAGGCCTCACCTGGAATATTGTGTTCAGTTTTGGTCTCCGAATCTGCGGAAGGACGTTCTTGCTATTGAGGGAGTGCAGCGAAGGTTCACCAGACTGATTCCTGGGATGGCGGGACTGACATATGAGGAGAGACTGGATCGACTGGGCCTGTATTTACTGGAGTTTAGAAGGATGAGGGGGATCTCATAGAAACATATAAAATTCTGACGGGACTGGACAGGTTAGATGCAGGAAGAATGTTCCCAATGTTGGGAAGTCCAGAACCAGCGGACATAGTCTTCGGATAAAGGGTAAGCCATTTAGGACTGAAATGAGGAGGAACTTTTTCACTCAGAGTTGTTAACCTGTGGAATTCCCTACCGCAGAGAGTTGTTGATGGCAGTTCGTTAGATATATTCAAGAGGGAGTTAGATATGGCCCTTGTGGCTAAAGGGATCAAGGGGTATGGAGAGAAAGCAGGAATGGGTTACTGAAGGAATGATCAGCCATGATCTTATTGAATGGTGGTGCAGGCTCGAAAGGCCGGATGGCTTACTCCGGCACCTATTTTCTATGTTTCTATGTTACACAGGATTACACGGGATATTCGGCACAGATATACATGGAGTCAGAGAAAATGTATTAGCATGGATCGAGAATTGGCTGGCGAACAGAAAGCAGAGAGTCGGGATAAATGGGTCCTTTTCGGGTTGGAAATCGGTGGTTAGTGGTGTGCCACAGGGATTGGTGCTGGCACCACAACTGTTTACAATATACATAGATGACCTGGAAGAGGGGACAGAGTGTAACGTAACAAAATTTGCAGGTGACACAAAGATTAGTGGGAAAGCGGGTTGTGTAGAGGACACAGAGAGGCTTCAAAGAGATTTAGATAGGTTAAGCAAATGGGCTAAGTTTTGGCAGATGGAATACAATGTCGGGAAATGTGAGGTCATCCATCTTGGAAAAAAAAAACAGTAAAAGGGAATATTATTTGAATGGGGAGAAATTACATCATGCTGCGGTGCAGAGGGACCTGGGGGTCCTTGTGCATGAATCCCAAAAAGTTAGTTTGCAGGTGCAGCAGGTAATCAGGAAGGCGAATGGAATGTTGGCCTTCATTGCGAGAGGGATGGAGTACAAAAGCAGGGAGGTCCTTCTGCAACTGTATAGGGTATTGGTGAGGCCGCACCTGGAGTACTGCGTGCAGTTTTGGTCACCTTACTGAAGGAAGGATATACTAGCTTCAGAGGGGGTACAGAGACGATTCACTAGGCTGATTCCGGAGATGAGGGGGTTACCTTATAATAGATTGAGTAGACTGGGTCTTTACTCGTTGGAGTTCAGAAGGATGAGGGGTGATCTTATAGAAACATTTAAAATAATGAAAGGGATAGACAAGATAGAGGCAGAGAGGTTGTTTCCACTGGTCTGGGAGACTAGAACTAGGGGGCACAGCCTCAAAATACGGGGGAGCCAATTTAAAACTGAGCTGAGAAGGAATTTCTTCTCCCAGAGGGTTGTGAATCTGTGGAATTCTCTGCCCAAGGAAGCAGTTGAGGCTAGCTCATTGAATGTATTCAAATCACAGATAGATAGATTTTTAACCAATAAGGGAATTAAGGGTTATGGGGAGCAGGCGGGTAAGTGGAGCTGAGTCCACGGCCAGATCAGCCATGATCTTGTTGAATGGCGGAGCAGGCTCGAGGGGCTAGAAGGTCTACTCCTGTTCCTAATTCTTCTGTTCTTATGTTCTTATGAAACAAGCCATTCAGCCGAACCAGTCCATGCCGGCGTTTAAACTCCGCTCCAGCCTCCTCCCGTTTTTCCTCATCTAAATGTTTCAGCATAACCCTCTATTCCCTTTTCCCCCATATACTTGTCTAGCCTCCCCTTAAATGCACCTATACTATTCACCTCAACCACTCCCTGTGGTAGGGAGTACCACATTCTCACCACATTTAAAAGCCAGCAAAGAACGACTAAAAAAATGATTAAGAAAGGGAAGATAGACTATGAAAGTAAACGAGCACAAAATATAAAAACAGATAGCAAGAGTTTCTACAGGTATATAAAAAGGAAAAGAGTGCCAAAAGTAAATGTTGGTCCCTTACAGAATGAGACCGGGGAATTAGTAATGGGGAACATGGAGATGGCAGAAACTCTAAACAAATATTTTGTATCTTTAGGTAGAGGACACTAACAATATTCCAACAGTGGATAGACTAGGGGCTATAGAGGGGGAGGAACTTAACACAATCACAATCACTAAGGTGGTGGTACTCAGTAAGATAATGGGACTAAAGGCAGATAAATCCATTGGACCTGATGACTTGCATCCTAGGGTCTTAAGAGAAGTAGCGGCAGGGATTGTGGATGCATTGGTTGTAATTTACCAAAATTCCCTGGATTCTGGGGAGGTCCCAGCAGATTGGAAAACTGCAAATGTAACGCACCTATTTAAAAAAGGAGGCAGACAAAAAGCAGGAAACTTTCGACCAGTTAGCCTAACATCTGTGGTTGGGAAAATTTTGGAGTCCATTATTAAAGAAGCAGTAACACGACATTTGGAAAAGCAAAATTCGGTCAGGCAGAGTCAGCATGGATTTATGAAGGGGAAGTCATGTTTGACAAATTTGCTGGAGTTCTTTGAGGATGTAACGAACAGGGTGGATAAAGAGGAACCAGTGGATGTGGTGTCTTTGGACTTCCAGAAGGCATTTGACAAGGTGCCACATAAAAGGTTACTGCACAAGATAAAAGTTCACGGGATTGGGGGTAATATATTAGCATGGATAGAGAATTGGCTAACTAACAGAAAACAGAGAGTCGGGATTAATGGTTCATTCTCTGGTTGGCAACCAGTAACTAGTGGGTTGCCGCAGGGATCAGTGCTGGGACCCCAACTATTTACAATCTATATTAACGACTTGGAAGAAGGGACTGAGTGTAACGTAGCCAGGTTTGCTGATGATACAAAGATGGGAGGAAAAGCAATGTGTGAGGAGGACACAAAAAATCTTCAAAAGGACACAGACAGGCTAAGTGAGTGGGCAAAAATTTGGCAGATGGAATATAATGTTGGAAAGTGTGAGGTCATGCACTTTGGCAGAAAAAAATCAAAAAAACAGGTTATTATTTAAATGGAGAAAGATTGCAAAGTGCTGCAGTACAGCGGGACCTGGGGGTACTTGTGCATGAAACACAAAAGGATAGTATGCAGGTACAGCAAGTAATCAGGAAGGCCAATGGTATCTTGGCCTTTATTGCAAAGGGGGATAGAGTATAAAAGCAGGGAAGTCTTGCTACAGCTGTACAGGATATTGGTGAGGCCACACCTGGAATACTGCGTGCAGTTTTGGTTTCCATATTTATGAAAGGATATACTTGCTTTGGAGGCAGTTCAGAGAAGGTTCACTAGATTGATTCTGGGGCTGAGAAGGTTGACTTATGAGGAAAGGTTGAGTAGGTTGGGCCTCTACTCATTGGAATTCAGAAGAATGAGAGGTGATCTTATCGAAACATATAAGATTATGAGGGGCTTGACAAGGTGGATGCAGAGAGGATGTTTCCACTGATGGGGGGAGACTAGAACTAGAGGGCATGGTCTTAGAATAAGGGGCCACCCATTTAAAACGGAGATTTTATATCCACATAGTAAAAGGGTAGTTCAAGTGAAGGGTGGCCCTGATTAGGGACCAAAAAGGAGATCCTCTTGTGGAGGCAGAGGGCATGGCTGAGTTACTAAATGAGTACTTTGCATCTGTCTTCACGAAAGAAAAGAATATTGCCAGTGTCACTGTAAGTGACGAGTAGTAGAAACATTGGATAAGATAAAAATAGATAAAGGGGAGGTACTTAAAAGGTTGTCGGTGCTCAAAGCAGAAGAGCCACCCTGTCTGGATGGGACTTGGTTGCTGAGGTGGAATTTGCGGAGGCTCTCTGCACAATCTTGCAAAGCTCCTTAGGTATAAGAGTGGTGCCAGAGAGCTGGAGGATTGCAAATGTTACACCCTGCTGAACCAGGGGCCAGGGGTCAACGCAGCAATTACAGGCCAGTCAGGTACGTGTTCGTGGTGGGAAAACTTCGAAAGACACAAAACTGGAACAAAAATTATTGACATTCAGAAAAATATGGGTTAATAAATGAAAGCCAGCATGGATTTGTTAAAGACAAATCATGTTTGACTAATTTGATTGAGTTCTACGATGAATTAACAGAAAGGATTGATGAGGGTAGTGCGGTTGATGCTGTGTAGAAAGACTGTGAAAAGACATTTGGTAAAATGCCACATGGTCGACCTGTTAGCAAAATTGAAGCCCACGGGATTAAAGGGACAGTGACAGAGTGGATGCAAAATTGGCTAAGGGACAGAAAACAGAGAGTCGTGGTGAATGGTTGTTTTTCAGACAAGAGGGAAATGTTCACTGGCGGCCCCGAGGTACCCTCTCTTTATCGATTTTTATCTTATCCAATGTTTTGAGAGATATATTTATGACCTGGATTTGTGTAGACAGGACATAATTACAAAGTTTACAGATGACACAAAACTCAGAAATAGAGAGGATGGTACTACAGGTTGGACCTCTCTGGTCCGGCACCCTCGGGACCTGACCCGTGCCGGAACCGGGAATCTTCCGAACCACGGGAGGTCTCGCGTGCCTGGGCTTATCGGTACCTGAAAACAGCGCCCGGGCGTCTGAACACCTCCGCCACACTCTGGCTGTGAAACACGGGCCTCGCTCTCTCTCTCTCCCGGTGTAGAAATCTCCCAGCAATTAATGCGCTGGTTTGCTGTTCTTTTTTTAAAGGTCACGTCTCCCCGTCGCCACCACCCCTGGACCCTCCGTCACCCCCGGACCCTCCGCCCCCGGACCCTCCGCCACCCCCGGACCCTCCGCCACCCCCGGACACTCCGCCCCCGGACCCTCCGTCACCCCCAGACCCTCCGCCCCCGGACCCTCCGTCACCCCCGGACCCTCCGTCGCCCCCGGACCCTCCGTCACCCCCGGACCCTCCGCCACCCCCGGACCCTCCGTCACCCCCGGACCCTCCGCCACTCCCGGACCCTCCACCGACCCCCGGACCCTCCATCACCCCGGACCCTCCATCACCCCCGGACCCTCCACCGACCCCTGGACCCTCCGTCACCCCTGGACCCTCCGTCGCCCCCGGACCCTCCGCCCCCGGACCCTCCGTCGCCCCCGGACCCTCCGTCGTCCCCGGACCCTCCGCCCCCGGACCCTCCGCCACCCCCGGACCCTCCGTCACCCCCGGACCCTCCGTCACCCCCGGACCCTCCACCGACCCCCGGACCCTCCGTCACCCCCGGACCCTCCACACCGCTCAAGCTCCAGGCATGGGGCTGATGCAGGACCATGGGTGGTGCTGGATCAGAGAGTCCCAGACTGGAGACGTGCAACTTGTAACTGATTTCAACAGGTCAGACAGGCAGGTGAAATGGGCAGACACAATTTAATGACGAGAGGTGTGAAGTGATTCCTTTTGGTCGGAAGAATGAGGAGAGGCAATATACAATAAATGGTGCACATTTAAAGATTTGCAGGAACCGAGAGAGAGAGCTGGGGGTGTAGTTACACAAGTCTTTGAAGGTGGCAGGACAAGTTAAGAAGGCACCGAGGAGATTTACCAGAAAGGTACGAGAGATGAAAAACGTCAGTTACGTGGAGAGACTAAAGAAACTGGTGGTGTTCTCCTCAGAGCAGTGAATGGGGAGATTTGATAGACATGTCCAAAATCATGAAGAGTTTTGATAAAGTTAGTCAGGAGAAATAGTTTCCAGTGGCAGTCGGGTCGGTAAACAGAGAACACAGATTTAGGTCATTGGCAAAAGAACCCGAGGCTACGTGAGGATACAGTGGTTTAAGCACAGAGTTATGATGATCTGGAAGAGTGGCGGAAACAGATTCAATCGTAACTTTCAAAAGGTACTTGGATAAATACTTGAAGGGGAGAGATTTGTGGGACGGTGGGGAAAGAGCAGGGGGAATGGGATGAATTCGATCACTCTTTCACAGAGCAAGCACAGGCACGATGGGCCAACATGCCCTCTGTGCTGACATTCTACGATTCTATGCTCCAAACAAAAAAATAGCTTGATTTTTGTTTCATAAATTTTCTTTTTTGTCTATGCGGTTTCTCAGTAAATGCACCTTCTGGGTGAGAGTACGATACAGGAGACCTGTTCTTACGAATCGACTAATGCTGCTTGATAATCAACTGTTAGAAGGCACGTGGATGCAGCTCAGGGTGACCTGTCCTTGGATCGTATTACAGCTCTCTGTGGAGAAGGGTGTATGCTGCACTTGGAGCCTCCCCAACATGACAGCAGAACCGAGATTACCGATTATCAGTATATGGAGTCACAAATGCAAACTCACATCCTAACATGGTGTGTTCCAAGGTCTTGGAGCTCAAATGTGTCCACGATGTTGTTTTCCCACACAACAGCTCATGTAATGGTGCATCTGAACATTGTCTGTCTTCACACTATATTTAAGGACAATCTTAGATTATTCACCTCATGTAATAATCTAAGTTTCCAACACATGATTTCATTGCAACAATCCCTGATTGTCGAGAAAGTATCATAGAAGAGTACAGCTCAGGAGGAAGCCATTCGGCCCATCGAGTCCGCGCCCGATCCTTCAAAGAGCAATCCAGCCAGTCTCACTCCCCGCTCTTTCCCCAAACCCACCAGGCTATCAGGCAGTGCATTCCAAATCCAAAACCACTCGTTGCACAAAAAATGTTTTCCCTCATGTCGTCTCTGGTTCCTTCGTCAATCAACTTAAACCTGTACCCTCTTGTTATTGACCCTTCAGACACTGGAAACACTGTCTCTTTATTTACTCGATCGCAACCATTCATGATTTTAAACACCTCCATCAAATCTCCTCTTAGCCTTCCCTGCTCTAAGGAGAACAATCCCAGCTTCTCCAGTCTATCCACGTAAAAGTCCCTGGAACCATTCTAGTAAATCTCCTCTGCATCCTCTCTAAAACCTTCACATCCTTCCTCCAGCTGGGGCCAAATTATTGTGTAGTGTGGGTTCAACATAACTTCCTGGTTTGTGTACTCAACGTTAATGGGCTAGATTTTCGGTTTTCGGCGAAAAGGGTAGTTTTACGCCAAAATGACCGTTTTCGCTGCACTACTGTTTTTAGGCCGATCTTTCGGTCTTTACGTCATCGGTAAAGTCGGCATTGCACGAGGATTCACGGTGCAAACTGCAAGTTTCGCCAACTTTAGTCTGGGGCCAGGAATGCTGCGAGAGAGGCCTTGAGGTGCGGGGAAAACAAAATTGCACAAAACATTCACAAAACCCTTACCCACCAAATCGCTGAAAAATAATTCAAAATTAAAAACTTTAACTTACCTGTTTTGCAGGTTTTTAATCCTGACCGCTGCTGCACTGAGCGGTTTGACCTGTCGCTATTCTGGGCACGGCCTATGGGTCGGGAGAGCCGAAAGTACGACGGTAATACAATCGGCGTTGTTGCATGTGGGCGCGCCTCTCCCCGGCGGTACGTGGAAGCGCCGCCGCAAACAGGTACCCGAGGATCTTGCCGACCGGGTTTTCACCGCAGGGGATAAAATCGCGGTGAAAACCCGGTTGCAAACCAGGCGAAAATCTGGCCCTATGCCTCTGTTCAGAAAGCCCAGGATCCCATAAACTTTGTCACCCACTTTGTTAACCTGTCCTGTGAACTTCGACGATTTGTGCACAAGTACCTCCGGGTCTCTCTCCTCTTGCACCCACTTTAAAATTGTACCATCTAGCTTGAATTGTTGCTCCTCATTCTTCCTACCAAACTCTATCAACTCACACTTTTCTGTATTGAATTTCATCTGGCATGTGTCTGCCCATCCCACCAGCCTGTCTATGGCCTCTCGAAGTCTATGACTATCTTCCTCACTGTTTACTACACTTCCAAGATTCCATTCATCCACAAATTGTAAAATTCTGCCTGTACCTCCAAGTCCAAGTCATTAATGTGTATCAGAAACAGCAGTGGTCCTAGTACTGAACCTTGGGGTATATCACTGCGTACCTACATTCAGTCCAAAAGCAACAATTTGCCACAATTCTGTTTTTTAACCCTTAGCCAATTGTGTATCCATGCTATTACTGCCCCGTTTAGACCATGGACTTCAATTTTGCGAACAAGCCTATTCGGTGGTATTTTATCAAACTTGATTTGAAAGTTCATACACACAACATCAAGTGCACTGCCCTCATCCACCCTCTCTGTTACCTCATCAAAAACGCAAATCAAGTTAGTCAAACATGATATGCCTATATTATCATCATCATCATAAGCAGTCCCTCGAAATCGAGGAAGACTTGCTTCCACTCTAAAAGTGAGTTCTCAGGTGACTGAACAGTCCAATACGGGAATTACAGTCTCTGTCACAGGTGGGACAGACACTGGTTGAAGGAAAGGGTGGGTGGGGAGTCTGGTTTGCCGCACGTTCCTTCCACTGTCTGCGCTTGGTTTCTGCATGCTCTCGGCAACGAGACACGAGGTGCTCAGCGACCTCCCGGATGCTCTTCCTCCATTTTGGGCGGTTTTTGGCCAGGGATTCTCAGGTGCCAGTGGGAATATTACACTTTATCAAGGAGGCTTTGAGGGTGTCCTTGAAACGTTTCCTCTGGCCACCTGGGGCTCACTTGCCGTGTAGGAGTTTGCTTTGTGAGTCTTGTGTCAGGCATGTGGACGATGTGGCCCGCCCAATGGAGCTGGTCGAGTGTGGTCAGTGCTTCGATGCTGGGGATGTTGGTCTGATCGAGAACAATGACGTTGGTGCATCTGTCCTCCCAGGGGATTTGCAGGGTCTTGTGGAGGCAGCGCTGGTGGTACTTCTCCAGCGATTTGAGGTGTCTGCTGTATATAGTCCATGTCTCTGAGCAATACAGGAGGGCGGGTATCACTACTGCCCTATAGACCATGAGCTTGATGCCAGAGTTGAAGTCCTGATTTTCAAACACTCTTTTCCTCAGGTGACCGAAAGGTGCGCTGGCACACTGGAGGCAGTGTTGGACCTCATCATCGATGTCTGCCCTCGCTGATAGTAGGCTCCCGAGGTATGGAAAATGATCCACGTTGTCCAAGGCCGCGCTGTGAATTTTGATTAACAAAACCATGCTAGCTCTCCTTTATTAGGGCATGCTTATCCAAGTGGCTGTTAATGTTCTCCCAGATTATTATTTCTAAAAGCTTGCCCACCACTGACATTAAACTGACCGGCCTGTCATTGCCAGGTTTACCCTTCTCCCGGTTTTTGAACAAGTGCATACCATTTGCAATCCTCCAGTCCTTTGACATCACTTCTGTATCTTAGGAGGATTGCAAAATTGTGGCCAGCACCTCTGCAATTTCTACCCTTCCTTTCCTCAGCAACCGAGAATGCATCCTATCTGGACTGGGTGACATCCATTTTAATACAGACAGCCTTTCTTGTACCTCCTCTTTATCTATTTTTATCCCATCCAGTATCCTCATTTACCTTGGCTTTAGCAAGGTCGTCTTCCTTGGTGAACACCAATGCAAAGTAGTCGTTTACGATCTCAGCCATGCCTTCTGCCTTCACCAATCGATCTCCATTCTTTCCCTCTAATCGGCCCCAGCACTCCTCTGACAACCCTTTCCCTGTTATCAGCCACTGGGAAAGTCGTCGCGAGAGTCCTCCTCAACCGTCTTCTCCCTGTGGCCGAGGAACTCCTCCCGGAGTCACAGTGCGGATTTCGTCCCCTACGGGGCACAACAGACATGATCTTTGCAGCGCGACAGCTGCAGGAAAAATGCAGGGAGCAGCGCCAGCCCTTATACATGGCCTTTTTTGACCTTACAAAGGCCTTTGACACCGTCAACCGCGAAGCGCCCTGCTCCGTTTCGGATGCTCCCAAAAGTTCGCCACCAGCCTCCGTCTGCTCCACGACGACATGCAGGCCGTGATCCTTACCAACAGATCCATTACAGACCCAATCCACGTCTGGACCGGGGTCAAACAGGGCTGCGTCATCGCCCCAACCCTCTTCTCAATCTTTCTCGCTGCCATGCTCCACCTCACAGTCAACAAGCTCCCCGCTGGAGTGGAACTAAACTACAGAACCAGTGGGAACCTGTTTAACCTGCGCCATCTCTGGGCCAGGTCCAAGACCACCCCAACCTCTGTCGTCGAGCTACAGTACACGAACAACGCCTGCATCTGCGCACATACAGAGGCTGAACTCCAGGACTTAGTCGACGTATGTATTGAGACATACAAAAGCATGGGCCTTACGCTAAACATCTGTAAGACAAAGGTCCTCCACCAGCCTGTCTTCGCCGCACAGCACTGCCCCCCAGTCATCAACATCCACGGCGTGGCCCTGGACATCGTGGACCACTTCCCATATGTCGGGAGCCTCTTAGCAACAAGAGGCATCGACGATGAGATCCAACACCGCCTCCAGTGTGCCAGTGAGCCTTTGGCCAGCTGAGGAAAAGAGTGTTTGAAGACCAGGCCCTCAAAACTGCCACCAAGCTCATGGTCTACAGGACTGTCGTGATACCTGCCCTCCTGTATAGCTCAGAGACATGAACCATGTACAGTAGACACCTCAAGTTGCTGGAGAAATATCACCAACGATGTCTCCGCAAGATCCTACAAATCCTCTGGGAGGACAGACGCACCAAAATCAGTGTCCTCATCCAGGCTAACATCTTCAGCATTGAAGCTCTGACCACACTTGATCAGCTTCGCTGGGCGGGCCTTATAGTTCGCATGCCAGACACAAGACTCCCAAAGTAAGTGCTCTACTCGGAGCTCCTTCATGGCAAATGAGCCAAAGGTGGGCAGAGGAAACATTACAAGGACACCCTCAAAGCCTCCCTGATAAAGTGCAACATCCCCACTGACACCTGGGAGTCCCTGGCCAAAGACCACCCTAAGTGGAGGAAGTGCATCCGGGAGGGCGTTAAGCACCTCGAGTCTCGTCGCCGAGAGCATACAGAAATCAAACGCAGACAGCGGAAGGAGCGTGCGGCAAACCAGTCCCACCCTCCCCATCCCTCAACGACTATCTGTCCCACCTGTGACAGAGACTGTAATTCCCGTATTGGACTGTTCAGCCACCTGAGAACTAACTTTAAGATTGGAACCAAGTCTTCCTCGATTCCGAGGGACTGCCTATGATGATGATGATGATGATGATGACTGTTATTATGCCGAGAGAAGACCTTGGGATTCCCTTTAATGTTAGCCCCAATTTATTCTGTTACTGTCTCTTCACCCCTTTTATTTCCGATATCTGTGATCTTTATCTGTACCTATTGACAGAAAACACGAGGTGCAACACCACCGCCAGTGCGCCAGCGCAGCCTTCGGTCCTCTGAGGAAGAGATTGTTTGAAGATCAGTCCCTCAAATCTGGCACCAAGCTTATGGTCTACAGGGCTGTAGTGATACCCGCCCTCCTGTATGGCTCAGAGTCATGGACCATGTACAGTAGACACCTCAAATCGCTGGAGAAATACCACCAACGATGTCTTCGCAAGATCCTGCAAATCCCCTGGGAGGACAGAGGCACCAACGTTAACGTCCTCAATCAGGCCAACATCCCCAGCATCGAAGCACTGACTACAATCAATCAGCTCCGCTGGGCAGTCCACATTGTTCGCATGCCCGACACGAGACACCAAAAGCAAGCACTCTACTCGGTTCTCCTACATGGCAAGCGAGCCCAAGGTGGGCAGAGGAAACGTTTCAAGGACACCCTCAAAGCCTCCTTGATAAAATGCAACATCCCCACCGACACCTTGGAGTCCCTGGCCAAAGACCGCCCTAAGTAGAGGAAGAGCATCCAGGAGGGCGCTGAGCACCTCAAGTCTCATCGCCGAGAGCATGCAGAAACCAAGCGTAGACAGCGGAAGGAACGTGCGGCAAACCAGTCCCATCCATCCTTTCCCTCAACCACTGTCTGTCCCACCTGTGACATGGACTGCAATTCCCATATTGGACTGTTCAGACACCTGAGAACTCACATTTAGAGTGGAGCAAGTCTCCCTCGATTCCGAGGGACTGCCTATGGCGATCATGCATTACTATTGTATATGCAATTCCTCCACTAGTCCCGTCAGAAGAAACATTTATTGCCACAGTATTTTCTAGAGTTTGTAATAACTTAAGGATAGGTAACTTCGACGGTATGAGGCGTGAATTGGCTAGAATAGACTGGCAAAGGATACTTAAAGGTGGATAAGCAATGGCAAACATTTAAAGATCTCATGGATGAACTTCAGCAATTGTACATCTTTGTCTGGAGTAAAAATAAAACGGGGAAGGTGGCTCAACCGTGGCTAACAAGGGAAATTAAGGAAAGTGTTAAAACCAAGGAAGAGGGATATATATTGGCTAGAAAAAGCAACAAACCTGAGGACTGGGAGAAATTTAGAATTCAACAGAGGAGGACTAAGGGTTTAATTAAGAGGGGGAAAATAAAGTATAAGAGGAAGCTTGCAGGGCAGATAAAAACTGACTGCAAAAGCTTCTATAAATATGTGAAGAGAAAAAGATTAGTGAAGGCAAACGTAGGTCCCTTGCAGTCAGATTCAGGTGAATTTATAATGAGGAACAAAGAAATGGCAGACCAATTGAACAAATACTTTGGTTCTGTCTTCACTAAGGAAGACACAAATAACCTTCCGGATGAACTCGGGGACTGTGGGTCTAGTGAAAAGGAGGAACTGAAGGATATCCTTATTAGGCGGCAAATTGTGTTCGGGAAATTAATGGGATTGAAGGCCGATAAATCCCCAGGGCCTGATAGTCTGCATCCCAGAGTACTTAAGGAAGTGGCCGTAAAAATAGTGGATGTATTGGTAATCATTTTCCAACAGTCTATTGACTCTGGATCAGTTCCTATGGATTGGAGGGTAGCTAATGTAACACCACTTTTTAAAAAAGGAGGGAGCGAGAAAACGGGTAATTATAGACTGGTTAGCCGGACATCAGTAGTGGGGAAAATGTTGGAATCAATCATTAAGGATGAAAAGCAGCACGTTTGGAAAGCAATGACAGGATTGGTCCAAGGCAGCATGGATTTATGAAAGGGAAATCATGCTTGATGAATCTTCTGGAATTTTTTGAGGATGTAACTAGCAGAGTGGACAAGGGAGAACCAGTGGATGTGGTGTATTTGGATTTTCAAAAGGCTTTTGACAAGGTCTCACACAAGAGATTGGTGTGCAAAATCAAAGCACATGGTATTGGGGGTAATGTACTGACGTGGATAGAGAACTGGTTGGCAGACAGGAAGCAGAGAGTCGGGATAAATGGATCCTTTTCAGAATGGCAGGCAGTGACTAGCGGAGTGCCGCAGGGCTCAGTGCTGGGACCCCAGCTCTTTACAATATACATTAACGATTTAGATGATGGAATAGAGTGTAATATCTCCAAGTTTGCAGATGACACTAAACTGGGTGGTGGTGTGAGCTGTGAAGAGGATGCTAAGAGGCTGCAGGGTGACTTGGACAGGTTAGGTGAGTGGGCAAATGCATGGCAGATGCAGTATAATGTGGATAAATGTGAGGCTATCCATTGTGGGGCAAAAACACGAAGGCAGAATATTATCTGAATGGCGACAGATTAGGAAAAGGGGAGGTGCAATGAGACCTGGGTGTCATGGTTCATCAGTCATTGAAAGCTGGCATGCAGGTACAGCAGGCGGTGAAGAAGGCAAATGGTATGTTGGACTTCATAGCGAGGGGATTTGAGTATAGGAGTAGGGAGGTCTTACTGCAGTTGTACAGGGCCTTGGTGAGGCCTCACCTGGAATATTGTGTTCAGTTTTGGTCTCCTTATCTGAGGAAGGACGTTCTTGCTATTGAGGGAGTGCAGCGAAGGTTCACCAGACTGATTCCAGGGATGGCTGGACTGCCATATGAGGAGAGACTGGATTAACTGGGCCTTTATTCACTGGAGTTTGGAAGGATGAGAGGGGATCTCATAGAAACGTATAAGATTCTGACGGGACTGGACAGGTTAGATGCAGGAAGAATGTTCTCGATGTTGGGGAAGTCCAGAACCAGGGGACACAGGGACACAGTCTTCGGATAAGTGGTAGGCCATTTAGGACTGAGATGAGGAGAAACTTCTTCACTCAGAGAGTTGTTAACCTGTGGAATTCCCTGCCGCAGAGAGTCGTTGATGCCAGTTCATTGGATATATTCAAGAGGGAGTTAGATATGGCCCTTACGGCTAAGGGGATCAAGGGGTATGGAGAGAAAGCAGGAAAGGGGTACTGAGGGAATGATCAGCCATGATCTTATTGAATGGGGGTGCAGGCTCGAAGGGCCGAATGGCCTACTCCTGCACCTATTTTCTATGTTTCTATGTTTGAATTTTGCTTTTGTGGCATTTATTACAGAACATATAATGTCAGTAATGCTTATTAATGCAGCTGTCATGTAGAGTATATACAGAATGCCAAATAATGTGGAGGCAAAATGTCATTAGCTGTTTCCCAGATTGATTCCGTGGTGTGACCGACAATATAACACAACACAATTAGCCAGCAGAAAGCATGATTCTTGCAGGAAGAGTTAGTATCAATTCCTGTTCTGAATGTGGAATGGCCCACCTTATCATGCAGAACCAATCTCAGCTGAGACCAGGCCAATCTGTCTGATTGATTTGAATAAGGTGGTGTGATATGCAGCCATGGGACTCATACCAGAGAAAAAGGGTCAAGTCAATTGTGCTTCAGTTTCCAGCCTGTTACAGAAAGCATCGATTGTCAGATACAAATGGGAATAAAATTAACCTGGTGGCAATATATTTATAGTGTGAAAGACAACCCTGTATTTAAGCAGAGCCCAGGTTAATTCACGTGATAAGTGCATGTAAAATTTATTCAGGACACATTACGCAGAACAATTCATTCTTTTTTGAAAATAATTTTTAACCAGGCTACAAAAGGAGTGTCACGACCACATTCCAGTCATCAACAAACACAACTTTACTTCATCATTGCTGTGTAATATATTTTGCAATTGTACACAGAATTGAGTAGAAAATCACATAACTCACACTGCATGGCGAAGTTGTGAAGTAGGTTTTTACTGCTATGAATCAATCTGGCATGTCTTTAACCAGTAATATTTTCTTTGCAATGAACACAGGTTGGACATTACAAACCAAGTTAAATCACAAGGGGGGGGGGGAGAATATGCAAATTTAAAAGTAATATGAACAACCAGTTTTTAATTACTAATTACAATGAAATGATGGTGGAAATTTGCGAAGATAAATCAGGTCCCCACATTACAGATGACAAAGCCCCAAGTCACAATTTTACAGTTTCATTTGCAGTTAGAGACACATTAGAATGTGACAGTTTACTGACTGATGGGCTTCTACACTTTATTAAAGTTTAATGTGCCCGTTTATTACACTAATACATTTTGCATTGCAGGCCGGTACAGAACTGCCATTCCTCGCTCTGTAACATTCCAGGTTGCATTCCTCAGGTTCAATGCATCACATGAATTTGCACCAATGGTAATTCCATTTTTAATTTGCCCAAGGGCTGTTAGACGCAGTGTTCCTTTCAATTTCCCAGGCTTCTCATCAAACATGATGGGATTTCTTCTGCTAATAAGCTGTTGATATTTATGAGTCACATAATCATTAACGTAATCCTTTGTGGCTTCAGCTGCTCTCTGAGATCTTCACTACTCTTTCTTTGTTGCAAATAAAATTAACCAGTTGAAATTCTCTTGCATGTTGTAAATGTGGTGCAACCACAGGATGTAATTGGGGCATTAAAATCTTCAGGCATCTTCGATTTGTATTTACTTAGAATGGCCCTGAAACCCCGGCCTCCCAGGGTTGGTACGGAGTGTATACGGAGTGTGTACGGGGTGTGTACGGCGTGTGTACGGACCCGGGGAGGCATCGCAAAAGCCGGATTTCAGCACACAATGCGCATGCGCCAAAAACCGGCTTTTCCGATCTGTCAAGCTCTGGCTTGACAGATCCAACACATCTTGGGGAGAAGGACATTCGCATGGGCGAGATTGCTCTATTTATCCATCTCTTGCCCAGCAAATGTCTTTAAAACTCATGTGCCTGATAAAAGCAGGCGCATAACTGACTTTTACCAGTGGAAGAGTTTTAAAACATATAAAAAACATACAAAAATAAAATTTAAAAACACATTTTTATGTTTAAAATCCTGCCCACTAAGGTAAGTTTATTTTAAACCATAATTACACAACTTAAAAAAAATCAGAAAAATATATATTTATTTTGTAACACATTTATTAATTTTAATTTAAATATGTGGGGTGTTTTTTTTATTTTGTATTTGAGTTTCGGTGTTTGGAGTGGGGGGGTGGGGTTCTCATTCATAATAATGAGAACTCCGACTTACAGAGTTCCCATTATTATGAATGAGAATACTTGACCTTGATTGGGTGTCCAGGCCCACATGACTCCAGCTCCAGTTCTACGTCCGTTCAGATGTGCACGCACTCTGATGCGCATGCCTCTTGGGCCTAAAACTGCAATCGCTGGTGGGCGCCTGAGCTAAAGGTAGGTGCGCATGTTTTCTTTTGTTTTCAGGCGACTGCCCGCGGGAAGCCCAGAACCGGGATTTCAGGGCCGATAGTTAATAAACGGGAGTAGATTGGAGAAATAAATAACACAGAATATGAATTGAGCATTTAGGTCACTGTTACTGGTTGCCGCACTAAGGCAGGGCTGATTTGGGACAGGAGAATAATTTACTCTGCTCATGCTACGCATCACAGGGTAAATTATCAGACACTGCACATGCACTGCTCAATGGGAAAACACATTCAAGCTGCTCAGGGAAGGGGGCTTCAGAATAATACTGAAGATGGTTGTCCAGCAAATCTCTTGACCAAACTTCCAGGTTCCTTCCAAATAGCAGGAAATGGATGCAAACCCAGTTAGAGTTCATGTATTTAAACGTTAGCTTTATCGCGAATTCAATAATTAAAAAGTAAACATGGGTAGTACCCTCAGGGAGGTTGGATAATTCTTTAACTATGAACTTGAAATTCGAGCAGTTTTACACCATTATCAAGATTAGTCAATGGACTCCAAAATCATCCTTTCTTTCTTCAAATGAACAGTTTTGAGCTTAGCTTACTTAAAATTCTCTGGGAGGGGGGGGGGGGGGAGGGGGAGGAGCTTCAAGCAAGTCACATGACAGGAAGAGAAGGTGCTTCCCAATATTCTGACTCTGGAGCAGGGCACCAGTGGCCTCAGCCAAGAGCAAGGGCTTTAGTGAGAATTCATTCACTCTGAATAAAGATTATAATAAAATTATGTGAACCCCACATTAAGGCATAAAACGAATGCTGGCCTCTGAAACCTTAGACAAAATAAAAAGCATATTCATTTAAAATAAACATTTCAAAAAGATTTCAATATAGGCTAGTCTTCACAATACACCGGAGAAAGCCTGTCCACCACTCACTCATCACGTGTTAATAAAATTGCGGTCGGAGGCTTCCTTCGGTCGAACTCCTCCAACCAGAAATAAATCTACGAACGTACCTGGTGGTCCCGGAGGAACGTAGGATCCCGGTCGGAGGCCGAGATTCGGCGCACAGCGCACGGGGAGATGCCTTTCGGGTACGTACGGACATGCTGGAGTCACATGGGCCTGGACCACCAATCACTGCGCAGCATACTCATTGATAATAATGGGAGCTGTGTCTGTACGGACTCCCATTACGATCAATGAGAAAACCCCCTAAACACCCAAACACAGCACAATAAATAAATATACACCTCATATATCTAAAATTATGTGAAACTGAATGTAATTAAATGTTTTTGGAAAAAAAATATATTTTGGAATTTTTTTAAATGTGTTTTAATAGTGTTAAAAATAAACATACCTTAATGGACAGGGTTTTTAATGTGAAAATGAGTGATTAAATTTAATGTTGCTATGTTTTTTAAACTCTTACGCTGGTAAATGTAGACGATATGCCTGCTTTTACCAGGCGTAAGATTTTGAAGGACATTCGCTGGGCCAATCACTGGACCAATAGCCCGATCTCTCCCCGCGGATGTCCTTCTCCCGGGGATGCGTGCGATAAATTTTGACAAGTCGCGAAGCCGGTTCTCAGTGCGTGCGTATCATGCCCCGAGAACGGGCATTTACGAGGCCTCGTTGGGTCCATGCGCACATCGTACATACCCAGAGAGGCCGCAATTTTGTACCTATGATCATTTCTGTTAATTAGGCAGAGGGGAGACGAGGTGAAATAAAAGCAGAGTTTTCTCCCTCTGTGGTGCAGGAAGTACATCATCCACCACAATGAGAAGCGTATGTTGGAAGGCTGCTAAGAAAGCTGAAAATGTCACGGTATCGCAAGGTCAACTTGCACATGTATCAACAAGAACTTTTGTACTAGTGGCAAAAAACACAAATAAATAATAAACTCATAAATATCAACAAACAAGATCAGGGTCATCAGCACTTTGGAATGTCCGGAGGAACTGAAAGGCACTACATAAATGCAATGTATTTATTTTCTTCAGTTGTGATACCCAGAGCCAAGCTAATAAAAAAATATTCAAAGTGATCCAACATTTAAAATGAAATCAGAATCCTCCACATGCAGGACTCTAACTGCAGCAAAACATAAGAAAAATGGTCGATAATCCTGAATTATCAAATACTGTAATTGGGATTGACTGACGAGTTGTAAGCAGCTTCATCACCGTGATGCGCTGTACGATGTAAAAAGACTTGCATTTATATAGCGCTTTTCACCACCACCAGATGTCTCAAAGTGCTTTACAACCAATTAAGTTTTTTTGAGTGTAGTCACTGTCATGTATGTAACCTTTATGTAACAATACTGCAATACTGTATATACGTAAGAAGTGCACACCTTGACCACAGGGGGTGAACTTGTGGGAGACACTCCTTACCTGGTCACTCAGGTATATCAAGGGAGGTCCGACGCAGGGTCAGCACTTCTTGGTCCTGTGAATGAAGGTTCAGGTCATGGAGTAACCTTGTCCATAGAATGTGCCTCATGTGGATTTGTGGTATTGTGCAAGGACTTTACATTGGCGACGAGAAACGGGAATCAACGACCCACGAGAACGGTCACCGGCAGCACAGATGAACGGTACTGCATTGGTGAGGACTGGGACGATTTCATTGAGAGGCTCCAGCAGAGTTTTGTCATGAAGGACTGGCTGGGAGATGCAGCGGCCGACAAGCGAAGGGCGCATCTACTGACCAGCTGTGGACCTAAGACTTATGCGCTTATGAAAGACCTGCTCGCACCCGAGAAGCCGGCGGACAAAACCTTCGAAGAGCTTAGCAAACTAGTTGGTGAGCACCTCAAACCGGCGAGCAGCGTACACATGGCCCGACGCAGATTCTATACACACCGACGTTGGGAAGGACAGAGCATACCGGATTTCATTGCGGACCTCCGGCGCTTGGCCAGCCTCTAAATTCACAGACACCTGCAGGGGGGAGATGCTCAGGGATTTCTTTATTGAGGGCATCGGTCATGCTGGGATTTTCAGACAGCTAATTGAGACCAAGGACTTGACCTTGGAAGCGGCGGCGTTGATGGCTCAGACTTTTATGGCGGGGGAGGAGGAAACCAAGATAATACACACGCGCAATTCTGCCTCCAACATGGCGATGGATCAGGGAGTCAATATCATAAATGTGACACAGAGCCCCGCAGGCAGGCAAGGGCAGTTCGACACACCCCAGGCAGCAATAGACCCAAGAGTAAGTCTCCAACAGAGACAATGGCAGGCTGAACGGACATTTACACCCCCCCAGTGGACAATGCGGCCCGGAATAGGGCCATTGACACCCACTAACAGGGTGCTCAAGAGCAGTCAAAGGGACAATCAGCGAGGAATGCCTTGTAACAGCTCTTTTGTTCACAACAATGGGAATCTCAGTTCATGCTGGAGGTGTGGGGGCAGACATGCTGCCAGGACTTGCAGGTTTCAACAGTTCGTCTGCAGAAATTGTAATCTCAATGGCCATTTAGCTCAAATGTGCAGAAAGCCTGTAACCAGGCTAATCTACGAGGTGGATGAACCAGAAGAGGGGTCTGTGAGGCAGGATGACGCTTGGGGCAAATCAATGGACGCTGAAGTTCAGTGGGTTCATGTGGCAAACATTCACAGCTCATACACCAAAATGCCACCTATGATGATGAAAGTCCTATTAAATGGCATCCCTGTACGCATGGAGCTGGACATGGGGTGGGGGGGGCAGCCAGTCACTCATGAGTGTTCAACAATTCGATAAGCTGTGGCCACTCAAAGCCAACAGATCTGAACTAGAACGCATTGAGATGCAAATACGGACGTACACCAAAGAAATAATTCCAGTACTAGGCAGTACAATGTTGGCGGTCACACACAATGAATCGGTGAACCGGCTGCCGCTCTGGATTGTCCCGGGCAATGGTCCCGCACTGTTGGGAAGGAGCTGGTTAGCTGAGATGAACTGGAAATGGGGGGATGTGCACGCCATGTCATCTGTAGAGTGAAGTACATGCTGACAGGTCCTACAGCAACTTGAGTCACTATTTCAACCCGGCGTCGGGACGTTCAAAGGTACCAAAGTAGTGATACGCATCACCCCAGACGCCAGACCAGTGCACCACAAAGCCAGAGCGGTGCCGTATGTGAAGCGGGAGAAAATTGAGAGCGAGTTGGACCGGTCGCTGAGAGAGGGCATCATCTCGCCCATTGAATTCAGCGACTGGGCAAGCCCCATTGTTCCCGTCCTAAAAGCGGATGGCTCGGTCAGGATCTGTGGTGACTACAAGGCCACTATCAACCGGGTGTCCATACAAGACCAATACCCGCTCCCGAGAGCGGAGGATCTTTTTGCCACGCTGGCAGGCGGCAAGCTGTTCACCAAGTTGGACGTCACTTCAGCCAACATGACCCAGGAACTGGCTAATGAATCTAAACTACTGACCACCATCACCACGCACAAGGGACTGTTTGTTTACAACAGGTGTCCATTTGGCATTCGATCAGCGGCCGCGATTTTTCAAAGAAACATGGAAAGCCTGCTCAAATCCATTCCAGGAACAATCGTATTTCAGGACGACATCCTCATCAAGGGTCGTGACACCGAGGAACACCTCCACAACCTGGAGGAGGTGCTACACCGACTGGACCGGGTAGGCATGCGACTCAAGAAGTCTAAATGTGTGTTTTTGGCTCCCGAGGTCGAGTTTCTGGGCAGGAGGGTTGCTGCAGACGGGATTCGGCCCATCGGATCCAAAACAGAGGCGATTCGACGAGCGCCCAGGCCCTGCAACACATCGGAATTGCGTTCATTCCTGGGACTCTTGAACTATTTCGGGAACTTTCTGCCGAACGTAAGCATGTTGTTGGAGCTGCTACATGTGCTCCTGCATAAGGGTTGTGATTGGACTGTCAGGAACGGGCTTTCAATCGGGCACGGAACTGACTTTGTTCAAACAAGTTGTTGACCCTGTACGACCCCTGTAAGAAATTGGTTCTGACATGTGATGCATCGTCCTATGGGGTTGGGTGCGTGTTGCAGCAGGGTAACACTGAGGGTCAACTACAACCTGTGGCTTATGTCTCCAGGTCGCTCTCTGAAGCTGAACGTGGATATGGGATGGTTGAGAAGGAAGCACTCGCATGTGTCTATGGTGTGAAAAAGATGCATCAGTACCTTTTTGGCAGGAGGTTCGAATTAGAAACGGACCACAAGCCGTTAACATCCCTGCTGTAAGACAGCAAGGCTGTCAATGCCAATGCGTCAGCCCGCATACAGCGATGAGCTCTCACGCTCGCTGCGTATGACTACACCATACAGCACCGACCCGACACAGAAAATTTGCGCTGACGCGCTCAGCAGGCTTCCACTGGCCACCACCGAGGGGGCAGTGGAGCAAAGCGCTGAGATGGTCATGGCTGTCGAAGCCTTTGACAGCGCAGGCTCCCCCATCATAGTCTGCCAGATCAAAATCTGGACCAACAGAGATCCCCTCCTATCTCTGATTAAGAAATGTGTCCTGACTAGGGATTGGGCGCCCGCACACGGAGCATGCCCTGAGGAGGTCAGACCGTTTCACAGCTGTATGGATGAGCTCTCCATCCAAGCTGACTGTCTACTATGGGGCAGCCGGGTAGTCATGCCCCAGAGGGGCAGAGAAGCATTCATCAGGGAACTCCACAGCAAGCACCCAGGCATTGTGCTGCTGAAGGCCATTGCCTGGTCACATGTATGGTGGCCGGGAATTGACTCAGACTGTGTTCGCAGATGCATGACGTGTGCCCAGCTAGGTAAGCCCCCAGGGAGGCCCCGCTCAGCCCATGGCCCTGGCCCACCAGGGCATGGTCACGTATTCACGTAGACTACGACGGCCCGTTCATGGGGAAAATGTTTCTCATTGTGGTTGATGCGTACTCGAAATGGATCGAGTGCATCATTTTGAATTCGTGCATGACATCCACCACTGTGGAGAGTCTGCGTGCGGTCTTTGCAACCCACGGCTTGCCGGACATCCTTGTTAGCGATAATGGCCCATGTTTCACAAGCTACGAATTCCGGGAGTTCATGTCGGGTAATGGCATCAACCATGTCAGGACAGCACCGTTCAAGCTGACCTCCAATGGCCAGGCGGAACGTGCGGTCCAAATCATAAAGCAACGCATGCTCCGGATTCAAGGACTCTCCCTTCAATGCCGCCCATCGCGCCTCCTGCTGGCTTATAGGTCCCGACCGCACTCGCTCACGGGGGTTCCGCCCACGGAGCTACTCGTGAAATGAACACTCAAAACTCGGCTGTCCCTCACTCATCCAGTCCTGTCTGACATTGTTGAGGGCAAGCGGCAGTCCCAAAACGAGTACCATGACTGAAATTCAAGGGGGAGATGTATAGAAATCGATGACCCCGTATTTGTTCTCAATCACGCTTTAGGGCCCAAATGGCTTGAGGGTACTGTAATAGACAAAGAGGGGAACAGGGTCATCGTGGTTAAACTTAACAATGGGCAGATATGCCGCAAGCATCTGGACCAAGTAAAAAACAAGGTTCAGCATGGACAATGAGGAACTTGAGGAAGATCATGAGATGGTGCTCACACCACCGCCAGTGAACGAGCAACAAGAACATTCAGCAGCATGCACAGTCCCTGCGGTCAGCCCGGACAGGCCGGAATCACCACAGGTGACAGACACTCACGCCAAGGCTCAACAACCAGAGCCCCAACTGCGGCGCTCCACGAGGGACCGTAGACCGCCCGAAAGACTTAACCTATGATCCCAATAAGATGTTGAGGGGGAGGTGATGTCATGTATGTAACCTTTATGTAACACCACTGCAATACTGTTATATACATAAGAAATGCACACCTTGACCACAGGGGGTGAACTTGTGGGAGACACTCCTCACCTGGTCATCCAGGTATATAAAGGGAGGTCCCACGCAGGGTCAGCACTCCTTGGTCCTGTAAATAAAGGTTCAGGTCATGGAGTGACCTTATCCATAGAATGTGCCTCGTGTGGATTTGTGGTATTGTGTAAGGACTTTACAGTCACAGTTGTAAATAGGAAACGCAGTAGCCAATTTTCATACAGCAAGCTCCACAAACAGCAATATGATAATGATGATCTGTTTTTGTTATGTTGATTGAGGGATAAATATTGGCTCCAGGACACCGGGGATAACTGTCCTGCTCTTCTTCCAAATAGTGCCATGGGATGTTTTACATTGACTAGAGAGCGCAGACCTCGGTTTAACTTTTTATCTGAAAGATGGCACCTCTCACAGTGCAGCACTGCCTCAGCACTGCACTGGAGTGTCATGCCCAAGTCTCTGGAGTGGGACTTGAACCCACAACCTTCTGACCCAGAGGCGAGGGTGCTGCCCACTGAGCCACAGCTGAGCCATGATGTAACAAGCACATTGCAGTGAGCTAGACCTATCCCAGTGTAACATCTGTTTTCCTACAGTAACCAACGGGTAAGTAACAGTCGAGGAGCTCCTGAGCATTTTCTCCAATCTGATGATAGTTCTTCGGGAAGTTTACATTCCTAACAACAATAATGGCAATCTGTGATGTGGGGATTACTACGGCAGAATCAAGTAACCACAGCAACAATTACTTGCATTTATATAGCTCCTTCAAAGTCCTAAAACGTGTCCAGGCACTTCACAGGGGCATTATCAACCAAAATTGGACACCGAGCCACATCTGGAGATATTAGGGCAGATGACCAAAAGCTCGGCCATAGGGGTAGGTTTTAAGGAGCATCTTAAAGGAGCAGAGAGAGGTAGAGAAGGGAGAGGTTTAGGGCGAAAATGCCAGAGTATCGGGCAGAGGAAAGCAAGGCTGCAAATGGTGGCCTATTAAAGTGGGTGAAGAGGGTGACTGGATTGGACGTCACCATAATCCTGGTCGCTGATTGGAGCGTGGGCAGGTAGAGCAGGAGAGGCAGCAAGCAGCAGAGGAGCGGCGAGGTCGGGGCGAAGGAGCGGCGAGAGATTATAGAGCGACGTGATCGGGGCCCAGCAGAGGCGAGGGCCCAGGGGCTGCACGGACCAGCCCACACTGCAATATGTGTGCACACTAGGTCCGTGCAGCAGAGCTGGTCTCCAGTCGTCCTGGTTAACCCTTGCCACTGGACCAAGACCTAGCTCTGTCAAGCCCGTGTGGTGGCTGGTGTGCAACGGTCACCCCATGTTAAAAAAATCCACCCACAGGCATCTTCCACCCTTCAACATGTAGTTCGGGATCCGGAATATTAGGTCCTTCATTGACACACTTGTGAACTCATCCCTTATTGGTGGAACCAAGTCATCCTCGAGACGAGGGACCGCCCAAGAAGAATTAAAGTGGGGATGCCTAAGAGGCCAGAATTGTAGAAGCTCAGAGATCTCGGATAGGCTGGGGCAAGGAATTTAAAAACAAGGCTGAGAATTTTTTAATTGAGGCATTGTTGGACCAGTTGTTACCTCGAAGGCACTTACTCATACCGGAGATAGTTCCATGGGCTGTGTGTGTAATAGTGACCATGAAACGACCGGATAGAAACCCATCTGGTTCACTAATGTCCTTCAGGGAAGGAAATCTGCTGCTCTTACCCGGTCTGGCCTACATGTGACTCCAGACCCACCGTCCTCTGACATGGCCCAGCGAGCCCCTCCCCACCACCTTCTCGAGGGGCAATTAGGGACGGGCAATAAACGCTAGCCTTGCTGGCGACACCCACATCCCGTGAATTAATATTTTTTAAACGGGGTTTCCGGCGAAGTTCCGGCAGCAGAGCCTTGAGGAAATTCACTCCATTCTCAAATGATCAATAAAACACAACATAAACATTTACAAAATGAAACCTGTTGTATCACAGGTTGCTTTTTATCCATTTAAAACAGGGGTAGGAGGAAATAGCTTCTGAATAAAGAACTGCATTATATAATTTATATAATTCTCTTTCCTCATTTGAATGTTTTATCCACTGCAGTATTGGTAAAGAAATTCAGGAGCAATATAGTCCTCTTGTGGTCGTTGTTAAAATTCTAAATTTTAAAGATAAATAATCTGCAAAAAGATTTGTGAAAGGACATAGATAGGAGTTCAGGAGATACGTGCACTGATCGATTCAAACATTCCTTATGAAGAATTCTCCTTGTAAAAAGTATCTCAACCATCGTTAGGTGAAACAATGGCCAAATATTTGGCTGTAATGTAAGTCCCGGTAAGCATGCTCACAGGTTTGTGGGGCTGTTGAGTTGTGAGTGGCTGAGCCAGTCACATGATGTTCACAAGACTCAATAAAACCCCAGCTAGTTGTTTCGGGGGATCCACGATGAGGCAGGTGGTTGTGAGCCTGG
The DNA here is from genome assembly GCF_044704955.1 of Pristiophorus japonicus. Classification (NCBI taxonomy): domain Eukaryota; kingdom Metazoa; phylum Chordata; class Chondrichthyes; family Pristiophoridae; genus Pristiophorus; species Pristiophorus japonicus. Next base: position 3,168,849 of record NC_091986.1, read on the forward strand.
TGGATGAACTGGTAATGTGTAGTGTGATTGTTAAACCTTTGCTGATAAACCACTGGTTCTTAATAGCAACGTGTTGCGATGAATTCTTAAGCAAAGAACCCATGAAGCAAATACATTACAGGCTGCACCTTCGGAAGGGCACTGAACCAAATGCAAAACCGAACTGGAATCATTTTGGCCATTTCCAATTTATTCAGAGAGCAGGAAACTCCTTGGAGCTGCTCCTGCTTTATCAGTATTACTTCACCGCAAGCTCTGTGGAGCCCATGATTCACAAGAGATGCCATTACAAAGTTGAGCCACATGCTTCAAGATGACCTGCAGACAAACTCCTCACAGAAATGATGCTGTCAGTTGCTATCAGGGTCACAGGTGCCCTTAGTGATACGTCCTTACTACACAGTATAAATGCACACGAGGCCCATGCTTGAGAGAAGGTCAGTCTGTGACCTGTCCTTTATTCCGTAGCACTCAAGTGATGAAGGTGGGTGGAGCTTCCCCTTTTATACCTGAAGGTCCAGGTTAGGAGTGTCTCCCACCTAGTGGTCAGTGTTCTCACAGTGTACAACTTAGGTCAGTTTATACATGGGTTACAATGCTGGTTGAATACATGACATCACCTCCTCCCCCAAAGTCTTATTGGGATCAGAGGTTGAGTCTCTCTGGTGGTTTACGCTCCCTTGTAGAGCGCCTGAGTTGGGGCTCCGGTTGTTGGGCGCTGGCCTGAGTGTCTGCTGTTTGCGGTGCCTCAGGCCTGTCCGGACTGCCCACAGTGACTGGGCTCTCCTCCCTTTGGTTCCGGTGTTCAGTCACCTGTGGTGGAGTGAACTCTATATCGTGTTCTTCCTCTGCTTCTTCTATGGGGTTGCTGAACCTCCTTTTTGTTTGATCCACATGTTTACGGCAGATTTGTCCATTGGTAAGTTTAACTACCAGAATCCTATTTCCCTCTTTGGCAACCACAGTGCCTGCGAGCCATTTGGGCCCTGCAGCGTAGTTGAGGACAAAAACAGGATAATTTACATCAATACATCGCGCCCTCGCATTCCTGTCATAGTAGTCATATTGTGACTGGCGTCTGCTCTCGACAATTTCTTTCATGGTGGGGTGTATAAGGGATAATCGGGTTTTGAGCGTCCTTTTCATTAGTAGCTCTGCGGGTGGAACCCCTGTGAGTGAGTGTGGTCGGGATCTATATGCCAACAGGAGGCGTGATAAACGGGTTTGTAGGGAACCCCCTTGGAATCTGAGCATCCCCTGTTTGATTATCTGCACTGCTCGTTCTGCCTGGCCGTTTGAGGCCGGCTTGAACGGTGCCGTTCTAACATGGTTAATTCCATTGCCTGCCATGAAGTCCTGGAATTCAGGGCCATTTTCACTGACCAAGATGTCCGGTAGACCGTGGGCAGCGAACATTGCCCCTAGACTTTCTACCGTGGTAGAGGATGTGCTTGAATTTAAAATGTCACACTCGATCCATTTGGAGTAGGCGTCTACAACAACCAAAAACATTTTCCCCATAAAAGGACCTGCGTAGTCCACATGGATGCGTGACCAAGGCTTGGCGGGCCATGGCCAGGGGCTAAGGGGGGCTTCCCTGGGTGCATGGCCCAGCTGGGCACACGTGTTGCACCTGCGAACACAAAGTTCCAGACCTGCGTCTATCCCTGGCCACCAAACATGTGACCTGGCAATTGCCTTCATCGTGACAATGCCCGGGTGCCCATTGTGAAGTTCTCTGATGAACACCTCTCTGCCCATCTGCCTACGCGGTTTCCCCACAGTAGGCAATCGGCCTGAATCGAGAGTTCATCCTTGCGCCTGTGAAATGGTTTAAATTTCTCAGGGCATACCCTGTACGTGGCTGCCCAGTCCCCATTCAGGACACATTTCTTGACTAGAGACAATAGCGGGTCTCTATTTGTCCAGACTTTAATCTGACGGGCTGTCACGGGTGAGCCTTCGCTTCCGAAAGCTTCAACAGCCATGACCATCTCAGCACCATGCTCGGTAGCCCCCTCAGTGGTGGCTAGTGGGAGCCTGCTGAGTGCATCAGCGCAGTTTTCGGTACCCGGTCTGTGCCGAATTGTGTAGTCATAGGCAGCTAACGTGAGTGCCCACCTCTATATGCGGGCCGATGCGTTTGCATTTATGGCCTTGTTGTCGGCCAAAAGGGACGTTAGGGGTTTGTGATCTGTCTTCAGCTCAAATTTCCTGCCAAACAGGTACTGGTGCATTTTCTTTACCGCATATACACATGCGAGCGCCTCCATTTCTACCATCCCGTAGCCCCTTTCTGCCTGGGACAGACTCCTGGAGGCATAAGCTACCGGCTGTAAATGACCCTTGGCATTGACATGCTGCAACACACACCTGACACCATAGGACGACGCATCGCACGTTAAAACAAGTTTCTTACATGGGTCGTATAGCGTTAACAGATTGTTGGAACATAACAAATTGCGTGCTCTATTAAAAGCCCTTTCCTGGCTGTCCCCCACAGACCCATTCGCGACCTTTGCGTAGGAGCACGTGTAGCGGCTCGAGCAGCATGCTCAATTTGGGAAGAACGTTACCAAAATAGTTCAGGAGCCCCAGGAACGAACGCAGCTCCGTCGTGTTACGGGGTCTGGGTGCTCTCTGGATCGCTTCTGTCTTGGATGCAGTAGGGCTGATCCCGTCTGCTGCTACCCTCATCCCCAGGAATTCTACCTCTGGAGCTAGGAAGACGCACTTCGCCTTTTTCAGTCGCAGCCCTACCCGGTCCAGTCTGCGTAGCACCTCCTCCAGGTTGTGGAGGTGTTCTTCAGTATCGTAACCCGTGATGAGGTTGTTGTCCTGAAAAACCACCGGCCCTGGAATCGACTTGAGGAGGCTTTCCATATTTCGTTGGAAGATCGCGGCGGCCGAGCGAATCCCGAACGGACATCTGTTGTACTCAAACAACCCCTTATGTGTCGTGATGGTGGTCAGCTTCTTCGACTCACTCGCCAGCTCCTGGGTCATGTAAGCTGAGGTCAGGTCCAATTTTGAAAAAAGTTTGCCACCGGATAGCGTCGCAAAGAGGTCTTCCACTCTCGGTAGCAGGTACTGGTCTTGGAGTGACACCCGATTGATGGTGGCCTTGTAATCGCCACATATCCTGACTGACCCATCCGCCTTGAGCACCGGCACAATCGGGCTCGCCCAGTCACTGAATTCGACTGGCGAGATGATGCCTTCCCTCAACAGGCGGTCCAATTCGCCTTCTATCTTTTCCCGCATCACGTACGGCACCGCTCTGGCCTTGTGGTGTACTGGTCTGGCGTCCGGGTTTATGTGAATACCTTGGCCCCCATGAAAGTGCCAATGCCGGGTTGAAATAATGAGTCAAATTTGTCCAGAACCTGTGAGCATGATACTCGCTCCACAGAGGAAATTGCATTGACATCGCCCCATTTCCAGTTCATGACAGCAAGCCAACTCCTCCCCAGTAGTGCGGGACCGTCCCCTGGGACAATCCAAAGTGGCAACCTGTTCTCTGAATCTTTGTGGGTCACGACTACCGTGGCACTGCCTAGCACCGGAATGATCTGCTTTGTGTAAGTCCGTAGCTGTGCGTCAATCGGCGATAATTTTGGCCTCCTGGCCTTGGATGCCCACAACTTTTCGAACTGTTTGATACCCATCAGGGACTGGCTGGCACCCGTGTCTAACTCCATTGATACTGGGATGCCATTGAGGAGCACTTTCATCATTATCGGTGGCGTCCTGGTGTATGAACTGTATATGTGCTCCACATGAACTCGCTGAACTTCAGCTTCCAGCGATTTCCCCCAGTGTCCATTTCTGCAATTTCTGCAGGTATTTTGCTCATCTCTGCAAACTCCGGCTGAGTGTGTGCCTCCACGCCTCCAGCATGAGTTGCGGTTTGAAACAACAGGTCCCTTGCCAGTCGATCGTCCCTGACTGCCCCTGTTATTGTCCTTGAGTGCACCATTAACAGGTGTTGATGGCCCCATTACTGGCCGCATTGTCCCTTGCAATGGCGTGAATCGCCGTTCAGCTTGCCATTGTCTCTGTCGTACTCCCCCTCTGGGTTCGACTACATGTTGGGGCATGCCCGACTGCCCTTGTCTGCCTGGAGAACTGTGTGCTGCTTTAACAATGTTGAATCTCTGTCCCAACCATTCCTTAACATAGTACCTCTCGTCTGTTCTGCTATTGGCCATGCTCGCGTGGTTTAAATCCCAGTTTCTCGTCGCCATTGATACGTCCTTACTACACAGTATAAATGCACACGAGGCCCATGCTTGAGAGAAGGTCAGTCTGTGACCTGTCCTTTATTCCTTAGCACTCAAGTGATGAAGGTGGGTGGAGCTTCCCCTTTTATACCTGAAGGCCCAGGTTAGGAGTGTCTCCCACCTAGTGGTCAGTGTTCTCACGGTGTACAACTTCGGTCAGTTTATACATGGGTTACAATGCAAAGCCCTGATCTTATTAATTGGCGGAGCAGGCCGACTCCTGCTCCTATTTCTTATGTTTTAGGTAACAGTTATCCTGATTTCCATGGTACCACGAGTCATCATTGAAGACACAATTAGCGTTTTGAAGCAGAGATTCAACTGATGGGACAGATCTGAGGTCATACTGCAGTACAGTTTTGCGAAGCTGTCAAGGTGCGTGATAACTTGGTGCATGCTCCAAAATGTTGTGTGATAAAAAGGCATCAGCTTGGAGGCAAGCCACAATGAGGGAACTCGCAAAAAGAGCAGAGGCAGCCTGAAGAGGCTCCATGAGAACACACACTACAGCTGGCTGCAAAAGCTGTCAGAGGGGAGACTTTCTCCGAATAATTACCGACTGCATTAATAACACAGTCGACACCCTCCCCTCATCAATTACTTATATGTTTCCGCTACAGTATTCTAACCCTCCCAATCACCATTCAAATCTTTCTATTCTTGTAACTTCTTAAACATCCCCAAGAAGCCTGTTCCATTCCTGAACCTGAGAGCTCTACCATTGCAGTCTATACATTCATGGGGGCAGCTGAAATCGAGCTGAAGACCTCTCCCATGTGAGGCGCATGCAACTGTCGCTGGAGGTGCCAACATTGCATGGTGTGCGTAACTGCATTGTTGCAAAACCTTCATGCAAGGCTGTCCAGGTGAATGAACGTAGCCATTTTTTCACCCTGATTTTCCATCTCCCCCAGCATGCTGCTTTTGCATGGCCCCCCCAATGAATGCACCAATTCACAATGCTCAGAATGCATCATTCTTTTCATAGTCATTGTGATGTCCAGATCCTCAGATTCATCACCCCATGTGAGACTTCAGCTGGCTCTCCAAACAGCAGGTCCCTGTTCCTCCTCTGCTGCTACCACTAAACGGTCTATGTTTCACTCAGTGTCCTCTCATTACATAACTCTCCAAAGTGAATGCACCTGAGCTTGAAAATGGAGAGGGAGGGGGGTAGGGCAGTGGTAATGTTCATTCAGTATCATTGAAATAATACCTTAGAACAAAGTTCTCAGTTAAGCAAAACTTCTCTCCATTCCAACCCTATTTCATATTTTCTTTCCAAACTTTGGCAATTCCCCAAATACACTGACAAGAATGTTCAAATAAAGCAAGTTAAAATATTCATACCAGGGAACATCCCCATCATCTCAAAATAACTCAAAGTATGGAAATGAATAGATTTTTAAATTGAACATCTTAGCTTGCCCCAGAGAGTTCCTTTGAGGAAAATAAGTATTTAAAAACTGTAGTTGAGAAGTGTATTTGTTTTATAAATAACTTATTTGATAACTAACCCTAAATGACCACGTCTGTAACTTTGACTCTCAGCAACCAGCATGCTAATCTTAAAGCATTTCTGCTTCAAGTTCAAATGCAGCGGTTAATGGGAGAGTATAACATGTGATTGATTGATTCTGACAACCTCAAGTTCTGCCCTCTAACCTATCAGATTCATTCTGACAGCACCCAGTCTGTCTCCGATTGAGCTAATTGTTTGATGCCGACAACCTCCAATCAGAGTGGAAAAAGCTGATATTTTTTCTTGTGAAATCCAGACAAGTTGACACATGGGGATGAAGGGCCGATGATTGACACGTACATCTCCAGGTGTACGTGTGTGTGGCATATTTGCAACTCTGGCAGTACATTTACCAACTGCATCCTGACACAGTCCATGATCTAGGTGAGACAAAAGGATGAGCTGTGTGTTCTGAAGAGCTCCACAGTTGATTTAGATTTGCAGTTTTGACCAAATCCAAAACTAGATGGAGAAGGGATAGAACTGGATGAAAGGCAATGGAAGGGGTAACGGGACAGTAAGAAGAACGTGCTTTCAGGACAGCCCAATTGATGTCAACAATAGAGCACCTTATTTCAGCATTAGAAATTTTGAGCAGCTATACATAAGAACATAAGAAGTAGGAACAGGAGTAGGCCATACGGCCCCTCGAGCCTGCTCCGCCATTCAATAAGATCATGGCTGATCTTATCATGGACTCAGGTCCACCTCCCTGCCCACTCCCCACACACAAAAATTGTGTTGAAGAAACTGTCTATTTTTGTCTTAAATTTATTCAATGTCTCAGCTTCCACAGCTCTCTGAGGCTGCGAATTCCACAGATTTACAACCAAGAAGAAATTCCTCCTCATCTCAAGTTTTAAATGGGTGGCCCCTTATTCTAAGATTATGCCCCCTCGTTCTAGTCTCCCCCATCAGTGGAAACATCCTCTCTGCATCCACCTTGTCAAGCCCCCTCATAATCTTATATGTTTCAATAAGATCACCTCTCATTCTTCTGAACTCCAATGAGTAGAGGTCCAATCTACTCAACCTTTCCTCATAAGTCAACCCCCTCATCTCCGGAATCAACCTAGTGAACCTTCTCTGAACTGCCTCCAAAGCAACTATATCCTATCGTAAATATGGAAACCAAAACTGCACGCAGTATTCCAGGTGTGGCCTCACCAATACCTTGTATAGCTGTAGCAAGACTTCACTCCACGGGTTTGAAATTAAACGTTTGACGCTACAATATTTATAAACTGACACGAACAGAAATTACAAAAACATTCCAATGTGTATTTTTTTGTAACAAGCCCTAAGGCCAGTTTATAAAAAACCTCATTGGACCAATACTATTTCCTGCAACAACTGACATCCTGACTTTGACCTTGAAAAGCAACAACCTCTCGGCGATGTATGTGTGTATTTTCAGAGATACATATCAGTTCGCACCAGTTCGGTTGTCTAAGAGCAAGCACGTAACAAATGTTGACAACAGCGCAGAATGAGAGAAGTTGAATAATCTGTTCATTTTTCACATCAACATTGCTATGGTCCCTTTACGTGGTTTAAATGTGACTGTAATGGACCCCAAGGACTCATCCTATTTCAGATTATATGAATTTAGACACTCTCTGGGCTCAATTTTCCCCGAAGCCATTTTTTGGCATACTTGAAGAGTTACGCTTGTTTTTTGGGGGCCTAACTACACCCCCAAAAAATCGTCCCACTTTCCCCGTTTGAATTGTTGATTTTGGCGCCGCGTAGCCTGAACTTTAGCTTTGGGGGTGGAGCCTAAGATCTGCGCCAAAAAGATGGGGTTGCCAGGGTAACCAGGGATACACTGCGGGCTGAGGTTGGAAAGTGACACATACAACACATTCTGGCCGCTCACAGCAACCTGTACAAGCACCTCACACGTTGCAGCAGCATCCCAGCATTACATTATTAAAGTGTTTATGCCAAATGTCTATCTTCCCCCCCCACCCCCCTCCTCCACACCCGCCCCTCTCCGGCCCTCCCCCGCCTCCACCCCCCCTCCTGACCCCCCAACCCTCCCCTCTCACAACCCACCCACCCCACCCACCCAACCCCCCCCCTCCCCTCTCCCAACCTCCCCCCTCCCAACCTCCCCCCTCCCAACCTCCCCCCTCCCCTCTCCCAACCTCCCCCCTCCCAACCTCCCCCCTCCCCTCTCCCAACCCCCCCCTCCCAACCTCCCCCCTCCCAAGCCACCCAACTCCCCCTCCCCAACCCACCCAACCCCCCCTCCCACCCCCCCCTCCCCAACCCACCCAACTCCCCCTCCCCAACCCACCCAACCCCCCCTCCCACCCCCCCCTCCCCAACCCACCCAACCCCCCCTCCCACCTCCCAACCCCCTCCCCTCTCCAAACTCCCCCTCCCCCAAACTCCCCCCCTCCCCCCTCCCCTCTCCCAACCCCCCCTTCCTACCCTCCACTCTCCCAAACCCCCCTTCCTACCCTCCCCTCTCCCAACCCCCCCTCCTACTCTCCACTCTCCCAACCCCACTTCCTACCCTCCCCTCTCCCAACCCCCCCTCCTACTCTCCCCTCTCCCAACCCCCCCTTCCTACTCTCCCCTCTCCCAACCCCCCCTTCCTACTCTCCCCTCTCCCAACCCCCCCTTCCTACTCTCCCCTCTCCCAACCCCCCCTTCCTACTCTCCCCTCTCCCAACCCCCCCTTCCTACTCTCCCCTCTCCCAACCCCCCCTTCCTACTCTCCCCTCTCCCAACCCCCCCTTCCTACTCTCCCCTCTCCCAACCCCCCCCTCCCAACCTTCCCCTCTCCCAATCCCCCCTTCCCCACCGGTGCCAGTACCTGCTACTATCCCTGGCCAAAGAGCCTCTCCCTCCCTCTCTCTGCTGCTGTCCGGGCCGTGGAACTGCACCTGCCGTACCGATTCTCTTACCTGCACCGATTTTGTTAACTGCCCAGAAGGTTTTTCCACAGAGGTCACATACGCCGCCCTAAGAAAAATGGGAGTAAATGGGAGCTGGCCAAACTTACTTAAATGGCCAGAATTGGCGCGGGTGGCAGGTTACGTCCCTAATGAGTTAAAAAATAAACAAACCGAAAAAAATCGTAACTAACTGAGTTACACTGGCGCACAATCTTTGGGGAAACTTGGATATTTTAATTTCGGCCAAAAAAAGTGGTGCAAATAACTGGGGAAAATTGAGCCCATATTTTATTGTGTCTACTTTTAAATGGTTTCTATGTTTGGATTCAGTGCCACAGGAAAGCTGCTGTTCCTGCTGCCTGTGCTGCCGTTGCTATAGTGACATACGGGATGGGCTAATACATTGAAAATTTAAAAGTGAATACTAATTGCACGAATAGATGTGTCTCTCTCAGCTCAACTTGGGTTTTTGGATTGTTTGTCGATGTGAAACCATGGAACTGAGTGACGTTTCTGCAGGGTTGCTGCATTATTGTGCAGTCCTTCTACATCCCAGTCATTTGTGACATTGTTTGTTTAAATACAGTTTGTACATGATGAACTAAAAGCTGTTAATTAATTCTAACTTAAGCAAACTTGCAGAATGGCTATGTAAATGACAAATGGATTTCGATATAGATAAGTGAGGTGGTGCATTTTGGTCGGAGGAATAAGGAGGCTGCATAATCCTTGGGAGATCAGGGTCTGAGTCCCTGAAATTCAGTGCAGCCAGAAAGCTGGTGGTGTGAAGGCCTTTTTAGCCGATTAGCGACGCAAAGCTTGTGGCGGCCATTGGATCCAAATTCAGTTTGTTGACCACAAAAAAGTGTTCCAGTCTTATTAGCCCTGCAAAGCTGAAATTTGCAGTCTTAATTGGGCCGTTATTCCCATGGGCAATTCGCCATTCGGTGATGTGGCAGCTGCCATTGCAGCACAGGCGCGAGGGAGGGAGCGTATCGGTGCTGCTTTGGAGAGGCTGTCCGCGGTTCTGCAAGAGTCGACGGAGCGTCTGAGTGCCGTCATATCTGGTGGCTTTCAGACTGTGGCTCGCACGCACTCTCAGCTGGATGCCCCCCCCCCCGAGACCTCAGTGTTGCTTTCGCGGCTGGGTCCACCACGGGCCACGGGGGACCTTCCGGTGTTGCACCAGATTGGTGGTGGTGGACTCTGGGGAGTTATTCAGGCTCCTCGGGCCAGGTTACAGATGATGCACTGTCTCCGGCTCGCAGCGTTCCTGGCCCCAGACCTGTCACTCCGCCAGTGCCTCCACGCATGGCCTTGCCCGAGCCAAGCCAGACTGAACCCTCCCAGGAGGGTGCTGACCAGTCTCCAGCCAGCCCTTCCAGGCTCCCTCTCATCCTCCCTCTCTCTTCCCCTCTCATCCTCCCTCTCTCTTCCCCTCTCATCCTCCCTCTCTCTTCCCCTCTCATCCTCCCTCTCTCTTCCCCTCTCATCCTCCCTCTCTCATCTTCCCTCTCTCTTCCCCTCTCATCCTCCCTCTCTCTTCCCCTCTCATCCTCCCTCTCTCTTCCCCTCTCATCCTCCCTCTCTCTTCCCCTCTCATCCTCCTCTCTCTTCCCCTCTCATCCTCCTCTCTCATCCTCCCTCTCTCTTCCCCTCTCATCCTCCCTCTCTCTTCCCCTCTCATCCTCCCTCTCTCTTCCCCTCTCATCCTCCTCTCTCATCCTCCCTCTCTCTCTCTTCCCCTCTCATCCTCCCTCTCTCTTCCCCTCTCATCCTCCCTCTCTCTTCCCCTCTCATCCTCCCTCTCTCTTCCCCTCTCATCCTCCCTCTCTCTTCCCCTCTCATCCTCCCTCTCTCTTCCCCTCTCATCCTCTCTCTCTCTTCCCCCCTCTCTCTTCCCCTCTCATCCTCCCTCTCTCTTCCCCTCTCATCCTCCCTCTCTCTTCCCCTCTCATCCTCCCTCTCTCTTCCCCTCTCATCCTCCCTCTCTCTTCCCCCCTCACTCTTTCCCTCTCCTACCCTCCCCTTGAGTGCTGATTCTGTGCTGAACACCTCGGGTCCATTGGCGAGGCTCCTGGACTTGTTGCTGGGCAATACGGAGCTGTCTCCGGGATCTTCCACAGATAATCTCTTGGACGTTTCTGTTGTCGACTCAGCTGCTGTCGTCAAGCAAAACCGGCTCAGAGATCTCTGCCACTCTGTGCCGGCCCTAAAAGTTGGCGGGGGCACCGTCGGCAAAAGGGCCGGCGTCTTCACGGTGAAGATGGGTCGGGGGCGAGTGGCAGCGGTGAGCACGTTTAGCGTGTCACGACCGCCACAAGCCCCACACTACCTCGAGAGTCGGTCGATCCCAGCAGTGGCCCACACCGCTGCAACACCTCCCGGGCCCAATCTACGTCGGGGCGGCCAGTTCAGCCCAGAGCGGCGGACAATCGATTTTGATGAATGGCCGCCACAAACAGGCAGTAACGGTCCTTCCTGGGACTGTGAATTTCAGGGCCTAAATGGGGTAGAGGTGCAAAGGGATCTTGGAATATAGATTCAAAAATCATTAAAAGTAGCAACACAGGTTAAAGAAGCTGTAAAAGTGCAAATATAGCACTGGGGTTCATTTCTCGAGGAATAGAATTGAAAAGCAGAGAAGTGATGTTAAACCTGTATTGTACCGTGTCTGATTGTGCAATGTTTGGAGATGGTCGGGTGGCAGAACGGTATTACTGTATATGTATTTAAGTGGTTGTTGTTATTTTTGCAAATGTTGTTCCTGTAAAAGTTGTTGCAAAATTTTTCCACGGACGAAAAGTTTGCGCTCAAAGGAGTTCATGGCCCAGTCAGTACAGAGACATTAGAGGGAACATTGTTTGCAGTATCCCCGTTCTGTCTGTAAGTGTGACCGAGAGCTCCCTGTCGTTTGCCACTCCCCCCGCCCTTCGCCCCCCCCACCCCCGCGCCCCTCGTCCCCCCACGGCCCACCTCCCCCCGACCGCCACAGGCCTGCCGCCTCTGCCCCGACCCGACCGGCCCGCCACCCCCCCCCCCCCCCCACCACAGCCCGCCTCCCCAACTGCCCCCGGCCCACCGACCCGCCTCCCACCCGACCCCCTGCGCCCCCCCGCCTTCCCTGAACCCCATTCCTCCTACACTGTTCCAATGAGGCCCTAACACAAGCTTGAGGAACAGCATCTCATCTTTCGATGAGGCACTTTGCATCCCTCTGGATTTTAGTAACTGCAGCCCTTAATTATACCTCCCACTTTGTGTTTGGTAGGAAGTTCCGGCAGAGTGGGGTGGGTGTTCCAGGATTTATTGGGGGGCCGGGGGGGGGGGGGGGGGAGGTGGCAGTAGTGGTTGATGTTGAGGGCAGGGGCCCTGTTTTGGTGCACCATGCTGGTGGGATGTCGCCTCGTTTGTCCTGCCAGCTCACACTCCCGGACCTTTAAAGTCTGCTGTACTTCGGCAGGTTTCCGCGATTCCTTATCCAGCTTCTGTACCCATACCAGCTATTGTTTCTCACTTCAACACTTTACAAGTTATTTGATTTCTTCTCTCGTGTGTTTGTGAGCTTCCCTCCTTCCTCTTCCTCATGTTCTGTTCCTTTTTAAATCTAGTTTATCAGTAATATCTCCCAGTTCTGACGATGGGCCACACCTGGAGCACTAACTCATCTCTCTCCCCAAATGCTGACTGACCTGCTGATTGTCTCTGTCAAATTCTGGTTTTGTTTCACCTCTGTTCATGTCAACTGGTTGCTTGAAGGTCCACGACCCACCCAGGTCATAGTCTATCGTTAATAATAAGTGGTTCCATCAACTTCCTTATCGACAGTCTGCTGTATTCACAATTAGAATGGCTCTGTGATGTCTGTTCCAGCAAGTGGCCCTGGAACTACAACGTCTGCAGTTTGACTTTGTCCTGAAGGTTTGTGACTTGCTTTCCATCGCTCCGTCATTGGTGGCCGTGCCTTCAGCTGCCTGGGCCACAAGCTCTGGAACTCCCTCCCTAAACTGCACCACCTCTCTACCTTTCTCTCCCCCTTTGAGGTGCTCCTTAAAACCTACCTCTTTGGCCAAGCTTTTTGATCATCTGCCCAGCAACTACAGGCCGGTCAGTTTAACCTCGGTCGTGGGGAAGCTTTTAGAAACAGTAATCAGGGACAAAATTAACAGTCTCTTGGATTAATGAAGGAAAGCCAGCGCGGATTTGTTAAAGGCAAATCGTGTTTAACTAATTTGATTGAGTTTTTTGTTGAGGTAACAAAGAGGGTTGATGAGGGTAATGCGGTTGATGTAGAGTACATGGATTTCCAAAAGGTGATTGACAAAGTGTCACATAATGGGTTTGCAGCAAAGTTGAAGCCCCTGGAATAAAAGGGCCAGTGACTGCATGGATCCAGAATTGGCTCAGTGACAGGAGACAGAGGGTAGTGGTGAACGGTTGTTTCTGGGACTGGAGGAAGGTATACAGTGGGTGTTCCCCAGGGGTCGGTACTGGGACCACTGCTTTTCTTGATGTATATTAATGACTTGGATGTGGGTGTACAGGGCACAATTTCACAATTTGCAGATGACACAAAACGTGTAAGTGTAGTGAACAGTGAACAGGAGAGGGATAGACTTCAGGAAGACAGACAGGCTGGTGGGATGGGCGGGCACGGGGCAGATGAAATATAATGCAGAAAAGTGAGAAGTGATACATTTTGTTAGAAAGAACGAGGAGAGACAATATAAACTAAAGGGTACAATACTAAAGGGGATGCATGAACAGAGAGACCTGGAGGTATATGGGCACAAATCGTTGAAGGTGGCAGGGCAGGTTGAGAAAGCGGTTAAAAAAGGACACCGGATCCTGGGCTTCATAAACAGAGGCATAGAGTACAAAAGCAAGGAAGTTATGCTGAATCTGTATAAAACACTGGTTTGGCCTCAACTGGAGCATTGTGTCCAATTCTGGGCACCACACTTTAGGAAGGATGTGAAGGCCTTAGAGTGCAGAAAAGATTCTGAGAATGGTTCAACAACAACAACAACATGTATTTATATAGCACCTTTAACGTAGTGAAACATCCCAAGGCGCTTCACAGGAGTATTATGAGACAAAAATTTTGGCGCCGAATCGCATAAGGAGATATTAGGGTAGGTGAACAAAAGCTTGATCAAAGAGGGAGGTTTTAAGGAGCGTCTTGGAGGAGGAAAGAGAGGTAGAGAGGCGGAGAGGTTTAGGGATGGAGTTCCAGAGCTTGAGGCCCAGGCAGCTGAAGGCACAGCCACCGATGGTTGAGCGATTATAATCAGGGATGTTCAAGAGGGCAGAATTAGAGGAGCACAGACATCTCGGGGGGTTGTGAGGCTGGAGGAGATTAGAGAGAGAGGGAGGGGCGAAGCCATGGAGGAATGAACATTTTGAAATTGAGGCGTTGCTTAACTGAAAGCCAATGTAGGTCAGCGAGCACAGGGGGGATGGGTGGGTGGGACATGGTGCGAGGGATGAGGGACTTCAGTTACGTGGATAGACTGGAGAAGCTGGGGTTGTTCTCCTTGGAGCAGCTAAGGTTGAGAGGAGATTTGATCGAAGTGTTCAACATTATGAGGGGTCTGGACAGAGTAGATCGAGAGAAACTGTTCCCATTGGGGGAAGGGTCGAGAACCAGAGGACGCAGATTTAAGGCGATTGGCAAAAGAACCAAAGGCGACGCAAGAAAAAACCGTTTTACGCAGCGAGTGGTTAGGATCTGGAATGCGCTGCCTGAGAGGGTGGTGGAGGCAGACTCAATCGCAGCTTTCAAAAGGGAGTTGGATAATTACCTGAAGGAAAAAAATTTGCAGGGCTACAGGGAAAGGGCGGGGGAGTGGGACTGGCTGAGAGTCGGCACGGGCTCGATGGGCCGAATGGCCTTCCGCGCTGTAACTGTTCTATTATCTCCTTATTTGGATCGGTGTTACACTCTGATTGATAATGCTCCTGTGTAGCACCTTGGGAGGTTTTACTACGTTAACAACGCTCTATAAATGTAAGTTGTTATTGATGCTGCTGCCTGAATCAGGAACGAGAGAGGTTGGTCCGTGTGCCTTTGAAATCTACATTCACTGACTGTTTTGAGAATGATGAAGGTGCTGTTTTGTTTAATCTTTCTTTGTACTAGCTTGGACTTCTAAGGGTAATCTCGGATGGTAGCCCCTCTTCTGCAGCTTTCTCTTACCGCACTCTACTGTAATAAGACTGGAGGCAAGTAGCTTACTCCAGAAGAGTTCAGTGCTGCATAAAACGTGCTTGGTCCAAGTTATAGCATCCAAAGCAATTGACCCAAGGTTCGCTAGCAGTTGGTCAACAGATCCAGGGCGCCTGCTCACTTCTCCCCAGCATGCCCGGCGGAACACATCAATGCCCAGCTGTCTGCCTAACCAGCAGTGGCCCCTCGGTCAGTCCTGGGAAATGATTTACAGCATGCCATCGGTTCTTTGCTTAAGAACGCATAGCAACACGCTGCTATTAAGAACCAGTTGGTTGAGTAGCAAAAGGTTTAACAATCACACTACACATTACCAGTTCATCCACCAGGCTCACAACCACCTGCCCCATCGTGGATCCCCCGAACCCAACTGGCTGGGGTTTTATTGAGTCTTGTGAACATCACCTGACTGGCTCAGCCACTCACAGCTCAACAGCCCCACCAGCGGTGAGCATACTCACGGGGGCATACATTACACCATCCTACTGCAAATGGGTGTGCTATGTGTTATATATGTGTAAACCTGTAAATATCATGTTTAACCACTAGAGGGCTCATCCCCTGGAGTCCCAAGGGATCCCACAATCCCTTGGGAGCACCTGTATATAAGGAGGCCTCACAGGCTGGAGAGGCACTCAGATCTGTAATAAAGGACAACGGTCACACCTTACTATAAGCTGACAGTATCTAGTCTGACTCTTTATTCAAGACATAACACTATACACCCATTTTACTCCCAAAAAATGGCACAACACATACCAACTTCTACCCTGTGAATTTTTAAGTCATGGGAATTGTATTCACTTTACACAGTCAGACAGTAAAGCTAAGTGAACTATTGCATGTTGCCTAAATCTGTTCCTCTTTCTGTTTCTGTTTAATCTTAATAAACATGAATCAGTATCTTTAATTAGAGATCAGGAGTCTGTCAATTATGTATTTTCTGTCTGTTGGAGAGCTCGGGACTGTTTGGAGGATTCGATACCATTTCCCAACAGTATCCCAGCAGTAAACGAGATGTATTGGCCCAGAGGACACGGAGATCATCTACACACAAGGTCAAGTTTAGGTTGTTAGGAAACACATGCTCACCTCCGCAAATTGACTTTTGAGCTGAGTACGAACTAAAAGTGTCTGGAGAGGGCTCAAACCATAAGCTCAATATAATCTTCCAAACCATGAAGAAAATAAAGTTCAGTTCAAATATCCCGATCTTCAATTCCTTAAATAAGTCAAGTGAAAGCGTTTCCAAGTTGTTCTTTCTTACTTTAAATCTCACTGGGCAGCAGCTTCAGCAAAACAGTATCTGACTTCTCCGGACACAGGTAGTGTTGTATCTTGCTCTCTCTGTCTCTCGCTCTCTGTCTGTCTGTCTGGCTGGCTCTCGCTCGCTCGCTCTCTGTCTGGCCCCCGCTCTCCGGCTGGCTCCCGCTCTCTGTCTGGCCCCCGCTCTCCCTCTCTGGCTCTCTCTCTGGCCCTCTCTCTCGCGCTCTCTCTCTGGCCCTCCCTCTCTGGCTCTCTGTCTGGCCCCCACTCTCCCTCTCTGGCTCTCTCTCTGGCCCTCTCTCTCGCGCTCTCTCTCTGGCTCTCGCCTTCACCCTCTCGCCCTCGCTCTCTCTCTGATTTTTCACCCACATATACACCTCAGTTTGATTCCCAACATCATGTGTTCTTTTTTGGAATATTTCTGAAGCGCTGATTATCAAAGACCAATGTTTGCCGTTAGTCACAGGAGAATGGCGATTCAGGGTAAGCCAAGAGAGGTGCTGAATGTCTCAAACATCCTGTTCCTAAAATAACACGACACGGAGATACTGGATCAGCCAGAAACCAGGATGGAAACTGGACCACGTGCACGAAGATTGAGTACAGTGTTATAAATGCGGAAAAACATTGGGTAGCAACCCGAATGCTAAATATTAACATGCCTCTGTAAAATGAAATGGGCCTATCTGAAAGTTATTCAAACTAGTTTGCAATCACTCCATTTGAATCACAATTCTGGTTCGGAATTTAAGTTTTCTCAGGTACAACCAGTGGCAGAGCCAGTAGAGGGGGTTATAATCTCCCCCAATCATCTGGAGTTCGGCCAATAGGGCCTCCCTTTCCTTCCCAGAAACCTCCATCAGCTGTGTTCAGCCTCCAGGTCTGACCTGCATCTGTGTGGTTCCTGGCTTGGCCTTCACATTAGATACGTCCCAGTTCTCTGTCCATCCTCGCTACCAATTCAGCCAAATCTTGGGTCGAATATTGCGGACTCTCTCTCCGGGTGTGTACGGAGTGCGTGGACGCGGCGAGGCCTCGCTAACGCCGGTTCTCGGGGCGCGATGCGCATGCACCAAGAACCGGCTTTTCCGATCTGTCAAAATATCTTTAGACACATCGCACGCATCCCCGCAGGAAGGACATCGGTGGCCCAGCGATTGGGCTATTGGCCCAGCGATTGGCCCAGCGAATGTCCTTCACACTCTTACGCCTGGCACATAACTTACTTATACCGGTGTAGGATGTTTAAAACATAGAAAACTTAAATGTAATCACCACTTTTTATATTAAAAACCCCGTCCATTAAGCTAAGTTTACTTTTACCCTATTAAAATACTTTTTTAAAAACATTTATTTTCTAAAACATTTAATTACATTCAATTTCAATTAATTTCAAATATGTGAGGTGTTTATTTATTTATTGTGCTGTGTTTGGGTGTTTAGGGGTTTTCGCATTGACAGTAATGGGAGTCCGTACAGACACAGCTCCCCTATTATCAATGAGAATACTGCGCAGTGATTGGTGGTCCAGGCCCACGTGATCCCAGGATACGAATACGTATCTGGAAGACGTTCCCGTGCGCTGGACAGTGAATGGAGGTTTCCGACCACAATCTTACGTTCCGCCGGGATCACCAGGTGTTTTGTTAAAAATTTCGGGTCGGAGGCATTCACCCGAAGGAAGCCTCCAACCGCAATTTCCCCCCCAAGTTTGGGCTGGATTTCCGGCTCCCCTGCGCTCCGTTTCTTGCCCCGGAGCGGTGGCAATGGCGGGGGTGAGGTGTTCTGGGCGGGCGGTCAGCCTCCAGCGCCCCGCGGTGATCCTCGGGTCGGGTTTAGCGGTGACAATGGCGGGGGTGGGGTGTTCTGGGCGGGCGGTCAGCCTCCAGCGCCCCGCGGCGATCCTCGGGTCGGGTTTAGCGGTGACAATGGCGGGGGTGGGGTGTTCTGGGCGGGCGGTCAGCCTCCAGCGCCCCGCGGTGATCCTCGGGTCGGGTTTAGCGGTGGCAATGGCGGGGGTGGGGTGTTCTGGGCGGGCGGTCAGCCTCCAGCGCCCCGCGGTGATCCTCGGGTCGGGTTTAGCGGTGACAATGGCGGGGGTGGGGTGTTCTGGGCGGGCGGTCAGCCTCCAGCGCCCCGCGGTGATCCTCGGGTCGGGTTTAGCGGTGACAATGGCGGGGGTGGGGTGTTCTGGGCGGGCGGTCAGCCTCCAGCGCCCCGCGGTGATCCTCGGGTCGGGTTTAGCGGTGACAATGGCGGGGGTGGGGTGTTCTGGGCGGGCGGTCAGCCTCCAGCGCCCCGCGGCGATCCTCGGGTTGGGTTTAGTGGCGGCGCGGAGCAGCACCGCCCGGAAGAGCTGCGCCCGGTGTGTAACGCCCCCGGTTGTGACACCGGCGCGAGTTTTGACTCCCGCCCGACCCGTCCGCCCCGCAGCGCGTCCCGCACTGACCGCCCGGGAAATCAGGGCGGTCCCACCATCCCGACAGCGGAGAGGTGAGTAATGGGCTCCTGAGGTAAGTGCGATTGTTTGTTCTTTTAATGTTTTTGTGATTTGTGTTGTGGTGGCGTGGGCAATGTTTGGGGAATGTTTTTGTGGGTTTAGTCCCTCCCCCAGGGGTCTCTGGGAGCACTCCCGGCCCGGCTCTTTAGCTCGGGAGTTTCCCATCCTAGCGCCCAAGAGAGGTGTACAACGCCTCCCTTAGTGCTGCGCCCCCTGACTCAGGGCCCAGCTGCCCAATGTTACTGACTGAGGCGCAAACTGTTTCCGGGCGCTAACTTTACCGCCCCGCCGCCATTACCGCCCCAAAATCAGCAAAGCCCAAAATCCAATGTCTTCTTACAATCTGTCTAAAAGCAGCAAAGCACTTGTTCCACCGGGATTGTGAAGCAGCACAGTATTGCTGTGCGATTTGTTAAAACCCTTTAACAATCTCATGGTGGTAATATGAGCCCGAAGACATTGACCACATCTTACTGTACTACAAGGAAAGTTACTTGAGGTGGCTTCAATGTTGCTATGTGTTTAATAGCTATCAAGATGATTTATGATATTTCATTGAGTGTACTGGGGAATGGCATTTCCCGATTACTCAACAAATGGCTCAAATTAAGCAGAGAGATTAATACTAATTGCTGGAAGGCTAGTCATTGCAATAAAACAGCAGAGTTCATGGGAAACAAATAGCAAGTGCGGCACATCCTTCCAAACGTATCTGCTCAATGCGATTGTCATAAGGTAATGAAACTCATCATCGCCAGCGATTCCTGTTGTGGCAATTTCTGTTTTTAATGCAGGTAAAATTCAATCAAACTGAAGTATTTGAAGGAGGCGGCAAATTAATTCTTATTTTGCATAGGCTAATTGAGGGCAATCACATAGTACTGGGTGACATTACCTACCTATCAACTGGAAGAGAATTGACTCATAAGAACATAAGAAATAGGAGCAGGAGTTGGCCATTTGGTCCCTCGAGCCTGCTCCACCATTCAATACGATCATGGCTGATCTGATCATGGACTCAGCTCCACTTCCCTGCCCGCTCCCCATTACCCTTTAATCTCTTATCGCTCAGATGGTCTTGCAGGCTGGGACCGCGCCGATTTCTGGACCGGGCCGGACCGCCGCACGTCGAGGAGATTTGATCGAGGTGTTCAAAATCATGAGGCGTCTGGACAAAGTAGATAGAGAGAAACTGTTCCCATTGGCAGAAGGGTCGAGAACCAGAGGACATAGGTTTAAGGTGATTGGCTGAAGAACCAAAGGTGACAGGAGGAAAAACATTTTTGCGCAGCGAGTGGTTAGGATCTGGAATGCGCTGCCTGAGAGGGTGGTGGAGGCAGACTCAATTGTGGCTTTCAAAAGGGATTTTGATAAGTATCTGAAGGAAAACAATTACAGGGCTAGGGAAAAGGGCGGGGGAGGGGGACTGGCTGAGGTGCTCGTGCAGAGAGCCTGCACGGGCTCGACGGGCCGAATGGCCTCCTCCTGTGCTATAACCATTCTGTGATTCTGAGATTATACTTTTTCTGTCTGTCTCTTAATCCCATCTGCAATTCCCAATCTATATTTCATTTTTTGTAGATCATTTAAATCTCATTTTTAATTTCCTGCCTTATTCTTCCTTTTTTGGACTCTGCGTGGCTCAGTGAGGATTCTTCAATCTGATTGGTTGAAGAGCCACGCTGTTTGTTGGTCTGTTTACAGCACTGGAAAAGATGTCTGCGAACAGGAACACAAGAACACAAGAAATAGAAACAGGAGTCGCTCATTCGGCCCCTCGAGCCTGCTCCGCCATTCAATACAATCATGGCTGATCTGCCGCCCACTCGCCAAACCCTTCACTCCCTTATTGCCCAAAAATCTGTCTATCTCCGCCTTAAATATATTTAATGACCCAGCCTCCACAGCTCTCTGGGGCAGAGAATTCCACAGATTTACAACCTTCTGAGAGAAGACATTCCTCCTCATCTCAGTTTTAAATGAGCGACCCTTTATTCTGAGACTATGCCCCCTAGTTTTATTTTCCCCAATGAGTGGAAATATCCTCCCTACATCCACCTTGTTGAGCCCCCTCATTATCTTATTTGTTTCGATAAGATCACCTCTCACTCTTCTGAATTTCAATGTGGAAAGGCCCAACCTACTCAACCTCTCCTCATAAGTCAACCGAGTGAACCTTCTCTGAACAGCCTCCAATGCAAGTATATCCTTCCTTAAATACGGAGACCAAAACTGCACGCAGTACTCCAGGTGTGGCCTCACCAATAACCTGTACAGTTGTAGCAGGACTTCTCTGCTTTTACACTCTATCCCCCTTGCAATAAAGGCCAACCTTCCATTTGCCTTCCTGATCACTTGCTGTACCTGTCTCCGCTCTAAAGCCAGTCGAACCTTTGTGGGCAGCTGTCAGCGAGGTGAAAAGCCAGAGCGGCGTTCCTTCACCATTGTCCGCAAATTTTGGGCCAGTAGAGCTGCTTTTCTGGAGCCTCGGCCCTGGAGAGTGCCGAGTTCCCTGTGCAAAAGGGTCAGGAACAAGGGGCAGAGTCTCGGCTCACCAGTTGCTACCCTGGAGCTCACAGGGCTCTCATGACGGAAAGAAAGAGGCTGAATGCAGCAATGTGGCTGAGGTGGGAGGCTTCTTCCGTTATTCTCTGTGGCATTCGTCGCCTGGGTTCGCCAGGGAAGAACAGCGGCCTGCCCCCGGATCCCTGACAATGGGGGTTCTAGAGGCGGTCTTAAGAACTACAGGTGAGTGCTGTATTCAAATCTCTACCATCCCTCCAAGAATATCCATTTGAAGTGTTGCATGGTTTATCCACTCAACGAGCCCAGAAATGTTGCTGGCTGCGATACAGGCTCAGGTCCCATCGAACAATTAGTGCTCTGCATTCTTTTGTCGAGCAGGAAAAGATTGTGCACAATTCCCGAAGAGGACAGACCACAGGAGAATGAACAGCAGGAGGAGAAGGCAATACAAGTCTTTGGAATACACTCAGCTAATGCTGTAGGGGATGGGGATATGGGAGAGCATGCACCTGCACATGGTTTGTGCTGACTACATGTTAATGGTCGTAGATCAGAAATAGTTACTCTGTTTGAGGCTCATACTCTGAGGAGATCCTTACATCAGCCTACGAACAGGAAAGAAAAAGTGGACAGCGGAAAACTCATTAGGTTTCTCGTTCCTCTCATCTCCTCAGAAGCTGGACACAAGACAGATGCTGAAGATAAAGAAGAGAGAACAAACCTATGCCAGGACCTTAAGGAGTGCCTGCAGGAATCCGCCCACTCGGTCATGAACCCCATCACTGATACAGGTGCAGCGTCGAGAATTCGGAGTTCCGGAATCCAGACCGATTGGTGGCAGGGTCGTCAGGAATCCGTAAAATGTCCCGGAATCTGGACCCGCCGACCTCGGGCCTGGCCCCACTCGCCCCACCGCCCTTACCTCGGGGCTTCCTCGCCAGCCCGCCTGAACAGCTCCACCACAGCGGGACCACGCCCGACGAACTCCTCGGCTCCCCCCTCCCCACCCCCCTTTCTCACGTTCCAAAATCTGGAAATGCTCGAATCTGGGCTCGGTGCTTCTGGATTCGTGACGTCAGAAACAGGTTCGAAAGTCTGGAAAAACACGAAGTCCGGAACGGCCTCGGTCCCAAGGGTTCCGGATTTTAGCTGCTGCACATGTAGTTTCATTTAGGACCATGCACATAATCTAGATGAACATAAGAACATAAGAGTTAGGAGCAGGAGTCGGCCATTCAGCCCCTTGAGCCTGCTCCGTCATTCAATGAGATCATGGCTGATCTTCTAACTCAACTCCACTTTCCTGTACTATCTCCATATCCCTGGATTCCCTTAATATCCAAAAATCTATCGATCTCGGTCTTGAATATACACAACGCCTGAGCCTCCACAGCCCTCTGGGGTAGAGAATTCCAAAGATTCACCATCCTCTGAGTGAAGAAATTTCTCCTCATCTCAGTCCTAAATGGCCGACACCTTATTCTGAGACTGTGACCCCTGGTTCTAGACTCTCCAGCCCGGGGGAAACATCCTCCCTGCATCTACTCTGTCAAGTCCTGTAAAAGGAATTGACATCTGGTAATTGACAACTCACAAGGAAGCCAGAGGAAGAGGTACTGGAAGTGGTGCACGATGTACGTGAGCAGGGTCTCAGGAGATGTCAGATCCTGGCTAGTTAGCATTCAGATGATGACCTTGAGCATCCTGCCATAAACAAAGAATGCTTGTGAAGGATCACAAAGATTCTGTGACGATATATAGCACATAGTAGGGTGGCGCAAGACTCCAACGTTACTCCTATCAGAGAGGTTTTCTCCACAATGCGGAGCTGCCTGGGGTAAATGGCAGTTCCACGCACTTCTGCACATGTTTACAGAACACAAAGGGCTCCTGACACAAAGCTTCATGGATATTATGGAAAATGATCTCTTGGGACATTCCCTGTTGCTCAGGGATCTGTAGGCGGGTCTAGATCTGCCTGATTAGCCTGGCTTCCTGGGTTGCCCGCTGTTCCTCTTCCTCCAACAAATAAATCACAAAGGGAATCCCCTGATGGCAGCTTGTGAATGAAGTTTCAATCTCCAAAGTGAAGGGCAAAATAAAATTGGTGACAGATGAATCCAAAGTAAAGATACGTCTGTGTGTAACAGCGGAAGGAAACATCGCAGTTCGATTCCCCTCTCAGATCCCCACATCAGGCAAAAGCAACTTGCATTTATTTAGTGTCCTGAAGCGCATCACAGGAGCATTATAAAACAAAATTTGACACTGAGCCATGTAAGGTGATATTAGGGCAGAAGACCAAAACCTTAGTCAAAGAGATCTGCCCGATTTATGCCGTACCAAACCATTGTAACTTCAAAGCCTATATATTTCAAAATGGAGCAAGTTATGGCCCAGAAATCCCAGCCTCACCGGGTGTGTACGGGGTGCGTACGGACCCGGGAAGGCATCGCAAAAGCCGGTTTTCAGCGCACAATGCGCATGTGCTGAAAACCGGCTTTTCCGATCTGCCAAGCTGGAGCTGGGGATCGACAGTTCCTCCGCATCTCCATAGCCAGGACATTTGCAAGGGCGAGATTGCGGATTTACCCATCCCTTGCCCAGCACATGTCCTGAAAACTCTTGTGCCTGATAAAAGCAGTTGCATAGTCTTCTTTTACAGGAGTAAGAGTTTTAAAATACACAAAAACATTTTAAAATAAAATTATAAAAACACATTTTATTGTTAAAAACCCTCCCCACTATGGTAAGTTTATTTTAAACCATAATTAAAAAAACTTTAAAATGAAAATCGGAATATATATTTTTTATAATACATAAATAACTAATTTAAATTAATAAAAATATATGGTGTATTTTTTCTATTTTTTATTCATGTTTTGTGTTTTGGGGGGGGGTTCTCATTCATAATAATGGGAACTCCAACTTACGGACTTCTCATTATGATGAATGAGAACATACTTTACCTGGATTGGCTGCCCAGATCCATGTGACTGCAGCTGCAGCCCTGCACATGTCCCGATGTGCACGTGCTGCAACGCGCAGTCAGTGGCCTCAGGACCGGGAACTCGCGTGGACACAGCAGGAACAGGTAGGTGCGCTTCTTTTTTTAACATTTTTACCCGATCAATAAGAGGGTTGACTTATGAGGAAAGGTTGAGGAGGTTGGGCCTCAACTCATTGGAATTCAGAAGAATGAGAGGTGATCTTATTGAAACGTATAAGATTATGAGCGGGCTTGACAAGGTGGATGCAGAGAGGATGTTTCCACTGATGGGGGAGTCTAGAACTAGAGGGCATGATCTTAGAATAAGGGGCCGCCCATTTAAAACTGAGATGAGGAGGAATTTCTTCTCTCAGAGGGTTGTGAATCTGTGGAATTCGCTGCCTCAGAGAGCTGTGGAAGCTGAGACATTAAATAAAGTTAAGACAGAGATAGATAGTTTCTTAAACGATAAGGGGATAAGGGGTTATGGGGAGTGGACGGGGAAGTGGAGCTGAGTCCATGATCAGATCAGACATGATCGTATTAAATGGCGGAGCAGGCTCGAGGGGCCAAATGGCCTACTCCTGCTCCTATTACTTATGTTCTTATGATCGTCTGCGGGAAGCAGCCGACCGGGATTTCTGGGCCATTATATCATCCAGAAATACTGCATCTTCAAATATAACATTACTTTACCATCTGACAGTGCTATCCAAAGTCTAAGGAGTATCTTAAATGAGGAAAGAGGTGTAGAGATGCGGAGAGGTTTAGGGAGGGAGTTCCAGAACTTGGGGCCCAGGCAGCTGAAGGCACGGCCACCGATGGTTGAGTGATTATAATCAGGGATGTTCAAGAGGGCAGAATTAGAGGAGCGCAGACATCTCGGGGGGGGGGGGAGGGGGGGGGGGTAGTGGGGCTGGAGGAAATTACAGAGATAGGGAGGGGCGAGGCCATGGAGGGATTTATAAACAAGGATGAGAATTTTGAAATCGAGGTGTTGCTTAACTGAAAGCCAATGTAGGTCAGCGAGCACAGGAGATTATAGAGTTAAGGAGATAGAGATAGACTTCCTCATCTCTATTGTAAATTAGCCCTGCTTTATCGTGGTGTAAGTTAGATTGGTGAAAATAATGCAGTCTACAGCTAATGATATCATCCTGGCTCATTTGGATGGTTGCACCTTGGCTACAGTGGGTATGTCTGACTTCCTCCTTCAATTCCAGCGTAATT
The DNA here is from genome assembly GCF_044704955.1 of Pristiophorus japonicus. Taxonomy (NCBI): domain Eukaryota; kingdom Metazoa; phylum Chordata; class Chondrichthyes; family Pristiophoridae; genus Pristiophorus; species Pristiophorus japonicus. Next base: position 3,194,303 of record NC_091986.1, read on the forward strand.
TGAGAGAGAACTTAAATGCAGTATAAAACTGGCAAATCCTTCTGCTCCTCACATTCCCACCTCCCCAGATAGATCTGCCAGATTTATGCTGCACTAAACTATTGTAACTTCAAAGCCTATATATTTCGACCTAAATAGAAACGGATGTGGAAAATGTTATATAACATCCAGAAATACTGCATCTTCAAATATAACATTACTTTACCATCTGACAGTGCTATCCAAAGTCTTCCCCTGTAATGAACAGAAAAGTTCAACAAGAAAAGTAACTGATTTGTCATTCCCATGACATGACTGTGGCCCTCGTTGAAAGACACATCATTGATGGAGCTCTTTATATATTGATAAGATCAAATTGTCAATGAGTTTGAATTTGACAATACACATGGAACACATATTTTACTGTCCAAAATATTGGCAAATTTTGGATATTCCAATGTTGAGTGGATACATGAGACCACAAAGTTATTGACTGTTCACTGCTACAAAACTTTAATGACTAGTTTCCAGAATTCGTCAACAAATGTTAATAACTTTTTTCCATTAATTTTCTCCTCTCTTCTACTTCAACTGCCGCTGGCTGAGGTACAGTTCCATAGGTTCTGGCAATCTCCCTTTCCCTTACCGAGGTGAGCATTCTTCACGTGACCATCGAGAGTGAGTGACAGCAGCCTCTTCAACAGTGGGACTGTCACCACCAAACTCAAACCTATCCTCAGCATCTGTGGCTCACTGTGGCACTCTCCCCTCTCAGTCAGAAATACCTGGGTTTCAAGCCCCACTCGAGAGACTTGAGCATGTAAATTAGGCTGATGCTTCAGTGCAGTACTGAGGGAATGTTGGAGTTGCCGTCTTTTGGATAAAACGTTCAACTTTCTCAGGTGGACGTAAAAGATCCCGTGGCACTTTTCGAAGAAGAGCAGGGGAGTTATCCCCGGTGTTCTGGTCAATATTTGTCTCTCAATCGACATCACTAAAACCGATTATCTGCTCATTATCATATTGCAGGTTGTAGGACCTTGCTGTGCACAAATTGGCTGATGCGCTTTCGACATTACAACTCATGATTACAATTCACGTTAACAAAAGTACTCATTGTCTTTAAGGGGTTTGGGATGATGTGGCAGGTGCTGTATAAATTCAAGTCTTTCTTTCACCAAATGTCTAAACATGTGCACTTTTCAGCAAAGGTCACTGCACAGTGATCAGGAGAAGGAAACCATACTGATCTTTCCCTTCCTGGCCCAGACGCACTGAGAACAATTCTAGTAGACCGATCACCATCCGTGCTGAGAGCAGTGGGTGTCAGACCTGTGACTGGTCATCAGAGTTTACTTTCGAGAGTAAATTCTGAATTTTCCAACCTTGCTCGCTAACGACATAGTGTAAATAATGCAAGTGCATATAGAACTCTGCTGTAGACTGTTTACACTGAGGAAAGCCAGGGTTAGACTTTTGGCACATCATCGCCCATACAGGAGCTGAGACACAGGCTATCGCCCATGTTTGCTGAAAAGTGGAAACTAGTGCCTGATTATAGCCCATTTATCGCTGGCCCAACTTTCGGCACTGCTGAATGAGCTGCATCGCCCGGCCTACTTTAAAAAAAAGCATGATGTCATCCTCGTGTAAGGCCGAGAATAGTGCTCATAATGGAAACCTGCGGCCGATTATGGCCCAGATTATCGCCAAGCGCTACTTTCGGCATTTCGCCCAAACGATCGGCGGCCCAAAAATACACCGAAGAGAAGCTGCAACAACTCGGCACCACGGGGAGGATCTGTCGTAAAAGGCTGTCACGGGAATCAGTTTGAGTGTGATTTTAAGGGCCTTTTTGACTCTTGCCAATCATCTAATCACATTTGTATTTGTTGAGGACAAATGAAGGGCATTTACAGCGGCTTATAGTGATGGGGCCTGTAATTTCTCAACCAGTATTGATCAGTAATCACATGCTGCAGAATAGAGATGGGAGAGCAAAATGAGAAAAGTTACATACAAGTACATTGCTGTAATGTCAGGGTTAATATAAATCATGGATTTCCTTCTCTGGTCCACAGTACAAGTAGAAGCAGAACTAGAGTATGTCAGCCCATGAGGAAGGAAATGGAGTTCCCCTCAGTTGCCTGATAGATTTTATTTTATAAACCAACAGGGGCGAGAATAAAAGAAAGGTTCTATAATGTTATTGATGGGGACCAGGTTCCCTGTTCTCTCTGACAACCCCCGGGGGAAAAGTTCTTTGCCTGAAAAAAAACGCGCATGCGCAGAACGGCCGTTGCTATGGACGCCAGCCTTGCACGACTGAATACATCGCTAAGGCCCATTCACATCGTGAAGGCTGTCGCCCAAATTAAAAGGCGAAACTAGCGGTTTTTAAAATGGACGATATTCCAGCGATCCTGAAAAATAAAAAAAACACCAAGGCCGGAAATATCGCTAGCGACCACAGTGAAAAGGCTAGCCCTAATGTTTAGCCATTGAATATTACAATGAATATCCTTTAATAAAAGCCACGGACAAATCTGTCAATTTAAAATTAGTTCATGAGTTTATCTGGCTCAGTGGAATCGATGAAGAATTTTGGTGATTTTAAAACTAAGCAGACAATGCCACAAGATCAAACGGTTGTGGTTTACAACTAATATCCTAACCCTATCATTAAATTCCAGCTTTAAATATAACTCCTTACATTTATTTATGTTATATTAAAAAATCATATGTACAGCTTCATCGGTATGTTTCTTTTTACTTGATAGTAATGTCCTGTGGCAGCATCAGCTATCTGTGGACATCTCAGTAATGCATGATTCGATTCACCTAATACCCAGTGACATTATTGCTGGATGCTTATCAGGCAATAATATGCAACTAATTACAGAGGCATTTAAAATGCTCAGTAATAATGTATTTTATTGTAAGTATGAGAACTAACCAGTGAAAATAGTTTCCAGATTTCCATGGGTATGAGGTCACTTTTTGCACTGATTGAAATGTGCTTTCTCACCGATCTCTCTTTCCCAACCATTACTTGCTCTGTCTTCACAGAATCCTCCGACAGAATCAGAGGTTATTTTTAGCTCTATGACTTTCTACCTCTCTGGAGGTTTATTTAATTTTTTTTCCAAACTGAGTGCAGATTTAAGTGCAGTGACCGATGACTACCTCTCGCCAGAACAGTCCGTTAGTGTAATCACTGCACCGCCATTTCCATGGCCGGGAATTTCCGCTCCCGCTCTGCCACCGTAGCTTTGCCAGGGTTTTCGCCACACTTCCAGCGATGGTACAGCAGAGCGCGAGCAGCTCCAAGGCCGTGTCTTTCGACCAAATTCTTCTTTCTTTGAAGATTCTCATCGTAAATTTCCTCAGTGGTTCCCCCGCGGTTGCACGGTGGATCATCGCCAGAAACATTGTTTGTGGTCTATTCGAGGTTTCCCGCCCATCTTCTGCTGAAGTTATGGTGGCCAATCAGGGGACCCTCCAAGGCAATAGTTTCTTCAGGCGAAATTGCCACGCGGCCCGATTGCGACTGTAACCTTCTGGGGCCGGGGCGTTTAGCGGCTGGCGCAGAAGTCCCGCCCCCACCGCGGAATTGCCCTTACTGCCTCTCAAAGGAAGCTGAGCTCAATCTCGCGTGCTCCACTTCCTTTTGGGGGGGGGGGGGGAGAGGGGGAGGAGGAGGGTGTAACCGCAGGCGTTCCTAGGGTGCTGAATGAAGTGCTACGCAGGTGATCTATGTAATGCTAACGCGCTTCAACACCGCCACCCCCCCCACCCTTCGATTAAAGGGGAGGGCCGTTGCACACACTGCAGGGTTTCAGATGGCCCCCACTGGGCCAGCGTGGGACCAGCCCTGCAGCCCGGCGCCTAAGACAGAGAGCGGAGCTGCACAATGGCACATCGTTGAGCCGTCCCAAGAGTTGTCCGACAAAAGAAGATGGCGGCCTGGGGAGCGGGTGCCGCACCCCCCCCACCGCCCTTTAACAAGCGCCCCGGGAACGGAGGTCTGTCAGCCTCGTGGGGGCCCGTGGGGTGATGACGTCATCACCGGCCTGGGGCGCGGCGCTGCGCAGAGCCTCCACAAACTCCCGGCCAATTTCCCGGGAGGCGCTAGTGCCCCCCTCCCCCGGGCGGAAAGTGTCTTGTGCCCCATTAGCGCCCCCCAGAGGCACGAGCTGGGCTATAAAATGGGGCAATCTCGCCTCCTTCGTGTTCCTTGTCAGTCAGCCCCCAGCAAAGCTCCATTGTGGCTCAGGTCTAGTGATGTCATCTTCAGTGTAAAAAAGCTAAAATTACATTCATCTCCAGGCTCCAGTTCCTTTATGCGTTCAGTATTCATGCTCAGTTTTTTTTTGGAATATATATCCACAGAATCCTATAAAAACTGCTCGCTTTCCCCGTCCATTCGACGAGTCCTGGCTGTCACCCTTCAGATGCAACAGTATCTGTGTCACACTTTTATCTAATTGGCTGATATTTCATATCTATAAAGCTGACCAGCCGTGTACTGTACCACTCGACAAGCAGCACGTCACAATGGAAACCAAGAATGATGAAGATCAAAAAACGACAAGTTAAAAATTGCCAGTGAGAAACAGCTAGCACCAGAAAGGAGGAAAGCAGGAAAACTAGTTAATTGCCCAAGATAGTTTTTGAAAATCTTTTGTCTGATCTTTTTCTCTCACTCAGAGCCAAAAATGAGATTTGTAACATAATATTCAGAAAAACATATTTCACAAGAATCATCATCAGCATCATAGACAGTCCCTCGGAATCGAGGAAGACTTGCTTCCACTCTTAACACGAGTCCTTAGGTGGCTGAACAGTCCAATACGAGAGCCACAATCTCTGTCACAGGTAGGAGAGATAGTTGTTGAGGGAAGGGGAGGGTGGGACTGGTTTGCCGCACGCTCCTTCCGCTGCCTGCGCTTGGTTTCTGCATGCTCTCGGCGATGAGACTTTCTTTCAAATAACATTTCCAGAGGATTTCCAACTACTTATAATAGAAAGCTGGGTGACTGATAATCTGTTTGTCTATCTCTGTCTGGATGCCTCTCTGTAGTAACATTAAGCTGTTATTACTAATTTAAATTTACCGAAAAAAATTAATTCACCAACATGTTTGCAAATAATTTAGAAAAACCAAGGGATGCTTTAGAAACATAGAAACATAGAAACATAGAAAATAGGTGCAGGAGTAGGCCATTCGGCCCTTCTAGCCTGCACCGCCATTCAATGAGTTCATGGCTGAACATTCAACTTCAGTACCCCATTCCTGCTTTCTCGCCATACCCCTTGATCCCCCTAGCAGTAAGGACCTCATCTAACTCCTTTTTGAATATATTTAGTGAATTGGCCTCAACAACTTTCTGTGGTAGAGAATTCCACAGGTTCACCACTCTCTGGGTGAAGAAGTTCCTCCGCATCTCGGTCCTAAATGGCTTACCCCTTATCCTTAGACTGTGACCCCTGGTTCTGGACTTCCCCAACATTGGGAACATTCTTCCTGCATCTAACCTGTCTAACCCCGTCAGAATTTTATATGTTTCTATGAGGTCCCCTCTCATTCTTCTGAACTCCAGTGAATACATAAGAACATAAGAATTAGGAGCAGAGTAGACTTTACGGCCCCTCGAGCCGTAAGATCATGGCCTGATCATCACCTTCCTGCCCGATCTCTATGTCCCTCAATTTCCCGAGACGTCAAAAATCTAACTATTTCAGCCTTGAATATATTCAAATACTCAGCCTCCACAGCCCTCTGGGGCAAAGAATTCCAAAAATTCACCACCCTCTGAGTGAAGAAGTTTCTCCTCATCTCAGTCCTAAATGACCGACCCCTTATCCTGAGACTGTGACCCCTGGTTCTAGACTCTCCAGCCCGGGGGAAACATCTCCCTGCATCTACCCTGTCGATCCCCCTCAGAATCTTGTACGTTTCAATGAGATCACCTCTCATTCTTCTAAACTCCAGAGAATATCGGCCCATTCTACACAATCTCTCAACATGGGACAACCCTCCCATCCCAGGAATCAGTCTGGTGAACTTCCGTTGTACTGCCTCCTTTGTTGGACAAGGGAAGTACAGCTGCTATTAACCCATTTGTTTATCTCTGAATGTCACTCTGAAGTAAAATTAACAAACTGATAATAGTTCAAATTGATCTTTTTTTCTATAAATGCCTCGGTTCTTTTGATTGGTTGCTGTTCATCTCAATCATGCCAAATTAGTATTATTTGAGGCAGATGGCTAGGTGGTCCAGAAGTGACAATGTCCTTCCCCTGTTGGGGATATAGAAACATAGAAAATAGGTGCAGGAGTAGGCCATTCGGTCCTTCGAGCCTGTACCGCCATTCAATAAGATCATGGCTGATCATTCGCTCCATACCCCTTGATCTCTTTAGCCATAAGGACCATATCTAACTCCCTCTTGAATATATCCAATGAACTGGCATCAATAACTCTCTGCGGCAGGGAATTCCACAGGTTAACAACTCTCTGAGTGAAGAAGTTTCTCCTCATCTCAGTCCTAAATGGCCTATCCCTTATCCTCAGACTATGTCCCCTGGTTCTGGACTTCCCCAACATCGGGAACATTCTTCCCGCATCTAACCTGTCCAGTCCCATCAGAATCTTATACGTTTCTGTGAGATCCCCTCTCATTCTTCGAAACTCCAGTGCGTACAGGCCCAGTTGATCCAGCCTCTCCTCATATGGCAGTCCAGCCATCCCTGGAATCAGTTTGGTGAACCTTCGCTGCACTCCCTCAATAGCAAGAACATCCTTCCTCAGATAAGGAGACCAAAACTGAACACATATTCCAGGTGAGGCCTCACCAAGGCCCTGTACAATTGCAGTAAGACCTCTCTGCTCCTATACTCAAATCCCCTAGCTATTAAGGCCAACATACCAGTTGCCTTCTTCACCACCTGCTGTACCTGCATGCCCACTTTCAGTGACTGATGAACCATGACACCCAGGTCTCATTGCACCTCCCCTTTTCCTAATCTGCCACCATTCAGATAATATTCTGCCTTCGTGTTTTTGCTCCCAAAATGGATAACCTCACATTTATCCACATTATACTGCATCTGCTATGCATTTGCCCACTCACCTAACCTGTCCAAGTCACCCTGCAGCCTTTTATAGTCCTCCTCGCAGCTCACCCGCCACCCAGTTTAGTGTCATCTGCAAACTTGCAGATATTACACTCAATTCCTTCATCTAAATCGTTAATGTATATTGTAAAGAGCTGGGGTCCCAGCACTAAGCCCTGCGGCACCCCACTAGTCACTGCCTGCCATTATGAAAAGTACCCGTTTATCCCGACTCTCTGCTTCCTGTCTGCCAACCAATTCTCTATCCATGTCAGTTCATTACCCCCAATACCATGTGCTTTGATTTTGCGGGATCTTGTCAAAAGCCTTTTGAACGTCCAAATACAACACATCCACTGGTTCTCCCTTATCCACTCTGCTAGTTACATCCTCAAAAAATTCCAGAAGATTCATCAAGCATGATTTCCCTTTCATAACTCCATGCTGACTTGGACCGATCCTGTCACTGCTTTCCAAATGCGCTGCTATTTCATCCTTAATGATTGATTCCAACATTTTCCCACTACTGATGTCAGGCTAACCGGTCTATAATTACCCACTTTCTCTCTCCGTCCTTTTTTAAAAAGTGGTGTTGCATGAGCTACCCTTCAGTCCATAGGAACTGATCCAGAGTCGATTGACTGTTGGAAAATGATCACCAATGCATCCACTATTTCTAGGGCCACTTCCTTAAGTACTCTGGGATACAGACTATCAGACCCCGGGGATTTATCGGCCTTCAATCCCATTAATTTCCCGAACACAATTTCCCACTTTATAAGGATATCCTTCAGTTCCTCCTTTTCACTAGACCCACTGTACTCTAGTACATTCTGAAGGTTATTTGTGTCTTCCTCTGTGAAGACAGAACCGAAGTATTTGTTCAATTGGTCTGCCATTTCCTTGTTCCCCATTATAAATTCACTTGAATCCGACTGCAAGGGACCTACGTTTGTCTTCACTAATCTTTTTCTCTTCACATATTTATAAAAGCTTTTGCAGTCAGCTTTTATATTCCCTGCAAGCTTCCTCTTGTACTCTATTTTCCCCCTCTTAATTAAACCCTTAGTCCTCCTCTGTTGAATTCTAAATTTCTCCCAGTCCTCAGGTTTGTTGCTTTTTCTAGCCAATTTATATCCCTCTTCCTTGGTTTTAACACTATCCTTAATTTCCCTTGTTAGCCACGGTTGAGCCACCTTCCCAATTTTATTTTTACTCCAGACAGGGCTGTACAATTGCTGAAGTTCATTCATGTGATCTATAAATGTTTGCCATTGCTTATCCACCGTCAAGCCTTTAAGTATCATTTGCCAGTCTATTCTAGCCAATTCACGCCTCATACTGTCAAAGTTACCTTTCCTTAAGTTCAGGACCCTAGTTTCCGAATTAACTGTGTCACTCTCCATCTTAATCAAGAATTCTACCATATTATGGTCACTCTTCCCCAAGAGGCCTCGCACAACAAGATTGCTAATTAGTCCCTTCTCATTACACATCACCCAGTCTAGCATGACCAGCTCTCCAGCTGGTTCCTCGACATATTGGTTTGGAAAACCATCCCTAATACACTCCAGGAACTCCTCTTCCATCACATTGCTACCAGTTTGGTTAGCCCAATCAATATGTAGATTAAAGTCATCCATGATAACTGCTGTACCTTTATTGCACACATCCCTTATTTCTTGTTTGATGCTGTCCCCAGCCTCACTACTACTGTTTGGTGGTCTGTACACAACTCCCACTAGCGTTTTCTGCCCTTTGGTATTCCGCAGCTCCACCCATACCGATTCCACATCATCCAAGCTAATGTCCCTCCTTACTATTGCATTAATTTCCTCTTTAACCAGCAACGCCACCCCGCCTCCTTTTCCTTTCTGTCTATCCTTCCTAAATGTTGAATACCCCTGGCTGTTGAGTTCCCAGCCTTGGTCACCCTGGAGCCATGTCTCCGTGATGCCAATTACATCATATCCGTTAACTGCTATCTGCGCAGTTAATTCTTCCACCTTATTCCGAATACTCCTCACATTGAGGCACAGAGCCTTCAGGCTTGTCTTTTTAACACACTTTGTCCCTTGAGAATTTTGCTGTAATGTGGACCTTTTTGTTTTTTGCCTTGGGTTTCTCTGCCCTCCACTTTTACTAGTCTCCTTTCTATCTTTTGCTTCTGCCTCCACTTTATTTCTTTATTTCCCACTGTCTCCCTGCATAGGTTCCCATCCCACTGCCATATTAGTTTAACTCCTCCCAAACAGCACTAGCAAACACTCCCCCTCGGACATTGGTTCCAGTCTTGCCCAGGTGCAGACCATCCGGTTTGTACTGGTCTCACCTCCCCCAGAACTGGTTCCAATGTCCCAGGAATTTGAACCCCTCCCGCTTACTCCACTCCTCAAGCCACGTATTCATCTGAGCTATCCTGCGATTCCTACTCCAATTAGCACGTGGCACTGGTAGCAATCCTGCGATTACTACTTTTGAAGTCCTACTTTTTAATTTAGCTCCTAGCTCCCTAAATTCGTTTCATAGGACCTCATCCCATTTTTTATCTATGTCGTTGGTACCTATATGCACCATGACAACTGGCTGTTCACCCTCCCTTTTCAGAATGTCCTGCACCTGCTCTGAGACATCCTTGATCCTTGCACCAGGGAGGCAACATACCATCCTGGAGTCTCGGTTGCGGCCGTAGAAACGTCTATCTATTCCCCTTACAATCGAATCCCCTATCACTATAGCTCTCCCACTCTTTTTCCTGCCCTCCTGTGCAGCAGAGCCACCCACGGTGCCATGAACTTGGCTGCTGCTGCTCTCCCCTGATGAGTCATCCCCCTCAACAGTACCCAAAGCAATGTATCTGTTTTGCAGGGGGATGACCGCAGGGGACCCCTGCACTACCTTCCTTGCACTGCTCTTCCTGCTGGACTCCCTCAGAAACCCGTGTGGAACTAAAGTGCTGGGCAGCGATGAGCCGTTAGTCACAGCTGTCTCAAACTGATTCCCCAACATCATAAAGCAAGACCAGTGTTGGAGTTTAGAAGAATGAGAGGTGATCTTATTGAAACGCATAAGATTCTGAGAGGGTTCGACAGGGTAGATGCAGAGAGAATGTTTCCCTTTGTGGGAGAATCTAGAACAAGGGGACATAGTCTCAGAATAAGGGGCCGCCCATTTAAAACGGAGATGAGGAGGAATTTCTTCTCTCAGAGGGTTGTGAATCTGTGAAATTCACTGCCTCAGAGAGCTGTGGAGGCTGGGACATTGAATATATTTAAGGCGGATATAGACAGTATTGTTTGCAGATGCTCTGATAATGACTCCATGAGACAATGTGTTCTACTTGAACTGTAGTGACCTTAGTACATTTAATGTAACTTCAGTGAGGATCACACCTGGTGGCCTGCCTTTTATACTAGGCCTGGCACACCTGTACAGGTAACCTACAAGTCTCCCACTTCAGTGCCCTCTGGTGGCACCTCTTGTAATAGTACAAGCAGGAACCATGTAGAATACATGATAGACAGATTTTTGAACTATAGGGGAGTAAAGGGTTATGGGGAGCAGGCAGAAAAGTGGAGTTGAGGCCAAGATCAGATCAACCATGATCTTATTGAATGGTGGAGCAGGCTCGATGATGTTCTTATGACTGCTGTAGTTAAGCTGTGGACACGCCACAGAAGCCCTCTTATTTAACAGGCTGTTTTGGAACACTAAAACTTGATAGTCCTTGCTTATAAGATTTACATGGAGCAATGCCACCACAGTTGTATTGCAGCATGCGTTACAGAGAAATGGCCACCAGTGCTGGAATTTGAGTGGGTCAATGGAAGGGTACTCATTGGCACGCGACAGGCTGGCACAGGCACCATTTTGGGCACTGTAATAGAGCTCCACTTAGTGGACTACTTCGTACTGCAACTACTGATGTATAAATGAGAGTGTTGGGGCCATCTTGCAGTGTGTGTTTGTTAGTGATGCCGTAAAGAATATATCACAGGTACATCTCTGGCGCCCCCCTTTTCAAGGTGATTGGAAACTCCAACACCGACATGCTACAGGGTTGTGGGAAACTGCCCAGGCCCCCCTCCCACAGACAAAAGCTACGGTTTCAATGCCCCCCTCCCTCACCCGCCCCCCCACCCCACTGTGCAAAAGGGCTGATCTTTACAACAACAAAAAATCAACTAAAAAGAATCCTTTTATTTGGTGTCCGAGCCTATTTTCCTGGGTGAGGACAGCCACCTTTGGACCAGCCAGCACACCTTCCTTCCCTCAGCCTCCACCGACACATCCCGACTCGGCCAAAGGACGAGTATCTCCAAGCAGCGGGGATCCCCCCACCTGGACCTGTCCTTATGACGACAGTTCCCTCGTTGGCACTAATTCCATCCCTTAAAAAGAATATGGGAAATGTTGCAAACCCAGCACCACACTGATCTCCTGCGGGTTCCGACAGTCGCACACAAATATAAAAGATAGGAGCAGTAGTAGGCCATTCGGCCCATCGAGCCTGCACCACCATTCAATACGATCATGGCTGATCCTCTATCTCAACACCATATTCCTGCTTTTTCCCCATACCCCTTGATGCCTTTTGTGTCTAGAAATCTATCTATCTCATTCTTAAATATATTCAGTGACTTGGCCTCCACAGCCTTCTGTGGCAGAGAATTCCACAAGTTCACCACCCTCAGTGGAAAAATTTCTCATCTCGGTCCTAAATTTCCTACCCCGTATTCTGAGACTGTGACCCCTTGTTCTAGACTTCCCAGCCCCGGGGAAACATCCTCCCCACATCCAGTCTATCCAACCCAGTCAGAATTTTATACATTTCAATGAGGTCCCCTCTCATTCTTCTAAACTCGAGTCGACCTAGCCAAAGTCTGCGACAGGTGGTCAGCACAGCTCCCAAGAAATGTCAGCCCGATTATGTCCCTTGCTTCACGAATCGTGCATGCCCCCTGGATTATTCCAGAAATGCCAGGTACGAATTCAGCGGCAGCATGGCTCGGAACTGAAAACGGTGTGGGGGGGGTTGAGGGTAAGGAGACATTGGAACTAAAGAATACTTGTCATTACTGAATAAATCAAGCTGTGGACAGGCCAATTTCTTGCTGTCATATTGATCATTGACACTGCGGTACCTATCTAATCATCTGATTATTGCTTGACAGGCCCGTGCAGCCTGAGTGGCAGCAAGCCACATTCTGAATTATTCTTCAGCGTTATTGGTGTAATTGGTTCTTGTACAATATCATATAGCCTATCCCTGTATCTGTCATAGCTGTCACTTGGGATAAACGAAAGCCACAGGTTGACACAATCCAGGAGACATGCAGTGGTGATGTCAGTACTGTGCACAGCAGAAACTGCTCACATGCAATTGACTCATGCTGTTTGGAGACAGAGACTGCTCAGAGGAAACCTGAAGTTTGGAAACATTCTGTGCAGACTCCTGGTCAGAAACAGAATTCGAACTGAAAAAATGCAACAGATGTCAGCGGCAGAGTATTTGACTTTCTGTAATTCAGTTTACGCAATCTCTAAGTGTTACGAGGCGGTTTGAGTAAACAAGTGCGGCTCCACTGGCCACCAAGATAGTCTTTGCTGCGTGTATGTGCTGTGGATACATTGGCTCAGAATTCACGGTCGGTGTGACACCTTGGAAATTGATCGCGGGTTCAGAATAACTCCGCATGCGCTAAATCCCGAACTTGTGCTCTGTCAAGTTCCGAGTCTGCATCGGCTTCACTGCACGTGTCATCGTGCTGCCGAAATGTGGGGCTAATCGCCCACCGACTGCCCATTAATCACCCGGAACATGGTACGTCTGGTGCAGACTCAGGAGCCTGTTGCACAGCGTAAGGGGGAGGGGGGAATGAGAACATGGTATAATTTTGAGCTGGGTTTTTGCTACAGCCCAAAAAAAGCATCCCAATCGAGTTTTATGGTTTGAAGGACACCTTCAGTAAAACGTATCTCAGGACTTTTCAGTGTTTGATCGAATTCTATTAATGTTGACGTCTTCGTTGTGCATTAAAGGCTATTGCAATGATCGTAATTTATCAATAAAATAGCATTTCTGGATGCTATATTATTTTAAATTAGTTTATTTTTTAAATAGTCAGCAATTTTAAAGCTGAAGTTTGGCATCAAATCATTTAATACATCAAATTAAATGCGAATCGAAGAAAACTGCTTAAGCAATCTTTCGGAAAGTGCAGAGTAAATAGTAAAAAAGAAAACAAGGCCAGCTGCTTGATGGTGATCCCAGGTTCACACACGCACAACCGAGCGCCTGGGGACCCGTGGGCCACTGCACTGCGCACAATTCCGCAGCGACTCAAAGCGTGTTTTGGCTTGGGCCCTCGCACGTGTTAAGTGTGGATTTCGTTCCGAGGTTGGCAGCGTGATCCTCAGCTACGCCTCCGACCGCAAATTCAGGGCCAGTAAAATTAATCACAAGAAACATTCAGGATTACAGGTCGCTGGTCCTGAAAGCAAAGCTTCTTTAAGCATTATCGCCATGTCTTTTTATAACAGAAGTTTTATTTTGTAAATGGAATCTTCGTAAAGTCATGATCCTGCTCTTAATGCTGCCTAAATCAGTGCATTAGCAACTCCGTGGCAGTTATCTGCTGTTTAAAATGATAACATAGTGCAAAATGTAAATCACTGAGCCATAATGAGATGTTAAATCTTCTCTCGTTGAAAGAAAAATGATCAAGAGAGGGAATATGATTCTAGATTTTAAAATCATGGGAGAAATAAAAGAGAACCTGGAGGCACAATTATAATGTTAAAGGAACTTCAAACAAAAACATCCATTGCCAGACCAGATCTACCACATCTCCCTCTCCACAGACAATCCTACAACTCAAATGATTATTCTCGAGGGTAGGGACATTTCCAGACTCCTCTCAGTGACCAACAGCCTCCTTTGACACCTGACCCTCTATGCTCACCTCCAATGCCACGTGTGCATTATTTTGTCTCTGAGATTGAGACTATCTGTCTGGTGGCATCACCCTATCCTGAACTCGCCATCCTCTCCCATCCCATCACTCTGACCATGTATTATTCTGTAGCTGAGTGTGAATCTGCTGCGTGCAACGGCCCAGGAGCAGTGTGGAGGCATGTTACTCCAGGGAGCAGCGCGAGCTGCGAAGGCAGCGAAGAGTGATGTCATCAAGGTCCAGGTCGGTGATTGGAGCGTGGGCAGATACAGCAGGAGCGGTGAGGTCAGGGCGAAGGAGCGGCGAGAGATTGTGGAGGGATGTGATCGGGGCCCAGGGAAGGCGTGAGTTCGGTGCCAGGGGCCCAGGGGCAGCACGAGCCAGCCCACACTGTGCGATATGTGTGCACACTTGGTCCATGCAGCAGAGCAGGTCTCCAGTCATCTTGCGTAATCCTTGCCACTGGACCAAGACCTAGCTCTGTCAAGCCCGTGTGGTGGCTGGTGTGCAACGGTCACCCCACGTTAAAAAAATCCACGCACAGGCATCTTCCACCCTTCAGGATGTAGTTCAGGACCTGGAATATTAGGTCATTCACTGAAACACCTGTGAACTCATCCCTTTTTGGTGTGGAAGCAAGTCATCCTCGATACGGGGGACCACGTATGATGATTCTGCAGCTTCTCCCCATTTCCTCTACCCTCACCAGACTCATTTTCCCCAGGAGATCTTCCTCCTACTTCCTGACCCCACCACCCATCTCCTGATCACTCACCTACCTTTCCTTCTCCCATGATCACTAACATCTCAAGCTTAGACAGTGTTCTCCTCCCCTCAGATTTTTCACCATCACCCCACTCCTCAAACGGCCTCTACCCACTTTCGCTCTTGATTGGTGTCTATTTTCTTTACTTCAAAAATATTTCTTGGAGTGTGAAGAGTAGTACAGGTACAACGGCCCAAATCCGGAATCCTCGAGACGGAGTCCGTGACAGTTTTTCCGGATTTCAGACAAGAAAATCAATGATCTGAAATCCGGAATCCTCAACTGAATCCGTGCCGGATTTTGGGTTTTGCTGGATTTCGGACCTCGCCGCCCGCCGATTCCTACATCCCCTGGCGCTGCGCTTTTTAAAAAACCGGTAAGTAGCCTCATTATTCCTCCCACCAAACTGAACCAGCCCACTGTTGGCCACCTCAAAAATGTCCGGTTTGCGGACAATTCCGGTTTTCGGAGTTCCGGATTTGGGACGTTGCACCTGTATATAAATGCAAAAACAAAATAGTGCAGATGCTGCAATCTGAAATAGAAACAGAAAATGCTGGAAATCTCAGCGGGTCATTGATGGAACGGACTGCTACCTTGCAGTCGCTGAACACATTTCATTGGCGCATTCAAAGAGAAAAAGGACAGACTTCTTATTCAACATGGAGCTGAAGGTTAAAGGGATGGCACCATGAAAGAAAGAAATGATCTGTGTATATCTTGTACACCGATCTAATTAACAAGGCATGCTTTGCAGCCTGTTTACTTGGATCCATATACAAGGCCTGACTGGTCTTTTGTCCATTACCAATTATTTGAATTCTTACAGCTTACTGATGCTAACATTACATTTTGCATACAGGCTCACTGATGGTCATTCAAAGAGACAGTCATTATCATCATAGGCAGTCCCTCGAAATTAAGGATGACTTACTTCCACTCTGACCACCAACTGACCTTGCACCTCCACCCATCCCTCTCTCTCTATCTACATTATCACTTCCCCATCTCACCAGCCACCCCTCGCACTCACCCTCATCCCAATGCAATCATACCAACTACCAACACACAATGTTCATGCAGAGTTTCTGTTAATGTGTTGTCAAAAATTGAAACATTTATTTTCAGCACTGTGTGTTCTTGGACAGATGTGAGCACCTTTGGAAGTGGCTGAGTGAGTTGTAGTGAATGGTGAGACATGTTACCCCCTGCAATGGTGATGAGTGAGAAAGGAATGGGTTGGGCATTGTAGGGATGCTTTATGGAGCTGGTGTGGGGTGGTGCCAACCTGGTGCATCATGTGGCAGTCAGGGTGTACAGCATCAAGTGAAGTAAATGTGGCCATGGTGAGGTCATCCCTGGCCTCCCGGGCAGCAATGTGGTCGGGTGCTGATGCCCTGTGTCCTGTGCAGCATCAGGTGATTGTGGAGATGGTTGGTATTGTTGATGCTGCTGGGGTGCCTGGTGCTGCTGGTGTTGGGGCTGATCGTGGTGGGATTCTGAGAACCAAGGTGAGATAGATGCTGATGTAATAGATGGCAGGTGAAGTAGAGATGACAGAAGTGATCTGTCAATGGTGAGAGAGGTTGTTCCAATGAGGTGACACTGGACTGGAGAGTTTGCTCCAACACTTGCAACCTGCATAAAGCTCAATCTGTCTCCAAATGCAGTGAGCAGCAGCTTCTGGTCTTGGAACGTGTACAGCTGTGAGGTGGGCGCTTTTATAGCACATTTGCAGCTGTCAAGTAACGACCTGTTGACCTGACGTGATCCCCGAGCTGTGTGGACCCCATGGGCGACCTCGTAAAATGTTACAGTGAGCTCAAAATACTTTTTAAGTGGATTTTAATACAGTCATAAAGGCCTGAATTGCCTCGCCCGCCGCAGTGTGCTGGGTCTGCTCAGTGCTGACAGACCCGACATTTGGGAAATGCGGGTGGCGCCAGGTCCCGACCCGGACAAAATAAATTCCCACCGACCCACCACCAAATGTGCCCGCTGACCCCCCCGAAACATTCCCCCTCTTAGCGTGTGGTGTGAGAGTTCAGGATTTGTCAGTTTACAAGTTGTAAATCCCTCCACAGATGAAGCATTATTACTGTGAGTTGACCAATATCCAAGACAATGGTCCAAGCGAGTGATTGCATAATCTGGCACTCCCAGCCGGGAACTGGGTCACAGGGAGCACATTTTGGAAAATGTCACTCCATCCATAATGGACAGAAAATGACGGGCTGAACATCACGATTGCCCGAGATTGCGCGTTGAGAGTGCATAAATTTAACTTAATCACAAAAGGAATAAAAAGGAGGTGGAAAATATTCCATTACAGAGAGGAGAGCTGGAGTGTGCCATTGTGAGCCATAAATCGTTGTTTAATCAAAGTCCTTCAACACTTTCAAAAATAAATTAAATACCTGCTTCTCTGCTAAAACATTCTACAATTTCATAATTTAATTATATGGTGGTATTTGAACCCTAAGGCCAAGAAATATTGTCACATCGCTATTTGCATTTGCAAGTAGAAAGATAAAAATGTGCCGGACGCAACATGCATTTGCTGCAGCGGGGGAAACAAGTGGCTCACAGCCAAATCCTAAATACATAATGTAAAACGATTCTCCGTTCAGTGAACCTGTACCCTTGCTTTGCTTCCTTGCCAAAGAATCGACGAATATGATGAGCAGGAACAGAGTGCTGTCATCGGTGAGCATCCACACCACTTAATGTCAAAAGGATGCATCACCGCTGGAAGCAGGCTGACTCAGTGTTTCATAGTTAGCACAGGTAATGCAAGTGGCCAGCACTGCCTGGGGAAATGCTGGCCCTCTGGTGCCAGTAATTGTCAACTCTCATCCGATACTGATTGTAAGGAAGTGATTACACAACAACATAAGAAATAGGAGCAGGAGTAGGCCATACGGCCCCTCGAGCCTGCTCCGCCATTCAATACGATCGTGGCTGATCTGATCATGGACTCGGGTCCACTTCCCTGCCCCCTCCCCATAACCCCTTATTCCCTTATCGATTAAGAAACTGTATATCTGTCTTAAATTTATTCAATGACCCAGCTTCCACAGCTCTCTGAGGCAGCGAATTCCACAGATTTACAACCCTCTGAGAAAAGAAATTTCTCCTCAGCTCAGTTTTAAATGGACGGTCCCTTATTCTAAGATCATGCCCTCTAGTTCTAGTCTCCCCCATCAGTGGAAACATCCTCTCTGCATCCACCTTGTCAAGGCCCCTCATAATCTTATACATTTCGATAAGATCACCTCTTATTCTTTTGAATTCCAATGAGGAGAGGCCCAACCTACTCAACCTTTCCTCATAAGTCAACCCCCTCATCTCCAGAATCAACCGAGTAAACCTTCTCTGAACTGTCTCCAAAGCAAGTATATCCTTTCGTAAATATGGAAACCAAAACTGCACTCAATCTACCAGGTGTGGCCTCACCAATGCCTTATATAACTGTAGCAAGACTTCCCTGCTTTTATACTCCATCCCCTTTGCAATAAAGCCAAGATTTCATTGGCCTTCCTGATCACGTGCTGTACCTGCATACTAACCTTTTGTGTTTCATGCACAAGTACCCCCAGGTTCTGTTGCACTGCAGCACTTTTCAATTTTGCTCCATTTAAATAATAACTTGCTCTTTGATTTTTTTTTCTGCCAAAGTGCATGACCTCACACTTTCCATCATTATACTCCATTTGCCAAATTTTTGCCCACTCACTTAGCCTGTCTATGTCCTTTTGCAGATTTTTTGTGTCCTCCTTACACATTGCTTTTCCTCCCATCTTTGTACCAGCAAACTTGGCTTCGTTACGCTCAGTTCCTTCTTCCAAGTCGTTAATATAGATTGCAAATAATTGGGGTCTCAGCACTGATTCCTGCAGCACCCCACTAGTTACTGGTTGCCAACCAGAGAATGAACAATTTATCCCAACTCTCTGTTTTCTGTTAGTTAGCCAATCCTCTATCCATGCTAATATATTACCCCCAACCCCGTGAACTTTTATCTTGTGCAGTAACCTTTTATGTGACACCTTGTCAAATTCCTTCTGGAAGTCCAAATATACCACATCCACTGGTTCCCCTTTATCCACCCTGTTCATTACATCCTCAAAGAACTCCAGCAAATTTGTCAAACATGACTTCCCCTTCATAAATCCATGCTGGCTCTGGCTGACCGAATCTTGTTTTTCCAAATGTTCTGTTAATGCTTCTTAAATAATGGACTCCAACATTTTCCCAACCACAGATGTTAGGCTAACTAGTCTATAATTTTCTGATTTTTGTCTGCCTCCTTTTTTAAATAGAGGCGCTACATTTGCAGTTTTCCAATCTGCTGGGACTTCTCCAGAATCCAGGGAATTTTGGTAAATTACAACCAATGCATCCACAATCCCTGCCGCTACTTCTCTTAAGACCCTAGAATGCAAGCCATCAGGTCCAGGAGATTTATCTGCTTTTAGTCCCACCTCCCTAGTGATTGTGCTAAGTTCCTCCCCCCCCCGTATAGCCCCTTGGCTATCCACTGTTGGAATATTGTTAGTGTCCTCTACCATAAAGACTGATACAAAATATTTGTTCAGAGTTTTTGCCATCTCCATGTTCCCCATTACTAATTCCCCTCTAAGGGACCAACATTTACTTTAGCCACTCTTTTCCTTTTTATATACCTATAAAAACTCTTGCTATCTGTTTTTATATTTTGTGCTAGTTTACTTTCATAGTCTATCTTTCCTTTCTTCATCATTTTTTTAGTCGTTCTTTGCTGGCTTTTTAAAGCTTCCCAATCTTCTGTCCTACAGCAGTTTTGGCCACTTTGTATGCCCTTGTTTTTAATTGGATAGCGTCCTTAATTTCCTTAGTTAGCCACGGATGGCTATCTTTTCTCTTATATCCTTTCCTCCTCACTGGAATATATTTTTCTTGAGAGTTGTGAAATATCTCCTTAAATGTACACCACTGTTCATCAACCATCCTCCACTTTAATCTATTTTCCCAGTCACTTTACCCAACTCTGCCCTCATACCTTCATAGTCTTCTGTATTTAAGCTTAGTATGCTGGTTAGAGATCCAACTTTCTCACCCTCCATCTGGATTTGAAATTCAATCATGCTAGGATCACTCACACCGAGGGGATCCTTTACTCGGAGATTGTTTATTAATCCTGTCTCATTACACAGGACCAGATCTAAGGTAGACTGCCCTTCCGTTACATACTGCTCAAGGAATGCATCCCTTATGCACTCTATGAACTCCTCCTCAAGGCTACCCTGACCAATTTGATTTGTCCAATCAATATGGAGGTTAAAATCACCCATGATTATTGCTGTTCCCTTTTTACAAGCCCCCACTTACTGTTAGGGGGCCCACAGTGCCTGCTGAATTAACTTCCTGAGGATTAGGCTTTCTCCCAAATATGAAATAAAAATCAATACTATAATCACAGTTTTTCCTATTTTATCGTAACTTTAAGATAGTGATTTTCCTGCAATTCATTGTAAATAAAATAATATAGTAATACTTTGGAGTCCACACCATAAATCCTGTCTGTACTTTGGTGCCAATGTCACAAATCCAATATACTTTCACCTTCAACCATTCTGTTCCACAGCGGAATACTGAGAGTAAAGCTGGAATCAGCTCCGTGCTGCCATGGCAGGCCACACGTGTGTAACCCTAAACCCTCGAGCAAAACGTGGCCCTGGACCGCAGAGCCACGCTGTTAACCCTAACCCTCCGCACACCCTCGACCATTGTTGGGTGTCCTGCAATGTTAAAAAAGAATATTTAAAACACTGACACTGAAAGGCAACACAGTTATCACTCCGCTTGGGCTTGAACTAAATCATGCATTTTTAATTTCCAGGCTACTGTTGGTAAGATGACATTACCCATTAAAGTAGACTGCTTTGTAAATCTGAGTATATCTTTCCTTTCACGTTACAATGACACAAATAACTGGGGTTTTTTTTTCTTGTTTCAAGGAGATTAACCTTCTTACTTTTGGTCCCATTATTCTCTCCTGGCCATTTTCCCTTTGGTAATCGAGTGGTTCCGGGCAGCAAATCCTCCATATTCTTTACTTCATCTGTAGTTTCATTATCAGAACATCATTTCAAAAAAATCGCAACAAAAGGGCGACTTGAATGATGTTATGCGCTCCGTGGAAAGATCGAGGGGCTGAAATTGCCCCTTTCTATAAGGCGCCTGGTCACCTGAAAGTGGCGGGCACGGGTCGGAGTGGACCACGGGAGTGCCGCTGCCAGACAGTGCCACTGACAACTTTTTAATGCCGGTTGCCCTTTGTGTGGCTGGGCGGTGCGTCCGCTCTTAAAGGGGAGGTTTGCGCTGCCGATGACTCCATTTAATTTTTTTTTGTTGGCCGACTGCCAATTATGGACACGGGTTCGGCCGGGCCGCCAACAGGCAGCCCCACACCCCCTCTTGGGTGCTGAGCCGCTGGCCCGGCTGAAACCCTCCCTGGTGGCCCAGTGTTTGCCACTGAAGTGGCTGCAGAGCTCGCAGCGGCCCTCCCCTTTAACTGAGGGGGGAGGGAGACGTTGTGACGTGTCAGCGCGATGACATCATCAGCGTGGCGCTGATGCCTTGCAGTGTCGGCCACTCCACTCCGCCCCGTCCAGATGATGAAGCCCCCTCTGCCCCATTTCAAACCCAATGCCCCCCCCCCCATCCCGAAGTGCTGAATTACCGCGAGATGGCCAACCCATGCATTGGGGTGGCCAGAACACTTAGGAAACTGTAGGTGTGCCTTGTTTTGGGCAATTCTGGCCCCCCCTACATATTAGGACACAGTTACCGGTCGTGAATGAGCTCTGCCTGACACAGCCATCAGCAGTGGTGCAGAGAAGCACCCATCTGGAGTTACTGACATCACAGCCAAACACTCGGGCCACATCTGGAGGCCACATTTGAACAGATTTATAGCAGACACTGCTGATCCGACTTTCCAACAAAAGGGATCAATCTCAGTCATGGATCAAGGTAGGTGAGCAGAATAGGAATTGTACAAACTGTCCCCATCAGGGCCCATTAAAATCAGATGGAAAGCATGATGGACTTGTTTCTTGTTGTGATATGTGATGAGCTCAGACACTGTGAAGGAGCTTTAATTTAGCATACATAGTTCAAATGATAATATTGCTAATATTACAGGGTTAATCTCTGGGTGCAGGCGAGCACTGGAACGGAGACATCACTTTCAGTCATTACTGTAAATTCAGGTGGTGCCTTCGATATTCTCTTGGGTCCAATGGTGCTCCCCTCGTCCATAAGTGGTCTAAGTGCCTTATGTGCTAGCTGTGGCTCAGTGGGCAACACTCTTGTCTCTGCGTCAGAAGGTTGTGGGTTCAAGTCCCACTCCCGCACATAAATCTAGCTGACACTCCCGTGCAGTGCTGAGAGAGCGCTGCACTGTTCGAGGTGCCGTCTTTCAGATGTGACGTTAACCGAGGCCCCCGTCTGCTCCTCTAGTCGACGCAAAAGGTCCCGTGGCCCTATTTCGAAGAAGAGCAGGGGAGATATCCCCGGTGTCCCGGGGCCAATATTTATCCCTCAATCAACATAACAAAAAAACAGATTATCTTGTCATTATCACATTGCTGTTTGTGGGAGCTTGCTGTGCGCAAATTGGCTGCTGCGTTTCCAACATTATAACAGTGACTACACTCCAAAAGTACTTCATTGGCTGTAAAGCGCTTAGAGATGTCCTGTGGTCGTGAAAGACGCTATATAAATCTCAGTCTTTCTTTCTTATAGTTAGGGGTGTGCCCATACTCATCACCATAGGCAGTCCCTCGAAGCGCGGATGACTTGCTTTCTCACCAAAAAGAGATGAGTTCACAGGTGTTTCAATGAAGGAACTAATATTCCAGATCCTGAACTACACGTTGAAGGGTGGAAGATGCCAGTGCGTGGATTTTTTTAACATGGGGTGACCGTTGCACACCAGCCACCACACGGGCTTGACAGAGCTAGGTCTTGGTCCAGTGGCAAGGGTTAACCAGGACGACTGGAAACCAGCTCTGCTGCATGGACCTAGTGCGCACACGTATCGCAGTGTGGGCTGGGCCCGTGCTGCCCCTGGGCCCTCGGCTCTTCTGGGCCCCGATCACATCGCTCTCCAATCTCTTGCCACTCCTGCTGTACCTGCCCATGCTCCAATCACCGACCTGGGTTATGGTGACTTCCAATCCAGTCGCCCTCTTCACAGCCATCGCCCTCCAGGACACGCTCGCACTGTACTTTGCAGTGTCATGTCACCACACTGCTCCTCCGTTTCAGGCCCCGACCTGCCGCTGATGGCCTCTCGCAGGTCACAATCTTTAACTATACAACAGGGCAACCCAAGCGTGTAACAGTAACAGTCCCTTATGGACTGAAGTGAATATTCATGTCTTTTGCACAGCCCCAAGCACTTCTGCAACTTTTTTCAAGGCAGACCCAGAGAATACTTGGAAACATTAAAAAAAAAATTTAAAAATAGGTGCAGGAGTAGGCCATTTGGCCCTTCGAGCCTGCACCACCATTCAATAAGATCATGGCTGATCATGCAACTTCAGTACCCCATTCCTGCTTTCTCTTCATACCCTTTGATCCCTTTAGCCATAAGGACCACATCTAACTCCCTTTTGAATATATCCAACGAACTGGCCTCAACAACTTTGTGATAGAGAATTCCACAGGTTCACAATTCTTTGAGTGAAAAAGTTTCTCCTCATCTCGGTCCTAAATGACTTACCCCTTATTCTTCGACTGTGACCCCTGGTTCTGGACTTCCCCAACATCGAGAACATTCTTCCTGCATCTAACCTGTCCAATCCCGTCAGAATTTTATGTTTCTATGAGATCCCCTCTCATCCTTCTAAACTCCAGTTAATACAGGCCCAGTCGATCCAGTCTCTCCTCATATGTCAGTCCTGCCATCCCGGGAATCAGTCTGGTGAACCTTCGCTGCACTCCCTCAATAGCAAGAACGTCCTTCCTCAGATTAGGAGACCAAAACTGAACACAATATTCTAGGTGGGGCCTCACCAAGGCCCTGTACAACTGCAATAAGACTTCCCTGCTCCTATACTCAAATCCCCGAGCTATGAAGGCCAACATGTCATTTGCCTTCTTCACCGCCTGCTGTACCTGCATGCCAACTTTCAATGACTGATGTACCATGACACCCAGGTCTCGTTGCACCTCCCCTTTTCCTAATCTGAAAGGCCAGGTGCGAATGATTAAACTCCTTATTTAAAAAAATCAGGTCAACATACAGAGCAACAGTTATAACCAGATTTATTTAATTCAATCAGCACAACTTATTTTCATACAATAATACAAAATAATGAAAATACCATACTTTCCCACTTTGCTTGACTGAAATAAAATAATTTGACCATCAGTTGTCATTCTGATTTTCTGAGCCTGGGGAAAGCTGGTCCTTGCAGCTTCCTGTTTATACACGAGTCGAACTGCCGGTGTCTTTGCATGTTTTTCTCTCTCTAATCGCAACCTGGAAGGTGGGCCTTCACCTGGGACCAGGGATCTTCCAACACAATCATCATCATCATCACAGGCAGTCTCTCGAAATCGAGGAAGACTTGCTTCCATTCGAAGAGTGAGTTCTCAGGTGACTGAACAGTCCAATATGGGAATTACAGTCTCTGTCACAGGTGGGACAGACAGTGGTTGAAGGAAAGGGAGGGTGGGACTGATCCTTCCGCTGCCTGCGCTTGTTTTCTGCATGCTCTTGGCGACGAGACTCGAGCTGCTCAGCGCCCTCCTGGATGCTCTTCCTTCACTTAGGGCGGTCTTTGGCCAGGGACTCTCAGGTGTCAGTGGGGATGTTGCATTTTATCAGGGAGGCTTTGAGGGTGTCCTTGTAACGTTTCCTCTGTCCACCTGGGGCTCGCTTGCCGTGTAGGAGTTCCGAGTTGAGTGCTTGTTTAGGGAGTCTCTTGTCGGGCATGTGGACGATGTGGCTTGCCCAATGGAGCTGGTCGAGTGTGGTCAGTGCCTCGAAGCTGGGGATGTTGGCCTGGTCGAGAACACAGACGTTGGTGCGTCTATCCTTCCAGTGGATTTGCAGGATCTTGTGGAGACAGCGCTGGTGGTACTTCTCCAGCGTTTTGAGGTGTCTGCTGTATATAGTCCATGTCTCTGAGCCATATAGGAGGGTGGGTATCACTACTGTCCTGTAGACCATAAGGTTGGTGCCAGATTTGAGGTCCTGGTCTTCAAACACACTCTTCCTCAGGCGACCGGAGGCTGCGCTGGCACACTGGAGGCGGTGCTGGACCTCGTCATCGATGTCTGCCCTTGCTGATAGTAGGCTCCCGAGGTATGGAAAATGGTCCATGTTGTCCAAGGCCGTGCCGTGGATTTTGATGATCGGCGGTGGGGGTGGGGGGGGGGGGGCGGGCAGTGCTGTGTGGTGGGGTCAGGTTGGTGGAGGACCTTTGTCTTACGGATGTTTAATGCAAGGCCCATGCTCTCGTATGCCGCGGTGAAGGTGAGGTGGTTATCAATTGCTGAGGTAGGCTAATGAATTGTTCATTTTTTACCGTCTTTGGGGAGAGAATGACAACGCTTGGCTCATTAGCATTTTAAGCACCATCCTGCTCAGGGCCTTTTAAAAAACTTGCGTTAATACATTTTATTTCAAATCGTGCCTCTTAAATCGAAATCTTTTTTCCAAACCCTTTCTGTCAAACAATATTCAAAAAATCCAGAAACATGAAAGTTATCCTTTTGGGGGAGGGGTAGGAGATTGCTGAATTTCCCGTGTGTGTGGACTGGGGCATTTTAACAATTGAAAAGTGAACCACCTCTGGAACAGGAGCTGACAAGGTTCGGGAATGATGTATATGATATGATAAAAAGCACTAAGACATTTGACACTGCAGCAAGTATAGCCTAAAGCAAACAGCACAACCCATCTGGCGAGTGAGCTTCTGGTGCAGACTATGCAAGGAAGTCCAAACACCTCTGCAGAAAGCGTTTGCTATTTGCATTCAGCTGGCAATTGGTGGAATTCCATCCCTGGTGATAAGATATTGTGTTTGTGTAATTACATCTATAACTGATATGGTAAGCAAAGACACACACAGGAAAGGGCATTTTCATAGGAGAACATTCCTCAGTTCAGACTCCGTTCATATATTAATGGCAACCTGAACAGGTGGAGTCTTTTTTCTTCCAGTTTACACTCAATTAGAAGAAACACATTAGTGGTTATGTATCATTCCAGTGTTTGCAATAGTGAAAGGGCCATCTGTTCAGTAATTTCTCCCTTCATGAGCATCCATACACTTTTCTGTTTCTTTAATCTGGATTCCAAGTTTCTTGCTCATGTTTAAATGCTGGATTATCATGTAGAGCACAGCAGTCAGCTCAAAAACTCTGCTTTTCATTGATCTGCAATTATGGTTCTCCATTAAATCGCAGCAAAAATAATCCCCAAAGCCCTGCTGGGCTCCGTTACCCAAATTATCAAAAAAGAATGCTTATTTTTGCTGCACTGGAGCCCGTGTGGAGCAGTGAATTATTATCAGAGTGTCTGCCTTCAGATCCTTCAGGTATTCAATTTTCCATTCTTCAAAGGTCATGCAATGTCTTTGCTCCTTTTCAGCTGTGTTGAACATCCTTGTTTCCAGATCTTCAATGCTTTCAGCGTGCTGAGGAGTGGAGAGAAAACCAAACTGAGCAGCCAACTGTGCATTTGGTCTGTATCCAGCTCCTGGGGCTCACGAGATGCTCTTTCAATTCGTCAAACAGAATAGGCCCAACGCATTATCTAACTGATAAAAGACCTGCATTTATATAGTGCTTTTCATGACCACCGGACATCTCAAAGCGCTTTAACAGCCAATAACAGTACTTTTGGAGTGTAGTCACTGTTGTAATGTGAGAAACGCGACAGCCAATTTGCACACAGCAGGCTCCCACATATAGCAATGTGATAATGACCAGATAATCTGTTTTAGTGATGTTGATTGAGGGATAAATATTGGCCCCAGGACACCGGGGATAACTCCCCTGCTCTTCTTCGAAATAGTGCCATGGGATCTTTTACATCCACGTGAAAGCGCAGACGGGGCCTCGGTTTAATGTTTCATCCGAAAAACGGCATCTCTGACAGTGTAGTGCTCCCTCAGCACTGCACTGGGAGTGTCAGCCCAGATTTCTGTGCTCAATCCCTGGAGTGGGACTTGAACCCACAACCTCCTGACTCAGAGGCGAGTGTGCTGCCCCCTGGGCCACAGCTGGCACTGATGTGACAAACAGCACCTAGCTTCATCCTGTGAACCTCAAATTTCAACTTTTCACTTGACTCTTCTACTTGTTCAAAAATATTTTGTTATAAATTAATGTTAGGAATATTTTCTGGGATGTCGAACAGTAAGATTTTCTCAGTGCAATCCTTCCAAAACTCAACCCACAGGTACCATACAATTTCCTATTCACTGAATGGATGACTTGAATTTCAAAAGAAGGAACAAACTTGTATTTATGGAGTTCATGATCACAGTCTCAGGACATCCCCAATGAACTTTAAAACCATGGAAATACTTTCAACATGCAGCCACTGCTCATGTGGGCAAACACAGTAGGCCACTTGCACAATAAGCCTCAATCGGTTGAGGGACGGATGCTAGCCAGAACACCAGGAGAACTCTGCTCCTCTTCACACATTGCAGTTGGATCTTTTATATCCACCACAACAGGGAGACAAGGCCTTGGCTCAACATCTCGGGCTAGAATTTCTACAGGGGTTCCCTGACCTCCTGCTGTAACTTTGGCAGATATCCCGAGAGATGGCGTCAATGGCCATTTCACCGACGTGAGGCAGGAGATCGGGAGAATCGCCATGAATACTAGTGGCACTTATCTGAAAGGCAGCACCTCTGAAAATATAGAACCCCTTTAAATGAGGGTAATTTTGCTTAACCTGCACGACGGGAAACTGACAATATCCAGAGGTGAAATCATATTTCTCAGTCATGAAAATGCAATGTAAATCTATTCATATAGGTCAACCATCGGTGTCAGCGGTTATGAATGGGAAGATAATAGACATGACATGAAAATAAGCTGTCAGCAAAGAAATGGGTCACAAGTCTGATTGTTAAATAGAGCGGGATGACAATTGTGCATTGCAAATACACACAGGGAATCCAAGAGAACTGGGTAGTGCATACACAGAGTGCAAAATAAATATGCACCCGTCCACAGTCCAATGGACAAAAGGAGCCCAGTTCCAAAACACTGAAAAATGCATCAAATTTTACTTCTGGGTTTTGCATCTCCTCTGTCCATGAACTGACCCACAAGATGCGATTTCCCCTCGACTATTTAAAGGCCCAGTTCAGAGATGAAACGGAGGATAAGGTTTGCAGGGTTGAATTGTGAAAGGGTCACCAGAAAATGGAAGCTTATGTGTGAGGGGAGGAACAGTTATGCCAAGCTTTTCAGATGCCTCGGGGTGTGCTGCTGGGTAATAGTAAAGAGCATACGGAGGTTCAGTTCCCAGCCAGTGGGAGAAAGCCCACCAACACAAAACACATGGTGCTCACTCTGTCTGACTGTCACCATCACATGGAAACGTTATATATCTGTTGGCCCTGGAAAATAATCTATCCATGGCCTGCTTGGTACACTTGCAAGCTTCCAATTGCAACACCCTCGATATGTCTCCCGTTGGAAGAAGAAATTCAGGGCAGTGGTTACGGTAACTGCCACGGGACATGGGATAGCCGCCAGGTCCAGCTGTCAGAAGGTCCTTCGCTGGGAGGCTGCAGAGGTCGGTGACCACTTTCCGTGTCTCCTCAAACACTGCCCCTCCGAGAGGGCAAGGTGAGTGGGCCTGCGCCTATATACCCTATTGGCTGGTAGGACCTTCTGCAAGCACAGCTGTTACATTGCTGCCTTCCCTGCTACCAACATGTACCCCCTGCCACCATTCACTGTTGCTGCTGCTGGTCCCCTTCATTAATGAGGCATACTACTCCAGGGAGCAGCGAGAGCTGGTGCAGGAGGGTGATGGCAGCAAAGAGTTATATCATCAAGGTCCAGGTCGATGATTGGAGCGTGGGCAGATACAGCAGGAGCGGCGAGGTCGGGGCGAAGGGGGCGGCGAGAGATTGTGGAGGGATGTGATCGGGGCCCAGGAGAGGCGTGAGTTCGGGGCCAGGGGCCCAGGGGCAGCACGGGCCCAGCCCACACTGCGATATGTGCGCGCACTAGGTCCGTGCAGCAGAGCTGGTCTCCAGTCGTCCTGGTTAATCCTTGCCACTGGACCAAGACCTAGCTCTGTCGAGCTCGTGTGGTGGCTGGTGTGCAACGGCCACCCCACGTTAAAAAAATCCACCCACAGGTATCCTCCACCCTTCAGGATGTAGTTCGGGACCTGGAATATTAGGTCATTCACTGAAACACCTGTGAACTCATCCCTTTGATTGGCGTGGAAGCAAGTCAGCCTCGCTTTGAGGGACTGCTTATGATGATGATAACCCTGCAGCAATGGCAACACCCCGAATGAACGTCTCCCTCACCAACTCTGGAGTTTCAAATCACTATCTGAAGCTAAGTACTGTAACAAAACTGAAGCCCACAAGGATCGGAGAGAGCACTTCCAAATGCAGAAGCTTCCACATGGGGATTCATATTTAAGCACCTAATTAAACAGCTTGCCAGTCCCACTTCCATTTTCCCTGGCGACATTGCTCAATCACGTGAAACCTGTGCTCCTGCACTGAAATGTAATTCAGGGTCCTTATTATACCAAAGGACCCCGATTTAAATATGTTTTATGTTCTCACAGCTCTCCATAGCAAGACACTCATTAGCAAGAAAAGCTGTGTCAGGTTGGAGGGCCGGTCGAGCGACTGTTACAGTATAACTATCCGCCCGACTCTCTCTGCCCCGTCGCGGTGGGGTAAATATTGAGGGTAATATTTCTCACTACTGCCTCAGTCCGCGCTTGTCCATTCGATCTGCTGATGTCACAATGGGAAAGATACCTAGTCACGGATGAGAAGCCTCTTCATTCAGGAGGTGAATTTCCACATGGTTTCTCCCATTTCTCCACCTAAATTCGGTGGATGAGCTGCCAGAAAAATAGCACAGACCCGGTTTACAGAATTGTTCTGGGGTGTGGCTCCTCTGCACTAGGTTACAGTGAAGGAGCAGGAAACCCCTGTGCAGATTCACAGCCCATGCTGATTGTTCCAAAATTGTAAATTTGATTCTTTTCTGTGTCTCTATAAATAAGAGACGAGAGGGCAGAAATTGCTCTCAAAGAAACATAGAAAATAGGTGCAGGAGTAGGCCATTCGGCCCTTCTAGCCTGCACCGCCATTCAATGAGTTCATGGCTGAACGTGCAACTTCAGTACCCCATTCCTGCTTTCTCGCCATACCCCTTGATCCCCCTAGTAGTAAGGACTACATCTAACTCCTTTTTGAATATATTTAGTGAATTGGCCTCAACTACTTTCTGTGGTAGAGAATTCCACAGGTTCACCACTCTCTGGGTGAAGAAGTTTCTCCTCATCTCGGTCCTAAATGGCTTTCCCCTTATCCTTAGACTGTGACCCCTGGTTCTGGACTTCCCCAACATTGGGAACATTCTTCCTGCATCTAACCTGTCTAAACCCGTCAGAATTTTAAACGTTTCTATGAGATCCCCTCTCATTCTTCTGAACTCCAGTGAATACAAGCCCAGTTGGTCCAGTCTTTCTTGATATGTCAGTCCCGCCATCCCGGGAATCAGTCTGGTGAACCTTCGCTGCACTTCCTCAATAGCAAGAATGTCCTTCCTCAAGTTAGGAGACAAAAACTGCACACAATACTCCAGGTGTGGCCTCACCAAGGCCCTGTACAACTGTAGCAACACCTCCCTGCCCCTGTACTCAAATCCCCTCGCTATGAAGGCCAACATGCCAGTTGCTTTCTTAACCGCCTGCTGTACCTGCATGCCAACCTTCAATGACTGATGTACCATGACACCCAGGTCTCTTTGCACCTCCCCTTTTCCTAATCTGTCACCATTCAGATAATAGTCTGTCTCTCTGTTTTTACCACCAAAGTGGATAACCTCACATTTATCCACATTATACTTCATCTGCCATGCATTTGCCCACTCACCTAACCTATCCAAGTCACTCTGCAGCCTCACAGCATCCTCCTCGCAGCTCACACTGCCACCCAACTTCGTGTCATCCGCAACTTTGGAGATACTACATTTAATCCCCTCGTCTAAATCATTAATGTACAGTGTAAACAGCTGGGGCCCCAGCACAGAACCTTGCGGTACCCCACTAGTCACTGCCTGCCATTCTGAAAAGTCCCCA
The DNA here is from genome assembly GCF_044704955.1 of Pristiophorus japonicus. Taxonomy (NCBI): domain Eukaryota; kingdom Metazoa; phylum Chordata; class Chondrichthyes; family Pristiophoridae; genus Pristiophorus; species Pristiophorus japonicus. Next base: position 3,225,498 of record NC_091986.1, read on the forward strand.
TTTACTCCTACTCTTTGCTTCCTGTCTGACAACCAGTTCTCAATCCACGTCAGCACACTACCCCCAATCCCATGTGCTTTAACTTTGCACATTAATCTCTTGTGTGGGACCTTGTCGAAAGCCTTCTGAAAGTCCAAATACACCACATCAACTGGTTCCCCCTTGTCCAATCAACTGCAAACTTCCTCAAAAAATTCCAGAAGATTTGTCAAGCATGATTTCCCTTTCACAAATCCATGCTGATTTGGACCTATCATGTCACCTCTTTCCAAATGAGCTGCTATGACATCCTTAATAATTGATTCCATCATTTTACCCACTACCAATGTCAGGCTGACCGGTCTATAATTCCCTGTTTTCTCTCTCCCTCCTTTTTTAAAAAGTGGGGTTACATTGGCTAACCTCCACTCCATATGAACTTATCCAGAGTTTATGGAATGTTGGAAAATGACTGTCAATGCATCCGCTATTTCCAAGGTCACCTCCTTAAGTACTCTGGGGTGCAGACCATCAGGCCCTGGGGATTTATCGGCCTTCAATCCCATCAATTTCCCCAACACAATTTCCCGACTAATAAGGATTTCCCTCAGTTCCTCCTTCTCACTAGACCCTCTGACCCCTTTTATATCCGGAAGGTTGTTTGTGTCCTCCTTAGTGAATACCGAACCAAAGTACTTGTTCAATTGGTCTGCCATTTCTTTGTTCCCAGTTATGACTTCCCCTGATTCTGACTGCAGGGGACCTACATTTGTCTTTACTAACCTTTTTCTCTTTACATATCTATAGAAGCTTTTGCAGTCCATTTTAATGTTCCCTGCAAGCTTCCTCTCGTACTCTATTTTCCCTGCCCGAATCAAACCCTTTGTCCTCCTCTGCTGAGTTCTAAATTTCTCCCAGTCCCCGGGTTCGCTGCTATTTCTGGCCAATTTGTATGCCACTTCCTTGGCTTTAATACAATCCCTGATTTCCCTTGATAGCCACGGTTGAGCCACCTTCCCTTTTTTATTTTTACGGCAGACAGGGATTTACAATTGTTGTAGTTCATCCATGCGGTCTCTAAATGTCTGCCATTGCCCATCCACTGTCAACCCCTTAAGTATCATTCACCAATCTATCCTAGCCAATTCACGCCTCATACCTTCAAAGTCACCCTTCTTTAAGTTCTGCACCATGGTCTCTGAATTAACTGTTTCATTCTCCATCCTAATGTAGAATTCCACCATATTATGTTCACTGTTCCCCAAGGAGCCTCGCACAACGAGATTGCTAATTAATCCTCTCTCATTACACAACACCCAGTCTAAGATGGCCTCCCCCCTAGTTGGTTCCTCGACATATTGGTCCAGAAAACCATCCCTTATGCATTCCAGGAAATCCTCCTCCACCATATTGTTTCCAGTTTCGTTAGCCCAATCTATATGCATATTAAAGTCACCCATGATAACTGCTGCACCTTTATTGCATGCACCCCTAATTTCCTGTGTGATGCCCTCCCCAACATCACTACTACTGTTTGGAGGTCTGTACACAACTCCCACTAGCGTTTTCTGCCCTTTGGTATTCTGCAGCTCTACCCATATAGATTCCACATCATCCAAGCTAATGTCCTTCCTAACTATTGCATTAATCTCCTCTTTAACCAGCAACGCCACCCCGTCTCCTTTTCCGTTCTGTCTATCCTTCCTAAATGTTGAATACCCCTGGATGTTGAGTTCCCAGCCTTGGTTACCCTGGAGCCATGTCTCCTTGATGCCAACCACATCATATCCATTAACTGCTATCTGCGCAGTTAATTCGTCCACCTTATTCCGAATACTCGCATTGAGGCACAGAGCCTTCAGGATTGCCTTTTTAACACACTTTGACCCTGTAGAATTTTGCTGCAAAGTGGCCATTTGTTTTTTTGCCTTGGGTTTCACTGCCCTCCACTTTTACTCATCTCCTTTCTGTCTTTTGCTTCTGTCTCCATTTTGTTTCTCTCTGTCTCCCTGCATTGGTTCCCATCCCCCTGACATGTTAGTTTAACTCCTCCCCAACAGCACTAGCAAACACTCCTCCTCGGACATTGGTTCCAGTCCTGCCTAGCTGCAGACCGTCCGGTTTGTACTGGTTCCACCTCCCCCAGAACCGGTTCCAATGTCCCAGGAATTTGAACCCCTCCCTCTTACGCCACTCCTCAAGCCACGTATTCATCTGAGCTATCCTGCGATTCCTACTCCAACTAGCACGTGGTACTGGTAGCAATCCCGCGATTACTACTTTTGAGGTCCTACTTTTTAATTTAGCTCCTAGCTCCTTAAATTCATCTCGTAGGAACTCATCCCGTTTTTTACCTATATCTTTGGTACCTATGTGCACCACGACAACTGGCTGTTCACCCTCCCTTTTCAGAATGTCCTGCACCCGCTCCGAGACATCCTTGACCCTTGCACCAGGGAGGCAACATACCATCCTGGAGTCTCGGTTGCGGCCGCAGAAACGCCTATCTATTCCCCTTACAATTGAATCCCCTATCACTATCGCTCTCCCACTCTTTTTCCTGCCCTCCTGTGCAGCAGAGCCAGCCACGGTGCCATGAACTTGGCTGCTGCTGCCCTCCCCTGATGACTCATCCCCCTCAACAGTACTCTCCGCCCGAAACGGAGCTCACCTACTGTTTTTGGAGTGTTCTGCCCACTGCAGCGGTCCATGAGACACCACAAGCAGAGCACGTTTACCGTAATATACCCCACACTAAACTATCCCGTTACCATAATATACCTCGCACAAAACCTATCCCAACGTTACTGTAATATACCTCACACTAAACCTATCCCATTACTCTAATATACCTCGCACAAAACCTATTCCATGCCGATCATGCACATGACAATGGCCTGCTTACCAGTGAAACAGTTTCCAAACTCTTTACCTTGTATTTCAGTGAAAATATAGTTTCAGAAGCCGTTCAAGTCGCCCATGAACCAAAGCCTTTGGAGCCGAAATTGCCCCGCGCTCGATTGGGTGCGGGGGGGAGGGGGGGGGGGGGCAGTAGCCTTCCGGGGCCGGGACTTCCTGCGCCCGGTCCGGAAGTACCGCCCCCGATGCGGAATTGGGCCGCGCTCCCCCCAAAGGAAGCGGAGCGCCGTCTCTGGAGCTCCGCCTCGCTGGAGAGGTGGTCCCGAGGCTGCAGCGTGGAGTGGAGCAGGCCAGTGCTATGTGGAGCATCCGCGTAATGCTAACCCCCGACAACGCCCCTCCCCTTCAGTTAAAGGGGAGGGCCACAGCGCGTTCTGCAGGCCCTTTTGCTGGCCTCCAAAATGGAGTGCCGGGCTGCACGATGGGGGCCTGGTCAACGTGAGGGTCGCCATTGTCGGGTCGACGCAAGACGCGGCCGACAAAATAAAACGGCGGCCCGGGGCAATAAAGGCCTCACCTTTAAGGGGCGCCCCAGCGACGGATGTCCGCCAGCTTTGCGCGTAGCGGGGCAATTTCCCCCGCGGGGCGCAAAGGGGTCGGTGCGGGACGGTGAGGGGTCGGCGCGCATGCTGATGATGTCATCGACGGGTGCATGTTGGCCCGGGGCGATAACCGCGGGTTGCAGCATTGCCAGGAGAGCGCCCCCCAAACCTCTGGGGCAATTTCCCTGCAGGTGGTGTCCCCCTCACCACGGGCAAAAACGGCATTGCGCCCCATGAGCGCCCCCCCCCCAGAGGCACTATAAAAAGGGGCAATTTCGGCCCCTTTGCATTTACACATGTATATCAATCAAGCATCCCCAGGATTAGTAATGATGGTGTAGCGATGACCAGAAATCAGAAGGGGATGCAAACCTCATCCAGCTATCCCTCTCAGAAGGCAGAAAATACTCTTTCAGCATAAAATGACTTGGTCATATTCATCTACAGACTGAATAACACATAAAAACTGTCTGACGCAGCAAAATATTGAACCAGCACAGTACTTACATAAACAATAAGGCGGAAATTAATCCACAAGGGATTAAAATACCCTCTTAAAACAAATGCTGACACTGTTTGGAAAGCAGCAGGACATTTGATGAAACAATGGTACAGATTTTGCTGCCTAAATAATGGCGAGCTTAATGTGCACACCTTTGCTGATGAGTAAATCGCCCAGCGAGCTGTGGCGAGGAGAGGCCTTATACATTGTCAATAGCCACAAATTGCTGTACTCCGCCATTGGCTTCAGCCCTCACCCGCCCCATGAGTTTCAAGAAATCCCTGCATTTATTGCCAATTCATCATCATAGGCAGTCCTTCGGAGTCGAGGAAGACTTGCTTCCACTCTAAAAGTGAATTCTCAGGTGACTGAACAGTCCAATACGGGAATTACAGTCTCTGTCACAGGTGGGACAGACAGTGGTTGAGGGAAAGGGTGGGTGGGGAGTCTGGTTTGCCTCACACTCCTTCCGCTGCCTGCGCTTGTTTTCTGCATGCTCTCGGCGACGAGACTCGAGGTGCTCAGCGCACCACGGAAAACCCGGGCTAGCACTGAACAGCGTTAATACCTTTTTAATGACGAGATTTATGATGCTGCAATGCCACACAACTCTGGCCCAGAAAAGGAACAACTGAACCTGTGGAGTCTCATTCCCACAGGTAGTAAATTATTGGTAGAGATTTTAAAACGTGGTTTTTCTTATGTACTTCTCTTTTCCAACTGCGCCAAGCCAGTGCAAGAATCGCACAAACCACTTTCTCGCCAGCGGAGACCCGGGGTAATTCCGGGGGGGGGGGGGGGCTCTGGCCGCCAGCCCAAACCACCCCCCCCACACCCACTTCCCGGAGGCGCTAACGGGCCATTCTGAGAGGGGCAATTTCAGCCCCATAATCTTTATTCTATTCCAGTTAAATATAAAAAGAAAATGCAGAATGTTGCAAATTCACAGCGACTTAGTCAGCATCTGGTAAAGAAATATAAGTTAGCTGTTCTGATAAAAGGTTATAGCTGAAATATTAACCCATAACTTTGTTCTATCCACTTTTGTATGTGGTTTCACTTAAGATAAGGGTGTACTGATTATATCTGATCATCTAACAGCAAATAACCGTTCTATTCCAACATCTGGTTTTAAATTATTTCTTCTCCATGAGATGCTTCAGAAAGCTGTTTACAGCCCAGCGTACTCAATCCACACATTGAAATCAGGGCATTTCCTTGTGCCAACCTTTTGTGGCAGTTATAATACAGACTTCTTCCAGGAGCCCTGCTTCTATTTAATTGTTAGTAAAGACCCATTTGTTGTGGGGTGCAGCTACTCTATATAGACGATTGTGTCTGTTGTATGACAAAAAGAGCATACATGAAAGATAGATGAAAATAAATTGCACGTCAGTGTGAAGTATGAATGCAGTGCACTGGAAAGTTATAGCTTTGCAGTAGTAATATGTCAGAGTATCATTCTTTGTCACCAAGGCTCTTAAACAGACAAAATGCCAACATTTTATGTTGGTTTAACTGTGTTTTTCATTTTTATCTCTTCATTTCAGGAATATTCACCTCTGTGCATTTTCTCTTACTGAGAATGGTAAAACGGCCACAGACTTTCTCTGTTATAAACACCAACATGACTTGTCTGAGAATGAGACTGATGTCTCAGCCCCCACCACCCCCCAACATGGGCCACCTTCCACAGGAGTGCAACATACAACTCATCAAATACACCACACTTACTATTCTCCTGTTTGATGAGGAGGGAGGGACAGTCATGGTAAGAGTTGGAAACTAGAACAACAGCAAATGACAACACTGCTGCTAAAATAAACGCTCCACTTCCTACACTTGGTAGTTCCCTTCTCTGCTGAAGGGACCAATTTCTGGGAGTACGTGTCACGTGTGTGTAACATGAATAGTCGAGCTCTGCTCGCTAATCACCCCTGCTCACACTTTGTGCATTGAGCCACTGCCATTGTTCACACCTCCAGAAAAATGGTTTTGCCTTATTGGTGCCATTGTTGTCCAGAAAAGAAAATGTTAAAAAGGCCCATAACCTTTGATGTATCCAGTGCATTTCTTACTATCACATGGGCTGAAGTCTGCTACCTGTGATGGTGGGGACCTCAGGAGGAGGCCCAGATAGATCATCCACTCGGCACTTCTGACTGAAGGTGGTTGCGAACGCTTCAGCCTTGTCTTTTATTCTCACGTGCTGGGCTCCGCCATCGTTGAGGCTGAGGTGCTCATGGAATACCAGACTTCAACCAATTCCATTGAGTGCACAAAGGCTTTGGGCCCCATCAACATTCCTGGCTGTCGTGCAGAGGACCTGTTCTCTAGAACTACAGTACACAGACGACACCTTCATCTGCGCACATTCGGAGGCCAAACTCCAAGCCACCGTCAACATCTTCACCGAGACATACGAGACCATGGGCCTTACACTAAACATCTGTAAGACAAAGCTCCTCTACCTCCTGACCACACCACACAGCACTGCCCCCCTAGTCATCAAGATCCACGGCACAGCTTTGGACAACGTGGACCACTTTCCATACCTCGGGAGCCTACTACCAGCAAGAGCAGACATCGGTGACGAGATCCAATACTGCCTCCAGTGCACGAGCACAACCTTGGGCTACCTGAGGAAGAGAGTGTTTGAAGACCAGGACCTCAAATCTGGCACCAAGCTCATGGTCCACAGGGCTGTAGCGATACCCACCCTCCTGTGTGGCTCAGAGACGTGGACCATGTACAGCAGACATCTCAAAACGTTGGAGAAGTACTTCCCCCACGATTTAGCATTGTTAGTGGTTGGAGTGTCAGCATATGAGTTTGCACCATCTAATGGATGGAAACAAGCAGTAATGAGCCTCAAGGCCATTCATTCCTTGCTCGTGTTTGTATGTGTGGATGAAGGTGTTTGGTTTTGTCCTCAGCTTATCTTATGTTCTCAATGCTAACCTCTTCTATTTACACTTACAGTATAAAGAGAAGTGTGGCTTTTACCTCCCGCAATGGATAGCTGGGGGAGGGGGGGGGGCGGATCTGCAGAACATCCACCCAGGAGCCTCAGTGGGAGAACGGACAATTTCAATATTCGACCAATCGGCTGCCTGCTCGAAACGGGGGAACGGAGGCAGCCGATTGGCTGCTGGCAGCCATCGATTGAGTGGGGCAGAGGTCACCAGCCGGCACTCAGGTTACAGGGGGCGGGTGCGGATCAGCAGGGTACGGTGGGTGGGGAGGGAGGGAAGGGCTCAGAGTATCCTTGCGGAACCTGGAGCAGCACTACTTGTATCACAAGCAAAGGTTTTGTTCAGGTGTTCTGGGTCCTCCGCCTGGGAGTCCAGCAGGTTTCACCGGTCGGAGTGGCCACGGCAGCCACTCCAGCCAACGGGCAGTTAAAATTGCCTCTGTGACCTACCTGAGCAATAGGAGCCGGCTCATCATATATTAATGAGGCGGCCACTTAACATAGACAGACACCGCAATCGGCCAGCGCGGAAATCGCCGTGGGTACTGGAGCGGGGCAAAGAGACACTCAGTGTAACTCCTGTTGTGCCCAGTTTCCACAGGGAGCTAAAATACCCCCATAAACATTAGACACCCATTAGACGCAATATTTTCCAATTCGTAGACTTGGAGGCCGAAATTCAACCTCCCGATAAAGTTTCCGGCGGTGTCGAATGACTGCCACTCGCAAAATTCTCCTCGGTGGTTTTTCCGGCGGTGACCATATCCGCCCTGCTCCCCCCACTCCCGCCCCGCTGTTGCCGAAGCCTCCAAAGTGCGTCATCAAAGCATGCACAGCCGGTCACTGCCCCCGACAGCTTGTTCTGTCGGTGCAGCGTGTTAGAAATGGCGGTGCGGCCGCCATTAAAGGGGAGGTCGCACTGCTGCGGCCGCCATCTTATTGTTTTTTTTTGGCAGCCGACTGCCCCCGGGTTCAGCCAGGCCACCAACAGGCAGCCTGACACCCCATTATCACGTGCCAGGCCACTGGCCCGGCCGAAACCCTCCCTGGTGGCCCACTGGACTTACCGTAAAAAGCTGCAGAACTCTGAGCGGCCCTCCCCTTTAACTGAAGGGGAGAGATGTGGTGACGCACCAGCGCAATGACGTCACCAGCCCGGCGCTGAAGACTGACAGCAGCAGACACTCCGTCCTGCCCAAACTTCCGCCCCTGCTGGTGTGTTGTTCAAACAGTTGGGGAACTCTATCGCATGAAAGGTCCCAACGTGCATATTCCACACTGTGTGCTGAAGCCACTCAGCTGAAAAATTGCTTGTTCTGAAGACTGACGACCTTCTCAGTTTCCACAGTTTTGTATACTTTTATCCCTATTGGATAGTATTCTTTAGAGTAAATTGCAAACATATAAGAGAGGCATTGCCAGTAATAAGGCCAGTATCATTTACATGTGAGGAGAGGGAGCATCGTCCATCAAGCTGATCAATGCTCACTCTACCCATTAGGCTTGAGTGCACTGCATTAACCTACTTTACTGCCAGTGATAGTCACATGTAAGGGAAGCAAAAATGCACAGAGTAAAAACTGCGGCCAATTTCAGGAAACAGTTGTAAAATACCCCCCTGATACTGCAAAGTAATCAAGCGAGCTCCAGGTGGCCACAGTTACCCTGATACGCCACTAGACATATCGGGAGCTAAATTCGATAGCCCCCGAAAACTGGCACGGGGATGGCAATATGTGATTAATCTGTGCTGCAACATTGTGCTGCCAGCTCATTCCCATGATTGTAGCGGGCAGCCAGTGCTAACTGTTCATTGGCTGCACACATCAGCAGGAGGCCGGAAATCGTGAGAGGCGAGCGCCAGTTAAAGCTAGCCTGCACTGCTTAAAGCCAGCCTGCACTGCTTAAAGTGGAGGTGCATTGTGGCTGGAGCAGATGCTGGCAGATGTTCTGCAACAGATTCTGACCTGGGAAACACTCAATAATGGCCAAACATGGGAGAGAATGGTTTTTCAACACTGCACTGGAGGCCATGGTGGGGAAGGTGGAAAGGAGGAGAGAGGGGCAGTATCCACAGGGGCCCAGGAGGCCCTCCAGGCAAATGCTCAGAAGGCAGTGGGAGCAGATAGCCATGGCAGTCAATGCCCGGAGTCAAGCCCCAAGCATGCAGTGCTGCTAAAAATTCAATGATCTCACATGAGTGGTCAAGGTCAGTGAATGCATCTTCAAATGCCGTATCCTACCAACTGCACCACTGGCTTCAACACACTGCTCAATGCACCATACTCCCACAAACAACCATTGCGGAGGCCATGGCCTGTGACAGGGCTGAAAGCATGGAAGATGACAGTATCCTCGTATCTAATCCTCCTCACATCCCACCTCCCTATCATCGCACAATCTCTTCTGATTTACAAGCAACAGGCGGTGTAAACATGCAGCTCTGGCTTCCCCTTGCCCTCCCCTTGTGCCTGTCTCCTTTCAGATACCCAAGAGCTGCCGCCTGGCCTGCCAGTGGTGGAAGAGCAACAAGACAGCGATGAAGAAGAAACACCATCGCTCGATTTCACACTCGCTGCACGTAGTTTAGACAATAGCAAAGAGGTGGGACCTGCACGTGCTGAGACACTGGGCTCGAGTGGCCTGCAGCCAAGGCCGGGGGCAAGGGTTGTGCAGGTGTCTGCTCACCGCACACGGGTTTTGCTGTAAAGGACACAGATAGGGACTGGGATGGTGCGTCCGACAAGAGTCAGCTGATGGGTACACACAATTAAATGCTTGGTGCATCAGCAGGTCTGCCAGCGAGGCCAAGGAGTGTGGAGGAGTCCAGCACCAACTTGGCACAGAGCTAGGGGCCCATCCTGTCCGGCATGGATGTGGTGGTCAACTCTATTAACGCACTTGTGGAACCAACCACGATGCGGCGTCTAATGGCCGATGTCTCACCCCTTCCATTACAGCACAAGCAGCAGCCACCTCAAGGTCTGGGTGCTGCAGGGGAAGCTCAGACTGCTGCCATCGTGGGTTGTGGATCTCATTGTTCAAAGGGGCTGGCAGGGTGGCACAGCAGGCCAGCAATGTGTCCTCCAAGGATTTCTGAGGGGCTGCCCCGGGGGAGTGGCAGTGGTTCCACGGAGCACCAACCTGCCGTCTTCTCTCAGGAGGACAGCAGTGATCCACCCACCACTGCCACTCCACCAGTGCCCGAGCTGATGCCCATCAGGTCTGTGGTGCATCTGTTGGTCAGGATCACGGCCTGCATGTCATCGTGTAGCAGGCGGAGGATGGTGACAAACCTCTGAGGGCAGCTGAACCTGAGGAGGACGCTCCATAATACCTCACGGTTGACAGTGTCAAAGGCATTTGTGAGGTTGAAAAAGGCCATGTACAGATGTTGGTGCTGTTCCCTGCATTTCTCTTGTATCAGCTGCACGCTGAAGATCATGTCCGTTGTGCCCTAGGGCGGCCCCTCAGAAATCCTTGGAGGATAGGTTGCTGGCCTGCTGTGCCACCCTGCCAGCCCTTTTGAACAATGAGATCCAGAACCACAATGGCAGCAGTTCTGACGGGATTGGACAGGTTAGATGCAGGAAGAATGTTCCCAATGTTGGGGAAGTCCAGAACCAGGGGACACAGTCTAAGGATAAGGGGGAAGCCATTTAGGACCGAGATGAGGAGGAATTTCTTCACCCAGAGAGTGGTGAACCTGTGGAATTCTCTACCACAGAAAGTTGTTGAGGCCAATTCACTAAATATATTCAAAAAGGAGTTAGATGGAGTCCTTACTACTAGGGGGATCAAGGGGTATGGTGAGAAAGCAGGAATGGGGTACTGAAGTTGCATGTTCAGCCATGAACTCATTGAATGGCGGTGCAGGCTAGAAGGGCCGAATGGCCTACTCCTGCACATATTTTCTATGTTTCTACTTCCCCTGCAGCACCCAGACCTTGAGGTGGCTGCTGCTTGTGCTGCAATGGAAGCTGAGACATCGGCCATCAGTTTGAAGATCAGGATCTCAAACCCAGCACTAAGCTCATGGTCTACAGAGCAGTAGTGATACCTGCCTACTTATATGTCTCAGAGACATGGACTATGTACAGCAGACACCTCAAGGCACTGGAGAAGTACCACCAACATTGCCTCCGCAAGATCCTGCAAATCTATTGGCAGGATAAGCACATCAACGTCCGTGTTCTCACTCCGACCAGCATCCCCAGCAGCGAAGCACTGACCACACTCGATCAGCTCCGTTGGACGGGTCACATTGCCCACATGCCCGACATGAGACTCCCAAAACAAGCGCTCTATTCGGAACTCTGTCATGGCAAGCGAGCCCCAGGTGGGCAGTGAAAACACTTCAAGGTCATAGAAACATAGAAACATAGAAAATCGGTGCAGGAGTAGGCCATTCGGCCCTTCTAGCCTGCACCGCCATTCAATGAGTTCATGGCTGAACATGCAACTTCAGTACCCCATTCCTGCTTTCTCACCATTCCCCTTGATCCCCCTAGTAGTAAGGACTTCATCTAACTCCTTTTTGAATATATTTAGTGAATTGGCCTCAACAACTTTCTGTGGTAGAGAATTCCACAGGCTCACCACTCTCTGGGTGAAGAAATTCCTCCTCATCTCGGTCCTAAATGGCTTCCCCCTTATCCTTAGACTGTGTCCCCTGGTTCTGGACTTCCCCAACATTGGGAACATTCTTCCTGCATCTAATCTGTCTAACCCCGTCAGAATTTTAAACGTTTCTATGAGGTCCCCTCTCATTCTTCTGAACTCCAGTGAATACAAGCCCAGTTGATCCAGTCTTTCTTGATATGTCAGTCCCGCCATCCCGGGAATCAGTCTGGTGAACCTTCGCTGCACACCCTCAATAGCAAGAATGTCCTTCCTCAGGTTAGGAGACCAAAACTGTACACAGTACTCCAGGTGTGGTCTCACCAAGGCCCTGTACAACTGTAGCAACACCTCCCTGCCCCTGTACTCAAATCCCCTCACTATGAAGGCCAACATGCCATTTGCTTTCTTAACCGCCTGCTGTACCTGCATGCCAACCTTCAATGACTGATGTACCATGACACCCAGGTCTTTTTGCACCTCCCCTTTTCCTAATCTGTCACCATTCAGATAATAGTCTGTCTCTCTGTTTTTACCACCAAAGTGGATAACCTCACATTTATCCACTTTATACTTCATCTGCCATGCATTTGCCCACTCACCTAACCTATCCAAGTCGCTCTGCAGCCTCATAGCATCCTCCTCGCAGCTCACACTGCCACCCAACTTAGTGTCATCCGCAAATTTGGAGATACTACATTTAATCCCCTCGTCTAAATCATTAATGTACAGTGTAAACAGCTGGGGCCCCAGCACAGAACCTTGCGGTACCCCACTAGTCACTGCCTGCCATTCTGAAAAGTCCCCATTTACTCCTACTCTTTGCTTCCTGTCTGACAACCAGTTCTCAATCCATGTCAGCACACTACCCCCAATCCCATGTGCTTTAACTTTGCACATTAATCTCTTGTGTGGGACCTTGTCGAAAGCCTTCTGAAAGTCCAAATATACCACATCAACTCGTTCTCCCTTGTCCACTCTACTGGAAATATCCTCAAAAAATTCCAGAAGATTTGTCAAGCATGATTTCCCTTTCACAAATCCATGCTGACTTGGACCTATCATATCACCTCTTTCCAAATGCACTGCTATGAAATCCTTAATAATTGATTCCATCATTTTACCCACTACCGATGTCAGGCTGACCGGTCTATAATTCCCTGTTTTCTCTCTCCCTCCTTTTTTAAAAAGTGGGGTTACATTGGCTACCCTCCACTCCATAGGAACTGATCCAGAGTCAATGGAATGTTGGAAAATGACTGTCAATGCATCCACTATTTCCAAGGCCACCTCCTGAAGTACTCTGGGATGCAGTCCATCAGGCCCTGGGGATTTATCGGCCTTCAATCCCATCAATTTCCCCAACACAATTTCCCGACTAATAAGGATTTCCCTCAGTTCCTCCTCCTTACTAGACCCTCTGACCTCTTTTATATCCGGAAGGTTGTTTGTGTCCTCCTCAGTGAATACCGAACCAAAGTACTTGTTCAATTGGTCTGCCATTTCTTTGTTCCCCGTTATGACTTCCCCTGATTCTGACTGCAGGGGACCTACGTTTGTCTTTACTAACCTCTTTCTCTTTACATATCCATAAAAATTTTTGCAATCCGTCTTAATGTTCCCTGCAAGCTTCTTCTCGTACTCCATTTTCCCTGCCCTAATCAAACCCTTTGTCCTCCTCTGCTGAGTTCTAAATTTCTCCCAGTCCCCGGGTTCGCTGCTATTTCTGGCCAATTTGTATGCCACTTCCTTGGCGGTAATACTATCCCTGATTTCCCTTGATAGCCACGGTTGAGCCACCTTCCCTTTTTTATTTTTTTTTACGCCAGACAGGTCATCCTCAAAGCTTCCTTGAAAAGATGTAACATCCCCACCAACACCTGGGAGTCCCTGGCCCAAGACCACCCAAAGTGGAGGAAAAGCATTCGGGAGGGCGCTGAGCACCTCGAGTCTCGTCCCCGAGAGCATGCAGAAAGCAAGCGCAGGCAGCGGAAGTAGCGTGTGACAAACCAGGCACCCCACCCTCCAACCACCGTCTGCCCCAACCTGTGACAGAGACTGTAGGTCCCGCATTGGACTCATCAGTCACCTGTGGACTCATCTTAATGTGGAAGCAAGTCTTCCTCGACTCCGAGGGACTGCCTATGATGATGATGCCTGTCAGGCAGTGGAGCTGGAACTTTGCCATCTAGCCCCCTGAGTGTAGGAGTGGGGGGGGGGAGGGGGGAAAGAGATGATCCGGTGGAGCGTGAGTGTGACATCATGGGCTGGATCCCCCCCACACCCCAGCCGGAGCGACAGGCTTGCTCGCAGTTGTGTGGGGAATGCTAGAAGAGAGACTGCAGCCCCAGGTAGGTCCGAACCCTGAGAGTGGGGATTGTGGTGGGTCCGATTCCTGAACCGGGGGGAGGCAATCTGAGGGGGGTTGCATTCACCGATTGAGGAAGGGGGGAGGGGCCCTGATGGTGGTGAGCTCGGGGGGGCTGCACGCCTGCCCTCCTGTCCCTCGAGTCTGTCCTCTCCTCGCTACAGCTGCCTGCAAACCTGAGACCCCCATCCCCGGCCAGCCACAGGTTAAACCCAAGGCTTTAGGCGTCATTATATTATTTAAAGTGAAAGCCCACCCCCATTAAAACCTGAGGTGGGTAGATGGGAGGCAAGGTGGGGTTAGGATTCAGGTTTTTCACACATTAACCTCCCACCCAACCACAAACTACCTGCTTTTTGGAGTTAAAATTCTCCCCAGTAAAACAACGAGTCATAATTTATTTCCGCTGATGTCACACATAATAAGAATCCTCGAGGTAGTTAGTATAAAATGCCAATTTTAATTAGACAACACCTGTTTTGGTAGATCCATTCGATTTTCATATAACCATTCCAACTGGCTTTCAAAACAAAATTAAACAGCAACATTGCTGATGGATTATTTTCGAGACCACTGCAGCCCTTTAAGAACATAAGAATTAGGAACAGGAGCAGGCCATCTAGCCCCTCGAGCCTGCCCCGCCATTCAATAAGATCATGGCTGATCTGGCCGTGGACTCAGCTCCACTTACCCGCCCGCTCCCCGTAACCTTTAATTCCCTTATTGGTTAAAAATCTATCTATCTGTGACTTGAAAACATTCAATGAGCTAGCCTCAACTGCTCCTTGGGCAGAGAATTCCACAGATTCACAACCCTCTGGGAGAAGAAATTCCTTCTCAACTCGGTTTTAAATTGGCTCCCCCGTATTTTGAGGCTGTGCCCCCTAGTTCTAGTCTCCCCGACCAGTGGAAACAACCTCTCTGCCTCTATCTTGTCTATCCCTTTCATTATTTTAAATGTTTCTATAAGATCACCCCTCATCCTTCTGAACTCCAACGTATAAAGACCCAGTCTACTCAATCTACCATCATAAGGTAACCCCCTCATTTCTGGAATCAGCCTAGTGAATCGTCTCTGTACCCCTTCCAAAGCCAGTATATCCTTCCTGAAGTAAGGTGACCAAAACTGCACGCAGTACTCCAGGTGTGGCCTCACCAATACCCTATACAGTTGCAGCAACACCTCACTGCTTTTGTACTCCATCCCTCTCGCAATGAAGGCCAACATTCCATTCGCCTTCCTGATTACCTGCTGCACCTGCAAACTAACCTTTTGGGATTCATGCACAAGGACCCCCAGGTCCCTCTGCACCACAGCATGTTGTAATTTCTCCCCATTCAAATAATATTCCCTTTTACTGTTTTTTTTCCCCAAGGTGGATGACCTCACACTTTCCGACATTGTATTCCATCTGCCAAACCTTCGCCCATTCGCTTAACCTATCCAAATCTCTTTGCAGCCTCTCTGAGTCCTCTACACAACCCGCTTTCCCACTAATCTTAGTGTCATCTGCAAATTTTGTTGCACTACACTCTGTCCCCTCTTCCAGGTCATCTATGTATATTGTAAACAGTTGTGGTCCCAGCACTAATCCCTGTGGCACACCACTAACCACTGATTTCCAACCGGAAAAGGACCCATTTATCCCGACTCTCTGCTTTCTGTTCGCCAGCCAATTCTCTATCCATGCTAATACATTTCCTCTGACTCCGCGTATCTTTATCTTCTGCAGTAACCTTTTGTGTGGCACCTTATCGAATGCCTTTTGGAAATCTAAATACACCACATCCATCGGTACACTTCTATCCACCATGCTCGTTATATTCAAAAAGGAGTTAGATGAAGTCCTTACTACTAGGGGGATCAAGGGGTATGGCGAGAAAGCAGGAATGGGGTACTGAAGTTACATGTTCAGCCATGAACTCATTGAATGGCGGTGCAGGCTAGAAGGGCCGAATGGCCTACTCCTGCACCTATTTTCTATGTTTCTATGTTTCTATGTTTCTATCCTCAAAGAATTCCAGTAAGTTAGTTAAACATGATTTCCCTTTCATGAATCCATGCTGCGTCTGCTTGATTGCACTATTCCTATCCAGATGTCCCGCTATTTCTTCCTTTATGATAGTTTCAAGCATTTTCCCCACTACTGATGTTAAACTAACCGGCCTATAGTTATCTGCCTTTTGCCTGCCCCCTTTTTTAAATAGAGGCGTTACATTAGCTGCTCTCCAATCCGCTGGTACCTCCCCAGAGTCCAGAGAATTTTGGTAGATTATAACGAATGCATCTGCTATAACTTCCACCATCTCTTTTAATACCCTGGGATGCATTTCATCAGGACCAGGGGACTTGTCTACCTTGAGTCCCATTAGCCTGTCCAGCACTAACCCCCTAGTGATAGTGATTGCCTCAAGGTCCTCCCTTCCCACATTCCCGTGACCAGCAATTTTTGGCATGGTTTTTGTGTCTTCCACTGTGAAGACTGAAGCAAAATAATTGTTTAAGGTCTCAGCCATTTCCACGTTTCCCATTATTAAATCCCCCTTTTCATCTTCTAAGGGACCAACATTTACTTTAGTCACTCTTTTTCCGTTTTATATATCTGTAAAAACTTTTACTATCTGTTTTTATATTTTGCGCAAGTTTACCTTCGTAATCTATCTTCCCTTTCTTTATTGCTTTTTTAGTCATTCTTTGCTGTTGCTTAAAATTTTCCCAATCCTCCAGTTTCACACTAACCTAGGCCACCTTATACGCGTTGGTCTTTGATTTGATACTTTCCTTTATTTCCTTGGTTATCCACGGCTGGTTATCCCTTCTCTTGCCGCCCTTCTTTTTCACTGGAATATATTTTTTTTGCACACTATGAAAGAGCTCCTTAAAAGTCCTCCACTGTTCCTCAATTGTGCCACCGTTTAGTCCTTGTTTCCAGTCTACTTTAGCCAACTCTGCCCTCATCCCACTGTAGTCCCCTTTGTTTAAGCATAGTACGCTCGTTTCTGACACAACTTCCTCATCCTCAATCTGTATTACAAATTCAACCATATTGTGATCACTCATTCCGAGAGGATCTTTTACGAGGAGAGCGTTTATTTTTCCTGTCTCGTTACACAGGACCAGATCCAAGATGGCTTGCTCCCTTGAATGCTCTGTTACATACTGTATGCATTCTATGAATTCCTCCTCCAGGCTACCCCCTGCGATTTGATTTGACCAATCGATATGCAGGTTAAAATCCCCCATAACTACTGCCGTTCCTTTTTCACATGCCTCCATTATTCCCTTGATTATTGCCCGCCCCACCATGAAGTTATTATTTGGGGGCCAATAAACTACGCCCACCAGTGACTTTTTCCCCTTACTATCTCTAATCTCCACCCACAATGATTCAACATTTTGTTCATTGGAGCCAATATCATCTCTCATAACTGCCCTGATATCATCCTTTATTAACAGAGCTACCCCACCTCCTTTCCCTTCTTGCCTATCTTTCTGAATCATCAGATACCCCTGTATGTTTAATTCCCAGTCTTGGCCACCCTGCAACCATATTTCTGTAATGGCCACCATATCATACCCATTTGTAATGATTTGTGCCGTCAACTCATTTACTTTATTTCGAATGCTGCGTACATTTAGGTAGAGTGTTTTCATACTAGTTTTTAAACCATGATTTTTAGTTTTTACCCCTCCTGCAGCCCTTTTATATTCAGTGGCCCTTTTTGTTTCTTGCCTTTGGTTTCTCTGCCCTCCACTTTTACTCATCTCTTTTCTGTCTTTTGTTTTTGTCTCCTTTTTGTTTCCCTCTGTCTCCCTGTATTGGTTCCCATCCCCCTGCCATATTAATTTAACTCCTCACCAACAGCACTAGCAAACACTCCCCCTAGGACATTGGTTCCGTTCCTGCCCAAGTGCAGACCGTCCAGTTTGTACTGGTCCCACCTCCCCCAGAACCTGTTCCAATGCCCCACGAATTTGAATCCCTCCCTGCTGCACCACTGCTCAAGCCACGTATTCATCTGAGCTATCCTGTGATTCCTACTCTGACTAGCATGTGGCACTGGTAGCAATCCCGAGATTACTACTTTTGAGGTTCTACTTTTTAATTTAACTCCTAGCTCCTTAAATTCGTCTCGTAGGACCTCATCCCTTTTTTTACCTATGTCGTTGGTACCAACGTGCACCACGACAACTGGCTGTTCTCCCTCCCTTTTTAGAATGTCCTGCACTCGCTCAGAGACATCCTTGACCCTTGCACCAGGGAGGCAACATACCTTCCTGGAGTCTCGATTGCGGCCGCAGAAACGCCTATCTATTCCCCTTATGATTGAATCCCCTATCACTATCGCTCTCCCACTCTTTTTCCTGCCCTCCTGTACAACAGAGCCAGCCACGGTGCCATGAACTTGGCTGCTGCTGCCCTCCCCTGATGAGTCATCCCCCCCAACAGCACTCAAAGCAGTGTATCTGTTTTGCAGGGGGATGACCACAGGGGACCCCTGCACTACCTTCCTTGCACTGCTCTTCCTGCTGGTCTTCCATTCCCTAGCTGGCTGTGGATCCTTCTCATGCGGTAAGACCAACTCACTATATGTGCTACTCACGTCATTCTCAGCATCGTGGATGCTCCAGAGTGAATCCACCCTCAGCTCCAATTCCGCAACGCGGTCCGTCAGGAGATGGAGGCGGATACACTTCTTACACACGTAGTCGTCAGGGACACCGGAAGCGTCCCTGAGTTCCCACATGGTACAGGAGGAGCATATCATGTGACCGATCTCTCCTGCCATGCCTTAACCCTTAGATACACTTAAATTGGTAATAACAATGCTACAGTTTACTTACTGATATAAAAAGAAAAAGAAAAGCTACTCACCAATCACCAGCCAATCACTTACCCCATTGGCTATGACGTCATCTTTTGATTCCTTTCTACTTCTTTTTTGCTTTCTCTCCCACTGTTGCTGCACCTTTTACAGGCCGCTCCGACACTGGCTCTCGAGCTCCCGTTGGGCCTTTTACAGGCCGCTCCGACACTGGCTCTCGAGCTCCCGCTGGGCCTTTTACAGGCCGCTCCGACACTGGCTCTCGAGCTCCCGCTGGGCCTTTTACAGGCCTCTCCGACACTGGCTCTCGAGCTCCCGCTGGGCCTTTTACAGGCCGCTCCGACACTGGCTCTCGAGCTCCCGCTGGGCCTTTTACAGGCCGCTCCGACACTGGCTCTCGAGCTCCCGCTGGGCCTTTTACAGGCCGCTCCGACACTGGCTCTCGAGCTCCCGCTGGGCCTTTTACAGGCCTCTCCGACACTGGCTCTCGAGCTCCCGCTGGGCCTTTTACAGGCCGCTCCGACACTGGCTCTCGAGCTCCCGCTGGGCCTTTTACAGGCCGCTCCGACACTGGCTCCCGAGCTCCCGCTGGGCCTTTTACAGGCCGCTCCAACACTGGCTCTCGAGCTCCCGCTGGGCCTTTTACAGGCCGCTCCGACATTGGCTCTCGAGCTCCCGCTGGGCCTTTTACAGGCCGCTCCGACACTGGCTCTCGAGCTCCCGCTGGGCCTTTTACAGGCCGCTCCGACACTGGCTCTCGAGCTCCCGCTGGGCCTTTTACAGGCCGCTCCGACACTGGCTCTCGAGCTCCCGCTGGGCCTTTTACAGGCCGCTCCGACACTGGCTCTCGAGCTCCCGCTGGGCCTTTTACAGGCCGCTCCGACACTGGCTCTCGAGCTCCCGCTGGGCCTTTTACAGGCCGCTCCGACACTGGCTCTCGAGCTCCCGCTGGGCCTTTTACAGGCCGCTCCGACACTGGCTCTCGAGCTCCCGCTGGGCCTTTTACAGGCCGCTCCGACACTGGCTCTCGAGCTCCCGCTGGGCCTTTTATAGGCCGCTCCGACGCTGCTCCCACCTCTCGCCAACTGCCGCTGGTACTCGAGCTCCCGCTGGGCCTTTACTGCAGGTTGGATTTAGTGCACGTTTGTATCCCATAATTCCTGCACCCAGGTTAACTTGGATTTACCATCAATGAGTTTTACAGGTTTGCGTGTTAAGTGCATGTGTGAAATCCATAATGTTATCCCATCCTTAGCTGTAAGCACTGTGGAGAGGTCGCCTCATGTAATTGACAGGTATCCCGCTAACTGCTCTGGGTGTTCGCTGGAGCCTTTTGATCTTCGGATTTCGAGCTGAAATCTGTGAGAGGGCAGACTGATTTCAAGATGGGCTGCTTACTTAAGTGCTTATATCTCATTGCTTGCCTGCCTGAATAACTCCAACCGGCCTCAGTTAAATACTTGAGGCTACGACAGAGTCCTTCGAAACGGAAATAAAACACACATCTCAAAGGAAAAAACAGTCACCGTCTCTTGTCTCTTCACCACCACTGCGGCAAATGACTTGCAATATTAATTACCAATGGCTATCAGTAATCGATCATCATCATCATAGGCAGTCCCTCGATGCGAGGATGACCTGCTTCCACGCCAAAAAAGGATGAGCTCACAGGTGTTTCAATGAGGGACCTAATATTCCAGTCCTGAACTCCAATTGAAGGGTGGAAGATGCCTGTGCGTGGATTTTTTTAACGTGGGGTGGCCGTTGCACACCAGCCACCACAGGGGCTCGGCAGAGCTAGGTCTTGGTCCAGTGGCAAGGGTTAACCAGGACGACTGGATACCAGCTCTGCTGCACGGACCCAGTGCGCACACATATCGCAGTGTGGGCTGGGCCCGTGCTGCCCCTGGGCCCTCCGCTCTCCTGGGCCCCACACTCACGCCTCTCCTGGGCACCGCACTCACGCCTCTCCTGGGCCCCGCACTCACGCCTCTCCTGGGCCCCGCACTCACGCCTCTCCTGGGCCCCGCACTCACGCCTCTCCTGGGCCCCGCACTCACGCCTCTCCTGGGCCCCGATCACATCGCTCTGCAATCTCTCGCTGCTCCTGCTGTACCTGCCCACGCTCCAATCACCGACCTGGATTTTGGTGACGTCCAATCCAGTCAACCTCTTCACAGCTGCTGTGCTCCTGCACCAGCTCACACTGCACCTTGCAGTGCTCCCCAGGAGGGATTTTACTATACTCAGTTGCTTTAGCATAAAATATTAGTCTAGCAGTTTTATTACGATTAATGTACTGCGGATTAAAATATTACCTATACCTAAAAAAAAGCATTCAATTGGTAGCTCTGGTTTCACAGAATTTTGAAAATTAATTTGCTAAAAATATCTACAGGGACTTTATTATCACAATTTAGTTGAATTAAAATCAATTTTTTAAGATGAAAGTTTTACATTATTGGTTGCTGTGGGTGAGAAGAGAATACATTGATTTGGTTGTCATTAACATGTACAAGAGATAGTTTGAGTGTTTGAGCATGTAATTCTTTTAATGTTTGAGATTTCATTTTCACATTTTTTTAAATTTAACATTTTTTTAAAAATCTTTTATTTTAAAATAGGTGCAGGAGTAGGCCATTCGGCCCTTCGAGCCTGCACCGCCATTCAATGAGTTCATGGCTGAACATGCAACTTCAGTACCCCATTCCTGCTTTCTCGCCATACCCCTTGATCCCCCTAGTAGTAAGGACTACATCTAACTCCTTTTGAATATATTTAGTGAATTGGCCTCAACTACTTTCTGTGGTAGAGAATTCCACAGGTTCACCACTCTCTGGGTGAAGAAGTTTCTCCTCATCTCGGTCCTAAATGGCTTTCCCCTTATCCTTAGACTGGTGACCCCTGGTTCTGAACTTCCCCAACATTGGGAACATTCTTCCTGCATCTAACCTGTCTAAACCCATCAGAATTTTAAACGTTTCTATGAGATCCCCTCTCATTCTTCTGAACTCCAGTGAATACAAGCCCAGTTGATACAGTCTTTCTTGATATGTCAGTCCCGCCATCCCAGGAATCAGTCTGGTGAACCTTCGCTGCACTCCCTCAATAGCAAGAATGTCCTTCCTCAAGTTAGGAGACCAAAATTGTGCACAATACTCCAGGTGTGGCCTCACCAAGGCCCTGTACAACTGTAGTAACACCTCCCTGCCCCTGTACTCAAATCCCCTCACTATGAAGGCCAACATGACATTTGCTTTCTTAACCGCCTGCTGTACCTACATGCCAACCTTCAATGATTGATGTACCATGACACCCAGGTCTCATTGCACCTCCCCTTTTCCTAATCTGTCACCATTCAGATAATAGTCTGTCTCTCTGATTTTACCACCAAAGTGAATAACCTCACATTTATCCAGATTATACTTCATCTGCCATGCATTTGCCCACTCACCTAACCTATCCAAGTCACTCTGCAGCCTCATAGCATCCTCCTCGCAGCTCACACTGCCACCCAACTTAGTGTCATCCGCAAATTTGGAGATACTACATTTAATCCCCTCGTCTAAATCATTAATGTACAGTGTAAACAGCTGGGGCCCCAGCACAGAACCTTGCGGTACCCTACTAGTCACTGCCTGCCATTCTGAAAAGTACCCATTTACTCTTACTCTTTGCTTCCTGTCTGAAAATCAGTTCTCAATCCATGTCAGTACACTACCCCCAATCCCATGTGCTTTAACTTTGCACATTAATCTCTTGTGTGGGACCTTGTCGAAAGCCTTCTGAAAGTCCAAATACACCACATCAACTGGTTCTCCCTTATCCATTCTACTGGAAACATCCTCAAAAAATTCCAGAAGATTTGTCAAGCATGATTTCCCTTTCTCAAATCCATGCTGACTTGGACCTATCATGTCACCTCTTTCCAAGTTTGCTGATATGACATCCTTAATAATTGATTCCATCATTTTACCCACTACTGATGCCAGGCTGACCGGTCTATAATTCCATGTTTTCTCTCTCCCTCCTTTTTTAAAAAGTGGGGTTACATTGGCTACCCTCCACTCCATAGGAACTGATCCAGTCTATGGAATGTTGGAAAATGACTGTCAATGCATCTGCTATTTCCAAGGCCACCTCCTTAAGTACTCTGGGATGCAGTCCATCAGGCCCTGGGGATTTATCGGCCTTCAATCCCATCAATTTCCCCAACACAATTTCCCGACTAATAAGGATTTCCCTCAGTTCCTCCTTCTTACTAGACCCTCCGACCCCTTTTATATCCGGAAGGTTGTTTGTGTCCTCCTCAGTGAATACCGAACCAAAGTACTTGTTCAATTGGTCCGCCATTTCTTTGTTCCCCGTTATGACTTCCCCTGATTCTGACTGCAGGGGACCTACGTTTGTCTTTACTAACTTGGTCGCAATTGAGTTGCACAGATGATCATTTGGGGAAAATGTATTGTATAAAGACTTGCATTGTACTCATTTTCCCCTGGTCATTATAGCTGGTTGACATGTGAAGGGCAGAATGCACAGAGATTACTTTGAACTTGATGCATCTTCAGTATAAAACAAATGGATTTGTTTTACTTCGTCAAGTTGACTACCAATTGAATTAGTAACATGTTGTGTATGCACGCCTGTTTACTGTGTGATGCCTGTAACACGGTTATGCAACACTGAATGTACCCTTACATTGTACACACCTTACCTGTACACCAGAGGGTGCTGCTGCTGGAGACCTAAGGGTTGCCTGCACACTGCAGGTAACCCAGTATAAAAAGGAGCTCACAGCTTGGTGTCCTTACTCGAGCAGCTGCAAATAAAGGGCTACAGGCCTACACAGTTTTAATATCATACCCTGCCTCGTGGAGTCATTACTAAAGGTGTCTACATTCACTACATAACAGATGATGCGAGATTGTGCAAGTATGCCTATCAAATGAGATCCTTTAATTGGTGCAAAGCTACAAAGAGACAAGGGATGGGAGCTCGGGATGTACGGACACATCACCGAGCAAACAAAAACTCCAGAAATGATTGAGAGGTTGAACAGAATTGCGAATTAATGCAGAAAAAGGAGATATGTAAACACCACGAAGATAGGTGCATCTCCCGGCTTTCTCCAGTATTGATATCCTCGGAGTATCCCATGGCAATTATACTGTTAACTGATCAAAGTTTATTTCTGAAGACACCTCTCCGTCCATCTCAACTGGCCACTTGCAAAAGCAGAACAGAAATTCTTGGACTTGGCCCTCAGTCCCTCAGTCAGTGTGAGACTGGTCACGCTGAGCCAAGCTGGCACTCCATAGTTGCAGACTTCTCAGCTAGATGGGCTGGATTTGGCAGGGGTCGGTAGATACGATGGGTAGCGGGTCGGGTGGGAAAGTGTTTTTTTTCCCCGCGGGTTGGGACCCCGCGATAAACACACTGCCATGCGCCTGTACCAAATGTCAGGTTAGTCGCTTCTGTCTCTACTTCACCTGCCATCTAGCCCATCAGCATGGATACCCTTGAAACACTCTCACCTTGGTCCTCAGAATCCCACCACGATCAGCCCCAACACCAGCAGCACCAACAACAACACCAACCTTCTCCGTAATCACCTGATGCTGCACAGGACACAGGGTATCAGCACCCAACCACATTGCTGCCCGGGAGGCCAGTGATGACCTCACCATGGCCACATTTACTTCACTTGATGCTGTATACCCTTACTGCCACATGATGCACCAGGTTGGCACCACCCCACACCAGCTCCATAAAGCATCCCTGCAATGTCCAACCCATTCCTTTCACACTCATCACCATTGCAGGGGGGGGTAACGTTATGTCTCACCATTCACTGCAACTCACTGAGCCACTTCCAAAGATGCCCACAGATCTGTCCAAGAACGGAAAGTGTTGAAAATAAAGGATTGAATGCTTGACACCACATTAACAGAAACCTCACATGAACATTGCATAAAATACCTAAGTGCCTACCCTTGTGTGTTGTTAGTTGGTGTGATTGGACAAGGATGAGGGTGAGTGTGAGGGGTGGCTTGTGAGATGGGGAACTGATAATGTAGATAGAGAGAGAGGGATGGGTGGAGGTGCAAGGTCAGTTGGTGTGAGTAAGGATGTGCAGGAGTAGGGTAGGGAAGGCAGAGTGATGGGGATGTGATGAGTGGCACAGCAAGATGAGGTTGAGTGTGGCTTTGCAGTAACGTTTCATGATCTACTGAGATCATTGAAAGATTTGCACCACTGCAGCCTGGTCCTCCTGACCACATCCCTGCTTGTGTCCTCCTGTGCAATGTGCAACCAGGCTGCGTTGGTCTCCTCTTCCGTCCAATGGAAAGGAAGAGGACCTCCCTGTGTGCTGTGAATCGCTCCATAAGCATCTGGAGGGAGTGATGGGAGAGCCTGGGTGCAGCTGTGCCCCTCTGTGCCGTGTGTCAGTGTTTGCAGCACCTCAATGCTATGGAACACTGACAGCACAACTGTCAAAATCAATTTGGGCACGGTCCCTTTGAGGAAACCGGCTGATGACGCGTCATCAAATTACATCATCAGACCCACTTCCTTCAATTGGTTGGGAACCTCGTAGGGCGGGGCTTAACAAGCCCAATCAAGGGAAGTTGATTCCAGAGGCCGGGATGGAGACAGCAGTGGGGTCAGGACCTGCCACCAACATCGCCCACCACGGTCCCATCGAGCTTGGTAAAATCCAGCCCAATGTTTCAGTAATTGGTTGACAGGAGATGGACATAGTTCTGCTGAGCAGGTTGGGTCAGGTAGCTTTACCTTTCCTCGAGAAGGAGGTGCTACCTTTACAAGGCGTTCTGTCCGGCGAAGAGTTACCGTGCTTCAGTGCTAAGAAGGATGCGTCTCTGTTGGCATAGCTGCAACTTTAATTTCCATGCTAATCTGGAAGAGGTTGTCTGCCACTGATAACAGTGATAACATCAGATAGATAAAGAAACCACAGCAAAAAGGGCAGTTTTTGCTTTCACAGCAAACTCTGTCAAGGCCCACTATACATATTCACACTTTAATCATTGAAGATTGCTGACTAGCTGAGGCTCCGCCTGCTCCCAAACTGACAGTGATGCAGGAGGATAGTGAGCATGGCCCACACGTTACCACCAGGGCAAGGTGGAGTTGACATTGCAGCTCTTGGTGCAACACACGGTATTTTATTTGCTTTTGAGATACAGGCGATGCTGGCAAATCTGCATTTCTTGCCCTTGGGGTGATGGTGGTGTCTCTTCTTCAACTGCACCGGTCCTGCTATTGAACACCAATCACAGGAACACAGGAACAGGAGTGGTACCGGGGGATCCCGGTCGGAAACCTCCATTCACTGCGCAGCGCATGGAAACATGTCTTCCAGATACGTATTCGTATCCTGGGATCACATGGGCCTGGACCACCAATCACTGCGCAGTATTCTCATTGATAATAATGGGACCTGTGTCTGTACGGATTCCCATTACTATCAATGAGAAAACCCCCTAAACACCCAAACACAGCACAATAAATAAATAAACACCTCACATATTTAAAATTAATTGTAATTAAATGTTTTAGAAAGCTTTTAATTTTTTTGAATATTTTTAATGTGTTTTAATAGGGTTAAAAATAAACTTACCTTAATGGACAGGGTTTTTAATATAAAAATGAGTGATTAAATTTCATTTTTCTATGTTTTAAAATTCTTACGCTGGTAAAAAATAAGCTATGCACCTGCTTTTACCAGGTGCAGGAGCTTGAAGGACATTCGCTGGGCAGGAGTTGAGCAGACAGAAAGGAAAAGGAGGTGGGGTAGCACTGTTAATAAAGGATGAGATCAGTGTGTTAGTGAAAAACAATACTGGCCCAGAAGATCAAGATGGAGAATCAGTTTGGGTGGAGATAAGGAACAATAAGGGGAAAAAGTCGCTGGTGGGCGTAGTCTATAGGCCCCCTAACAGTAGCAACTCTGTTGGACGGAGCAAAAATCAAGAAATAATAACATAAGAACATAAGAAATTGGAACAAGAGTCGGCCATACGGCCCCTTGAGCCTGCTCCGCCATTTAATACGATCATGGCTGATCCGATCATGGACTCAGGTCCACTTCCCTGCCCGCTCCCCATAATCCCTTATCCCCTTATCGTTTAAGAAACTGTCTATTTCTGTCTTAAATATATTCAATGTCCCAGCTTCCACAGCTCTCTGAGGCAGCGAATTCCACAGATTTATACCCCTCTGAGAGAAGAAATTTCTCCTCATCTCAGTTTTAAATGGGCGGCCCCTTATTCCAGGATCATGCCCTCTAGTTCTAGTCTCCCCCATCAGTGGAAACATCCTCTCTGCATCCACCTCGTCAAGCCCCCTCATAATCTTATACGTTTCGATAAGATCGCCTCTCATTCTTCTGAATTCCAATGAGTAGAGGCCCAACCTACTCAACCTTTTCTCATAAGTCAATCCCCTCATCCCCGGAAGCAACCGAGTGAACCTTCTCTGAACCGCCTCCAAAGCAAGTATATCCTTTCGTAAATATGGAAACCAAAATAATGGAGGCTTGTAAAAAAGGATCGGCAATAATCACGGGTGATTTTAAACTTCATATTAGTTGGACAAAGCAAATTGCCCAGCGTAGCCTTGAGAAAGAGTTCAAAGAATGATTCCGTATTAGTTTCCTTGAACAGTACGTTGTGGAACCAACCATGGAGCAGGCTATCTTAGATCTGGTACTGGGTAATGAGATAGAATTAATAAACAATCTCCTTGTAAAGAATCCTCTCGGAATGAGTGACCATAAGATGGTTGAATTTCAAATTCAGTTGGAGGGTGAGAAAGTTGGATCTCAAACCAATGTCCTCAGCTTAAATAAAGGAAACTACAAAGGTATGAAGGTAGAGTTGGCTAAAGTGGACTGGGAAAATAGATTAAAGTGTGGGACAGTTGATGAGCAGTGGCAGACATTTAAGGAGATATTTCATAACTCTCAACAAAAATATATCCCAATGAGAAGGAAAGACTGCAAGAGAAGGGATAACCATCCGTGGCTAACTAAGGAAATAAAGGATGGTATCAAATTGAAAACAAGGGATACAATGTGGCCAAGACTAGTGGGAGGCTAGAGGATTGGGAAACTTTTAAAAGCCAGTAAAGAATGACTAAAAAAATGTTGGAGCGAGAGAAGATAGATTATGAAAGTAAACTAGCACAAAATATAAAAACAACTTGTAAGAGTTTCTATAGGTATATAAAAAGGAAAAGTGTAGCTAAAGTAAATGTTAGTCCCCTAAAGGATGAGATCGGGGAATTAATAATGGGGAAACAACGAAATGGCAGAGATATTTTGTATTGATCTTCATGGTAGAAGACACTAAAAACATCCCAATAGTGGATCATCAAGGGACTATAGCGAGGAAGGAACTTAATACAATCACTAAAGAACTAGTACTCGGTAAAATAATGGGACTAAAGGCACACACGTCTCCTGGACCTGATGGCTTCCATCCTAGGGTCTTAAAAGAAATGGCAGCAGAGATAGTGGATGCATTGGTTGTAATCTACCAAAATTCCCTGGATTCTGGGGCGGTCCCAGCGGATTGGAAAACCGCAAATCTAACACCCCTATTTAAAAAAGGAGGCAGACAAAAAGCAGGAAACTATAGACTGGTTAGCCTAACATCTGTTGTTGGGAAAATGTTGGAGTCCATTATTAAGGAAGCAGTAACAGGACATTTGGAAAAGCATAATTCAATCAAGCAGAGTCAGCATGGATTTATGAAAGGGAAATCATGTTTAACAAATTTGCTGGAGTTCTTTGAGGATGTAATGAGCAGGGTGAATAAGGGGGAACCAGTGGATGTGGTATAGTTAGATTTCCAGAAGGCATTTGATAAGGTGCCATATAAAAGGGTACTGTACAAGATAAAAGTTCACAGGGTTGGGGTAATATATCAGCATGGATAGAGGATTGGCTAACTAACAGAAAACAGAGTCAGGTTAAATGGGTCATTTTCCGGTTGGCAAACAGTAACCAATGGGGTGCTGCAAGGATCAGTGCTGGGTCCTCAACTATTTACAATCTATATTTAATGACTTGGATGAAGGGACAGAGTGTAATGTAACCAAGTTTGCTGATGATACAAAGATGGGTGGGAAAGCAAATTGTGAGGAGGACACAAAAAATCTGCAAAGGGATATAGACAGGCTAAGTGAGTGGGCAGATGGAGTATAATGTGGGAAACTGTGAAGTTATCCACTTTGGCAGAAAAAATAGAAAAGCAAATTATAATTTAAATGGCGAAAAATTGCAAAGTACTGCAGTACAGAGGGACCTGGGGGTATTTGTGCATGAAACACAAAAAGTTAGTATGCAGGTACAGCAAGTAATCAGGAAGGCAAATGGAATGATGGCCTTTATTGCAAGGGGGATAGAGTATAAAAGCAAGAAGTCCTGCTACATCTGTACAGGGTATTTGTGAGACAACACCTGGAGTAGTGCGTACAGTTTTGGTCTCCGTATTTAAGGAAGGATAGACATGCATTGGAGGTTGTTCAGAGAAGGTTCACTAGATTGATTCCGGAGATGAGAGGGTTGACTTATAAAGAAAGGTTGAGTAGGTTGGGCCTATACACATTGGAGTTCAGAAGAATGAGAGGTGATCTTATCGAAACATATAAGATAATGAGGGGGCTCGACAAAGTGGATGCAGAGAGAATATTTCCACTCATAGGGGAAACTAAAACTAGGGGACATAGTCTTAGAATAAGGGGCCGCCCATTTAAAACTGAGATGAGGAGGAATTTCTTCTCTCAGAGGGTTGTAAATCTGTGGAATTCTCTGCCCCAGAGAGCTGTGGAGGCTGGGTCATTGAATATATTTAAGGTGGAGATAGACAGATTTTTGAACGATAAGGGAATAAAGGGTTATGGGGAGTGGGCAGGGAAGTGGAGCTGAGTCCATGATCAGATCAGCCATGGTCTTATTGAATGGTGGAGCAGGCTCGAGGGGCCAGGTGGCCGACTTCTGCTCCTATTTCTTATGCTCTTATGTTCTTAAATAGCCCAATCTCTGCCATGTTGATGTTCTTCCTGCGGGGATGCATTGGATCTGTCAAAAGCCATTTTGACCGATCGGAAAAGCCAGTTGGCGGTGCATGCGCATTGCGCCCCGAGAACCGCCGTTTGCGAGGCCACAACTTTCGGCCCAATAATAATCGCTGAATATCGGCACCACATTCTGGAATGACTACCGTTATTCAAAGGGAAGATATGCATTTAAAGATATTTATTTAAACACAATCTTTTAATAACTAAGTATCATTGCAGAGATAATAAAGAAGGGAAGACACAGATATAATAACAAAGTTTTATGTTTCTTGAACTTCATAAGAACATAAGAAATAGGAGCAAGAGCACGATTGGGCCCCTCGAGCCTGCTCCGCCATTCAATAAGATCATGGCCGATCTTCCACCTCAACGAAATATACTTCATAAACCTGATACTAAATATACTAATCATTTGCTATTTTAGGCAAAAAGCTGTTTGTGAGAAATGCACAGTTATTGATTTAGCTGTGAGCGGGAATTAATTCGTCAATCTACAGTGGGTATGGAATTTATTTATTTTCCAGAAACCAATAGAACCACATTCACTGTCTCCACGCAGACTCTTACATCCACCTTTCCTATTCTTCTCACTGGAGATGTGAACCTTTCCCACATTCTTGCACTCCAACACTCCTTTGTCGGGGCACAACCTCAGATGAGAATCTATTTTGCTCTGTCGCTAGCACTTGGATGTTGCTGAAAATTTGACTCAAGAGACAGATATTGGTTGCTGAATCACAGAACTGCTAGTCTCCAAATTGGATCATGTATTTAATCAGAGAACGATGGACTTTATTTATAATGTGCTGTACTGACCAGTCAGTTGGGAGGGGAAGAAAATAATAAAACAGATTAAAAGTAAGAAGGGAGAGAGAAGCAGTAAATTGAAAATCTTATATTACAGATTTGGATGAGAAGAACACTGAGAAACATAAGAAAATCATTTTGCTTTGCAATTTTCTTCTTGTCTTGTCTATACAGGGAAATTAGCAGGGAACACTGGAGGGAAAGGAAAAACTACACCGACTGCAGGAAAAGACCTTTGTTAGTCTGGAAGTATTTCCACCCGGAAACAAGGCGAAAGGGTAAAACAGGACTCTGGGGTGCAGCAAGTGAACAATACCATTGCCCAAACTGGATACAACACAAACAGCTGCTGGAAATTTCCTGCTTTCTGCAACACAAAGTAGTCACGAGTTATTTAGAGACTGACATTGATGTAACTTTGCCAAGAGCAACTAAAGCAATTACCAGTGTGATTCTGCTATGACTGGAACACCTTGATAAGGTGGCAATGAAAAATGACACATCCAAGGAAATACCTTGTTTCATCAGTGCAACAAAACGTCAACAAGTACAACGCTGAAAATGTTTTTATATTCACCTTTGATGGAGTAATCAAAACCTAACAAGAAATTCTGTTTCCTTCCTCCTTACTAGATTACCCAGTGGAAAGCCCTTTACCATTCCCGAACAAAACGCCAACAGCCACTGCAATTTATATATGTATATTTCTGTTTTTTTTAAACTCTGAATGTTCATGTCAGTTATTAATACATTTTTCAGGCAAGCTATAGTTTATTTCAGGTAGTCTGAGAAAATCTCTTCATGTTTAAAAAATATGTATTGAATAACAACAATAACTCGTATTTATATAGCGCCTTTAACATAGTAAAACATCCCAAGGTGCTTCACAGAAGTATTATAAGACAAAAGTTTCACACCGAGCCACATAAGAAGAAATTCGGGCAGATGAACAAAAGCTTGGTCAAAGAGGTCGGTTTTAAGGTGCGACTTAAAGGAGGAAAGAGAGGTAGAGAGGTGGAGAGGTTTAGGGAGGGAGTTCCAGAGCTTGGGGCCCAGGCAACAGAAGGCACAGCCACCGATGGTTGAGCGATTATAATCAGGGATGGTCAGGAGGGCAGAATTAGAGGAACGCAGACATCTCGGGGGGTTGTGGGGCTGGAGATAGGGAGGGGCGAGGCCATGGGGGGATTTGTAAACAAGGATGAGAATTTTTAAATCGAGGCGTTGTTTAACCGGGAGCCAATGTAGGTCAGCGAGCACAGGGGGTGATGGGTGAGCGGGACTTGATGTGAGTTAGATTGAAGCATAGAAATTCAACTCAACAAATTTGGTTTTACTCCCGCCGTTATTTAGAAACATAGAAACATAGAAAATAGGTGCAGGAGCAGATATGTGATTGACTGGCAAGGCCAGCATTTATTACCTATTTCTCGTTATCCTGAGAAGGTGGTGGTACTTCTTGAACTGCTGCAGTCTGTCTGGTGACGGTGCTCCCACAGTGCTGTTAGGTAAGAATTTCCAGGATTGATACAACTTAGGGCTAGATTTTCCGTGGCACCTCCGCCCGGTTTCTCGGTGGTATTGGTCGGTTTGTGCGGAAAACCACCCGTCGGAAATTTACAGAAAGAGTTCCGCTGGCGGTTTCGGAATACCGCTGGGCAGCGGACCGCCGGCGAGCACCGTACACAAACCGCCACCGCCCGAGTTTGGGCTCAGCGGTGACCCGTAGGTGAGTAGGAAAAAAAACGCCCACAAACAGCAGCGGGAGATGGACAGTCGGTAAGTAGCCCTACAAAAAAAGGTAAGTTGAAGGGTTTTTAATTATTTTAAAATTCTTTTACAGTGCTTCAGTTGAAAAGGCTCATGAGAATGTTTTCTGATGTTTTTATTTTATGTTTTTTGGTAAAATTATTTGTAGTGTTTTCCCCCTCCCAAGGCCCAACCCACAGCCTCGGTGTAAATTTCAGTATGTACTGCCCATTTTGATGAAGAACCGCCCAATCGGTCCAGGATCGTGTTTTCCGCCGAGAATCAGACTCCATTATTTCCCGCCAGGCGGAATTTTTCCTTTTTTTGTGGAATTTTTCACCCACTGTAATTTTTAAATCCTAGCGGTATTTTGGGCAGCAGTCCGGTGCTGGCAGAGTTTTGGGAAATTCTAGCCCCAAGTCTCTTGCTAAGTCATTTCAGAGGGCAGTTAAGCGACAACCACGTTGGTGTGGGTCTGGAGTCACCTATAGGCCAGACCGGGGTAAGGGTGGCAGATTTCCTTCCCTAAAACACATCAGTGAACCCGTTGGGTTTTTAACATCAATCCGACAGCCTCATGGTCACTTTTACTGAGACCACCTTTTTATTTCCAGATTTAAAAAAAAATGAACTCAAATTCTCAAAACTGCCACAGTGGGATTTGAACTGAAACTGTCGACCTGCGCTGGTTCAAGTAGACAACCTTGAATTATCTGTCCGCCCTGCAAAGAAATGGTGGTACAGCATTTGATTTCTGTCCCCTGGGTTATGGGGGAGGAGAGAAAGCAAGAACAGTGTCCAGTCCTGGTCATTGTCCAGCGTCTCCGATCGCAAAACGCTTTGTGCACATATTGGATGAAAACAAGATAGGGTTTGTGAGCGGTACCAAGGGCAGCACCAGCGGTGGAATAGTACCCCACCTCGCATCACCACCATCAAAAGGGGTCAGGACAACTGAGGGGGGAAGGGGCAAAGGGTTTTACTTTACATTTAGTATTTTTTTTGTCGACATATTCTTTACAAATTGAACAAAATGGAACAATATAAGGCTTGTGACTAAGGAATTTCTTATTGTCTGTGGCACCTTATTGTTTGTAGAATTCATCAACATTTCTGGGGGAAAGGGTGTTCTGAAATTGTTCTTATGTTTCAAAGCCACCATTTTATTTCAGATTTTTCCAACATTAGGAATGGGCAATCCATCCTTTATATAATTAAAAGGCTTCCAGAATATCTCTTGCACATGGTATTTGCTGATGGTTTCAGCAAATCAACAGCCTTGCTCATCACATATGCATAGTTACAGATGCTACAAACATGTGTGTGATGTCTTGCAAACCAGAATCCCAATAGTGCACAATGCAGCTGGTATCCTTCGGGTTACATATCAGAGGGGTGTGTGCAAGTCGAGTCTGTAGCCAAACTTGATGCGTTAGTGACCTGGTCACCAACTTGGTTTGTCAGTAGTCACTAGTCAATAGCGCAATAATATTAGTAATTTGAATCACCGAGCCACAGACAATAGGAAATCAGATAATATGTTTGAACTATAAGGATTACTTTATTACGTATCTCCTTTATTTAGTGAATGGTACTGCAACTTAGCCCAGTACAGGGTAGCTACATATGAGCACACATTTTTGGTGCCATTGCTCTCAGTGTGAACTGACTCAAAATAAATCGCTCAGCTGATGCACAGGAGTCGGGCACACAGAGGAGGGGAGCAAGCTCTGCTCTTCTCTGTGCTGTGGTACCAGCTTTGGGCAGTGTGGATCAGAAGCCAAACAAAACATGGCAGGCGCTATCTGAGGAATGGGCCTCGGGAAGCGACTGCCTAACGCTCTCCTTTCGCGGCAGGAGATGAGTGGCCTGCGGGGATTCACGAGGACACATGGCCTCAAATGAAATTATTCAAAACTAAAAGAAAATCCTCTAAAAATTAAACCAATGGCATCCATAAAACTTCGATGCAGTTGGTTTCAGCACCCGATGCAGTCCCCACCCTTGCACTGTGATGCTCCCGGTCACAAACTACAACCTCAGGACACCCCCGCCCGAAGAAAATCACCTCAACCGTAGCCACATAAACTGCAACAGAAATTTCAAGTTAAGCAAATCGTGTGTTAGGTCTTTTAAAACACATCAAAAACAGCACTCTCAGCTGTATTTGTAGTTCAAGAAAATTGGATCCACCAAGTATCATAATTAAATAGTGGGACAGAAATATTAATATTGAACACCTTGACTATTTAAGAGAATCAGGCAAATCTTTCCTTCATTTTTAGTTTTACTTGTACAGACTTTTGAAATTGATAAATGCTTTTGCTGTGTGCATACAGGCAATGAAAGCACAACCCTAAATTTAGTTTGGCTACCCCTGAACTCTTTGCTCAGGTTTTGAACAAAACAGCAGCAGTCAGAGTGAACACTGATGGACTTGACTGCTAGATGCCTCCCTTGCAAAGTTTAAAAGTGGAAATGTTTTTAATGGAAGAAAACGCTTTCCATTTTTTCGCTGTACACTTGATTCCACTGCCAAGGTAATAGCAAATCCGATTCCACATGCTGAACTTCAGGGAGATTAAAGATGTGTCATTATTTCATTGGCAGGCCTCAGGCAGGCTCAGTTCCTAGAACAACCACGATCTAAGCTTCTGCTCCCAATGCCACGTTCACACAGCAGCTGTACAAATGTTTTGCTTGTTGGATGCACGGAAGCTCAGCCCATTGGAGCTACCAGAATCTGGGTTTCTGAAAGCAATTTCCAATGTGCTGAGTTGTGAATTCAGCTTTGAAGAAATGCAGAATAGAGGTTATACCCTCCCCAAGAGGGAGAGGAAATCTGGGAAACTCCCTCCCTAGGCTCTGCTCATCCACCTCGCAGTGACTATTTCATCAAAATTGGCAGAAGTTAGTGAGGAGATTGTATCGTTAAGTTCTGGCTGATGGTACAAGGGGACCTGGAGTTGTAACCATGTCTCTGAGTGGGCTAACTGGGCTATATACAACTCAATAACTCTTTGATGGTACAAGAAAGCAAAACAAAACACACAATGTAAAGCACTGTGGGGTGGAATTTCCAGCGGGACTCCCAAATCCCCCACCAGAACTTCAGCAGAAATCCCCTTTGCACTGTTTCCCCTGGGTTTCCGGTAATCACCCGCCGGAGTTATGGTGAATGATTGGGGAACTGCCACAGAAATTACTGGTGTGTGTGTGTATTGAACTGCTTCTATCCAGTTACCAGCTACTTAACTCATGACAGTTCCCAGGAGCTCATTTCGGTCAAAATCATTACAGGCAGAGAGGACACAATCACCTTAAAAAGAGTAAATGTTAGCCTAAGAAAATCACTTTGTTTGCTAAAACATAAGACTGGAACACTAGAGGATACCAGCGATACGTACAATAACACGAGCTTGATTCCCTCATGAAGTGCACTTCCTTACAATGGAACCTTTTACTCATGACCTGAAGAGGTGACTGGCGTTATTCCAGTAAATCCTTCAAGTGCTGGATTGCTCTTCCCAGCTTTCATATTATATTCTCGGGTCAGGTTTCTAATGATGAATGTTATTGTCATAGTTCAGTGAATAAAAACACGTTGAAGTATAAATGCTTCTCAAATTATATTCATCTCTGAATATATTAACATATATAGCTGACTGTTCTCAGTGCTGAACTGGAAATCCTCGTTCAGCGTTCATAGTATTACCGAGCTTCTTATATCATCATCGGCTGTCCCTCGAAATCGAGGAAGACTTGCTTCCACTCAGTGAGTTCTCAGGTGACCGTACAGTTCAATACGGAAATTACAGTCTCTGTCACAGTGGGGCAGACAGTGGTTGAAGGAAAGGGTGGATGGGACTGGTTTGCCGCACGTTCCTTCCGCTGCCTGCGCTTGGTTTCTGTATGCTCTCTGCGTGACTCGAGGTGCTCAGCGCCCTCCCGGATGCACTTCCTCCACTTAGGGCGGTCTTTGGCCAGGGACTCCCAGGTATCAGTAGGGGTGTTGTATTTTATCAGGGAGGCTTTGAGGGTGTCCTTGAAACGTTTCCTCTGCCCACCAGGGGCTCGCTTGCCGTGTAGGAATCCAAGTCGAGCTCTTGTTTTGGGAGTCTCTTGTCGGGCATGTGGACGATGTGGCCCGCCCAACGGGGCTGGTCGAGTGTGGTCAGTGCTTCGATGCTGGGGATGTTGGTGCATCTGTCCTCCCAGGGGATTTGCAGGATTTTGCGGAGATATCGTTGGTGGTATTTCTCCAGCGATTTGAGGTGTTTACTGTACATGGTCCATTTCTCTGAGCCATACAGGAGGGCGGGTATTACTACAGTCCTATAGACCATCAACTCGGTGCCAGATCTGAGGTCCTGATCTTCAAACACACTCTTCCTCAGGCGACCAAAGGCTGTGCTGGAACACTGGAGACGGGGTTAGACCTAGTCATCGATGTCTGCCCTTGTTGATAGTAGGCTCCCGAGATATGGAAAATGGTCCACATGGATCTTGATGACCGGGGGGGCAATGCTGTGTAGTGGGGTCAGGTTGGTGGTGGACCTTTATCTTAAGGATGTTTAGCGTAAAGCCCATGCTTTCGTATGCCTTGGTGAAGGTGTTGACGATGGCTTGGAGTTCAGCTTCTGAGTGTGCGCAGACGCAAGCACCGTCCGCGGACGAAAGTTCGATGATCGAAGATGGGAGAACCTTGGATCTAGCCTGGAGGTGACGTAAGTTGAACAGCTTCCCATTGGTTCTATAGTTTAGTTCCACTCCAGCGGGGAGCTTGCTGATAGTGAGGTGGAGCGTTGCAGCAAGGAAGATCGAGAAGAGCATTAGTGCAATGACACAGCTCTGCTTGACCCTGGTCCGGACGTGGATTGGGTCTGTGGTGGATCCGTTGGTCAGGATCATGGCCTGCATGTCATTGTGAAACAGGCGGAGGATGGTGATAAACTTTTGGGGACAACAGAAACGGAGGAGGACGCTCCATAGTCCCTCGTGGTCGACAGTGTCAAAGGCCTTTGTAAGGTCAAAGGCGGCCATGTACAAGGGTTGGTGCTGTTACCTACATTTCTCTTGTAGTTGTCGCGCGGTGAAGATCATGTCCGTTGTGCCCCGTACTGGACGGAATCCACACTGTGACTCCGGGAGGAGCTCTTCGGCCACAGGAAGAAGATGGGTGAGGAGGATTCTTGCGATGACTTTCCCAGTGGCCGACAGCAGGGAGATTCCTCTTTAGTTGCCGCTGATACGTCCTTACTATACAGTATAAATGCACACGAGGCCCATGCTTGAGTCTGTGACCTGTCTTTTATTCCTTCGCACTCAAGTGCAGGAATTGGGTGGAGCTTCCCCTTTTATCTCTGAAGGTCCAGGTTAGGAGTGTCTCCCACAAGTTCACCACCTAGTGGTCATTGTTCTCACAGTGTACAACTTAGGTCAGATTATACATGGGTTACATTGCTGGTTGAATACATGACATCACCTCCCCCCCCAAAGTATTATTGGGATTACAGGTTAAATCTCTCTGGTGGTTTACGCTCCCTTGTAGAGCGCCTGAGTTGGGGCTCCGGTTGTTGGGCGCTGGCCTGAGTGTCTGCTGTTTGTGGTGCCTCAGGCCTGTCCGGACTGCCCACAGTGACTGGGCTCTCCTCCCTTTGGTTCCGGTGTTCGGTCACCTGTGGTGGAGTGAATTCTACATCGTGTTCTTCCTCTGCTTCTTCTATGGGGTTGCTGAACCTCCTTTTTGTTTGATCCACATGTTTGCGGCAGATTTGTCCATTGGTAGGTTTAACTACCAGAATCCTATTTCCCTCTTTGGCAACCACAGTGCCTGCGAGCCATTTGGGCCCTGCAGCGTAGTTGAGGACAAAAACAGGATCATTTACATCAATACATCGCGCCCTCGCATTCCTGTCATGGTAGTCATATTGTGACTGGCGCCTGCTCTCGACAATTTCTTTCATGGTGGGGTGTATAAGGGATAATCGGGGTTTGAGCGTCCTTTTCATTAGTAGCTCTGCGGGTGGAACCCCTGTGAGTGAGTGTGGTCGGGATCTATAGGCCAACAGGAGGCGTGATAAGCGGCTTTGTAGGGAACCCCCCTGGAATCTGAGCATCTCCTGTTTGATTATCTGCACTGCTCGTTCTGCCTGGCCGTATGAGGCCGGCTTGAACGGTGCCGTTCTAACATGGTTAATTCCACTGCCTGCCATGAAGTCCTGGAATTCAGTGCTTGTGAAGCACGGGCCATTGTCACTGACCAAGATGTCCAGTAGACCGTGGGCGGCGAACATTGCCCGTAGACTTTCTATCGTGGCAGAGGATGTGCTTGAATTTAAATTGTCATACTCGATCTATTTGGAGTAGGCGTCCACTACAACCAAAAAGATTTTTCCCATGAAAGGACCTGCATAGTCCACATGGATGCGTGACCAAGGCTTGGCGGGCCATGGCCAGGGGCTAAGGGGGACTTCCCTGGGCGCATTGCCCAGCTGGGCACACGTGTTGCACCTGCGAACACAAAGTTCCAGATCTGCGTCTATCCCTGGCCACCAAACTTGTGGCCTGGCAATTGCCTTCATCGTGACAATGCCCGGGTGCCCATTGTGGAGTTCTCTGATGAACACCTCTCTGCCCATCTGGGGCATGACTACGCGGTTTCCCCACAGTAGGCAATCGGCCTGAATCGAGAGTTCATCCTTGCGCCTGTGAAATGGTTTAAATTTCTCAGGGCATGCCCTGTACGTGGCTGCCCAGTCCCCATTCAGGACACATTTCTTGACGAGAGACAATAGCGGGTCTCTATTTGTCCAGACTTTAATCTGACGGGCTGTCACGGGTGAGCCTTTGCTTCCGAAAGCTTCAACAGCCATGACCATCTCAGCAGCATGCTCGGTAGCCCCCTCAGTGGTGGCTAGTGGGAGCCTGCTGAGTGCATCGGCGCAGTTTTCAGTGCCCGGTCTGTGCCTAATTGTGTAGTCATAGGCAGCTAACGTGAGTGTCCACCTTTATATGCGGGCCGATGCGTTTACATTTATGGCCTTGTTGTTGGCCAAAAGGGACATTAGGGGTTTGTAATCTGTCTCCAGCTCAAATTTCCTGCCAAACAGGTACTGGTGCATTTTCTTTACCGCAAATACACATGCGAGCGCCTCCTTTTCTACCATCCCGTAGCCCCTTTCTGCCTGGGACAGACTTCTGGAGGCATAAGCTACCGGCTATAACTGACTTTTGGCATTGACATGTTGCAACACACACCCGACACCATAGGACGACGCATCGCACGTTAACACAAGTTTCTTACATGGGTCATATAGGGTTAACAGATTGTTGGAACATAACAAATTGCGTGCTCTATTAAAAGCCCTTTCCTGGCTGTCCCCCCAGACCCATTCACGACCTTTGCGTAGGAGCACGTGTAGCGGCACTAGCAGCGTGCTCAATTTGGGAAGAAAGTTACCAAAATAGTTCAGGAGCCCCAGGAACGAACGCAGCTCCGTCGTGTTACGGGGTCTGGGTGCTCTCTGGATCGCTTCCGTCTTGGACGCAGTAGGGCTGATCCCGTCTGCTGCTACCCTCATCCCCAGGAATTCTACCTCTGGAGCTAGGAAGACGCACTTCGCCTTTTTCAGTCGCAGCCCTACCCGGTCCAGTCTGCGTAGCACCTCCTCCAGGTTGTGGAGGTGTTCTTCAGTATCGTAACACGTGATGAGGATGTAGTCCTGAAAAACCACCGTCCTTGGAATCGACTTGAGGAGGCTTTCCATATTTCGTTGGAAGATCGCGGCGGCCGAGCGAATCCCGAACGGACATCTGTTGCACTCAAACAACCCCTTGTGTGTCGTGATGGTGGTCAGCTTCTTCGACTCACTCGCCAGCTCCTGGGTCATGTAAGCTGAGGTCAGGTCCAATTTTGAAAAAAGTTTGCCACCGGATAGCATTGCAAAGAGGTCCTCCGCTCTCGGTCGCGGGTACTGGTCTTGGAGTGACACCCGATTGATGGTGACCTTGTAATCACCACATATCCTGACCGACCCATCCGCCTTGAGCACCGGCACAATCGGGCTCGCCCAGTCACTGAATTCGACTGGCGAGATGATGCCTTCCCTCAGCAGGCGGTCCAATTCGCATTCTACCTTTTCCCGCATCACATACGGCACCGCTCTGGCCTTGTGGTGTACTGGCCTGGCGTCCGGGTTTATGTGAATCACTACCTTGGCCCCCATGAAAGTGCCAATGCCAGGTTGAAATAATGAGTCAAATTTGTCCAGGACCTGTGAGCATGATACTCGCTCCACAGAGGAAATTGCATTGACATTGCCCCATTTCCAGTTCATGACAGCAAGCCAACTCCTCCCCAGTAGTGCGGGACCGTCCCCCGGAACAACCCAGAGTGGAAACCTGTTCTCCGAATCTTTGTGGGTCACGACTACCATGGCGCTACCTAGCACCGGAATTATCTCCTTTGTGTAAGTCCGTAGCTGTGCGTCAAATCGGCAATAATTTTGGCCTCCTGGCCTTGGACGCCCACAACTTTTCGAACTGTTTGATACCCATCAGGGACTGGCTGGCCCCCGTGTCTAGCTCCATTGATACTGGGATGCCATTGAGGAGCACTTTCATCATTATCGGTGGCGTCCTGGTGTATGAACTGTATACGTGCTCCACATGAACTCGCTGAACTTCAGCTTCCAGCGATTTCCCCCAGTGTCCATTTCTGCAATTTCTGCAGGTATTTTGCTCATCTCTGCAAACTCCGGCTGAGTGTGTGCCTCCACGCCTCCAGCATGAGCTGCTGTTGGAAACAAAAGGTCCCTTGCCAGTCGATCGTCCCTGACTGCCCCTGTTATTGCCCTTGAGTGCGCCATTAACAGGTGTTGATGGCCCCATTACTGGCCGCATTGTCCCTTGCAATGGTGTGAATCGCCGTTCAGCTTGCCATTGTCTCTGTCGAACTCCCCCTCTGGGTTCGACTACATGTTGGGGCATGCCCGACTGCCCTTGTCTGCCTGGAGAACTGTGTGCTGCTTTAACAATGTTGAATCTCTGTCCCAACCATTCCTTAACACAGTACCTCTCGTCTGTTCTGCTAGTGGCCATGCTCACGTGGTTTAAATCCCAGTTTCTTGTCGCCATTGATACATCCTTACTCACAGTATAAATGCACACGAGGCCCGTGCTTGAGAGGTCAGTCTGTGACCTGTCCTTTATTCCTTAGCACTCAAGTGCAGGAAGTGGGTGGAGCTTCCCCTTTTATCTCTGAAGGTCCAGATTAGGAGTGTCTCCCACAAGTTCACCACCTAGTGGTCATTGTTCTCACAGTGTACAACTTAGGTCAGATTATACATGGGTTACATTGCTGGTTGAATACATAACAGCCGCAGTCGGACTTGTCCCCTTTTTTTAAAGATGGTCACGATCACTGTATCTCTGAGATCTCCCGGGATGCTCTCCTCCCTCCAGATGAGAGAGATGAGGTTATGCATTCATGCCAATAGTGCCTCTCCACCATACTTCAGTGCCTCAGCAGGGATTTCATCTGCTCCTGATGCCTTGTTCTTGAGCACTTGCAGGGCTGGCGTTTTGATGAGATGGTGGCAGGTAGCATGGTGCGGGATGGAGTCGAGGACACTCGAGTCGCAGGCAGAGTCTCGGTTAAGGAGATCTTCGAAGTGCTCCTTCCAGCGGGCCCTGACTGCCTCAGTGTCCTTAATGAGTGTCTCTCCATTCTTGGCCAGCAGTGGGATGGGGCTTTTGGGTGCTTGGGCCGTAGGTGGTCTTGACTGCGCTGAAGAAACCTCGCACGTCATGGTTGTCGACCACCTGCTGGATCTCCTGAGCTTTCTCCACCCACCATCTATTCTTTAGGTCACGGGTTTTTTGTTGGACCTCGGCCTTCAGCCACCTGTAGAGCTGCTTTGCTGCTCCCGAATTGGGTTGCTGCTTTAAGTTCAGAAATGTCTTGCGCTTGCGGCTTATTAGCTCCTGGATCTCCTGGTCATTTTCGTCAAACCAGTCCTGGTGTTTCCTGGTTGAGTGACCGAGCGTCTCTTCGCAGACGCTGGTTATGGAGGCCTTGAGGGCAGAACAGGCACTGTGGGCATTCTGCATCTCAGGGTCAGCGAGGGTCGCCAGGTTGGCAGTGAGGCGCTGGCTGTATAGGGCTTTCCAGCAGTCGTCAGCTCCTGTCATGGCACGGGTGATGCACACGTCCTTGCGGTCCCTGACGTAGTCGAGCAGATGCCAGTGTTTGGAGTGAGGGTGTTGCCATGAAGCCTTGTACTTGTCCTTC
This sequence comes from Pristiophorus japonicus, assembly GCF_044704955.1. Lineage (NCBI taxonomy): Eukaryota > Metazoa > Chordata > Chondrichthyes > Pristiophoridae > Pristiophorus > Pristiophorus japonicus. Next base: position 3,268,188 of record NC_091986.1, read on the forward strand.
TGATGGAACAAGGTGTTGGTGAGCAAGGAAGGCAGCAAGATTGTCACTGATGTTCCAGCACATATTTCAGGATACAATCATTGCATTTTCTAGCTAATGTAGTTTGAGATCTATTTTAATTTCATTCGCTTAATTTGATTCATAATTTAAAAAAATATTTGTCAATGGTGTTGGTTGCCCTCTGTCAGGGACAGCTGCAAGGTTAAAGTATTTAATCCTGTGGGAGGTAGAGAGCTACAAAATGAACTACTCTGAACAGACATCGCCAATCCTAAACAAATCAAAGCCAACACTGGGGTGCTATAGACCGACAACAACAACAACTTTTATTTATATGGCGCCTTTAACGTATTAAAATATCCCAAGGCGCTTCACAGCAGTGTTACAAGACAAAACAGATAAATTTGAGCTGCATAAGAAGAAATTACGGCACATTACCAAAAGCTTGGTCAAAGAGGGAGGTTTTAAGGAGCGTCTTAAAGGAGGAAAGAGAGGCAGAGAGGCGGAGAGGTTTAGGGAGGAAGTTCCAGAGCTTGGGGCCCAGGCAGCTGAAGGCACGGTAACCGATGGTTGAATGATTATAATCAGGGATACTCAAGATGGCAGAATTAGAGGAGCGCAGATATCTCGTGGGGTTGTGGGGCTGGAGGAGATTACAGAGATAGGGAGGGGTGAGGCCATGGAGGGATTTGTAAGCAAGAATGAGAATTTTGAAATCGAGGTGTTCTTTAACCGGGAGCCAATGTAGGTCAGCGAGCACAGGGATGGTGGGTGACCAAGTCAACATAAGGAGGACAATTTGCTCTATGAAGGGATAAAAAGCCAGGAAAAGAGGGCTATTTTAATGGACCTCAATTAACCACCAATAAACTGAGAAAATTCAAGTTGTCTCGAGTCAGAGTTGGTAACTGTGATGCCTGTTTTTTGCAACACTGCATCACGGAAGCCATGAGAGGAAACACTAATATTGATCTATTATTCATCAATGGCTCAGGCAATGAACAGGAAGTGGAAGCCATAGTACCATAGGCGATAGTGACCACAGAATGATAGGCTCAGAATATCTTTGAAACTTGCGGCGAAACACCATTTATTGCCGACTTACAGTGCACAATTGAAGAAATTCGCGCATAAGTGACTTACACCATATTTTACGCTGCACCAGAGTTTCCGTAATCTTTTGCACTGCAGCTGGTAAATAGAGGGGAAAATTTAAAGGAGCGTTCAAAAAAACGTTAATAGAATTTTTTCAGTCAATTTTTTCCTCCATTACCTAGCAATATATTTCATTATGCCATACGAAATACAACTAATTTTCTTCAGATAGTTTTTTCTTGAAATGGTTTGCAGCGATTGACCTTAAATAATTTCTCTGCAGGAACAGAAATAAGGGTCGGACTCTTAATTTATTCAGTTTTTACTGGAGTGGTGGATGTAAAAAGCAAAATTGGAAAGATCTGAACAAAATTTGAGAACAAATAGAGATTGGATATTAAAAAAGGATTTTTTAAATCGAAGAATTAAAATCTCTTTTTTCTGGAGTTTATTTTAAAATGCCCCACTGGAGTGAATTATCCAGAGTGGTGTTCGACAGTGGAATGTGTTGGAATGAGTACTTGATATTTTTTTCATTCATTCACTGGCATTTATTTCCCATTCCTGATTTCCCTTGAGAAGGTTGCGTTGGGTTTCCTTCTTGAACCACTGCAGCCCGTGTGGTGAAGGTACTCCCACAATAATGATATGTAGGGAGTTCCAGGGTTTTCACCCAGCGGCAATGAAGGAACGGTGATCGATGTCCAAGTCAGGTTGGTGTGTGACTTGGAAGTGATGGTGTTCCAATGTGCCTGCTGCCTTCGTCCTTCTAGGTGACAGAGGTCACGGGGTCAGGTGCTTGGGAGGCCCTGTCAAAGAAGCCTTCGTGAGTTGCAGCAGTGAATCCTGCAGAAGAGACACACTGCAACCACGGTGCACCGATGGTGGAGGGAGTGAATGTCTAAGCTGTAAACACATAGACTGTTTATTGTAGTCCGCACAGATCACTTGCATTCTAATTTATTGAAGTTACTGTAACAGAATCTCCATTGTCTGCCTTATTAATTATGTGACAGAAGTTCTGCAGGACCACACCTTGTGTGAGACACAGCCCCATTGCACAGTCCACCTCCGGTTAAACACAAATCAACCTCAGAACCCAAGGAACATAGGGTTCGATTTATGATATTAATATTAATGCCTTCATTAACTTGCCTCGGGTATTTCTGCAGCTAAATTAATGTTTGGAGACTCTTGATTTCCCAGCTCCATTGTCAACCTAGAGTGGGGACCGTACCATTATACTGGATAATGGAGGTTCCACAGTAAACTAATCTCAATTCACATTGGAACTCATTTTTATACACACTTCCTCACAACTCTTCAGAACATCTCTCACAATTGGCAACTTATTTCAGTCATCTGTAAAATTTACTGTTTTAAAACTGCTGCTTTTTTCTCTCTTGTTTTGCTTTGCTCAACCTTTATCCATTTCTTCCCCTCACTTTAAAAACAATTCTGAGCACTTTTTTGAAAAAATCTGCATGTCTCTTTCCTCTCTCATCTCAAATCATCTTCCTCTGGCAAATCCAGTGATGAGAACACCAGTAAAAACTAATGCTTTGACCTCACATTTCACCAGAAACACGATGAACAAATTGATGCTGAATTGTTTATTATTAGTTTATAAGAACATAAGAAATAGGAGCAAGATCATGGCTAATCTGATCATGGACTCAGCTCCACTTCCCTGCCCGCTCCCCATAATCCCTTATTCCCTTATCGTTTAAGAAACTGTCTATTTCTGTCTTAAATTTATTCAATGTCCCAGCTTCCACAGCTCTCTGAGGCAGCAAATTCCACAGATTTACAACCCTCTGAGAGAAGAAATTTCTCCTCATCTCAGTTTTAAATGGGCGGCCCCTTATTCTAAGATTATCCCTCTAGTTCTAGTCTCCCCCATCAGTGAAACATCCTCTCTGCATCCACCTCGTCAAGCCCCCTCATAATCTTATACGTTTTGATAAGATCACCTCTCATTCTTCTGAATTTCAATGAGTAGAGGCCCAACCTACTCAACCTTTCCTCATAAGTCAACCCCTTCATCCCCAGAATCAACCGAGTGAACCTTCTCTGAACTGCCTCCAAAGCAAATATATCCTTTCGTAAATATGGAAACCAAAACTGCACGCAGTATTCCAGGTGTGGCCTCATCAATACCTTATATAGCTGCAGCAAGACTTCCCTGCTTTTATACTCCATCCTCATAAGAATCAACCATCATAGGAAATGGTATCAGAAGCAAAGCAGCTAGTGCGTTGTGTTCGGGGAAGAGCCGAGTTGGCTTGTGAAGATATTCTTTCATGAGACAAACCAACCTCCAGATGCCGCATGGGCAGGATTTGTTATTATCTGGTCGGCGCTTTCACTCTTTGCATTTAAGCTGGCACGCAGCTGTTGGGGAAAGAAAATGGGTCCTACATGGTGAAAGAAGGTGGTGGTGAAAGTCTAGACAATTGATCACTTAAGAGTTGTAATGTATGCCCCAGTGAGGATGCTCACCGGTTTGTAGAGATGTTGGGAGTGGCTGAGCCAGTCACGTGATGTTCACAAGACTCAATAAAACCCCAGCCAGTTGGATTCTGGGTATCCACGATGAGGCAGGTGGTTGTGAGCCTGGTGGATGAACTGGTAATGTGTATTGTGATTGTTAAACCTTTGCTAATAAACCAACTAATTCTTAATAGCAATATGTTGCTATGAATTCTCAAGCAAAGAACCTATGAAGCAAATACATTACAATAGTGAAAAACAGAAAATTATCACGAATCACTTAAACATAGAAATTGAAAAATGGGAAAAAGTAAATGGTGAATAACTGTTGCAAGATCAGGAATGTTGGGAGCAATGAAGCATTGTGAATAGTGAGATTATAGGTACTGGGATCTGCAGCATGTGGAGTTTCTAAATGCTCATTTCGAGGTAGAATGTGTACCTATAGATGTGACAGTGTGACAGTGGGTGATGTGTAATGAGAAGGGACTAATTAGCAATCTTGTTGTGCGAGGCCCCTTGGGGAAAAGTGACCATAATATGGTAGAATTCCTTATTAAATTGTAGAGTGACAAAGTTAATTCGGAAACTAGGGACTTGAACTTAAGGAAAGGTAACTTCGAAGGTATGAGGCGTGAATTGGCTAGAATAGACTGGCAAAGGATACTCAAAAGGTTGACGATGGATAAGCAATGGCAAACATTTAAAGATCACATGGATGAACTTCAGCAATTGTTCATCCCTGTCTGGAGTAAAAATAAAACTGGGAAGGTGGCTCAACCGTGGCTAACAAGGGAAATTAAGGATAGTATTAAAGCCAAGGAAGAGGCATATAGATTGGCTAGAAAAAGCAACAAACCTGAGGTCTGGGAGAAATTTGAATTCAACAGAGGAGGAATAAGGGTATAATTAGGAGGGGGAAAATAGAGTTTGAGAGGAAGCTTGCAGGGAATATAAAAACTGACTGCAAAAGCTTTTATAAATATGTGAAGAGAAAAAGATTAGTAAAGACAAATGTAGGTCCCTTGCAGTCGGATTCAGGTGAATTTATAATGGGGAACAAAGAAATGGCAGACCAATTGAACAAATACTTGGGTTCTGTCTTCACGAAGGAAGATACAAATAACCTTCCGAAGGTACTAGGGGACAGTGGGTCAAGTGAGAAGGAGGAATTGAAGGATATCCTTATTAGGCGGGAAATTGTGTTGGGGAAATTGATGGGATTGAAGGCCGATAAATCCTCAGGGCCTGATAGTCTGCATCCCAGAGTACTTAAGGAAGTGGCCCTAGAAATAGCGGGTGCATTGGTGATAATTTCCCAACAGTCTATCGACTCTCGAACAGTTCCTATGGACTGGAAGGTAGCTCATGTAACACCACTTTTTAAAAAAGGAGGGAGAGAAAACAGGTAATTATAGACCGGTTAGCCTGACATCAGTAGTGGGGAAAATGTTGGAATCAATCATTAAGGATGAAATAGCAGCACGTTTGGAAAGCAGTGACAGGATCGGTCCAAGTCAGCATGGATTTATGAAAGAGAAATCATGCTTGACGTATCTTCTGGAATTTTTTGAGGATGTAACTAGTAGAGTGGACAAGGGAGAACCAGTGGATGTGGTGTATTTGGACTTTCAAAAGGCTTTTGACAAGGTCCTACACAAGAGATTGGTGTGCAAAATCAAAGCACATGGTATTGGGGGTAATGTACTGATGTGGATAGAGAACTGGTTGGCAGACAGGAAGCAGAGAGTCGGGATAAACGGGTCCTTTTCAGAATGGCAGGCAGTGACTAGTGGAGTGCCGCAGGGTTTAGTGCTGGGCCCCAGCTCTTTACAATATACATTAACGATTTAGATGAAGGAATAGAGTGTAATATTTCCAAATTTGCGGATGACACTAAACTGGGTGGCGGTGTGAGCTGTGAGGAGGACGCCAAGAGGCTGCAGGGTGACTTGGACAGGTTAGGTGAGTGGGCAAATACATGGCAGATGTGGTGTAATGTGGATAAATTTTGAGGGCAAAAACACGAAGGCAGAATTATCTGAATGGCGGCAGACTAGGAAAAGGGGAGGTGCAACGAGACCTGGATGTCATGGTTCATCAGTCACTGAAAGTTGGCATGCAGGTACAGCAGGCGGTAAAGGCGGCAAATGGTACGTTGGCCTTCATAACTAGGGGATTTGAATATAGAAGCAGGAAGGTCTTAATGCAGCTGTACAGGGCCTTAGTGAGGCCTCACCTGGAATATTGTGTTTAATTTTGGTCTCCGAGTCTGAAGAAGTGCGTTCTTGCTATTGAGGGAGTGCAGCGAAGGTTCACCAGACTGATTCTAGGGATGGCTGGGCTGTCATATGAGGAGAGACTTCATCAACTGGGCCTTTATTCACTGGAGTTTAGAAGGATGAGGGGATCTCATAGAAACGTATAAGATTCTGACGGGACTGGACAGGTTAGATGTGGGAAGAATGTTCCCGATGTTGGGGAAGTCCAGAACCAGGGGACATAGTCTTAGGATAAGGGGTAGGCTATTTAGAACTGAGATGAGGAGAAACTTCTTCACTCAGAGAGTTGTTAACCTGTGGAATTCCCTACCGCAGAGCGTTGTTGATGCCAGTTCACTGGATATATTTAAGAGGGAGTTAGCTATGGCCTTTACGGCTAAAGGGTTCAAGGGGTATGGAGAGAAAGCAGGAAAGGGGTACTGAAGGAATGATCAGCCATGATCTTATTGAATGGTGGTGCAGGCTCGAAGGACCGAATGGCCTACTCCTGCACCTATTTTCTATGTTTCTATGTGACAAGTAATACTGTAATGCTAAAAATCCGACTGACCTAGAGGTATGACAGAATAGTGATGGCCAAATCAGGAGTGTGCCAAACACAGTGAATCTAATATATTACTATTGATATCCCATGGCATTGCAAATGGGTAATTGAAGCTGAGTGCAGTGTTCGGTGAGCCAGGGGTAGAGGGCAGTGCATAATTGGATCAGGGTTTGCAAATTGAATTTCGTCCTATTTTAAAGTCATGCATTCTGTCCGTATTTTTATGTAATACTTTGAACTAATATAATTATTTACTTAAATAGCAAAATGTACAGAAAACTGGAAAACAGGAAAGTAGAGTTGGTTGCAGTGCAGGAATTTCTCTGCAGTTTAAGCTGAGGACAAACGAGTTGCAAACTAAGACACTTCGGTGCTCCCAGTGGTGGGAGGCTGCAATTACAATGTCACAATGTTACATAGGCAGTTATCATTATAAATATGGATGTAAGATTTTATTGTAAGAAATTGTGACAGAATGGGCACCCAGACATCCGATTTTTAATATATTACAGATGAATTATACTTTCTTTTCATTCTTGATAAAATTAAACGTGGATCAAAGATCACAAAACAAGACCTTTTACTACAAAACATGTCCCAATTTCAAGTATTCGTACTTCATAAAGTGTTTTATTTGAATTGAAGTTAGTTTATAGCATTTGTTCACTTTTGTTATGAATTACAGAAGATAATGAATAAAATGAGACGATAAATTCTGAACAAAGTTTCTATACAATATCTGCCTCAACATGGAACAGTACTGTGGAGGCTCAGTCATTGAGTATATTCAAGACAGAAATCGATAGATTTTTGGATATTAAGGGAATCAAGGAATATGGGGATAGTGCAGGAAAGTTGAGTTGAGGTAGAAGATCAGCCATGATCCCATTGAATGGCGGAGCAGGCTCGAGGGGTCGTATGGCCGACTCCTGCTCCTATTTCTGATGTACTTATGTTCCTATTGCTTTTCCGATTTTCTCCCCTTCTTTTCTAACCAATTCCACAAGCACTAGTTGCTCTCTGGTTCCTCAACCGTGAATATTATTCATGCCTTGACAGTGAATATTGGCAAACTGTTAAACCACAAGGGAAAGCACAGCTGATCCCGTCCAAGGAACATAGGAAATGGTGTAGGCCATTCAGCCCCTTGAGCCTGATCTGCCATTAATTAGAATCATGGCTGATTTGTACCTGAACTCCATATCCTTTGCTCCATATCCCGAGATACCCTTATCGAACTAAAATCTATCGATCTCAGGCTAAAACATTTCAATTAACACTACACCCATAGCCTTCTGCGGAAACTCGTTCCAGATTTCTACGGTCATTTGTGTGAAAAGTGCTCGCTGATTTCACTGCTAGATGGCTAGCTCCAATTTTAAAATTATGTCCTCTTGTTCTGGGTTCTCCCAACAAAGGAAACAGTTTCTCTGTATCAACCTTTTTGATTGCAGTTATCATTTTAAATGCCTCAATTAAATCATTCCACAACCTTCTAAATTCAAGGGTTTACAAGCCAAGTTCATGCAACCTGTTCTCATAATTTAACATAAGAATATAAGAAATAGGAGCAGGAGTTGGCCATTTGGCCCCTCGAGCCTGCTCCACCATTCAATAAGATCATGGCTGATCTGATCATGGACTGAGCTCCTCTTCCCCGCCCACTTCAAGCCCTGGTCAAATTCTGGTGAATCAACTCTGTACCACTTCCAAGTGTAATACAGGTTGAGCATCCGAAATCCGGAAACCTCGGGACCAAGGCTATTCCGGATATTTCCGGATTTTGGAACGTCTTTGCCTGGGCCGAGATAGGTGGGGTCGGGCCGCCGAGGTAAGAGGGAGATGGGGGGGGGGGGTGGCGGGAGGCCGGGCGAAGTCAGGTCGGGCTGCCGAGGGCTGGGGCGAGGTCGGGCTGCCGAGGCGCGGGGAATCCTGATTTCGGAACATTTTCCGGTTTTTGGACAACCCCACCACGGATCAGCCTGGTGTCCGGATTCCGGAACATTCCGAGTTTTGGAGCACCGGGTTTCAGACACTCAACCTGTATATCTTTCCTGACTTTCAGTTCCCAAACTGAACGCAGTGTTCCAGATGGGCTCTGACCATGGCTCTACACTGAAGGATCACTTCTTCAATTTTGAATTACAACCTGCTGGAGATAAAGGCCAACATTCCAATAACCCTTTGGGCTACTCGTTGTAGCTTTTAGCTTTTAGCGATTTGTGCACATGGAGGCTTCCAACCCTATGCTCCCCCACAGCTCCGAACCTCTCAGCTTGAAGGAAATATTCCGATTTATCTTCAGATCCAAAGTGGATGCTGAATTCCATTCACCATATTGTTTCCCACACGCATCATCTGACCATGTCCCTTCTGAATCTCGAGTACTTTGGAAAATTATGATTAATGCATCCTCAATTTCCTCGCCTGTTTCTTTTAATACCTCATCCAACATCCACACACATCACTTCCAGCAGGGGTAATAATCGATGGTACGGTAGCACAGTGCTTGTGTTACTGGACCAGTAATCCCGAGGCCTGGGCGAATGATCCAGAAACACGAGTTCAAATCCCACCACGGCAGCTGGTTAAATTCAGTTCATTAACATGGAACAAAACGCTACCATCAGTAATGGCAAAAACCCATCTGGTTCACTAATGTCCTTTAGGGAAGGAAATCTGCCGCCCTTACCCAGTCTGGCCTATACGTGACTCCAGACCCACAGCAATGTGGTTGACTCTTCACTGCCTAGCAAGCCACTAAGTTGTGCCAAACCGTTACGAAAAACAATAACAATAGTAATAAAAGTAGATGAACTAAGGGACACCCTGCTCAGTCGACCCGGCAAAGTCCTCCTCACCAACATCTGGGGACGTGCCTAAATTGGGAGAGCTGTCCCACAGACTCGTCAAGCAACAGCCTGACACAGTCTTACTCACAGAATTATACCTTTCAGCCAATGTCCCAGACTCCTCCATCACCATCCCTGGGTATGTCCTGTCCCACCGGCAGGACAGACCCACCAGGGGTGGCGTCACAGTGGTATACAGTCGGGAGGGAGGGGCCCTGGGAGTCCTCAACATTGACTCTGGACCCCATGAAGTCTCATGGCTTCAGGTCAAGTATGGCCACGGAAAGCTCCTGCTGATTACCACCTACCGCCCTCCCTCAGCTGATGAATCAGTATCCTCCATGTTGAACACCACTTGGAAGAAGCACTGAGGGTAGCAAGGGCACAGAATGTACTCTGGGTGGGGGACTTCAATGTCCATCACCAAGATGACTCGGTAGCACCACTACTGACTGAGCTGGCCGAGTCCTGAAGGACATAGCTGTCAGACTGGGCCTGCGGCAGGTGGTGAGAGAACCAACACGAGGAAAAACCTACTTGACCTCGTCCTCACCCATCTACCTGTCGCAGATGCATCTGTCCATGACAGCATTGGTAGCGGTGATCACCGCACAGTCCTTGTGAAGACAAAGTCCCGTCTTCACACTGAGGACACCCTCCATCGTGTTGTGTGACACTACCACTGGGCTAAATGGGATAGATTCAGAACAGATCCTGCAGCTCAAAACTGGGCCTCCATGAGGCACTGTGGGCCATCAGCAGCAGCAGAATTGTATTCCACCACAATCTGTAACCTCATGGCCCGGCATATCCCTCACTCTACCATTACCGTCCAACCCTGGTTCAATGAGGAATGTAGAAGAGCATGCCAGGAGCAGCACCAGGCGTACCTAAAAATGAGGTACCAACGTGGGGAAGCTGCAACACAGGACTACATGCATGCTAAACAGCGGGAGCAGCATGCTATAGACAGGGCTAAGTGATCCCAGAATCAATCGATCAGATCAAAGCTCTGGAGTCCTGCCACATCCAGTTGTGAATGGTGGTGGACCATTAAACAACTAATGGGAGGAGGAGGCTTCATGAATTTCCCCATCCTCAATGATGGTGGAGCCCAGCACATGAGTGCAAAAGACAAGGCTGAAGCGTTTACAACCATCTTTAGCCAGAAGTGCCGAGTGGATGATCCATATCGGCCTCCTCCTGAGGTCCCCACTATCACAGAAGCCAGTCATCAGCCAATTTGATTCACTCGTGAGATCAAAAAACGGCTGAGCCCAATGGGCCCTGACAACATGTCGTGCTGAAGACTTGTGCTACAGAACTAGCTGCGCCTCTAGCCAAGCTGTTCCAGTACAGCTATAACCGACAATGTGTCCACAAAAAGCAGGACAAATCCAATTCAGCCAATTACCGCCCCATCAGTCTACTCTCAATCATCAGCAAAGTGATGGAAGGTGTCATCGACACTGCTATCAAGCGACACTTACTCACCAATAACCTGCTCACCGATGCTCAGTTTGGGTCCCGCCAGGACCACTCGGCTCCAGACCTCATTACAGCCTTGGTCCAAACATGGACAAAAGAGCTGAATTCCAGAGGTGAGGTGAGAGTGACTGCCCTTGATATCAAGGCAACATTTGACCGAGTGTGGCATCAAGGAGCCCCAGTAAAACTGAAGTCAATGGGAATCAGGGGGAAAACTCTCCACTGGCTGGAGTCATACCCAGCACAAAGGAAGATGTTTGCTGGAGGTCAACCATCACAGCCCCAGGACATCGCTGCAGGAGTTCCTCAGGGCAGTGTCCTAGGCCCAACCATCTTCAGCTGCTTCATCAATGACCTTCCCTCCATCATAAGGTCAGAAGTGGGGATGTTCACTGATGGTTGCACAGTGTTCGGTTCCATTCGCAACCCCTCAGATAATGGAGCAGTCCGTGACCACATACAGCAAGCCCTGGATAACACTCAGGCTTGAGCTGATAAGTGCCAAGTAACATTCGTGCCACACAAGTGCCAGGCAATGACTATCTCCAACAAGCGAGAGTCTAATCACGGCCCCTTGACATTCAACTGCATTACCATCGCCGAATCCCCCACCATCAACATCCTGGGGGTCACCATGGACCAGATACTGAACTGGACCAGCCACATAAATACTGTGGCTCCAAGAGCAGGTCAGAGGCTGGGTATTCTGCGGCGAGTGTCTCACCTCCTGACTCCCCAGAGCCTTTCCACCATCTACAAGGCACAAGTCAGGAGTGTGATGGAATACTCTCCACTTGCCTGGATGAGTGCAGCTCCAACAACACTCAAGAAGCTCAACACAATCCAGGACAAAGCAGCCCACTTGGCACCCCATCCACCACCTTCAACACTCACTCCCTCCACCACCGGCGCACCGTGGCTGCAGTGTGTACCATCTACAAGATGCACTGCAGCAACTCGCCAAGGCTTCTTCGGCAGCACCTCCCAAACCTGCGGCCTCTTACCGCCTAGAAGGACATGGGCAGCAGGCGCATGGGAACACCACCACCTCCACGTTCCCCTCCGAGTCACACACCACCTTGACTTGGAAATATATCGGCCGTTCCTTCATCGTCGCTGAGTCAAAATCCTGGAACTCCCTCCCTAGCTGCACTGTGGGAGCACCTTCACCACATGGACTGCAGCGGTTCAAGAAGGCGGCTCACAACCACCTTCTCAAGGGGCAATTAGGGATGGGCAATAAATGCCAGCCTTGCCAGCGATGCCCACATCCCATGAACGAAAAAACAAAAATCAGGATAGGGAACCCCCCTGACTGACATTTGCTTCCTTAACCCAGGGTGCGGAGATGAATTATAGCATCTCTCCCTGGATCCCAGCGGGTAACAAATAACTCAGCAGAGAGTGCTGATGAAACCTGGGGCTTTGCCGGGGTAGCATTGCTCAGATATTCATGAACTAAACCTGCTGAGCCATCAGAGGAGCAGTAATACATTTTCACAGATGAAATGTTGAATCAGAAAGATGAAATGCTCAATCATGAAGTGTTCTCAAGCATTTATATATATATATATATATATATATAAAATGGCAAACCAACCATCCTAAATCTGTGCTTCATGGTGCAGTACATTAAAACTTGTCACATCGCAAATGAAACATCAACATCAATCAGAAGTACGATGTCAAAAGTTATTTAATGAATTGCATCCATCATACGTTCTTGAATTCTGAAACCTGCCCTTGAAAAAAATGACAGAGGAGATAAGGTTCTGCAGGTTGTAACGTTGCAACAATGCACAGGTCGTTGTAATCAACATATGCAGACAAACAGGAAGACAGACTTGCATTTCTATCGCGCATTTCATAACCTCAGGACATCCCAAAGTATTTTACAGCCAATGAAGTACTTTTGGAGTGTAGTCACTATTGTAATGTGGAAAACGTGGCAGCCAATTTGCGCACAGCAAGCTCCCACAAATAACAATGTGACAATGAGCAGATAATCTGTTTTTGTTATGTTGATTGAGGGATAAATATTGGTCCCAGGACACTGGGGATAACTCCCCTGCTCTTCTTCGAAATTGTGTCATGTGATCTTTTACTCCCATCTAAGAGGACAAATGAGGTCTCGGTTTAACGTCTCATCCGAAAGACGGCACGCACCTCAGACAGTTCAGCTCTCCCTCAGCACTGCACTGGGAGTGTCCGCCTAGATATTGTGCTCATGTCTCTGGAGTGGGACCTGAACGACCAAGAGTGCTATCACTGAACCACTGTATGGCAGTATGAGGTTTTGCAACAAATCACAAATAGGTTTTGCAAAATCATTCACATTCACCTGAAACATTCTTTCATTTTCAAGATGTTACACAGTCAGGTTGTGATAGAAGCTTCACAGACACTGCTTTGTGTAACGTGGTACTCTGAGCTTTTAATTACTGTACACAACAAGGAAATGTATGTCAGGTCTAAACCTATACATCGTCTCTGCATATCACAGAAGAAGTTCTCAGCTGAGCTGAGAAATACTGTCCTGGCCTCAATGAATGTACATTTCAATTCAAATTCTGTCTCAGTCTCTCATGTGCCTTTTAGCACTGGGCAGAAAATGAAGGGCAAACCTTAATAAATAGCTACCTGGTTTAAAATATATACATACATTTCTACATGCATACATACATACAGCTTCTTTATTTATGTTATTTTATTTCATGATTTTGTTTGTTACAAATTAATGATGCTGTCAAATATTTATATTTGCATGAGTATCACCCTCACCAAATCCCGCTTACCCATCACCTGTGCTCGCTGACCAACACTGTCTCGTGGGCTGGCAACAACACCTCAATTTTAAAATTCTCATCCTTATTTTCAAACCCTTCCATGACCTCATCCCTCCCTATCTCTGTAATTCCCTCCAGCCCGACAAGCATCCGCGATCCCTGCGTTTCTCCAAATCCTATCCAAAACTTCCGTATCCTCGATTTTAATTGTTCCAGCATTGCTAGCCGTGCCTTCAGTTGTCCAGACCCTAAGCTCTGGAATTCTCTTCTTAAACCCATCTGCCTCGCTATCTCTCTCTCCTCCTTGAAGAAACTACTTAAAATCTACCTCTTTGACCAAGCTTTTGGTCATCAGCCCTAACGTGTGCGGCTCGGTGTCAAATGTCGTTTTCTAATACTCCTGTGAAGCGCCTTGGGATGTTTTACTATGTTAAAGGTGCTATATAAATGCAAGTTTTTGTTGTTGAATGCATTTTTTTAAAATAACCCCCGCCCCCAACCGATCTTGTGTATTTTTTTCTCTCTCCTTGTCTCTAATAGCAGCTGGTAATTATCCCACCATTCACACCCTATCTAGACTAATCTTCTTCGAACTCCTGCCATTACCATCTCCAGTCAACCCATCATCCCTTTTGTCTCTCTAATCTCTCCTGTCTTCCACCCTATCACAGACCTTCCCTTTTGCTCTTTCCTCCCCTCCCCTCCCCCTTTCAGTGCTGGTGAAAAATCTGCTCTTTCCGAACACTCTCCAGTTCTGACGAAGGGTCACCGACCCGAAATGTTAACCCTGCTTCCTCTCTCCACAGATGCTGTCTGACCCGCTGAGTATTTCCAGCATTTTCTGTTTTTATTTCGGATTCCGGCATCCGCAGTATTTTGCTTTTGTGCCGTGGTTCAAGATTTTGTTTGGTCGACTTAAAACACAATCGGCTATGGGGAAATCTTATTCAAACTATTCGTATAAACAATTTGCTCGTTCACAGACACTACAGATTTTTAAAAACTTGTATCACTATAAAAACAAATGAGTTTAACAAAAGACAGCGGGCAGGAGTTTCTGCTGGGTGGTGCTAGCTTTTCAGCATAATTCGCCCGAAATCGCCCAAAACTGGTACAGAAGATAGAGGAATTTCAAACACAAATTATGTGCAGCGGAGATCAGGCAATGGTGATCTTGTGCACTGGTTTTAAAATATCGCGCCCAAGCCAGACCCGCCCACAACACTGGCCACGCCCCCAGATTGAATAAATCACCATGGTGAGTTTCCGCTAATTACACCTGTTTACGATCCTCCGAGGAGGCTCTTAAAATTGATCTGGTTTGTTTTTTTTGGTGCAAGGACATTAATAAGCAGTTTAAAAATGTTGAAATCTTTTTTTAATTTACTGTACACCAATCTAACTAGTAAATGGTTCCTATATGCTTGTGTGAAAGTCATTTTCAGTTATTCTAAAATTAATTTACTCACAGGTGGTGGACTGGACACACTGATGGAAAATGTTTCTTGTTTGTGATAAACTCATTTTCAACCGAATTAATCAAACCGGAGGTTACCGCTCCGAAATACATAAAGAAATATGTTTTAAACACATTTTCTTTATTAAATTATATTCTAAAACGTTGTTCGATTGCACTAGTTCACGTTAGAATTTATGTTTGGTGATGAGGGAATGAGTTTGAGCAAAAACAACATCCTAACAATTTTGAGCGGAAACTTTCGCCGGGCAGTTTCTCTCCCAAAAACAGCTGTACCGCCAAGAAAATTGCCGAGAACCTGCCGAAAATGAGTGTGAAAGTTTAGCCCAATATGTCCAAATGCTCTTGATCTTTTACGATCCTCTATCGATCCCGTCGCACGAGCACAACTCCGCCCACAATAATGGGCCCACTCCCAAGTTACAGAGCCTTATACGCAAGTGCCCTGCATCTGCTCAGAAGCTCTCTTCAAATTGCGACTAGATCAAGGACAAAGTCACCTTTCTGGTGTTTTATTGCAATGTTCTGAGCGAACTTTTAGAATTTACCCTCCCCGAGACCTCCATAGCATTTTTCCATTTCTTTAAATGCATTTTTATGGAATTAGTCCGAGTCATATTAAAAATAGAAACCTTCACCCGATTGCAAGTTCTTAAACACGTGCGTTTAAATTTCATGAATGATGTTGAATGAGTTCGAACTTTTCAGACTTAAAGGAGAAAGGTTTGAGTTTAACACTTCCCTTGGTCCACGAATGTTTGTTAATTTACACCTATTTTTATGGCATATGCTAATGATAAGGAAATTTGAGCGTAATTTGATGCTGGCAGAATGGTGCAGCAATGGATGGTAATTTTGGATGTATTGTCTGGGCTGTCCCCCGAAGGGAATTCCAGGCCCCTCTGTTTGAAACACAGGCTGCCAACAGCAACAAGATTTGTGGTAGATTCTCTCTCCAATCAATTAGATTTCTCAACGACACATGGTTGGAGGCAACGTCCAGAACACAAAGGCGGCTCCAAATAAATTGACAACTGATGATACAATAGTTTTTTTGTTCAGAGTGCAAATATTTTAGACAAAGTAAATGTTAAACCCTATCCTCATACTTCTGAATTGAATGTTTAGAATACAAAGATATTGACAATGAAAAATAAATTGCATTGTTGGCATAGAATCATGGAATGGTTACAGCACAGTAGGAGGCCATTCGGCCCGTTGAGTCCGTGCTGGCTCTCTGCAAGAGCACTTCAGCCGGTCCCACTCCCCCACCCTTTCCCCGCAGCCCTGAATTTTTTTTCCTTCAGATAATTATCCAACTCCCTTTTGAAAGCCATGATTGAGTCTGTCTCCATCTCCTTCTCAAGCAGTGCATTCCAGATCCTAACCACTCGCTGCGTAAAAAGTTTCTCCTCATGTCGCCTTTGGTTCTTTTGCCAATCGCCTTAAATCTGTGTCCTCTGATTCTCGACCCTTCCGCCAATGGGAACAGTTTCTCTCTATCTACTCTGTCCAGATCCCTCATGATTTTGAACACCTCAATCAAATCTCCTCTCAATCTTCTCTGCTCCAAGGAGAACAAGTCCCTCATCCCTGGAACCATCCCTGTAAATCCTTTCTACACTCTCTCCAAGATCTTCACATCTTTCCTAAAGTGCGGTGGCCAGAATTGGACACAATACTCCAGTTGAGGTTGAATCTTCCTTTGTGATGGCTGAGTTTTTGGTCTGCATATCAGTCACCATCATAGCTACGTTCCATTCCGAGGTGGATGCAATATCTTGCGGAGTGTTGAAGGAAGTTGAGGAGGCTGCTCAAGTGGAAGGGTATTCCACATGTTTCAAGGACACCCTCAAAGCCTCCCTGATAAAATGCAACATCCCCACCGACACCTAGGAGTCCCTGGGCAAAGACCGCCCTAAGTGGAGGAAGTGCATCCGGGAGGGCGCTGAGCACCTCGAGTCTCATCGCTGAGAGCATGCAGAAACCATGCGCAGGCAGCGGAAGGAGCGTGCGGCAAACCAGACTCCCCACCCACCCTTTCCTTTAACCACTGTCTGTCCCACCTGTGACAGAGACTGTAATTCCCATATTGGCCTGTTCAGTCACCTGAGAACTCACTTTGAGTGGAAGCAAGTCTTCCTCGATTTCGAGGGACCAACTATGATATTAGTGGGAGAGCACTTGGGTGCCAGTGATCATAATTCAGTCAGATTCAAGGTAGTTATGGATAAGGACAAGGAGAGACCAAGAATAAAAGTCCCACATTGGGGAAAAGCTAACTTTGCTAAGTTGAGAAGTGATTTGGCCACAGTGGACTGGAAACAGCTACTTGTGGGTAAATCAGTGTCGGAACAGTGGGAGGCATTCAAGGAGGAGATCCGGAAGGCTCAGGCCAAACATGTGTCCTTAAAGAAAAAGGGTGGGAATAATAATTCTAGAGCTCCCTGGATGTCTAGGGACTTACAAGGGAGGATAAAAGGGAAGTTTATATCATATACCGACAGCTAAATACTGTAGAATATCTGGAGGAATATAGGAAGGTCAGAGGTGAAATTAAAAAGGATATTAGAAATGCTAAGCGAGAGCATGAAAAATTCTTGGCAAGTAAAATCAAGGAAAAGCCAAAGATGTTCTATAAATATATTAACAGCAAGAGGATAACTAAAGAAGGGATAGGGCCTATTAGAGACCACAAGGGTAATGTGTGTATGGAGGCAGAAGATGTTGGTATGCTTCTTAATGAATACTTTGGGTCTGTTTTCACAAAGGAAAGGAGCAATGCAGATATTCCTATTATAGAATCAGAGAAATTTACAGCATGGAAGGAGGCCATTTCAGCCCATCATGTCTGCGCTGGCTAACAAAGAGCTATCCAGCCTAATCCCACTTTCCAGCTCGAGGTCCGTAGCCCTGTAGGTTATGGCACTTCAAGTGCACATCCAGGTACTTTTTAAATGTGGTGAGGGTTTCTGCCTCTATCACCCTTTCAGGCAGTGAGTTCCAGACTCCCACCACCCTCTGGGTGAAGAAATTTCCCCTCAAATCCCCTCTAAACCTTCTACCAATTACTTTAAATTTATACTCCCTGGTTGTTGACCCCTCTGCTAAGGGAAATAGGCCCTTTCTATCCACTATATCCGGGCCCCTCATAATTTTATACACCTCAATGAGGTCTCCCCTCAGCCTCCTATGTTCCAAGGAAAACAAACTCAGCCTGTCCAATCTGTCCTCATAGCTTAGATTCTCCACTCCCGGCAACATCCTCGTAAATCTCCTCTGTATCCTCTCCAGTGCAATCACGTCCTTCCTGTAATGTGGTAACCAGAACTGCACGCAGTACTCCAGGGGTGACCTCACCAGTGTTTTATACAGTTCAAGCATAACCTCCCTGCTCTTGTATTCTATGCCTCGACTAATAAAGGCAAGCATTCCGTATGGCTTCTTAACCACCTTATCTACCTGGCCTGCTACCTTCAGGGATCTGTGGACATGTACTCCCAGGTCCCGTTGCTCCTCTACACTTCCCAATGTCCTACCATTTAATGTGTATTCCCTTTCCTTGTTAGCCCTTTGCAAATGCATCACCTCACACTTCTCTGGATTAAATTCCATTTGCCACTGTTCTGCCCACCTGACCAGTTCATTGATATCTTCCTGGAGTCCACAGCTTTCTTCTTCATTATCAACCTCACAGCCGATTTTAGTATCATCTGCAAACTTCTTAATCATACTCCCTATATTCAAGTCTAGATCATTGATGTATATCACAAAAAGCAAGGGACCTAGTACTGAGCCCTGCGGAACCCCACTGGAAACATCCTTCATCACAAAAACACCCATCAACCTTTGCTTCCTGCCTCTGAGCCAATTTTAGATCCAACTTGCCACTTTGCCTTGGATCCCATGGGCTTTTAATTTCGTGACCAGTCTGCCATGTGGGACCTTATCAAAAGCTTTGCTGTAATTACTGGCCTGTAATTACTCGGTCTATCCCTTTCTCCCTTCTTAAACAAAGGTACAACGTTAGCAGTCCTCCAGTCCTCTGGCATCACACCTGAAGCCAAAGAGGATTGGAAAATGATGGTCAGAACCTCTGCTATTTCCTCTTTTGCTTCGCTTAACAGTCTGGGATACATTTCATCTGGGCCTGGGGACTTATCCACTTTCAAAGCTGCTAAGGGGTCGGAGAGGGCTTGGGTCGGGGGTTGGTAGTGGATCCGGCTGGGTGGGTGGGGGGGGGGTGGGGAGGCGAGGTGGAGAAAGAATCGGGACGGATGATTGGGTGGGCGGGGATGGGACAATTGTGGCCAGCCACTGGAGGATTATTGGGTGGGGAGTAAATCAGGGCTGGTCACTCAAGGATCGTGGCCGGCCTGGGCATAATCGGTGGGAGGTGTGCGGAGCGATCGGAGGCCCGTGAGGGGGTCCCCAATTGCAGAGGATGGGTTAGGTGGGTGTATAGGCACTTAGCTCCTGGGTCCAGCAGTCCCCTCCTTGCTGTAACTGCCGGGATTCACAAATTGTGTCAAACCCGTCCACATGCAGTTAAATTCAAAATTCAAAAAGTAGCCTCCAGCCTCAGTATAAGAGTTAAATTGACCTTCTGCGCCCCGGGAGCAGGTTGGTCGCTCACCCCCGTTAAAACCAGAACTGGGCGGGTTGGAGGCGGGATCAGGTCGGGATTCCCACTTTTAACACTCTAACAATTTGTCCCGAGTATCTCTTGGAACCATACAGCTCTGCAAGGTTATTCAGATCTTTCTGATATTGTAACAACAACAACTTGTATTTATATAGCACCTTTAACGTAGTGAAATGTCCCAAGGCGCTTCACAGGAGTACTATGCGATAAAAATTTGGCACCGAGCCACATAAGTAGAAATTAGCGCAGGGCTTGATCAAAGAGGGAGGTTTTAAGGTGCGTCATGAAGGAGAAGAGAGAGGTAGAGAGGCGGAGAGGTTTAGGGAGGGAGTTCCAGAGCTTGGGGCCCAGGCAGCTGAAGGCACGGCCACCGATGGTTGAGCAAATACTGATTTTGCAGGCTTTGCTCTGCAACAGATTACAGATCTATCATCGTAGAGTATCTGTATTATAAGTCTACAGGTGATTACTTGTTAAAGCACAGTGTAGCAGCAACATTTGAATGATAGGCTTTGAATGGTTCTCATGCTGGTTAAACACCTGGGTCTTTTGGGTTTGTGAGCACACAGGAGATGTTCAACACACACTGGACAAATACTGGAGAAACAGCATCATTGTTCTGGATTGCGGTAAAGGAGAAGCTGCGTATGACTCTTTTCGAACGTGCTCTTTTGTTGTTAGAATATGCTCTTTTCGAACATTCGCCAGTTCTGACGAAGGGTCATCGACCCGAAGCGTTAACCCTGTTTCTCTCTCCACAAATGCTGCCTGACCTGCTGAGTATTTCCAGCATTTTCTGTTTTTATTTCAGATTCCAGCATCGGCAGTATTTTGCTTTGTGTAGTTGTGTATGACCACAGGGACCAATCAGCTAAAAGAGCCACATTGGGAAAGCGTCCCCAGCGATCAACATAGATGGCCTCCATCTTTTACAGTCAATGACAGTGGAAGACCAATTGTTGGTTCATTTAATCAGAAAAAGGCTTTCAGTGCACACACAGACTTCTCTCTCTTCAGTCAGTGAGTGCCAGAGACACCAGAACAGCACAGTACATCGATATTTGTGCTAACTGGAAAACTGTGTCAGTTAGCTCAAGAACAGCTAGCTTGAAAGTGAATTTTCACTTAGAATGGAGGCAGAGGTTCCTTTTATTATTTTACAGGTACACGGCGTGTCGGAACTTGAGGAATCTCGCTGCAAGAGTTGCACTTTGTTGGACAGGAGGATTGCACAGAACGGTGTGTATGACATGGCGGTATCCATTGTATACAACAATGGTTCTGTTACAATCCCACAGTCACGCTATCGTTGACCCAGGTATTGGACAGTAAAGGTACCTTATTGTGGATGTGGGGAGTGCTTACAGCATAAACCAATGATGCCAAACCGGAAGGGTATCGAGTGCAGGACCCACAAAACCTGTAACAGTGATATTACAGGACAAAGGTGTAATGTCTGCCCTCGTGAGGATGCTCACCGCTGGTGGGGCTGTTGAGTTGGGAGTGGCTTAGCCAGTCACGTTTTGTTCACAAGACTTAATAAAACCCCAGCCAGTTGGGTTTGGGGGATCCACGATGGGGCAGGTGGGTGTGAGCCTGGTGGATGAACTGGCAATGTGTAGTGTGATTGTTAAACCTTTGCTAATAAACCAACTGGTTCTTAAGAGCAAGGTGTTGTGATTAATTCTTAAGCAAAGAACCCATGAAGCAAATACATTTAAAAAGGCAATTTATTTACATTTTTAGATTTAAATAGCTGATGGATGTGAGAGAGTGTCAATTTTCTCTCTTGAAGACATGAGAGATTTTCATTTAGGTCGAGCATATTGGTGGCATGCACTCTGCACAGGGTGACACGACTTGGCTGGAACTGTATGTGCTTGAAGAGAAAAGAGGAGATGGGAAAGAAGGAAGCTGGCCCCAGCCGAGGGCTTGTCCACTTATCCTTCTATTAGTCTCCATTGTATTGACTTATACATTGACTGGCAGCGACACAAAATGAACGGCAGGACCATACTAGTACGATAGGCAAAATGGCATCACCTTTTAAATCAGGACAGGTTGGTAAAAAATTTTCCCCCATCTGTTCTGGCAGAGAATCTGCTTCTGGGGTCAGCGAGCAGACGCAGCATATCACGTCCATCGACCCTACCCCGGCAAGCAACAGCACAGGTACAGACACTGTGGGAGAGTAAATCTGAGAGCAGTGCACTGGGTGACATGCAGCGGACAGCTGTGCAAGAGCAGCTGGAGTTGGCAAGGGAGAAGCAGGAAGCAGATGGCCGGAAAGTGAAATGGTACGCCATCAGCAGCTGACGGGGGCAAAGACCCTGATCTCTCGGATAGATTTGAAAAAGGCGCTTTCTGAACATGGAAGATGGCTGAAATCACTGGGGAGCGTGCCGAGGAGTTTCCATTACATGACAGCGAGTGTGGCAGAGTCAACGACTCACGTGTGGTTTGCTGATGCATGGATTAGAAGCCCCGCGGCCCAGCTTGCAGTCAGTGAGAATTCCAGGGATAGCTGCACAACAATCATCATCATAGGCAGTCCCTCGGAATCGAGGAGGACTTGCTTCCACTCCCAAAGTGAGTACTTTGATGGCTGAACAGTCCGATACGAGAGCCACAGACCCTGTTACAGATGAGACAGACATTCGTCGAGGGACGGGGTCAGTGGGGCTGGTTTGCCGTGCGCTCCTTTCGCTGCCTGCGTCTGGCCTCTTCATGCTCTTTGCGTTGAGTCGCGAAGAGCTCAACGCCCTCCCGGATGGACTTTCTCCACCTCGGGCGGTCTGCGGCCAGGGTCTCCCAGGTGCCAGTGGTGATGTCGCACTTTACCAGGGAGGCTTTGAGAGTGGTCCTTATAACGTTTCCACTGTCCTCCTTTGGCTCGTTTACCATGAAGCAGCTCCGCATAAAGCATTTGCTTAGGGAGTCTCGTATCTGGCATGCGAACTATGTGGGCTGCCCAGCGAAGCTGGTCGAGTGTGGTCAGTGCTTCAATGCTGAGGATGTTAGCCTGGTCGAGGACACTGATGTTGGTGCGCCTGTCCTCCCAGGGGATTTGCAGGATCTTGCGGCGACATTGTTGGTGGTATATCTCCAGCAACTGGAGGTGTCTTCTGTACATCGTCCATGCCTCAGATCCATACAGGAGGGCGGGTATTACTACAGCCCTGTGGACCATGAGTTTGGTGGTAGAGTTGAGGGCCTGGTCTTCAAACACTCTTTTCCTCAGAGGCACAACAAGCCCTCTACTGCAAAGGACTTAATGCCAGCATCTCTTGCAACGCTGTATTACACATCTCGGGCTGCAGTACCAGCTCCTTCTGCAAATGGTCTGTTGATCCTGCACAGGTTTTGGCTCCGATTGTATATGAGTTCGCAAGCTGGGTGATTGAGATGGGTGTAGAAAGTATGAAGTTGCCATCAATTCAGACGCAGGCAGAGCCAAATCAACAGCTGTGGAGTTAAGTCAACTATTTACTCAACCTTGTCCAAAAATAAGCACTCTCGATGGAAAACTACACATTCACATTTACAAAAGTATGATCAGTATATTCAAGATCGATAGATTTTTGGATATTGAGGGAATCGAGGGATGTGGAGATAGTGCGGGAAAGTGGAGTTGAGTGAGAATATCAGCCATGATCCTATTAAATGGCGGGGCAGGCTCGAGGGTCCAAATGGCCGACTCCTGCTCCTATTTCTGATGTTCTTGTGTTAAAAGGCTGACTGGATTGAGTTCTCTTAAAACCTGGTATGGAAAAAATCCCTCAAGAATTAATTTAATTGCAGTGACAGTCCCTGCTTTTTATGAAAATATATAAACCCATTCTTTGAGCTTTACTGGAAAAAAATCGACTACTGCCGGACCAAGAAGCTGAAGAAAGTATCAAAGAATTAACGATGAAAAAATAACGTTTTGCAAAGGAACAGAATCTAAACTTTTAAACAGAATGATAAATCCTGACATTGACTCAGATAAAGTTTCAACAAACATAAAATGGTTTCTTCTCATGCTGATTGTGAGCAGTGATCAGCTTTTCATTATAACACAAATGCTAATCCATTCATGACCAGTTTAGTCATTTTGGATACAGTACTGTTTTCATTGAAAATCGAATGTTGTATCCAAGTTCACCATAAATAGGAACTTTGGTGGACAAAATTCCTCTGGTCTCTATTGGTAGCAACAATATAGATAGCTTTTGAAACTGTTGGAAGTAGTAATAGGCTCCCTGTTCGCAGTTTGCTGCTAATTCCTAGGATTAACAAATAGCTAATTAAGAAACTGTTTTGTGCTTGTTAATGGCCAATCAAGATAAACCTTGCGTGTAATTACATCGAAGTTTTAGTGGTGACAGTGTTGACGAGATCGTTGATGAGAGTGGTGAATGCATGAAATAATCATTAATCACAATGTAATCCCAATTTCTGCTTGCCACTTCATTGTTACATCATAGAGAACTGTGAGGTATTACATTTTGGAAAAATGAGGTTGATTATTACTTGAAAAATAAGAATCTAAGTTGGGCAGAGAAGCAAAGGGATCTGGGAGAACAAATACACAAATGATTAAACGTTGCGACACAGGTCAATGAGGTCATATCAAAAGCAAACCAAGAACTAGGGTTCATTTTGAGAAGTCAGAATTGAAAAGTAGGGAAGTTATGCTAAACCTGTATCGAACCTTGGTTAGACCACACGGAGTACTGCGTACAGTTCTGGTCGCCATATTATAAACAGGATATAGAGGCACTGGAGAGGGTGCAGAGAAGATTGACAAGGATGATACCAGAAATGCGAGGGTATACATATCAGGAAAGGATAAACCGGCTGGGTCTCTTTTCTCTTGAAAAGGGACGGCTGGCAGGTTACCAAATAGAGGTCTTCAAAATTATGAAAGGTTTTGATCAAGTGGAGACAGAATGTTTCCACTTGTGGGGAAGAGCATAACTAGAGGCCATCGATATAAGATAGTCACCAAGAAATCAAATCGGGAATTCAGGAGAAACTTCTTTACCCAGAGAGGGGTGAGAATGTGGAACTCGCTGCCACAGGGAGGGGTTGAGGCGAATAGTATCGATGTATTTAAGGGGAGGCTAGATGAACATATGAGGGAGAAGGGAATAGAGGGTTATGCTGATAGATTTAGATGAGGAAAGACGGGAGGAGGCTCGAGTGGAGCATAAACGCCGGCATGGACTGGTTGGGCTGAATGGTCTGTTTCTGTGGTGTATATCCCGTGTAATCATTGTCCTTAAATGATAGCCTAAATTTTCTGCTCTCAGATGCCTATTCTACTGGTGTAAATCAGTCTGCTAGGAGCAGAAAATGAAGTTACGTCCTGCTGAAACTCCACCCACTTTTGGTGCATTCACGTTTTGAGGGATTAAGGACCAGGCACTTGCCTCGGACAGATGGAAGCTAAATTTTAATATTAATTTGGAGACAGGAGCAGCCTACCTGCCATTTTCCAACATTTGGCATGCAAAACAGCCTTTCCAAATGATGCAGTGTGAAACATGGATCCAGTATTGCTAGGCAACCAGATTAACTGGTCCGAGTTAACTCAATGGACACAATTACAATCGATCGGGATTGTTTGTCTGCATACACTTCCTGTTTGTGCCACTTGACTTTCTGTAGTTCCATTTTTAATCATAATTTTCATGTTCATTTTTCCCATTATAATTTTCCATGTCCACATTTAATGTGGGCCTCACAGACTCGCATCTTTCTCCAGTTTCTCTCCGATCACCCCTCTCATCCTGTCCATGAGACTCACTTCCTGCTCCCTTGACTATATTCTCACTAAACTGCAGACCACCCAACTCCCATGTTAGCCGACATTTGTTAACGGTTCTTTCTCCCTCTCCCTCAAATCTGCAGGCATCACCACTCTCCTCAAAAAAAAACAACCCTTGACCCCACTTGGCTTGCTAGCTACCGTCCCATCTCCAACCTCCCGTTCCTGTCCAAATTACTTGAATGTGTTGTCGCCTCACAAATCCGTGATTATCTTTTCCTGAACTCCATGTTTGAAACCCTTCAATCTGGTTTCCGCCCCTGCCACAGTACCGAAACGGCTCTCATCAAAGTCACAAATGACACCCTTTATGACTGTGACAAAGGTAAACTATCCCTCCTTGTCCTCCTGGATCTGTCCGCAGCCTGTGACACGGTGACCACTCCATCCTCCTCCAACGCCTCTCCACCAACGTCCAGCTGGGTGGGACTGAACTCGCCTGGTTCCATTCTTATCCATCCAATCGTAGCCAGAGAATCGCCTGCAACGGCTTCTCTTCCCACTCCCGCATCGTTACCTCTGGTGTCCCCCAAGGATCTATCCTTGGCCCCCTCCTATTTCCCATCTATATGCTCCCCCTCGGCGATATCATCCAAAAACACGGAGTCAGTTTCCACATGTACGTTGACAACACCCAGCTCTACCTCACCCCCACTTCTCTCCACCCCTCCACGGTCTCTA
This sequence comes from Pristiophorus japonicus, assembly GCF_044704955.1. NCBI lineage: Eukaryota > Metazoa > Chordata > Chondrichthyes > Pristiophoridae > Pristiophorus > Pristiophorus japonicus. The sequence goes on from NC_091986.1 coordinate 3,294,346, forward strand.
AATTGTCAGACTGCTTGTCCGACATCCAGTATTGGATGAGCAGAAATTTTCTCCAATTAAATATTGGGAAGACCAAAGCCATTGTCTTTGGTCCCCGCCACAAACTGCGTTCCCTAACCACTGACTCCATCCCTCTCCCGAGCATCAATCTAAGGGTGAACCAGACTGCTCACAACCTAAGTGTCATATTTGACCCTGAAATGAACTTCCGGCCACATATCCGCAGCATAACTAAAACCACCTATTTCCACCTCCGTAACATCGACCGCCTCCACTCCTGCCTCAGCTCTTATGCTGCTGAAACCCTCATCCCTGCCTTTGTTACTTCTAGACTAGACTACTCCAACTCACTCCTGGCTGGCTTCCCACATTCTACGTAAACTTGATGTCATCCAAAACTCAGCAGCCCGTGTCCTCACTCGCACCAAGTCCCGCTCACCCATCACCCCCTGTGCTCGCTGACCTACATTGGCTCCCGGTTAAGCAACGCCTCGATTTCAAAATTCTCAGCCTTGTTTACAAATCCCTCCATGGCCTTGCCCCTCCCTATCTCTGTAATCTCCTCCAGCCCCACAACCCCACGAGATGTCTGCACTCCTCTAATTCTGCCCTCTTGAGAATCCCTGATTATAATCGCTCAACCATCGGTGGCCGTGCCTTCAGTTGCCTGGGCCCCAAGCTCTGGAACTCCCTCCCTAAACCTCTCCGTCTCTCTACCTCTCTTTCCTCCTTCAAGATGCTCTTTAAAACCTACCTCTTTGACCAAGCTTTTGGTCACCTGCACTAATTTCTTATGTGGCTCGGTGTCAAATTTATCGGTTTTGTCTTATAACACTGCTGTGAAACACCTTGAGACACTTTACGATGTTAAAGGAGCTATATAAATGAATATAGTTGTTGTTGTTGCTGTAGGACAGATTTGAAAAACTTGTGTTGTCCCTGTACTGAACTTTAGTAATAAATTTCTTGGATCCGATTTATGCCAAAATTACACCAAAAGTTGTGCTGGTTTTGATGCCAATCTTGCAGACAATAATTGACACAAAAAGTTCACGAGAATCTCATCAGCATATACGTGAACAAAAAAACTATTGTAAAATAACCAGGCATCAGCAAAATGTTCAGGGTTTGAGGTCAGCACAGTACACATGCCAACTATATCATTACCTTATTAAGGTGAGGCAAATGTAGTTTCGGAGCCATCAAAACTACCATTTATGCCATCATCATCGGCAGTCCCTCAGAATCGAGGAAGACTTGCTTCCACTCTAAAAATGAGTCCTTACGTGGCTGAACAGTCCAATACAAGAACCACAGTCCCTGTCACAGGTGGGACAGAGAGTAATTGAGGGAAGGGGTGGGTGGGACTGGTTTGTCGCACGCTCCTTCCGCTGCCTGCGCTTGTTTTCTGCATGCTCTCGATGATGAGCCTCAAGGTGCTCAGTGACCTCCCGGATGCTCTTCCTCCACTTAGGGCGGTCTTTGGCCAGGGACACCCAGGTGTTGGTGGGGATGTTACACTTTATCAGGGAGGCTTTGAGGCTTCAACGTTTCCTCTGCCCACCTTTGGCTCGCTTGCCATGAAGGAGTTCAGAGTAGAGCGCTTGCTTTGCGAGCACCATTTATGCATATGAAGCACAGCTTGCAATCGTGGAAACTTAAAAAAAAATTGTAACAGATTCTGATGCCATACAAGGCACACACGAATGCAGAAAATGCAGCACAGAACTCAGTAAGGGGAAGTTAAACATATCACCATAAAGCACTGGAAATATCGACCTTGGTCTTGTTGTGCTTAAACATTTGAACATAAATTTACTGTTGTTAAAAATGGGTGTAAATGCAAGAAAGTTGCTTCCTCTGGTTTTCTGCATGTAGGTCTCTTGCAGTCAGAATCAGGTGAATTTATAATGGGGAACAAAGAAATGCAGACCAATTGAACAAATACTTTGGTTCTGTCTTCACGAAGGAAGACACAAATAACCTTCCAGAAATACTAGGGGACCGAGGGTCTAGCGAGAAGGAGGAACTGAAGGAAATCTTTATTAGTCAGGAAATTGTGTTAGGGAAATTGATGGGATTGAAGGCCGATAAATCCACAGGGCCTGATAGTTTGCATTCCAGAGTACTTAAGGAAGTGGCCCTAGAAATAGTGGATGCATTGGTGGTCATTTTCCAACATTCAAAAGACTCTGGATCAGTTCCAATGGATTGGAGGGTAGCTAATGTAACCCCACTTTTTAAACAAGGAGGGAGAGAGAAAACAGGGAATTATCGACCGGTTAGCCTGACATCAGTAGTGTGGAAAATGTTGGAATCAATGATTAAAGATGTAACAGCACATTTGGAAAGCAGTGACAGGATCGGTCCAAGTCAGCATGGATTTATGAAAAGGAAATCATGCTTGACAAATCTTCTCGAATTTTTTGAGGATGTAACTAGTAGAGTGGACAAGGGAGAACCAATGGATGTGGTGTATTTGGACTTTCAAAAGGTTTTTGACAAGGTCCCACACAAGAGATTAGTGTGCAAAATTAAAGCACATGGTATTGGGGGTAATGTACTGACGTGGATCGAGAACTGGTTGGCAGACAGGAAGCAAAGAGTCGGAATAAACGGGTCCTTTTCAGAATGGAGGCAGTGACTAGTGGGCTACTGCAAGGTTCAGTGCTGGGACCCCAGCTATTTACACTATACATTAATGATTTAGATGAAGGAATTGAATGTAATATCTCCAAGTTTGCAGGTGGCACTAAGCTGGGTGGCAGTGTGAGCTGTGAGGAGGATGCTAAGAGGCTGCAGGGTGACTTGGACAGGTTAGATGAATGGGCAAATGCATGGCAGATGCAGTAAAATGTAGATAAATGTGAGGTTATACACTTTGGTAGCAAAAACAGCAAGGCAGAATATTATCTGAATCTGAATTATAGGAAAAGGGGAGGTGCAACGAGACCTGGGTGTCATGGTACATCAGTCATTGAAAGTTGGCATGCAGGTACAGCAGGTGGTGAAGGCGGCAAATGGCATGTTGGCTTTCATAGCGAGGGGATTTGAGTATCGGAGCAGGGAGGCCTTACTGCAGTTGTACAGGGCCTTGGTGAGGCCACACCTGGAGTATTGTGTTCAGTTTTGCTCTCCTAATCTGAGGAAGGACATTCTTGCTATTGAGGGAGTGCAGCGAAGGTTCACCAGACTGATTCCCGGGATGGCAGGACTGACATTTGAAGAAAGAATGGATCGACTAGGCTTATATTCACTGGAATTTAGAAGAATAAGAGGGGATCTCAGAGAAACATATAAAATTCTGACGGGATTGGACAGGTTAGATGCAGGAAGAATATTCCCAATGTTGGGGAAGTCCAGAACCAGGGGTCACAGTCCAAAGATAAGGGGTAAGCCATTTAGGACTGAGAGGAGGAGAAATTTCTTCACTCAGAGAATTGTGAACCTGTGGAATTCACTACCACAGAAAGTTGTTGACGCCAGTTCGTTAGATATATTCAAAAGGGAGTTAGATGTGGCCCTTATGGCTAAAGGGATCAAAGGATATGGAGAGAAAGCAGGAATGGGGTACTGAAGTTGCATGATCAGCCATGATCATACTGAATGGTGGTGCAGGCTCGAATGGCCTACTCCTGCACCTATTTTCTATGTTTCTATGTGGCATGGAGCTATGAGCTCAGTGAGTTTTTGGCCGACGTAACTCAGGAGCAGTGTAAACGATTGAGGAAATGCACACACAGCAATGTTTTGGCATAAACCAGTTATGAGTGAATTTCCCTGGGGGAAAAAAATTGGTGCAACACCGTTCTTGCACCAAAGTTACGCTGAAACCTTCCAAGAAATTCCGAGCCATCAGAACAAAGTAAAATATCACCCGAGTTTCCCCAAAATAAAAACATACAGGGAAAGGTATTGTTACTGGAAAAAATGGTGCAATGTCTCAGCGACTTCAACACCAGCGTCGGTAAGGACACAGCCCCCTGGGGAGGCGTGATCGGCAGAGGGGGGGTAGGGAAAACCAACTCCAGTGGTACCCTGCTCCTGACAAAATGCCTAGAACATGACCTTGTCATCACCAACACCCTGTTCCGCCAGAGGGACAAGTATAAGGCATCGTGGCAACACCCTCACTTCAAGCACTGGCACCTGCTCGACTATTCATTGTCCGAGCCAGGGATCGCAAGGATGTGCACATCACCCACGCCATGACAGGAGCTGACAATTGCTGGACAGACTGTCTTCTAATCCGCTCCGTCATCCACATCAACATAGCCCCAAAGCGGCGACGGCAGCAGAAGCAGTGCCGCAGAAAAATCAAAGCCGGGGCACTCAAAGATCCAGCTAAGGGAGCCCTATAAAATCCACGTACATCAGATGCTTTGGCGTGTCAGAGGAAGGCCTATGGTGCAGAGTGCTTTCCACAAAGCCGCAATATGTCCTCCCAATTGGAAACGCAATCAAAATATTTAAACTTTGGCAATGATAGGTTTTGTGTATCTGTAAAGCATGCACTCCCATGTTCCGCCACCAGGGAGCTCATCCCCTGAAGTCCCAAGAGATCCCAGCATCCCTTGGGAGCACTGTATATAAGCCGGCCCCTAAGGCCTGTTCCTCACTCTGGAGTGTCTTATTAAAGACTGAGGTCATTGTTACTTTAACCTCCCTGTGTGCAGCCTCATCTGTGTTAGGAACACAATAACTGGCGACGAGTATACGAATCCAACGCAAAGATGCAGCAAACTGTGGGCATCCTGGAGAAGTTCTCGGAGGGTGAGGACTGGGAAGCCTATGTCGAATGGCTAGACCAGTACTTTGTAGCCAACGGGCTGGACGGAGAAGGAAGCACTGCAAAAAGGAGAACGGTCCTCCTCACGGTCTGTGGGGCACTGACCTACAGCCTCATGAAGAATCTTCTGGCTCCGGTGAAACTCACAGATAAGTCATATGAGGAGCTGTGTACACTGGTTCGGGAGCATCTTAACCCGAGGGAGAGCGTGCTGATGGTGAGGTATCGGTTCTACATGTGCCAGCGATCTGAAGATCAGGAAGTGGCGAGCTACGTCGCCGAGCTAAGACGACTTGCAGGACAATGTGAGTTTGATGGCTACCTGGAGCAAATGCTCAGAGACTTTTTTGTACTGGGCATTGGCCACGAGACCATCCGACGAAAATTTTGGACTGTAGAGACACCGACCCTCAGTAAGGCCATTGCGATAACACAGGCCTTTATGTCCACCAGTGATAACACCAAACAAATCTCTCAGCACACAAGTGCTAGCAAAGTTCATAAATTAACTGGAACTGTGTTTGCGAGCAGAGATGTACAGGGCAGAACCCACGAGTCTGCAACTGCCAGCAGGCCTCAGGTGACCCAGATAACTCAGTCCACAACAAAGGATGAATGCAAGACAATTCACACCTTGTTGGCGTTGTGGAGGCTTCCATTCAGCCTATTCATGTCGCTTCAAAGGGTATGTTTGCAAGGGCTGTGGAACAATGGGGCACCTCCAACGAGCTTGCAAACGAGCTGCAAGCTCTGCAAAATCTGCAAACCACCACGTGGCAGAGAAAGATCGGTCCATGGTGGATCAAAGCAATTTTGAGCCTGAGAGAGAGGAGGCAGATGCTGAAGTACACGGGGTGCACACATTTTCGACGAAATGTCCACCTATAATGCTAAATGTAAAATTGAATGGCTTACCCGTAGCCATGGAACTGGACACTGGTGCTAGCCAATCCATCATGAGTAAAAAGACGTTTGAGAGACTGTGGTGCAACAAGGCATTCAGGCCAGCCCTGAGCCCCATCCACACGAAACTGAGAACATATACCAAAGAGCTTATCACTCCCCTGGGCAGTGCCATGGTCAAGGTCACCGACGAAGGCACGGTGCACGAACTGCCACTCTGGATTGTCCCGGGCGATGGCCCCACACTGCTTGGAAGGAGCTGGCTGGGCAAAATCCGCTGGAACTGGAATGACATCCGAGCGCTATCACATGTTGATGAGGCCTCATGTACCTTGGTTCTTAACAAATTTCCTTCCCTTTTTGAGCCAGGCATTGGAAACTTTTCCGGGGCGAAGGTGCGGATCCACTTGGTCCCAGAGGCACGACCCATTCACCACAAGGCCCGAGCAGTACCTCACATGATGAGGGAGAGAGTGGAAATCGAGCGGGACAGGCTGCAACGCGAGGGCATCATCTCCCTAGTGGAATTCAGTGAGTGGGCCAGCCCGATTGTTCCAGTACTCAAAAGTGATGGCATGGTCAGGATTTGCGGCGATTATAAAGTAACTATTAATCGTTTCTCGCTACAGGACCAATACCCACTACCTAAAGCAGACGACCTATTTGCGACGCTGGCAGGAGGCAAGACGTTCACCGAGCTCGACCTGACTTCGGCCTACATGTCGCAGGAGCTGGAGGAGTCTTCGAAGGGCCTCACCTGCATTAACACGCACAAAGGTCTGTTCATCGACAACAGATGCCCGGTTGGAATTCGGTCGGCTGCAGCGATCTTCCAGAGAAACATGGAGAGCCCACTCAAGTTGGTGCCACACACGGTGGTTTTTCAGGACGACATATTGGTCACGGGTCGGGACACCGCCGAGCACCTACAAAACCTGGAAAAGGTCCTCCAGCGACTGGATCGCGTAGGGCTGGGGCTGAAGAGGTCGAAATGCATATTCATGGCAACAGAAGTGGAGTTTTTGGGGAGAAAGATCGCGGCGGATGGCATTCGGCTCACAGACGCCAAGACAGAGGCTATCAGGAACTCGTCCAGGCCAAGAACGTCACGGAGCTGCGGTCGTTGCTAGGACTCCTCAACCATTTTGGTAACTTCTTATCGGGGTTAAGTACCCTTTTAGAGCCCTTACATGTGTTATTGCGCAAAGGTGAGAACTGGGTATGGGGAAAAAACCAAGTAATTGCTTTTGAGAAAGCCAGAAACATTTTCTGCTCCAACAAGCTGCTTGTATTGTATAACCCGTGTAAAAGACTTGTGCTAGCATGTGATACATCGTCGTACGGAGTCGGGTGTGTATTACAACAAGCTGACGTTGTGGGGAAGTTGCAACTTGTCACCTATGGCTCCAGGAGCTTGTCTAAGGCCGAGAGGGCCTACAGCATGATTGAGAAAGAGACATTAGCGTGTGTGTTCGGAGTAAAGAAAATGCATCAGTACCTGTTTGGCCTCAAATTTGAGCTGGAAACCGATCACAAACCCTTCACATCCCTGTTCGCTGAAAACAAGGGGATAAATACTAATGCCTCAGCCCGCATACAAAGGTGGGCACTCACACTACCATCCACCACAGGCCAGGCACCGAGAACTGTGCGGATGCTCTCAGTCGGCTACCATTGCCCACCACGGGGGTGGAAATGGTGCAGCCTGCAAACTTGTTGATGGTGGCGCAGCCCGCAGACTTGTTGATGGTCATGGAAGCGTTTGAAAATGATAACTCACCTGTCATGGCCCGCCAGATTAGGACTTAGACCAGCTAAGATCCTCTGCTGTCCCGAGTAAAAAACTGTGTACTGCATGGGAGCTGGGCCAGCATCCCCGTTGAAATGCAAGAGCCAATCAAGCCGTTCCAGCGGCAAAAGGATGAGCTGTCCATTCAGGCAGACTGCCTGTTGTGGGGTAACTGCGTAGTGCGACCAAAAAAGGGCAGGGAGACGTTCATCTCGGATCTCCACAGCACACACCCGGGTATAGTAATGATGAAAGCGATAGCCAGATCCCACGTGTGGTGGCCCGGTATCGACTCTGACTTAAGAGTCCTGTGTATGGCAATGCAGTGTGTGTGCTCAGTTGAGCAATGCGCCCAGAGAGGCACCACTAAGTTTGTGGTCCTAGCTCGCCAGACCATGGTCGAGGATCCATGTCGACTATGCGGGCCCGTTTCTCAGTAAAATGTTCCTGGTGGTGGTGGATGCTTTTTCAAAATGGATTGAATGTGAAATAATGTCGGGAAGCACCGCCACCGCCACCATTGAAAGCCTGAGGGCCATGTTTGCCACCCACGGCCTGCCTGACATATTGGTCAGTGACAACGGGCCATGTTTCACCAGTGCCGAATTTAAAGAATTCATGACCCGCAATGGGATCAAATATGTCACCTCGGCCCCGTTTAAACCAGCTTCCAATGGGCAGGCAGAGCGGCAGTACAAACCATCAAACAGAGCCTTAAACGAGTCACAGAAGGCTCACTCCAAACCCGCCTGTCCCGAGTAGTGCTCAGCTACCACACGTGACCCCACTCGCTCACAGGGGTGCATCCGGCTGAGCTACTCATGAAAAGGACACTTAAAACCAGACTCTCGCTGGTTCCCCCCAACCTGCATGATCAGGTAGAGAGCAGGCGGCAGCAACAAAATGTAAACGATGGTCGCGCCACTGTGTCACGTGAAATTGATCTGAATGACCCTGTGTATGTGCTAAACTATGGACATGGTCCCAAGTGGATCGCGGGCACGGTGATAGCTAAAGAAGGGAATAGGGTGTTTGTAGTCAAACTAGACAATGGACAAATTTGCAGAAAGCACCTGGACCAAACGAGGCTGCGGTTCACGGACTGCCCTGAACAACCCACAGCAGACACCACCTTTTTCGAGCCCACAACACACACCCGAAGGATCAACGACACCACCCCGGACCAGGAAATCGAACCCATCACACCCAACAGCCCAGCAAGGCCAGGCTCACCCAGCATCCCTGCAGGGCCAACAACACGCCAGCCCAGCGAGGGCACAGCCAACACACCAGAACAGACATTTGTACCGAGGCGGTCCACCAGGGAAAGAAAGGCTCCCGACCGCCTCACCTTGTAAATAGTTTTCACTTTGACTTTGTGGGGGGAGTGACGTTGTGTATCTGTAAAGCATGCACTCCCATGTTCCGCCACCAGGGAGCGCATCCCCTGAAGTCCCAAGGGATCCCAGCATCCTTTGGGAGCACTGTGTATATGCCGGCCCCTAAGGCCTGTTCCTGACTCTGGAGTATCTTATTAAAGACTGAGGTCACTGTTACTTTAATCTCCCTGTGTGCATTCTCATCTGTGTTAGGAACACAATAATAGGCACTGTAAATAAAACTATTACATTCACGCTCAGTATATTTTTCTTATTGCAACAATCTTTCTCGTGTACATTTCCTGCGGAAACCACCACCTTGTGGGAGATTTATCTTCAGTGTCGTGTTGGTTTCTGCTGCCACTTTACAGCTGTTCAATTGGAATAATATCATATGCTGTTTATGTTCAATGTGATTTTTTTTCTCTCTCATCACAAACCAAAATTCTGGCAGAAGTGGCGAGAATTCCAGAACAATTCTTGCTGTGTATGTTTCTGATGTGCAGGGTCCCAAATGATGGAGGTTGACCAAGACCAAGTCCCTATAAAGTGAACCGTTGTATCGGGGGACGAAATTGCCCCTCCCGATGAGGCCTCTGACCGCCTGAAATTGGCGGCCACGGGGCTGCGTAGGATGGCCGCCGACTCGCCGTGGAGGGGCCGCCATTTTGCAAATTGCCCTTCCTCAGCAGCGGAGCGATGTCCCCAGACCACTCCGCACGTTTTCCCGCCATGGCGTGCACAGGCCGACCCGGTGCTGACCCCTTCCCGAAATTGCCCCGCGGGAAGTATCCCTTTTGTGGAATTGCCCCGCGGGAGCCCGCTGCTGGCCGGTGACCCCGACAGCTTTGTGTCTCGGTGCGCTCCTTGTTGGCCGGCGGTGCAGCCGCCCTTAAAGGGGAGGTGGCGCCGCTGGCAACACCATTTTATTTTTTGTCAACCGACCGCCAGGTCAGGCCAACAATTATTGCCCTCGGGTTTGGCTGGGCCGCCAACAGGCAGCCTGGCACCCCCTCTTGGGTAGCAGGCCGCTGGCCTGGCTGAAACCCTCCCTTGTGGCCCAGTGGACCGAACTAAACCCCCTGCAGAGCTCGCAGCGGCCCTCCCCTTTAACAAAAGGGGCGAGATAGTGTGACGCGCCAGTGCGATGTTGCATGTTCTCGTTGTGCTGACGTCATTAGCGCGGCGCTGATGGGTGATCGGGGCAGTGGACTCGCTACAAGGACCCCCCCCATAGCCCTCATTAACCCCGCCCCTCAGCCCCCACTACCCCCCACCTCAGCCCTCACCCCTCGGCCCCCACCTCAGCCCCCACTAATCCTGCCCCTCGGCGCCCCCCTGCACCCCCTCAGCCCCCACTGCCACCCCCTCAGCCCCCAATAACTCCACCCCTCGCCCCCCCCCTCCCCCCCCCAGCCCCCACAAACCCACCTCAGCTCTCACTGCCCCACCCTCAGCCCCGGCCCCTCAGCCCCCACCGCCCCCGCCCCTTGGCCCCCACTCCCCCCATTAACTACCCCCTCAGCCCCCACTCCCGCCCCTCAGCCCCCACTACGCCCCCCCCCCCCACTCAGTCCCCACTCCCGCCCCTCAGCCCCCACTACCCCACCCCCCACTACATCCACTCGGAAGAAACAGACAAAATTCCGAATATCGCCTTTAAAAAAGGGAAGGTGGTTTGGGCGGAGTTGAATTTCTCGGCCGAGGAAGCTGCAGGTTGCTTCTCCGTGTCCGATCACACCATTCCACAGCAGCACATCTGTTTCTCCTTTACACACCCCGTACAACTAACTCTCCAGTACCATCTCCTTCAGTTCTGTTTGGCCAGTGAGGCCCATTCAGCCACATGAACAAGGAAGGGAGTACTTACCGCTGTGCAGCGAAACATCATGTCTTTTTAATCTTCACATTTGCCAAAAAAAATAAAGAAACAATTGCTTCGCCCCTCTGTAATATAACATACATCGACTTATTGTTGCATCTGCCAAGCAAAACAGACAGTGGATGTTTCTCCCACTTAAACACAAACACGCTCATGTGTCAACGCGTTTGCCAATCCAAATAAAGTAGGGAGTGTTCTTCTGATTCAAATATTAGAATTTATTTTTATATATTTAGGGCCGGGGACAGGGTGGGAAAGTTTTAATTTGAAACATAATTTCATACGAGGAAAGCGACAGCATTGGCAAGTAATCTGTCTTTCTTGGTTTGGTTCCCCTCAGTGAGTACTCTGTACAACAGAAGGTTTATCCAATTATCAAACACAAGAAGTCACTTTAGCTGCTTCAGATTGTATTATCCCAGTCGCTGGTATTCCGTCAAATCTTCCAGGGTTACTCCATTGAATTTTACAAAACTGCACTCCCAGCTGACAGCATCACCAAATTAAAATGAATGATGGAAAAATCACAGGAAACATGTTCCTCGTTCCCAAAACGAGAAAATTGAACAAATATTTCAAGCAGATAAAGATACAGGACTATGGGGAGAAAACAAGGCAATGGAATTCATTTAGGATTGCTGTAGCTGAGAGCTGACACAGATATAGCAGTTGAATGGCTTCCTTTTACAAACATAAGAAATAGGAGAAGAGTAGGCTATCTGGCCCCTCAAGCCTGCTCCGCCATTCAATAAGATCATGGCTGATTTAGTTTTATTCGGGCCAGTTTTATCCAATGTTTTGTGCCTGCAGAGCACAAATAATTGACTGAATTTCATAAGACTGTTATGTCAACAGTACAGCACATATCCTTCACATCCCTCGCACAATGGAATGTGATTTCCATTGAACACGTGTGGAGTAAAGTGCAATGATGGGATGGTAATCTCTTGGGTTAAATGAAACATGGAGATTACTTTCAATAGAAATTTAGAATGAAGCATAAAGTACTGCTCTGGCTTAAAGCCACAACTGGTCAGGAAATCAACAAACAAGCCAGGTAAGTCCACAGAATTTGAGTTGAGATCAAAGCCACTTGAATGGTTGTAATTCCGGTCATGCACTTGATAGCACATGATGCTCTAAAGGCTTACAAAGTAATTTTTTGGAGGACCTAGTTCAGTTGACAAACAGGAGCAAGGGTTGGGACCTTTACATTGGTCTTGTTTACCGGGTTTTGAATGTAAAGCAAAGACTGTACAGGTTGGGCCTTATTTCCCCAGAAAAGAGAAGACTGAAAGATGACCTTATGGTGGTCTTGAAGTTTGTAAAAAGCTTCAAGAGAGCAGACGTAGAGAAGATTTTTCCACTTGTGGGAAAGACCAGAACTAGGGAACATAAATATAAGATAGTCACAAATCAATCCAAACGGGAATTCAGGAGAAATGTTTTTACCCAGAGAGTGGTGAGAATGTGGAATTCACAATTGCAGGGCATGGTTGAGGCAAATAGCACAGATGCATTTAAGGGGCCGATTCACCGGGGGGGGGGGGGGGGGAGATATTATCAGCTGGGGGGGGGGGGGGAAGGGGGGGGACACACGAGACTCCCAAAGCAAGCGCTCTACTCGGAACTCCTACACAGCAAACGAGCCCCAGGTGGGCAGAGGAAACGTTACAAGGACACTCTCAAAGCCTCCCTGATAAAGTGCAACATCCCCACTGACACCTGGGAGTCCCTGGCCAAAGACCGCCCTAAGTGGAAGAAGTGCATCCAGGAGGGCACTGAGCACCTCGAGTCTCATCACCGAGAGCATGCAGAAACCAAGCGCAGGCAGCGGAAAGAGCGTGCGGCAAACCAGTCTCACCCTCCCCTTTCCCTCACCTATGACAGAGACTGTAATTCCTGTATTGGACTGTTGAGTCACCTGAGAACTCACTTTTAGAGTGGAAGCAAGTCTTCCTCGAATCTGAGGGAGTGCCTACGATGATGATGATTTAAGTGGAGCTAGATAAACACATGAGGGAGACAGGAATAGGAGAATATATTTACAGGTTTAGATGAAGAAGGGTGGGAAGAGATTCCTGTGGAGCATGGACACTGACATGGACCCATTGGGCTGAATGGCCTGTTTCTGAGCTGTAAATACAATGCAATTACTTCGGCAAAATTATTCCAGTACTTAATAGCTCACGCTCAATAACAAAGCTGTTTTTTTTGCAGATTTTAAGGGCCGGATTTTCGGCAGGTTTGCGACCGGGTTTTTGCCACGATTTGACCCTCCGCGGCAAAAGCCTGGTCACAATGCCCGGGCGGGATCCTTGGGTACCTGTTTGCAGCGGCGACGAGACGTACCGCCGGGGAGAGGTGCGCTGACGTGCAACGACGCCGATTGCGTTACTGGCGTATTTCCGGCTCTCTCCCGACCCGTTCACCGCGCCCAGAGTAGCGACAGGTCAAACCTGACAGTGCAGCCCTGCCAGCAGCGGTCAGTGAAAACCTGCTAAAAAGGTTAGTTAAAGAATTTTTTTTTTTGCAGCGATTCGATAGATAAGGGTCTTGGGAATGTTTTTGGAATTGTTTTTTCTTTTTTCCCTCTCCCACGGCCTATCTCGCAGCACTCCCAGCCCGTACTAAAGTTGCCGAAACTCGCAGTTTGAACCGCGAATACTTGTGCAACTCCCCCTTTACCGATGCTTCGAGACATAAAGGCCGAAAGTTTGGGCTAAAAATGGTAGTGCAGCGCAAACAGTAAGTTTCACGTACCGCTACCGTTTTTGCCGAACAAAACAGAAAAACGAAAATCTAGCTCCGTGTGGAACAACAACATCTCCGTGTCACTTGGACAATAACTGATCTCGACCAAAGTATCAAATATTATCAGAGATAAGTTCTGAGTAACAGCTTCCATGTTGATGCTGCTGTTTCTTCTTGGACTTTTTCATCATCGAATCATAGAAATTTGCAGTACGGAAGGTCGTCATTTCGGCCCATCGTGTCCGATGGGTTTTTAAGGTTATCAAGCAATAAGAGAAAACATACTCTCCCTGTTCACTAAATTGACAGGCTATGAAGAGATGGTTGCTCTTGGAAAATATTCTGCCCAGCTTTCTGTTGGAAAATATTCTATCCAGCAAGAAGGTATGACTGGTGAATCAACCTTCAGCTCATATTCCCAGCAAAATACCTCATCACGAGGGTGTAATGTGATCCGAGGTCGGATACTTACGACAGAATTTCATTGGTTGCCAGATATAGTGGGGGTAATTTGTGTTTGCTGATGTAGAACAGTGAGGAGGTGGGATTAGCACCCACCGGACTGGAGCTCTGCTACACCCAATGGAACTTCTGGCTTCAGCCCAATTCACACAGGGAGCGCTGGGATCGGCAACTTGCTGATCATTGGTGGTGGCAGAGCATGTGTTGCTGCAGCTCTTAAAGGGCTCCAGCAGCCTAAAGGCACATTGTAGTGTTCCTGGCACAGGAGCAACCACAGGGGAACAGTTGACACAGAACAGAGCACCTTGATTTTTGCAAGAGGTGGAGGAAGTGTTGTGGAGTGAGTTCAGAGCAGTGACCTGCAGTATCCTCTGTCAAAGGTCACAGACTGGCTGCAGACTGCTGCATTGTAAGCAATTCTGATTCACGAAGTGCTGTTGTATTGCAGTGCAGAGCAGGCAGGGCAACATGAGTGCAGTCAATGACAAGCTTTTCTGTGGGGAATTGCCAATCTGTGTAAATCTCAAGATCCTCTCCCGTTTCTGATGCCCACGAGGAAAATGATGAAGGGGTAATAACATAACATAAGAAATAGGAGCAGGAGTCGGCCACCTAGCCCCTCAAGCCTGCTCCGCCATTTAATAAGATCTGATCATGGACTCAGCTCCACTTCCCTGCCCGCTCCCCATAACCCTTTACTCCCTTATCGCTCAAAGATCTGTCTATCTCCACCTTAAATATATTCAATGACCCAGCCTCCACAGCTCTCTGGGGCAGAGAATTCCACAGATTTACAACCCTCAGAGAGAAGAAATTCCTCCTCATCTCAGTTTTAAATGGGCGGCCCCTTATTCTGAGACTATGCCCCCCAGTTTTAGTTTCCCTATGAGTGGAAATATCCTCTCTGCATCCACCTTATCGAGCCCCCTCATTATCTTATATGTTTCAATAAGATCACCTCTCATTCTTCTGAACTCCAATGTGTATAGGCCCAACCTACTCAACCTTTCTTCAAAAGTCAACCCCCTCATCTCCGGAATCAACCGAGTGAACCTTCTCTGAACTGCCTCCAATGCAAGTATATCCTTCCTTAAATGCGGAGACCAAAACTGTACGCAGTACTCCAGGTGTGGCCTCACCAATACCCGGTACAGTTGTAGCAGGACTTCTCTGCTTTTATACTCTATCCCCCTTGCAATAAAGGCCAACATTCCATTTGCCTTCCTGATAAGTTATTGATCAGTTGTTTTATATTACATAGAATACTAGAATCTACAGCAGAGAAACAGGCCAGTTGGCCCAATTGGGCTATGCAAGGTATATGCTCCAAACGAGGCTCCACCCACTCAAATGATTTCTCCGCACCAAAGCCCTATTTACCTCTAACCCCTTTCCCCCCTGAGTGAGTCAGCCTTGCCTTAAATGCATCAATGCTCTCTGCTCAGTGGTAGCGTGTTCCACATTCCTCCAAAATTCTTTATTTGATCTGTTTGTGGCTATCTTACATTTAGGTCCCTGTGTTGTATCACCTCGAGCACAAGTGGAAACATGTTCTCCACATCCACCCTATCAAATCACTTTATAATTTTAAAAGACCTCTATCAGGTCTCCTTGTTAGCCTCCTCTTTACCAGAGCCCCAACCTGGTAAATCTTTCCCGTCTCCGCCCCTGCCTCAGCTAATCCGCTGCTGATGTCCTCATCCATGCCTTTGTTATCTCGAGACTTGACTATTCCAATCGTAAACTTGAGGTCATCCAAAACTCGGCAGCCCGTGTCCTAACTCGCATCAAGTCCCGCTCACTCATCAGCCGCTGTGCTCGCTGACCTACATTGGCTCCCGGTTAAGCAACACTTCGATTTTGAAATTCCCATCCTTGTTTTCAAACCCCTCGCCCCTCCCTATCTCTGTAATCTCCTCCAGCCCCACAACCCCCCCCCCGAGATGTCTGCATTCCTCCAATTCTGCCCTCCTGAGCATCCCTGATTATAATCGCTCAACCATCGGTGGCCTTGCCTTCTGTTGCCTGGGCCCCAAACTCTGCAACTCCCTCCCTGAACCTCTCCACCTCTCTACCCCTCTTTCCTCCTTTAAGACACTCCTTAAAACCTACCTCACCTGCGCTAATTTCTACTTATGTGGCTCGTGTCAAATTCTTTTTGCATAATTCTCCTGTGAAGCGTCTTGGGACATTTCACTACAGGTTGTTGATATTGTTGTTGATAGTTGCATCCTCTTATTTCTCACAATATTCTTGTAAATCTTTCTGGCACTTTCTGCAGTGCTTCATTATCCTAATTGCAGTATGAAGACCTGAACCGCACACAGCTCTAACCAAGGTTATACATGAAGTTAATATTACCGTCTTGCTGTGGCATTTCTATTCCTCTCGAAATGAACCCCAGCATTTTGTTTGCACTCTTTATGGCCTTATCAGCTGCAAATTGGCCGCAGATCATCTTGCAGCAGGGGGCACAAGTCTGTCACCATTTCCCTGGAGAAATATAGCCAAATTCTTGCAGTGCTCTTCAGTTAAGTGCAGGAATGTTCAATGTGGCGTGTGTACTGGGTTGGAATAGCAATGACCGCGTGAGCAATTCTGCTCCTGTGTCCTCTAGCCTACACAGCATCTCCTCTTCCTCCAAACCAGCCAAATATCATCATATTCCCAGAGGGGCTTACACTGCTTGCATAACAGTGACTGCAGCAAACCCCCTTCATACACAGATGGCTATAATTATCAGTAAAGCAACCGTTTAAAACGTGCAACTTCCAACAGCACAGCTCTCACTGGGTTGGTCCTTTAAGTAAATGCCCCATTTGGATCTGCTGACCAAGTTGGACCAACACTCACAGTTTTTGGTGGACTGAAGAAGTGGCGTAATTGGCAATAAACAACACAAATTCACAGCAATACCCGAATGATGTCATTTTGCTCCAATTTAAATGTACGCTTGAAGTTTCCACCGGCTTCAAACAGAAGTCTTCACTGCCAGCTCCAGAACTAATCAGCAAATTTCCCGGGTCCGTTATACACCAACTGCACTCAAAATCAGGGCATAGCAGACACCAAGATTGAGGCCAGTGTATCTATCCCCTATAACAGCACTCACTTCGAAAATATCTTCGCTAAAAGCGATGAGCTTGTTTGATTGTAAACTTCCATCAATATGATGCTATTCACGCACAAGTGGAATGTGAAAAGTGCTGTTCTGAAGCGTGCTCCCGGGGAACGCCCACGGCCCGGCTGCGAGTTCACCAATGGTGGTGAGTTGGGTGTGGGCGGTATCGGTGGCACCCGCTCCCGGCTCCAGCCCGCCCTCTCACAGCAATCTTCCCTTGATTGGGCTCATTAAGCCCCACCCCGCGAGGGTTCCCGGCCAATTAACAGGACGCCGGTCTGATGACGTCAGCTGATGATGCTTCATCAGCCGGTTTCCTGGAAGTGACCATTCCCAAATTTTCTGACAGTTATGCATTGAGGTGCTGCAGCGTTGATGTGCTGCAAACACTGACACTCACGACACAGAGGGGCACAGCTGCACCCAGGCTCTCCCATCACTCCCTCCAGATGCTTATGGAGGGAGTCACAGCACGCAGGGAGGTTCTCTTCCCTTCCCATGAGTGGAAGAGACCTCCCCAGGAGACCAACGCAGTCTGGTTTCACATGTGTAGGGCACAAGCAGGGATGTGGTCAGGAGGACCAGGCTGCAGTGGCACAAACCTTTCAATGATCTCAGTAGATCACAAAACGTTACTGCAAAGCCACACTCAACCTCATCCTGCTGTGTCTCTCATCACATCCCCATCACTCTGCCTTCCCTACCCTACTCCTGTACATCCTTACTCACACCAACTGACCTTTATTTTGAACATTTTGGGGCTGAAATCGCCCGCGCTGGATTTGTGAGGCATAATTTGGAGTAGCAGGTTGAGTTGTGGCGGAGCTGGAAACACCGGAGCCGGTGCGGATTTTCCCTCTTTCGCAGAAAAAAAAGGTGCAGTCGGTAACCGTGCCTATCAGCGTTCCTGGGCCACTCAGCGTGTCGCTCAACATCACGCTACTCACATCAGCGTGTCCCTCCACTGCGATCTGACCAGCATCCTCAGTGTCGCCCACTGGGCCACCAGGGAGAGTGTCGGACGGGCCAGCGGGTGCCGGCCTGCCTGGTGCTGGCCCGGCCGAACCAGCAACCATTGTCGTGCTGACTAAAAAGTCGACCGACACAAACAAGATGGTGGCCGCAGCAGCACCTCCCCTTTAAGGGCGGCCGGGTACCGCCCCACCCACCGCAGCTGTCGGTGGCATCGCCCCGCGCAGACCGTGCTCCCACGGGGCAATTTCCCCCAAGGGGCGATAAGGGATCGGCACGCAAGACGATGATGTCATCGCCATTAAACAGCGCAAACCAGTTTGTGCCTGCGGAGCCCCTGGAGCAATTCCGGGGGGGAGCACTCGATGTGCAGCATCCAGGCAAAGATCCTTTGGCGCACCCTCATCAACGGGCCCTGCGCAAAGGGGCCATTTTGGCCCCTTTCCAGTCTTGGACAGATCTGTGTGCACCTTTGGAAGTGGTTTAGTGAGTTGCAGTGAATGGTGAGACATAACGTTACCCCCCGCAATGGTGCTGAGTGTGAAAGGAATGGGTTGGACATTGTAGGGATGCTTTATGGAGCTGATGTGGGGTGGTGCCAACCTGGTGCATCATGTGGCAGTCAGGGTGTACAGTGTCAAGTGAAGTAAATGTGGCCATGGTGAGGTCATCCCTGGCCTCCCGGGCAGCAATGTGGTCGGGTGCTGATACCCTGTGTCCTGTGCAGCATCAGGTGATTGCGGAGAAGGTTGGTGTTGTTGCTGGTGCTCGTGGTGTGCCTGGTGCTGCTGGTGTTGGGGCCGATTGTGGTGGGATTCTGAGGACCAAGGTGAGAGTTTTTCAAGGGCACCGATGCTGCTGGAATAGATGGCAGGTGAGGTTGAGATGACAGAAGCGATCTGTCAATGGTGAGAGAGATTGCTCCAAGAAGGAGACAGTGGAGAGTTCACTGCAAACACTTCCAACCTGCATATAGCTCAAACGTCTCTTCCAAAACCCCGAAGGCTTCAGCTTCTGACATTGGAAAGTGAACAGCTGTGAAATGGGAGCTTTTATACCACTTCTGCGGCTGTCAATGAGCCACGGTGATAGTCACTGAGAACCCGACTCCACCTACATGGTGTGTTCTCCGAGGCACGGCAAACCCGACAAAGAGTTGGTAAAATTGTAAGTGCCTGCCTTTAAGCCTCTTAATTAGCACTAAACTACCGGTTAAGTACCTTAATGAAGGGCCTGCCGCTTGGTGTCGGGTCTGCAATCTGCACGCAGACCCGACAGCTGAGAAACTGACATGGAGGCGGGTTCAGAGTGGGATCCCGCCCCGCTGTCAATCAGGGCCCGCCTCCAAACCCACACTTGCTGGGCTGGGAAGATTCTGACCCCCGGGTGCAAATGTCACGCAAAAGGCCATCAGATTCCAGTTATATTGGGTCTCTGCCCTCTGTAAGTGTGTCCCAGAATTTCAATGCGACTTAAATGAGACACAGACAATGAGAAGACTCCAAAAAACTGGCGCCGGGCTTGCACTGGAATCACTCCTCTATCCCTCGGACCAGGCCGAAGGACGCAGCCCTACGGCCTAAGCACAAGCCTCATATTTAGCACCAGACTATCCCACCCTGCCCTGCTTTCCATCACTCGGCCTAACCCTGGGCCCTGTGAATGGCCCACAATATGAAATGTGGGTGGTGTTGGAGCTGGGCGGGCACAGCATGCTTTGCGTGTATTACTGCTGTCAGCATGCCTGATCATTTTGGAGAGCTTTCCAAGCTCACCAGTTTGCTCTCCAACTCTTTCCTGGAGCCTCCACTCTCAGACTTACTGGCGTGGCATTAAATACTTTTGACATCAAAGACGTCTCCAACTTGGACCTTATTACATTTCTCATAAAGAAAATACTTGGACTCCTTCTCCTTGCTGCTCAGACATGTACTTACGCCCCAGCCTTTTGCTTTAACCCAAAGGGATGTTGGCACATGAAATTCTCATGAGTGCAGTTAGCAGGCTGTTCATTACAGCACATCTCTCCCTCATTAAAATGATCCATGGCTATGCGACTTTAAGGGTTTAGTCAGAGCTGCAGTTTATTTTCATCGTTATTCTCGAATACAAGTCAGCAATTTAACACAAACAACTGTGCTAAAAATAACAGAAGAAATTAAACCCTTCACCGATGGTTTCATTCTTGGTGGTAAACACTAAACTTATTGGTTTTGAGCCCTTTGAGCCTGTGTGGGACTTTCATCTCATTTATTCTATTTGGATTGTCACGAATTCACGAGCGCGTGTTGTTCATTTCTTCCTCCATGAATGCTTAGATGAAGCAGTCATTTAGTACATTGAGCGGTCGATATTCGGTCCCGCCGGTTTAAGGCGGTGTCACCGCCTGATCGCTGATGTTACCGCCGGGCGTCAGGTGCAGCCTCAAATTGCTGAATTCAATTTTTACGGCCAAAGATGAGGGAGCCACATTAAAGGTGGTGTTGCACATTCACCCTCGGGCAGGAGCACAGGGGGCCGACTGAATTTCCCTGCGGGAGGCTTCCAGCATGCTGGCTGGAAAACGGGAAGGGGAAGAAAAAAAAAGAACTAAAACTTATCCGATCCACACACACACACTTCCCCACTCTGAAAACATGCAGAAATAAAGAAAGAAAAAAAACTTACCTTGCTCTCAGGGCCATCCCGCCCGAGAACCGCTCTGTAACCACCACCTTTTCCTGGCTGTATGGCAGCTGTACAAAGCAAATATCGCGACAGAGACGTCAAAGAGGCATTGTACGCGGGATGGCGTCACCACGCGGGTGGCTTTAGTCGGCACAGCGTTGTCTCTTGGCACCTCTGCCAAAGAGCCGACTGAATTTCAGCTGGGGCGTGGACAGTGCTTACCGACAATGGCCGGCCTCCACAAACCAACTTCCAGCCCGACATGTTTTATGCTCAACCTCATTTTTGGCTCCATTATCATCTTTTCAAGTTTTCCCAGTTATATATTCACGGAATTTCTTATTGTTGTGCTTTGTTCCTGCATTGCTGCTGCCCCTTTAAATGTATCTGCATGTTCCTATATTTATCCCAGTGAATCCCATCACCTTTCTTCTTGTGGAATCCAGAGAGGTGGTGTCTCCTCTTTATTTTGCTTCTGATTAATTCGTTAATCCATTCAGCGTAATGTTTGTTTAGCCTCCGCTTGCTATTCCCGGTACGGAGTGTGTCTCTGAATTGTCCTCCACTGATGTTCTGATGAACACCTTGCTCCCCTCACCCATTCAATTTACGTAAACTGTTCATTTATTTCCTTTTCAAAATTCTGCGCCTGGCATCCAGTCCTCGACATTTCTGGTGCTTCCCGGGTTTGTTGGAATTCATTATTCTGTCGTCGGTATCCACTAAAGTAACGTCACTTCAATCTTTGCTGTGTTATTTAGGTTATGTATTGTTACCATGACCACCGCCATTCATGACTTCTGATATGGGAGAGGACCTTCCCAAATTTTTTTCCCCCCAAATTGGCCTGGGATTTTTCTGTTTTTTTGCTTTTCCCAGGAGATCACATGGTTTCGGGTGGGTTGGAGTGTATATGTTGTGATACACCAGGTATCGCAATTGTGTGGGACAGGATCGATGGGCCAGATGGTCTTTACCTGCCTGTCATTGTTCATACATACGTATGAGTGCATGAATCAGTCCTGTATTCAGTTTACCAACTCATATTCTGAACCTGCTACGCATTAGGGGTACGGTAGCATAGTGGTTATGTCACTGGACCAGTAATCCAGAGACCTGGACTGATAATCCAGAGATTAGCTGGGGAACCCACGGCAGCTGGGGAATTTAAATTCAGTTAATTAAATAAATCTGGAATTAAAAAGCTAGGATCAGTAATAGTGACCATGAAACTGCGGGATAGTCGTAAAAACCCATCTGGTTCACTAATGTCCTTTAGAGAAGGAAATCTGCCGCCTTTACCCGGTCTGGCCGATACGTGACTCCAGACCCACAGCGATGTGGTTGACTATTAACTGCCCTCAGAGGTTCAAGAAGGCGGCTGACCACCACCTTCTCAAGGCCATGAGGGATGGACAATAAAAGCCAGCCTTGCCGGTGACGCCGACATCCCATCAATTAATATATTTTTTTAATTCCCAATTTATATTTGGCTTATTAAAGTCATCCGTTAAAATAATCTTCCTGTTTTACACCTGTCATTTTTAACTCTTCATCGAGCAAGCTGTCTTCTTGTACTGACTGTGATTTGCTGTATGAGGGGCATCAAAAGGTGAGAGAGAAGTGCACACAGTGACGCATAAAGCACAAGTAAGTATGAGAAGGTTGCAGAAGATAAGAGGAGACATTGCCCTTGGCCAAAGACCCAAATCTCATGGGTTCTGCTTTTAAAAAGTGCTTGAAGAGCATAAAAATATGTATGCATGCACCTGTTAGAAATCAGGGATGCCTAAAAATGATAGGGATGCTGTGTTTTAAATTGTTTTTGAACTGTTGGTGCGGTGTCTCCTTAGAATGATAGCAGATGCTTCGAAACGTTAATATCTTGGTACCCCGCTGAGATGTTATAGCACTCTGCACTTTGATAACCATTATCTGTGGATTTCAAGTTCAAACTTCAGCATTGTTTATGTATCTTTAAGACAATTTGTTCCAGAATGGATGGAAGTTGAGAGAGTTATCGTAAACATGTTGCAACATCATAAAGGAGATAACGACGCTGAAGCGAGCAATTTTCTGGTTTGGCCTCATGGGATCAGAGAGGAGAGGGATGAGAGAGCTGAAACATTTTCCACAGGAAGAAACCCTGGGTTAGTGTAAACAGTGAAAGACATGTGGCCAAAATCGTAAGGCATCTTGAAGGCGGGCTTTGTTTCAAGAAACGAGAAAAAGAACGAGAAGCCTTATTGGGTATTGAGTTTTACGGGAACCTCTTTAGGTCAAAAGGTCGTGTCAATATCCCAGGTCAGGCCCACCCCTAAAATAGAATAAAAGTAACCTAATCAAGATTGACCGCACAGACACTGTGAGGGGAGGGCTAAACAGAAGTTGGGTTGGTCGAACACTCTTGGTGTGATCCCATGCTTTACCAAAGGAAGCTCTAGACAGAGAAGGAGGCTGTAAGCCAGAGAGCTGCTCATGTATGCCAGCCGTTTGTCCGATTGGGATCGGTATCAACGACTTGTCACGGTCATATGTTTTCGCTATTCCGTCTTAAAACTCTGATTAAACACAATATACCCACCAGATTGGTTTACAGTCGATCCTGATTGTTTAAGTGACCAGAGATAGCTTTAAAATTGGCTATTTCCTAACACACCAGGGCCTGCCACTGACAATGTGCAGCAGGTGGCAGGTCAATTGGAGAAGTTCACTAACTGCTACACGATGGATGGCACTGTAGCATTGCAGTTCACCCAGGCTGATCTGCACCACCATGACCAAGGTCCTACGGAGAATCTTCACTTGTGCTACAGATGCTCAGGCTGCTACCAGAGAGGACTTGGGCACCAAAGTAGACAGGGCTGTCTCTTCTGGTTTTGACCAGCTTGGTGATCAGTGACAGACAACCATTTCTCAAGCCTTCAGTGAGCTAACTGGTACCATCAGACTTGCTTTTCTGAAAAAACAGTGGGCACACAGAACGAGTGTTCAATACTAGCAACATGGCAGCAATATGTTCCTTGACGCCCCTCATGCCACATTTTTTTAAGACTATATTTTTTGTGCAGAGGTGAAAAATATGGGCCCTGAAATTGCGGCCTCTCGGGGCGGGTACGATGGGCGCCGTGCCCGAAGAGGCCCCACAAGTTTTGGGTTTAGGCGGGCGATGTGCTTGCGCCGAAATCCGGCACTTGCGAACTGTCAAAATGTCTTTTGATCATTCCAACGCATCCCTGGGAGAAGGGCCTTCCCGGGCAGAGATTTAGGCTATTTGCCCAGCGATTGGCCCAGCGAATGTCCTTCAAACTCTTACGCTTGGCAAAAGTAGATGTAAAGCGTGCTTTTACCAGCGTAAGAGTTTTAAAAGATAGAAAAATTAAATGTTATCACTAATTTTTTATTTAAAAACCTTGTCCATTAAGGTAAGTTTATTTTAACCCTATTAATACATTTTAAAATCATTTTCAAAAAAATTTTTTTTTTTCCTAAAACATTGAATTGAATTCAATTTCAATTAATTTTAAGTATGTGAGTGTTTTTTTATTTATTGTGTTGTGTTTTTGGGGGTATGATCATTGATAGTAATGGCAGCTCGTACAAACGGAGCTCACCATTACTATGAATGAGAATGCTCCCTGTTCATTGGTGGTTCAGGCCCACGTGATGCCTGGATGTTCCTGGGA
This sequence comes from Pristiophorus japonicus, assembly GCF_044704955.1. NCBI lineage: Eukaryota > Metazoa > Chordata > Chondrichthyes > Pristiophoridae > Pristiophorus > Pristiophorus japonicus. The sequence continues at coordinate 3,318,750 of NC_091986.1, forward strand.
TGTGCGAGTCCATACGCTGGGCTGCGTATTGAGGCCTCGGACCGGAAGTCTACGTTACTCCGGGACCACCAGGCACTTTTGTAAAACAAATTTTGGTTGGAGGTGTCCACCCCCAGGAAGCCTCCGACTGCAATTTTGAGCGGCATTCGGTAAAAGGGCAGTTCACAGGAGAACAAAGAATATCAAATTATAGATATGATATTAAAATAGCTGTGTTGATATGCTGAAACAGTCTGAATAGCAATAATATTTTCTAAGTACATTTGCCTTCAACTTTTATGCGAAAGATTTATCCATCAACAGCTATCTAGAAAGGCATTACAAGTCTGTTAAGGGTGTGGGAAACATCATCATCTGGAAACAACAGTGCGGGGTCATGCTAAATATCATTTCAGGAATGTCTCTTGGAATCCTGTTCATAAAGAACAAAAGTTTAAAACTCAACAATCAAGAGTCAGCTGCAGCTCTAGCCAGTGCAGTAGCAGAGCCAACATAGGGGTTGCCTTATGAGGATAGGTTGAGCCTATACACATTGGAGTTCAGAAGAATGAGGTGTGATCTTACTGAAACTTAGAAGATAATGAGGGGGCTCGACAAGATGAATCAGACTTGCTTTTCTGAGAGGATATTTCCACTCATAGGGGAAACAAAAACTAGGGGACATAGTCTCAGAATAAGGGGCCACCCATTTAAAACTGAGATGAGGAGGAATTTCTTCTCTCAGAGGGTTGTAAATCTGTGGAATTCTCTGCCCCAGAGAGCTGTGGTGGCTGGGTCATTGAATATATTTAAGGCGGAGATAGACAGATTTTTGAGCGATAAGGGAGTAAAGGGTTATGGGGAGCGGGCGAGGAAGTGGAGCTGAGTCTATGATCAGATCAGCCATGATCTTATTGAATGGCGGAGCAGGCTCGAGGGTTCAAATGGCCTACTCGTGCTCCTATTTCTTATAGCAATGGAGGACCACCTCCATTTCACTTTAGGCTCCAGATTCGGCCTGTAAGCCTTTACAGTTCCCAGCTTGGCTTTGGCACCTGACAAGTCATCAATCCCCAGTTTGCACTCAGTCATCTCCTGCTGTGCTCCCCGCTGGGCCCTTGGTCCCCAAGCGCTCCCTGCATTGTCTCTGTCCAAGCGCTCTGGTTTGTACCCACTTAGATGCAGAGGCAGAGCTGTGTTGAGGAGGAGGAGGAAGGAGGAATCAGAGCAGAGGACTAATTCAGCGAAAGCTGGACTTCGAATAGGCTATGTCGGCCAAATCAGAAGTTCAACCCACCCCAATCTTTCAGCCCTAGCTCTGTCACTGACCCAATGTGTAGTTGCTATAAAGAAGCGATATTTTACTCAAGATAATGGAACATACAATAAGAAAAAAACAAAGGAAAACAAGAAAACTTAAAAGAAAACTTAGGCTAAACAAAAAAGTTAATGCGATTCCTTTAAATCTGTAACATTTACATCAAATGTTGATGATAAAGATATTTTTATCATTGAATGTGACTTTTGATGGCATTGTACAGGTACGTGATTTAAGCAGGTTTCTGAGGAATAGCTGCTCCAAAACATTTTTTCAAACATAACAGTAGTCCCTTTTTAAGATCAAGCCTTTTGATATAAAATAAAATATATTTTATTGGTCCTTTCATTCAAATATTTGACAAGGTTAGTTTCTTAGCTGAACTACTGTTTTAATAACATCTACTTTGAAGACATTATCTATTTATTAGTTTTCAACTTTTAATATCAGATAAATTCACTGTAGAAACTACTTGAGTATGTTATGCTGGACTTTATGAGCAACTTGACTTCTACTCACCCTACAACTTAATTGGTTTTCAGCTGAGATTCAAGAACAAGTTGCACGTGATTACTTTCCAACACAGACCATTTTCATTTATTTTCAATTGAAACGCCAAAGGAAGACCTTGCGGTGACCTCAATGAAGAAATCATTTCAATTGTTTTCAATTAGGAGTTTGCAATGAGGATCATGTGGTAACCTCCTCAGATCACACCTCAAGTAATATCAATTGAAAGACTATGTGGAAGTGCACGTAACAGTCCCTGTAACAAGCTCTTCAATTAATTATTTATTCTCTTCAATCAAAAAATATTCTTGATAGAAAGCACAATTTGTTAAATGTACAAGTAACTCTGTTTACATTTGCTGATACTGTTCAGGGACTCCAAATCTTCAGCGCAAAAATTTACAATCATTCAAAAAGCCATACTGGCATTGCTAGATTCACGGTGACAACATAAATAAAGAGCAACATTAGCGTTTTTAATAGTAGCAATCCGCTCAACATTAATTCATGAGTGTGAAATGTCTTACATCAACAAGATCTCAGAAATAAGCCAAATTGTAATAAATCCCACAAATGTCCCACCCAACTGGACGACGGTGGAGAGGCGCTGGAGGAGGATGGAATGGCCAAGGAAGGATACACTTGCATTGGAGGCAGTTCAGAGAAGGTTCACTAGGTTGATTCTGAAGATGAGGGGGTTGACTTATGAGGAAAGGTTGAATAGGTTGGGTCTATACTCATTGGAATTCAGAAGAATGAGAGGTGATCTTATCAAAACGTATAAGATAATGAGGGGGCTGGACAAGATGGATGCAGAGAGGATATTTCCACTCATAGGGGAAACTAAAATTAGGGGGCAAAGTTTCAGAATAAGGGGCCGCCCATTTAAAACTGAGATGAGGAGGAATTTCTTCTCTCAGAGGGTTGTAAATCTGTGGAATTCTCTGTCCCAGAGAGCTGTGGAGGCTGGGACTTTGAATATATTTAAGGTGGAGATAGACAGATTTTTGAGCGATAAGGGAGTAAAGGGTTATGGGGAGTGGGCAGGGAAGTGGAGCTGAGTCCATGATCAGATCAGCCATGGTCTTACTGAATGGCGGAGCAGGCTCGAGGGACCAAATGGCCTACTCCTGCTCCTATTTCTTATGTTCTTATATTCAACCGTGTCAAAGGATGCAGACAAGTCAAGAAGGACGAGGAGGGATAATTTGCCTTCATCACAGTCACAAAGGATGTAATTTGTGACTTTGATGAGAGCCGTTTTGGTACTGTGGCAGGCGCGGAAACCGGATTGGAGGGGTTCAAACATGGAATTGCGGGAAAGATGGGCACGGATTTGGGAGGCAACAACACATTCAAGGACTTTGGAGAGGAAAGGGAGGTTGGAGATGGGGCGGTAGCTCGCAAGGGTGGAGGGATCGCGGGAAAGAAGAATGGGCAGTTATCCTGGTATGCTGGCCAATATTGCTCCCTTAACACCACCAAAAGTAGATGAATTGTTCATTCAAAATAGCTGCCATATTGTGAAATCAAAATATCTTGTTTTTTATTAAAACAAAAATCATAACCGGGTGGCAATGTGATCTGGAGGACCCTGTAAATGAGGGAAAGTGCTTTGCTTCAGTTTGTCTGTTTATTTAAGCAGCTTTATGGATGCAGCCCGCAGTGTTAAAAAACTGGACCCTTGAGAACTTCATGGTTCAAGATCCCAGTTTTCACAGGGATTTACAAAATGGGCCACATATTATTGACTCAGCCATAAAATGTTTTATTCACCTTAGTACTCGTATGCTGTGTCTGCATCACAGTGCAACTCTTTCTGGAATAATGTTCAAAACCCTCCACTGATTACATTTTTGACTTGAGGATTTGTACAAACATGGCTCATTTATCCGCTTGTCTAAATAAATGTCATATATGATATGAATTCATTTTTTGTTAAATTGGATCTTTTTCTTTCTTAACATAACACAGCTGGTTGTCTCATTCAATTGTTTGATAAATAGCACTTCAGTTAAGCTATAATGATTGAAAACTGAAATTCTTTTACTCAGTTGTTGCTTTGTTTAATGTATGGTCATCCATTAATGACCATCACAAACCAAATTTAGAGTGTGCAAACATGTGTTCCATTAAACCTCCCCAGCTCTCCCAATCTCCAATCTCTCCCCAGCCATCCCAATCACAGAGAGGGTACAGAGGAGATTGACAGGATGTTGCCAGGACTGGAACATTTTAAGTTATGAGGAAAGTTTGGATAGGCTGCAGTTGTTTTCCTTGGAACAGAGGAGGCTGGGGAGAGATTTAATTGAGGTGTATAAAATTATGAGGGTCTAGATAGAGTGGCTAGGAAGGATCCACTTCCCTTAGCAGAGGGGTCAACAACCAGAGGGCATAGATTTAATGTAATTGGTAGGTGATGGGGGTCTGGAACTCACGGCCTGAAAGGGTGGTAGAGGCAGAAACCCTCACCACATTTAAAAAGTACCTGGATGTGCACCTGAAGTGCTGTAACCTACAGGGCTATGGACCCAGAGCTGGAAAGTGGGATTAGGCTGGGTAGCTCTTTTTCGACCGGCACTGACACGATGGGCCGAATGGCCTCCTTCTGCGTCGTAAATGTTTCTATAATTCTATGATTCTTCTTCCAGATTCCAGTAAGATTGTTATTTACAGGGTTTAAGATTCTACTTTGGGATTATGGTGCCAGTAGAGCCTGTATTGTAATTTGAAACTATTTTGCTGAGAAGCTGAAAAGCTTTTATTCCCAGTGCTGAATGTTTTATTCATCTCCTGTGTAAAATCACTTGCATTTGACACTAATCCGTTGGTTCATAGAGTAGGCCAAGCCAGAGGGCCTCTGTTGCTCTAGATGCCAATTCCACACACAATGTTTGTTGAAATTTTGGATCTCAAACACTTGACGAGTGAAGACTTTCAGTGTGTCAAAAAGCATCATTTGTTTTCCCGGAGTCCTGGACTCTTTATCTGGATATTAGTAAAAGATTATGGACTGGAATTTCCAATGGTTTACCGCCCGGTTTCTGGGTGATATTGGCCATTGTGGACGGTAATCAGGTGAGCGAACATGTCCTTACCTGAGTCACGCCGGCGGTTTCGAGGTACCGCGGGGAGCGGACCGCCGGCGTGCACTGTCCTCAGATCGCCCTGGCGAGATATTTGGCTCAGCGGTGACCCGTAGGCGAGTATAAAATAAACCGCCCTCGCGGATCAGCGGAGCTGGGCGTTCGGTGAGTCGCTCTTCAAGAAAAAGGTCAGCGATTGCTTTTTTACTAATTATTTTAAAAATGTGTTGTGGTGATTTCGTTTTAAAGTGTCTTGGGAATGTTTTATTGATTGTTTAGTTGATTTTTTTTTTGAAAAATTATTTTTATTGCTTTTCTGGTGTTAGGCCCAACCCGCAGCCTTGGGGTAAATTTTTATTGTTTTTTTTATTTATCATCCATTTTGTTTAACCACCGCCCAATCGACCCTAAATTGCACTTTGTCGCCCAGAATGGTTTTCACTCAGCGGATTTTTTTATTTTTTGGGGTGAAGTTTTCGCCGGCGATAATGTTACCAATCTTAGCGACCTTGAGGGCGGCGATCGGACGCTAGCGGGCTGACAGAAAATTCCAGCCCATAAAATACAAACACAGCTGTACAACAGCATCTGAAATTATAAATAGCTTGGGTATCTCAAAAAAAGTGTACAAATTTATTTCAGGTTCTTTCTGATCTTCTGTTAACAATCCAAGAAACAAAACTTCCCATCCAGCAAACCCTGACCTCCAAAGCTCACTAAAACTTCACACCCTCATTTCATACCTCACAAACAGAATGTTGAACCACAGTCCTTGAGCACATATTGTGAACGGGAGCACCGGAGAAAGGAGACGTCATCCTGATGATGCTTCAGACTGAGATTCTGTTCAAACTGACTTTGAAGATCCCCAGGCAACATCGGAAGACAAAGAAGCAATTTTCCTGGTATCCTGTTCATCATTCCTCCCTCAAAACAACTGGTCGTTCATCTCAATGATCTTTGTGGGATCTTATATGTGCGAAATGGCTGCTGCACTTGCCTGTATAATAGCCACTCCACTCTAAAATAATTGCATGCCAATCATGTTGAGATGTCTCTTTTTTGCTGTGTTCCTTTCTTGATAAATAATCCATAATGATTGGTGGTACCAACCACAGTCTGTTCAGTTATTCAGCTAATTGGCACGAGACAGGAAGGTAAAGGTACCATTACAAACAGATCACTTTGTTCCCCGAGAGCTACCAGATACCGACCACAAAACCATCCAATTAAATCGCTCAAAATATTTTGCCAACTTCTTGGCCACCTTACTTTGTGACTACAAACACCTAAATAACACATAAACCACTATATAATTTCACAAAGTCTACAAATGTTCCAATACACTCAACTATTATCTTCAAAGAATCTGCAATAACTTTCCTCTGTTCCTGGTGCCCCTCCCTCGAAAACCTGAAGCTCAGATTATAATCCACTGTCAGAGTTTGCATTGTGGACTTTGGGTGCCCTGACAATATTTTCCAAACTCTGAGGGGTGGAAATTCGGTCTTCTGCCTCTCTTAGCGTCCCGGAGGGACAGCAATGGCGGCTCGGTGGCAAATTTTTATCGCATAACACTCCTGTGAAGCGTCTTGGAATGTTTCACAACGTTAAAGGCGCTATATAAATACAAGTTTTTGTAGTTGTTGTTTTTGGTGGTGGTGGCGTGAGCTATATATTGGGAATGTTTTGGGTGGGTTTTTCCCCCCCACCCCTCCCGGAGGCCTCTGTTATGGGGCTCCGAGGGCGGCTGTTTAGCTCAGGATTTTCGCGTGCCCAGCCGGCCTGGCACCCTAAGAGAGGCGTGCAATGTAGCGCCGCGCTCCAAACTCCGGGCCCAGCTGAGGAATGTTGCAGCAGCAGACGCAAACCATTACTGCCGCAAAATGTACCGCTCCGCCCGGGACACCGGCCCAACGGAGGCGCGAGTGAATGTCGCCCCCCCCTAACAGTGACCTAACTTGTAACAATTACAAGCTTCCCATTTTAGCTCTGGAGAAATCTAACTATCCACCAAGAAAGAAATGAAGATGGTTAATAATTGACATCTCAATATTTGCTAAAATCTCTGCTACCAAAACAAATAAAATAAATAAATGTAATTTAGGTGGGCATGAACTTCGTTTTTTTTGTTGCTTTCTTTCTACTCAGCCAGCACAACACAGAAAGGGTTGGGGAGGGGGTGAATACATCCTCCCAGCTCTCCACCCAGCAATGACAGACCCCAAATCCTCTCGCATTTACTGCCGGGGTCCAGCCACATCCTCAATGCTGCCAGGCTCCATGTCCCCTCCACAGTATTGTTAAGCCACAACTCCCGCTCCATAAACAGTGTGCCAAAGTCTCCAACACTGCCACAAACTGGAACATCATTTGTCCAACAACGACCTGGTCAGCAGCAGTCAGCGGGGATTCAGAACAGGAAGGTCACGTCAGTCCAACTTCTTTCAGCAAGTAACAACCCAGATGAACTGTGGCAAGCCATATGATGTGGTGTTCCTCCACTTCCAAAATGCTTTTGATAAAAGTTCCAACAAAAGGCTGTTAATTAAACTAAAGCTGAGCACCTTTAGGGTTGCTCGTGGGAATGGATAGGAAGCTAGCGGATAGGAATTCCCCATTAGAGGGGTTATGTCATGGGGAGGCATGTACTGCGTGGGGTATCTCAAAGCTCAGTTCCGATTGTTACGAATTTATGTAAATAACTTGGATTTAGAAACTCAAGGCAAAGAGGCCAAATTTGCAGATGATAACAAACTACGAGGACCAGTGGGATAGAAAACATAAGAAAGAGGAGCAGCAGTCGGCCATTCGGCCCCTCGAGCCTGCTCCGCCATTCAATAAGGTCATGGCTGATCTGATCTTGGCCTCAACCCCACTTCCCTGCCCGCTCCCCATAACCCCTTTACTCCCTTATCGTTCAAAAATCTGTCTATCTCCGCCTTCAATATAGTCAATGACCCAGCCTCCACAGCTCTCTAGCAGGGAATTCCAAAGAGGCGGCTCAGAGATGACGGAATGAGTTGGATAAAATGTGTAACCAGGCAGAACACTGGCAGGTGACATTTGAAGCAAACAATTGTGCGACTCTGCGAAGAGAAAAACAGTGAATAGTGATGAAATAGCCAAGAATGAAGGTGAAGAGATATAGGCGGCTTTGAAGACTCAGGTTACTAAAGATGCCCTCCAGTGCAGAGCAACAATCAATAATGTTAATAGATGTTGAAGTATATAAGCAAAGTAATAAAATATAAAATCAAAGGATGATCAAATTCTAGTCAAACTGCACCTTGAATACTGAACCCAGTTCTGCTCACCGACAAACATTTATTTTACGCTGAAACTAGTGCAGAGAGCCATGGTGCTGCCCCTCAGAGGTTATGAGGTGGGATTGGGACTGGAAATAAGTTTCCTAACAGGTGATCTTACAGAGGTATACAAGATCGTTAAGGGTACAGAAAAAAATTGAGAGAGGATTGTTTTAAATTAAACTGCAGAAGTAGAACGAGGGAAACATAGAAAATAGGAGCAGTAAGAGGCCATTCGGACCTTCGAGTCTGCACCACCATTCAATATGATCATGGCTGATCCTCTATCTCAACACCATATTCCCGCTTTTTTCCCATACTCCTTGATGCCTTTTGTGTCTAGAAATCTATCTATCTCCCTCTTAAATATATTCAGTGACTTGGCCTCCACAGCCTTCTGTGGTAGAGAATTCCACAGGTTCACCACCCTCTGAGTGAAAACATTTCTCCTCATCTCGGTCCTAAATTTCCTACCCCGTATCCTGACACTGTGACCCCTTGTTCTAGACTTTCCAGCCAGGGGAAACATCCTCCCCGCATGAACACAGGTTCAAAGTAGTAAAAGATGATTTTTGGGACCAATATCACAAACTCTTTGATACACAAAGAATGATCAGCATGTGGAACAGACTTCCAGATAGAGTCATAGAAACTAAATCCCTGGAATCCTTTAAGGAACAGTTGACTGCTACAATGGGACTTGTTTGAATCATGCTGGATGAAATTATTAAGATCAACCAAATGGTCTTCCTCATTTGTCATTTATTTTGTGATAATGTGACATTTTATGGATTCATTTACTTAAGACCAATGTTCCATGTAATCATTTTTTCCATGTGCTAGCCCTTTAATTGGCTGTGCAGCCCAGTCAAACCTTTGTGCATGCGCAGTTATTCCCATTGGAAGGATGGTGAGCGGCCTGCACCAGGCCTGCGGACTGTCGCATGAGCTTAACAGGAATGGTGCTCGAGACACGAACATAAAAGCAAAATACTGCGGATGCTGAAATCTGGAACAAAAACAGAGAATTCCGGAAATCTCAGCGGGTCAGGCAGCATCTGTGGAGAGGGAAGCAGAGTTAACGTTTCGGGTCGATGACCCTTCGTCAGAACTGGAGAGTGCTCGAAAAGCCGGATTTTCTTAACCAGCACTGAAAGGGGGAGGGGAGAAAGAACAAAAGGGAAGGTCTATGATAGGGTGGAAGACAGGAGAGATTAGAGAGACACAAGGGATGATGGGCCGAATTCAAACGGTAATGGCCGGAGTTAGAAAAACATTCGTTGAGATCGGGTGTGAATGGTGGGATAATGACCAGCTGCCATTAGAGTCACAGAGAGAAAAAAAAAAGAAAGAAACAGGTTTGGTGGGGGTGGGGGAGAGGGACTCGAGACACATTTGGAAAAACTTTGCTTCCAGCACCCTTTCAGGCAGTGCATCCCAAGTCATAGTCGCAAAACTTTCCCCTCATTTGCCTCAGGTTTTTTTGCCAATGATCTTAAATCTGCGAGCAGTCCGGGGAGCATCGAGAGGCGGGAGTTCGGGATGCGAGCAGCCTACAAGAGGCCAGCCGGTGCAGCTGCAGCAAGGAGGCAAAAAGTAGAAAGAAATCGAAAGGTGACGTCACAGCCAAGGGGGTAAGTGATTGGTGAGTAATTTTTCTTTTTCTTTTCTTTATCAGTAAGTAACATTTAACATTGTTGTTGCCAAATTAAGTTAATCTAAGGGTTAAGTCATGGCAGGAGAGGTCGGACATGTGTTATGCTCCTCCTGTACGATGTGGGAAGTCAGGGACGCTTCCAGTGTCCCTGATAACTACGTGTGCGGGAAGTGCATCCGCCTGCAGCTCCTGACGGACTGCATTGCGGCACTGGAGCTGTGGGTGGATAAATTCTGGAGCATCCACGATGCTGAGAATGACGTGAATAGCACGTTTAGTGAGTTGGTCTTACCGCAGCTAAAGGGTACACATCCAGATAGTAAATAGGTGACCAACAGGAAGAGCAGTGCAAGGAAGGTAGTGCAGACGTCCCCTGCGGTCATCCCACTGCAAAACAGATACACCGCTTTGAGTACTGTTGAGGGGGATGACTCATCAGGGGAGGGCAGCAGCGGCCAAGTTCATGGTACCGTGGGTGGCTCTGTTGCACAGGAGGGCAGGAAAAAGAGTGGGAGAGCGATAGTGATAGGGGATTCAATTGTAAGGGGAATAGATAGGCGTTTCTGCGGCCACAACCGAGACTCCAGGATGGTATGTTGCCTCCCTGGTGCAAGGGTCAAGGATGTCTCGGAGCGGGTGCAGGACATTCTGAAAAAGGAGGGTGAACAGCCAGTTGTCGGGGTGCATATAGGCACCAACGATATAGGGTAAAAACGGGATGAGGTCCTACAAGACGAATTTAGAGAGCTAGGAGCGAAATTAAAAAGTAGGACCTCAAAAGTAGTAATCTCAGAATTGCTACCAGTGCCACGTAGTAGTCAGAGTAGGAATCGCAGGAGAGCTCAGATGAATACGTGGCTTGAGGAGTGGTGCAAAAGGGAGGGATTCAAATTCCTGGGACATTGGAACCGGTTCTGGGGGAGGTGGGACCAGTACAAACCGGATGGTCTGCACCTGGGCAGGACCGGAACCAATGTCCTAGGGGGAGTGTTTGCTAGTGCTGTTGGGGAGGAGTTAAACTAACATGGCAGGGGGATGGGAACCTATGCAGGGAGACAGAGGGAAATAAAATGGAGGCAGAAGCAAAAGATAGAAAGGTGAATAGTAAAAGTGGAGGGCAGAGAAACCCAAGGCAAAAAACAAAAAGGGCCACGTTACAGTAAAATTCTAAAGGGGCAAAGTGTGTTAAAAAGCCTGAAGGCTCTGTCCTCAATGCGAGGAGTATTCGGAATAAGGTGGACGAATTAACTGCGCAGCCAGCAGTTAACGGATATGATGTAATTAGCATCACGGAGACATGGCTCCAGGGTGACCAAGGCTGGGAACTCAACATCCAGGGGTATTCAACATCTAGGAAGGATAGGCAGAAAGGAAAAGGAGGCGGGGTGGCGTTGCTGGTTAAAGAGGAAATTAATGCAATAGTAAGGAGGGACATTAGCCTGGATGATGTGGAATCGGTATGGGTGGAGCTGCGGAATACCAAAGGGCAGAAAACGCCAGTGGGAGTTGTGTACAGACCACCAAACAGTAGTAGTGAGGTTGGAGACAGCATCAAACAAGAAATAAGGGATGTGTGCAATAAAGGTACAGCAGTTATCATGGGCGACTTTAATCTACATGTAGATTGGGCGAACCAAACTGGTAGCAATGCGGTGGAGGAGGATCTCCTGGAGTGTATTAGGGATGGTTTTCTAGACCAATATGTCAAGGAACCAACTGGAGAGCTGGCCATCCGAGACTGAGTGATGTGTAATGAGAAGGGACTAATTAGCAATCTTGTTGTGCGAGGCCCCTTGGGGAAGAGTGACCATAATATGGTAGAATTCTTTATTAAGATGGAGAGTGACACAGTTAATTCGGAAACTAGGGTCCTTAAGGAAAGGTAACTCCGACGGTATGAGGCGTGAATTGCCTAGAATAGACTGGCAAAGGATACTTAAAGGGTTGACGGTGGATAGGCAATGGCAAACATTTAAAGATCACATGGATGAACTTCAGCAATTGTACATCCCTGTCTAGAGCAAAAATAAAACGTGGAAGGTGGCTCAACCGTGGCTAACAAGGGAAATTAAGGATAGTGTTAAAACCAAGGAAGAGGCATATAAATTGGTCAGAAAAAGCAACAAACCTGAGGACTGGGAGAAATTTAGAATTCAACAGAGGAGGACTAAGGGTTTAATTAAGAGGGGGAAAATAGAGTACTAGAGGAAGCTTGCAGGGAATATAAAAACTGACTGCAAAAGCTCTACAAATATGTGAAGAGAAAAACATTAGTGAACACAAACGTAGGTCCCTTGCAGTCAGATTCAGGTGAATTTCTAATGGGGAACAAGGAAATGGCAGACCAATTGAACAAAGACTTCGATTCTGTCTTCACGAAGGAAGACACGAATAACCTTCTGAATGTACGAGGGGACAGTGGGTCTAATGACAAGGAGGAACTGAAGGATAACCTTATTAGGCAGGAAATTGTGTTAAGGAAATTGATGGGATTGAAGGCCGATAAATTCCCGGGGCCTGATAGTCTGCATCCCAGAGTACTTAAGGAAGTGGCCCTAGAAATAGTGGATACATTGGTGATCATTTTCCAACAGTCTATCGACTCTGGACCAGTTCCTCGGACTGAAGGGTAGCTAATGTAACACCACTTTTTAAAAAAGGAGGGAGAGAGAAAACAAGTAATTATAGATCAGTTAGCCTGACATCAGTAGTGGGGAAAATGTTGGAATCATTAATTAAGGATGAAATAGCAGCGCATTTGGAAAGCAGTGACAGGATCGGTCCAAGTCAGCATGGATTTATGAAAGGGAAATCATACTTGACGAATTTTCTGGAATTTTTTGAGGATGTAACTAGCAGAGTGGACAAGGGAGAACCAGTGGATGTGGTGTATTTGGACTTTCAAAAAGCTTTTGACACGGTTTCGCACAAGAGATTGGTGTGCAAAATCAAAGCACATGGTATTGGGGGTAATGTATTGAATTGGATAGAGAACTGGTTGGCAGACAGGAACAGAGAGTCGGGATAAACGGGTCCTTTTCAGAATGGCAGGCAGTGACTAGTGGAGTGCCGCATGGCTCAGTGCGCGGACCCCAGCTCTTTACAATGTACATTAACGATTTAGATGAAGGAATTGAGTATAATATCTCCAAGTTTGCAGATGACACTAAACTGGGTGGCGGTGTGAGTTGTGAGGAGGACGCTAAGAGGCTGCAGGGTGACTTGGACAGGTTAGGTGAGTGGGCAAATGTGTGGCAGATGCAGTATAATGTGGATAAATGTGAGATTAAACATTTTGGGGGCAAAAACACGAAGGCAGAATATTATCTGAATGGCGGCAGATTAGGAAAAGGGGAGGTGCAACAAGACCTGGGTGTCATGGTTCATCAGTCATTGAAAGTGGGCATGCAGGCACAGCAGGCGGTGAAGAAGGCAAATGGCATGTTGGCCTTCATAGCTAGGGGATTTGAGTATAGGAGCAGGGAGGTCTTACTGCAGTTGTACAGGGCCTTAGTGAGGCCTCACTTGGAATATTGTGTTCAGTTTTCGTCTTCTAATCTGAGGAAGGACGTTCTTACTATTGAGGGAGTGCAGCGAAGGTTCACCAGACTGATTCCAGGGATGGCTGGGCTGTCATATGAGGAGAGACTGGATCAACTGGGCCTTTATTCACTGGAGTTTAGAAGGATGAGAGGGGATCTCAGAGAAACATATAAAATTCTGACGGGACTGGACAGGTTAGGTGCGGGAAGAATATTCCCGATATTGGAGAAGTCCAGAACCAGGGGACATAGTCTTAGGATAAGGGGTAGGCCATTTAGGACTTAGATGAGGAGAAACTTCTTCACTCAGAGAGTTGTTAACCTGTGGAATTCCCTGCTGCAGAGAGTGGTTGATGCCAGTTCATTGGATATATTCAAGAGGGAGTTAGATATGGTCCTTACGGCTAAGGGGATCAAGGGGTATGGAGAGAAAGCAGGAAAGGGGTACTGAGGGAGTGATCAGCCATGATCTTATTGAATGGTGGTGCAGGCTCGAAGGGCCGAATGGCCTGCTCCTGCACCTATTTTCTATGTTTTTATGTCCTCTGGTTTGTCGGCCACTGTGCCACTGGAAACAGGTTCTCCTTCTTTACTCTATCAATGGTGCCCTACAAACGTCAAACAGTACTGAACGCTGACAAATGTGTCTGTCATTTCACTACGTGCGACCTGCTTCCTACTGAAGAGACTAATTACTGATGTTGCCTCATTGTCAGTCTATGCCAGGGTTGGCCTGATGATTGAAGGATCAAAAAAATCAATATATTTTTATCAGCAATTACTCATGTAAATATCTTTACCAGTTTTTACTGGTCAATCTCCCATGAGTTTCCATGCATGAAATCACAACAATTACAGCCGTCAGTTGAAATGGGTTTAGAGAATGGGAGATAATTGGATGGGGATTGCATCCTATTAATATATTACCATTGTAAATTCGTATGTCCACATCTATAATGGAAACTGCCCATGTAAATCTGTCACACTGTAGTTATAGCCTCCCGCCAATAGAGACTTGTATTGTGGAGCCTCGACCATTCGGTGCGTGTAATTATCGTGAGATAAGTCTATGGAGGCAGTTTCCATTATAAATGTGAACATTTCAATTTGTAGCAAGGGAATGCAGACATAAGGGGGGCTATTTTAACACTCTCCACTCAGCAAAGACTGAGCTAAGCTGTCTGCCCAAGGTTGGGGGAATCCTTCCTTAAATATGCAGATTGTGGTCCGATGATATAATTGGACCTCGACGACAATTCGAAGTTCCCCCCGAGCGGGGATGGCGCTGCGGCTTTTCTGCCAGGCTAAAAACAGTCGGCACCTGCTGAGATGATGGAGACCCAAACGGGTAAGGTCTTTTTATTTTTAGGCAGGAGTGCTCCATACTGGCTCCAGAAGGAAAGTCGTGGTTTCCCTGCCCTGACCACCCCAACCCCTTCCCTGCACGAACCCCCTTCCCCACACCTGCCTTGAATGCCAGAAATTGGCCCTGGACTGTCCAATCTTCTGGAGCTAGCAGCTGCTTTTCAACCGGAGCAGGCGTGAAATCCACTTGCAGCAAGCGATTGAGACCTGGAAATTGAAATAGCCCAGGTCTCTCATATTCTCCAGTGAGTGCTTTCAAATCAGTTCACTTGATAAACTACAATGAATGTGCTGTCACAAAGACAACAGAAATGTTCTCCCCTCTTGAAGATTGACTCTTGGCGGTGGTATGGCTCTATGGATCATAACAAAAACAACAACTGGAATTATATAGCGTTTTTGCGTAGGTGCTTCACAGGAGTGCTATGAGATTTAAAAAAATGTGACACCGAGCTGCATATGTAGAAATTAGCGCAGGTGACCAAAAGCTTGGTCAAAGAAGTATGTTTTAAGGAGCGTCTAGAAGGATGAAAGAGACCGGTCAGCCTGACCTCAGTAGTGGGTAAAATGATGGAATCAATTATTAAGGATGTCATAGCAGCGCATTTGGAAAAAGGTGACATGATAGGTCCAAGTCAGCATGGATTTGTGAAAGGGAAATCATGCTTGACAAATCTTCTGGAATTTTTTGAGGATGTTTCCAGTAAAGTGGACAAGGGACAACCAGTTGATGTGGTATATTTGGACTTTCAGAAGGCTTTCAACAAGGTCCCACACAAGAGATTAATGTGCAAAGTTAAAGCACATGGGATTGGGGGTAGTGTGCTGACGTGGATTGAGAACTGGTTGTCAGACAGGAAGCAAAGAGTAGGAGTAAATGGGTACTTTTCAGAATGGCAGGCAGTGACTAGTGGGGTACCGCAAGGTTCTGTGCTGGGGCCCCAGCTGTTTACACTGTACATTAATGATTTAGATGAGGGAATTAAATGTAGTATCTCCAAATTTGCGGATGATACTAAGTTGGATGACAGTGTGAGCTGCGAGGAGGATGCTATGAGGCTGCAGAGTGACTTGGATAGGTTAGGTGAGTGGGCAAATGCATGGCAGATGAAGTATAATGTGGATAAATGTGAGGTTATCCACTTTGGTGGTAAAAACAGAGAGACAGGCTATTATCTGAATGGTGACAGATTAGGAAAAGGGGAGGTGCAGCGAGACCTGGGTGTCATGGTACATCAGTCATTGAAGGTTGGCATGCAGGTATAGCAGGCGGTTAAGAAAGCAAATGGCATGTTGGCCTTCATAGCGAGGGGATTTGAGTACAGGGGCAGGGAGGTGTTGCTACAGTTGTACAGGGCCTTGGTGAGGCCACACCTGGAGTATTGTGTATAGTTTTGGTCTCCTAACTTGAGGAAGGACATTCTTGCTATTGAGGGAGTGCAGCGAAGATTCACCAGACTGATTCCTGTGATGGTGTGACTGACCTATCAAGAAAGACTGGATCAACTGGGCTTGTATTCACTGGAGTTCAGAAGAATGAGAGGGGACCTCATAGAAACGTTTAAAATTCTGACGGGTTTAGACAGGTTAGATGCAGGAAGAATGTTCCCAATGTTGGGGAAGTCCAGAACCAGAGGTCACAGTCTAAGGATAAGGGGTAAGCCATTTAGGACCGAGATGAGGAGAAACTTCTTCACCCAGAGAGTGGTGAACCTGTGGAATTCTCTACCACAGAAAGTAGTTGAGGCCAATTCACTAAATATATTCAAAAGGGAGTTAGATGAAGTCCTTACTACTCGGGGGATCAAGAGGTATGGCGAGAAAGCAGGAAGGGGGTACTGAAGTTGTACGTTCAGCCATGAACTCATTGAATGGCGGTGCAGGCTAGAAGGCTGAATGGCCTACTCCTGCACCTATTTTCTATGTTTTCTATGTCTATGTTTTCTATGTAGAGAGACGGAGAGGTTTAGGGAGGGAGTTCCAGAGCTTGGGGCCCAGGCAACAGAAGGCACAGCCACCGATAGTTGAGCGATTATAATCAGGGATGGTCAAGAGGGCAGAATTAGTGGAGTGTGGGGAGGGAGGTCGTGGGACTGGAGGAGGTTACAGAGATAGGCTGTTGGCCCAAAGTGAACATTATTTGTGAGAAAACTTAGACTGAAGGCTATTCCACCAGTGGGTGCAACACACCCAAACTCAATCATACCCTCCACCGACTCTCCACGCTAACATACTTTCCAGAAGGAGTCACAGCATAGGATAGGGAAAGGAACCTGGTCCAACTCTGATCCTGGAACGTGGAGATGAATTATACTGCCCGTAGTGCTTAGTTCAGCAAAGATTAGGGGCCCGAGTTTGGTCAAACCTAAGTTCCACCCATTTACCGACGAAAAGACCGCTGCAATCTTGACGGTATTTTAGGAATTTAACCTGGGTTCTCACTGGCCTGTATAGTTCTGCTACTCGTTGGCTAAAGTCATTGGCATCTTCGGGGAAGGCCCGATAGTAATTCATGTCACCAGACAAATTTGCTTCTGCTTCAGCTATCTGCTTGGTAGCCACAGCAACAAAGTCATTCTCCATGGGAGCTGAGAGGAAATGGCACCCAAGGGATAGAAATGGGATAATATTAGCAGTAATCCTATTCATCACCTTCTGACAGCAGATCAGATAAAGCTGTTATCGCTTCAGACTGCGCTGAGTGAAAGTATAACAGCTACAGCGAAACGTATCAGAATATACCAGCACAATGCTTCAATTCAGATTCCAATGTAGTGGAATTTGTCCCAAATTTAGAAATGAAACAGACAGATACTGTGAACCTTGTAGCATGACAGAATGAAATAATGTAAGATGAAGCAGACACGTGCACAAAATCCCCACCAAACTACATCTAAAGTGATACCTCATGCTCAATAACATTGATCCTGAGTACTGCCAAAACCAAGAACAAACAACATTCTGTTTATACTGCAGACACTGTGGGGTTACACTGACTGCTTGCAAAGATTTGATGATGGACAGATAGCATTTGTTACTAGGCAACAATACAGCGAGCTGCAACAAATACCCAGGTATTATACATTTTTAAAACTCTGATTACTCTGAATTCAACCGAAATCCAATTGCAGAAATATTGCATTTTTGGCAGTGAAACTGGACACAGAGCAGAGTTTGGGGAAGGAGTGGTAATTGACTTTAAATCAAGATAGACTTTGCGAAGGTAAGCTTCGCAATTATATGCCCCCACGTTCAATACAAGGTCAAGTTATAAAATTATTTGTCAATTTCCTAAGTAGAAGTTGCTCTGTGCACATCTGGCTTTCCTCACGTGAGCAGCACCAACACACTGAAGTGAATTTACCAGGTTAGAATCAGGGAATGTCCGTCTTTCAGTCTGTCCCTGATTGTCAAACACTGGAGGGGGTTGAAATCCGGTCCCGCCGTGTTTGAGGCGGTGACACGGGCCGAGGGCTGATTTTAACGCCGGGCGGTAGGTGCTGCCTCAAACTGTGCAAAATTCAGTTTTGCCGCCCAAAGATGAGAGAGCAGCGCTAAAAGTGGCATGCACACTCACCCTCGGGCACTAACGGGCCGGGAGCTCAGGAGGCCGACCGAATATTCCCCACGGGAGGCTGCCCGCGCACCAGCTAAAAAAAGTGAAAAAAAAGTTTCCGACACTTTCCCTCGCCCACACCGTGAGCCGAGGAACATGGTCGCCACCGACGGTAAGCACTCAGCCGCCCATTAGCCGACCCTCTCCGGCAGTAAGGGGCGGCGTTAGAAACCGAATTTCAACCGGTTCTTTCCTTGTTTGCAATGTTTCATGAGAGAAAATGTTTCATTAGAGACACACCCTATCCCTCAGTTTCTTTCTGGCTCGATCTCTAACTATTTGTTTAATTGTATTTGGGCCTCTTCTTTTTTACATCTCTGAAGCCAATGCTTTGACTGCATCTCTGTGGCATCTGTTATTAATTTCAGTTCATAAAAATCTGGGAAAAGACTACAGCGCTTCAAAACTTAAGGCTACATTCATCGGGCAGTTTTATACACAACCTGTAACTGTCAATCACAAAAATATTTCTGGGACAGAGGGTGCAGCCCTCTGTATAATTTTCATTTATACAGTATGTTTAATGTAGAAAAATGTTCCATGGTGCCACACAGAGGCATGGGGATGAATGGACAGCTGGCTGAAGGAAAGGTTCAGAGGTGTGACCAACGGTTTGGCCTTGAGAAGGGACTTGAAGGATGGGGAGGTTTAGAGAGGGCCTTCCAGAGAGTAGGGCCATTGAGGGATTGAGAGACAAGGGCAAAAATGGTAAAATTGAGATGATGGTGAAGGGGGAACCAATGTAGATTGGCAAAGGGTGAACGGGACTTGGTGCGGGATAGGACACGAACAACAGTGTTTTGGATGATGCGCAGTTTGTGGACAGAGGAGGCTAGGAGGCTAGCAAGAAGCACATTGAAATGTGTGCCTGGAGATGACAACGGAATAAATGTGTGTTTGACTGACAGGAAGGCTGAGTTCGGAGTGGAGGAGGCATGGTATGGAAATGGAAGTCTTAGGGATGGAGAATATGTAAGGATGAAAAATCAGCTCAGGGACAAACAGGACTTTGAGATTAGGAACAGTGTGACTCAGCCTGAGAGAATGATCAGGGAAAGGGATGGAGTCAGGGCGAAGGAGCGATGTCAGTGCCAGGGACCGAAGAAGATGGTTTCAGCCTTTCCAAAGGCTTAGTTGGAAGAAGTTAAGGTTCATCCAAAACTGGATGTCAGACAAACAGACAGGAGGTAGGAGAAGAATCGACTGTGATGGTGCAGAGGTAGAGCTGGGTATTAATTTGAGTCCATATGCCAAGGGGCTGAATGTGGATGAAGAAGAGGGGCTCAAGGAGGGATCCTTTGGGGGGGGGGGGGGTGTCTCCAGAGGCGACAGTGTAGGCATCGGGAGAGAAGCCATTACTAGAGGCTCTTTGGCTGTGGGCAGATGGGCAGAGCCCTACAGAGCTGAGATAAACAACGAAAGAGAGATGTTAGAGGAGGATGGTGTGCTTGCCCATTTCAAAAGCTGCAGCGAGATCAAGGAAGAAAAAGAGGAATAATGCACCAAAGAATGTCATCTGTGGCTTTGGTTAGGGCTGTTTGAGTGTCCTCGATCGGACCGAAACCTGATTGGAGAGATTCAAACAGGAAGGAGTGGGAGGGGTGCACATGAAACTGGGAAGCGATGTTCAAAATATTGGAGAAGAAAGGAAGCTTGGAGATAATTAGCGAGGGATTGGGATCAAGGACTTGTTTTGAGGCAGGATGTGATGAGAGTGATTTTAAAAAGGAGGGAAATAGTGCCCGATGAGAAGGAACCATTTACAATACCAGACGGCGCGTAAGCTAGAAAGAGAAATTGGGTGATCAGACATTTAGTGCAGCAGGGTCAAGGGAACAAGCAGCAAGTTTCATGGACAAACTGGGATCGGAAAGCAGTGACAGAGACAATGGGGAAACTACAGGAAGTTTGGTCGAGTTCAGGGCTTGAATCAGATGAGGACTGCATGGCACAATCGTGCTGTCTGTTTAACAACTCCCTGCAAAGCAGGCAACAGGAGTGGCCAGAGTTTTCCCTGGCACCCCAGCCTGCTTCAGCTGCATGAGCATGTTTATAGGGGAAGGCAATTCTAAATCAATGTGAGGAGTACAGACACGGGGACTTTCGCTTCCGGCGTGCAAAAATGGGTTTCAATACTTTCAAATATAAAACTGAGGCTGATCAATCTATCTATTTTGAATTACCTCATTTCCATAATTTTGTTTTCCCCCCCTACAAGTTAGGACAAAGTCCAAATTTCTCGTTTACAGTGACAAAAGGTGAGGTTTACCCTGAAAATCCAACATCTTTCTGTCGCTGTGCAATCTATGATTCTGAGTTAGTGCCAGAGTCAATGAGAGCCACGACAGGGGAAGTTTTCAATGCAAGAGTTTCCTTAAGAAACCAGTACAAACAGAAGGGTGAACTTCACCCAGCTCCTACTGCCATTCATTCATGCACTCTATGCATCTCTCCCATGCCTATCAGCAAGCTTTGACATACATATATAAATATGTATGTATGTATGTAACAGTCAGCACATGTCTCTGGATAAACAAGGTAAATATGGAAATGATCATTCTGGGGCGTGGAACATATTTTCTCTTGCGTTTACTGCCAGCAATGAGCAGAGTCAGGTCAGAAACTTGGAATAGGGCAAATTCAATTCAGAGCTCTTTTCAAATTGTTTCAAGAACAAGCTTCAACTCCAAGCTCAGCAGGACCCCTCCTGCAGCAGTGACATTTACATTTTCCCACCCGTCATCACGATAGGCTCCGAGAGTCATATTTTCCCAACCAGTGCCAAATGCTTTTGAATGATGGTGAGTTTTCTGCTGTGTAGTCATGTCCAATGGGAGTAGGTTGTTCCTGGTCAAACACATTCCACCCAATATCCTTCGCAACCACCCACTAAATTACTTACAGCTGTCTGGACTGGACCCAAAATAAAGCCCCAAAGATGAAATGGTAACATTCGAACCTTGACTGCCCATCCCTTTACTTTGTTCTTGCTCATGAATTCTGATTTACAAATTTTATGTGCAGTTTTCCTAAGGTTGACAACGTCCTTTATGTATTTCCTGAGTATTGATTATATTTCAACCAGTTTGGATTTTGGCTGAGCTCCAGTGGAATACGGAGTTCAGCTGTAGCTGGATTCTACTCCTGCAGAATTGGATGGGTTGGGAAAACTGTACAAGCAGACTCAAAGATACGTACGTGTGAAGAGATATTGATTTCATCAATCAGGGATGGCACATAAATAAACCTGCTATGCCTTTCAAGTGAAAGAATGTTTCTATTGGTGTCATGGATTGATAACTTTTGAAACCAATTCCTCAATTGAAATATAACAACAACAACTTGTATTTCTATAGCACCTTTAACGTAGTGAAACATCCCAAGGCGCTTCACAGGAGTACTGTGCGATAAAAATATGACACCGAGCGGCATAAGTACAAATTAGTGCAGGTGATCAAATGCTTGGTCAAAGAGGTAGGTTTTAAGGAGCATCTTGAAGGAGGAAAGAGAGGCGGAGAGGTTTAGGGAGGGCGTTCCAGAGCTTGGGGCCCAGGCAGCAAAAGGCACGGCCACCGATGGTTGAGCGATTATAATCAGGGATGGTCAGGAGGGCAGAATTAGAGGAGTGCAGACATCTCGGGGGGGGGGTTGTGGGGCTGGAGGAGATTACAGAGATAGGGAGGGGCGAGGCCATGGAGGGATTTGAAAGTAAGGATGAGAATTTTGAATGGAGGCATTGCTTAACCGGGAGCCAATGTAGCGAGCACAGGGGTGATGGGTGAGCGGGACTTGGTGCGAGTTAGGACACGGAGCAACCAAGTTTTGAATCACCTCTAGTTTACGTAGCGTAGATGTGGGAGGCCAGCCAGGAGTGCGTTGGGATAGTCAAGAGGTAACAAAGGCATGAATGAGGGCTTCAGCAGCAGATGAACTGAGGCAGCGACGGAGACGGGCGATGTTACGGAGGTGGAAATAGGTGGTTTTAATTATGCTGCGGATATGGGGTCGAAAGCTCATTTCAGGTCAAATATGACACCTATGTTGCAAACAGTCTGGTTCAGCCTCAGACAGGAGTTGGGGAGAGGGATGGAGTCAGTGGCTCGGGAACGCAGTTTGTGGCAGGGACCGAAAATAAAGAGATCAATTTAATCAATAATACCTCCTCACCTGTAAATACATCTTACTGAAATAGATAACTTCGATGAAATAGATTGAAAACAAACAAAACAACCTAATTCACCAACTGAACCAGTTGGTGATCATGGCCCTGGGAAGTCCACGTGTTGCACAAACCATGACGATGGATGAGAAGACGCGATCTTATTAAGGTTAGCATCACTCTCAACCACTTCAAAGAGTAAATAGTGATCAGTCTGTATTTCTTGGACCACCCTGTGTTAACAATGTCTCATTATCTCCCCAGTGCAGACATTGGGATCAGCCTTAAAGCTGTTATACCCAACTTTCATTTTCGGTCAGGCACTTGGCAAAATAATGTTCATCTGAAAAAGAAACCCGAAAATACATTTAGACACTGAGCTATATTAGAAGGAAAGCCCAGTTGGGGCGAAATTGCCCCTTTTTAGAGGCCCATCAGCGCCTCCAATGGGCGCTAACCGGGCAGAAGAGACTTTTCACCCCAGGGGGTGGGGGGGGGGGGGGGGGAGTTTGGGGAGGTGCTGCCCCTCACGACCCATCACCGCCCCGAGCCGCCCTGAGCCAACCCATCGCCGCCCCACACGACCCATCGCCGCCCCACACGACCCATCGCCGCCCCACACGACCCATCGCCGCCCCACACGACCCATCGCCGCCCCACACGACCCAAGCCATCGCCCCACACGACCCATCGCCGCCCCACACGACCCATCGCCCCACACGACCCATCGCCGTCCCACACGACCCATCGCCGTCCCACACGACCCATCGCCGCCCCACACGACCCATCGCCGTCCCACACGACCCATCGCCGCCCCACACGACCCATCGCCGCCCCACACGACCCATCGCCTCCCCACACGACCCATCGCCGTCCCACACGACCCATCGCCGTCCCACACGACCCATCGCCGTCCCACACGACCCATCGCCGTCCCACACGACCCATCGCCGTCCCACACGACCCATCGCCTCCCCACACGACCCATCGCCGTCCCACACGACCCATCGCCGCCCCACACGACCCATCGCCGTCCCACACGACCCATCGCCGTCCCACACGACCCATCGCCGTCCCACACGACCCATCGCCGCCCCACACGACCCATCGCCGTCCCACACGGCCCATCGCCGTCCCACACGACCCATCGCCGCCCCACACGACCCATCGCCATCGCCGTCCCACACGACCCATCGCCGTCCCACACGACCCATCGCCGTCCCACACGACCCATCGCCGTCCCACACGACCCATCGCCGCCCCACACGACCCATCGCCGCCCCACACGACCCATCGCCATCGCCGTCCCACACGACCCATCGCCGTCCCACACGACCCATCGCCGTCCCACACGACCCATCGCCACCCCACACGACCCATCGTCGCTCCACACGACCCATCGCCATCCCACACGACCCATCGTCGTCCCACACGACCCATCGCCACCCCACACGACCCATCGCCACCCCACACGACCCATCGCCATCCCACACGACCCATCGCCGCCCCACACGACCCATCGCCCCACACGACCCATCGCCACCCCACACGACCCATCGCCGCCCCACACGACCCATCGCCCCACACGACCCATCGCCCCACACGACCCATCGCCCCACACGACCCATCGCCGCCCCACACGACCCATCGCCGCCCCACACGACCCATCGCCGCCCCACACGACCCATCGCCGCCCCACACGACCCATCGCCGCCCCACACGACCCATCGCCGCCCCACACGACCCATCGCCGCCCCACACGACCCATCGCCACCCCACACGACCCATCGCCGCCCCACACGACCCATCGCCGTCCCACACGACCCATCGCCGCCCCACACGACCCATCGCCACCCCACACGACCCATCGCCACCCCACACGACCCATCGCCGCCCCACACGACCCATCGCCGCCCCACCCACACGACCCATCGCCGCCCCACCCACACGACCCATCGCCGCCCCACACGACCCATCGCCACCCCACACGACCCATCGCCTCCCCACACGACCCATCGCCAGCCCACACGACCCATCGCCGCCCCACCCACACGACCCATCGCCGCCCCACACGACCCATCGCCACCCCACACGACCCATCGCCGTCCCACACGACCCATCGCCTCCCCACACGACCCATCGCCACCCCACACGACCCATCGCCGTCCCACACGACCCATCGCCACCCCACACGACCCATCGCCGTCCCACACGACCCATCGCCTCCCCACACGACCCATCGCCGCCCCACACGACCCATCGCCACCCCACACGACCCATCGCCTCCCCACACGACCCATCGCCGTCCCACACGACCCATCGCCGCCCCACACGACCCATCGCCATCCCACACGACCCATCGCCGCCCCACACGACCCATCGCCTCCCCACACGACCCATCGCCCCACACGACCCATCGCCGCCCCACACGACCCATCGCCGCCCCACCCACACGACCCATCGCCGCCCCACACGACCCATCGCCACCCCACACGACCCATCGCCGTCCCACACGACCCATCGCCACCCCACACGACCCATCGCCGTCCCACACGACCCATCGCCGTCCCACACGACCCATCGCCACCCCACACGACCCATCGCCACCCCACACGACCCATCGCCGCCCCACACGACCCATCGCCGCCCCACACGACCCATCGCCACCCCACACGACCCATCGCCGTCCCACACGACCCATCGCCGCCCCACACGACCCATCGCCGTCCCACACGACCCATCGCCACCCCACCCACACGACCCATCGCCGCCCCACACGACCCATCGCCACCCCACCCACACGACCCATCGCCACCCCACACGACCCATCGCCGCCCCACCCACACGACCCATCGCCATCGCCGCCCCACCCACACGACCCATCGCCGCCCCACACGACCCATCACCGCCCCACACGACCCATCGCCATCGCCGCCCCACCCACACGACCCATCACCGCCCCACACGACCCATCGCCATCGCCGCCCCACCCACACGACCCATCACCGTCCCACACAACCCATCGCCGCCCCACACGACCCATCGCCATCCCACACGACCCATCGCCCCACACGGCCCATCGCTGTCCCACACAACCCATCGCCACCCCACACGACCCATCGCCACCCCACACGACCCATCGCCGCCCCACCCACACGACCCATCGCCGCCCCACACGACCCATCGCCGCCCCACACGACCCATCGCCACCCCACACGACCCATCGCCACCCCACCCACACGACCCATCGCCATCGCCGCCCCACCCACACGACCCATCGCCGCCCCACACGACCCATCGCCGCCCCACACGACCCATCGCCACCCCACACGACCCATCGCCACCCCACCCACACGACCCATCGCCGCCCCACACGACCCATCGCCACCCCACACGACCCATCGCCGCCCCACCCACACGACCCATCGACATCGCCGCCCCACACGACCCATCGCCGCCCCACCCACACGACCCATCGCCATCGCCATCCCACACGACCCATCGCCGCCCCACCCACACGACCCATCGCCGCCCCACACGACCCATCGCCATCGCCGCCCCACCCACACGACCCATCGCCGCCCCACACGACCCATCGCCGCCCCACCCACACGACCCATCGCCATCGCCATCCCACACGACCCATCGCCGCCCCACCCACACGACCCATCACCGCCCCACACGACCCATCGCCATCGCCGCCCCACCCACACGACCCATCGCCGCCCCACACGACCCATCGTCGTCCCACACGACCCATCGCCAGCCCACACGACCCATCACCGCCCCACACGACCCATCGCCGCCCCACACGACCCATCACCGCCCCACACGACCCATCGCCATCGCCGCCCCACCCACACGACCCATCGCCGCCCCACACGACCCATCGTCGTCCCACACGACCCATCGCCAGCCCACACGACCCATCACCGCCCCACACGACCCATCGCCGCCCCACACGACCCATCGCCGCCCCACACGACCCATCGCCGTCCCACACGACCCATCGCCGCCCCACACGACCCATCGCCGCCCCACACGACCCATCGCCGCCCCACACGACCCATCGCCGTCCCACACGACCCATCGCCGTCCCACACGACCCATCGCCGCCCCACACGACCCATCGCCGCCCCACACGACCCATCGCCATCGCCCCACACGACCCATCGCCGCCCCACACGACCCATCGCCGCCCCACACGACCCATCGCCGCCCCACACGACCCATCGCCACCCCACACGACCCATCGCCACCCCACACGACCCATCGCCGCCCCACACGACCCATCGCCATCGCCGCCCCACCCACACGACCCATCGCCGTCCCACACGACCCATCGCCGCCCCACACGACCCATCGCCGTCCCACACGACCCATCGCCGTCCCACACGACCCATCGCCGTCCCACACGACCCATCGCCACCCCACACGACCCATCGCCGCCCCACACGACCCATCGCCGCCCCACACGACCCATCGCCGTCCCACACGACCCATCGCCGCCCCACACGACCCATCGCCGTCCCACACGACCCATCGCCGCCCCACACGACCCATCGCCGCCCCACCCACACGACCCATCGCCACCCCACACGACCCATCGCCGCCCCACACGACCCATCGCCGCCCCACCCACACGACCCATCGCCACCCCACACGACCCATCGCCGTCCCACACGACCCATCGTCGCTCCACACGACCCATCGCCACCCCACACGACCCAAGCCATCGCCCCACACGACCCATCGCCTCCCCACACGACCCATCGCCTCCCCACACGACCCATCGCCGCCCCACACGACCCATCGCCACCCCACACGACCCATCGCCTCCCCACACGACCCATCGCCACCCCACACGACCCAAGCCATCGCCCCACACGACCCATCGCCTCCCCACACGACCCATCGCCTCCCCACACGACCCATCGCCGCCCCACACGACCCATCGCCTCCCCACACGACCCATCGCCGCCCCACACGACCCATCGCCGCCCCACACGACCCATCGCCGTCCCACACGACCCATCGCCGCCCCACACGACCCATCGCCTCCCCACACGACCCATCGCCGCCCCACACGACCCATCGCCGTCCCACACGACCCATCGCCGTCCCACACGACCCATCGCCCCCCCACACGACCCATCGCCCCACACGGCCCATCGCCCCACACGACCCATCGCCGCCCCACACGACCCATCGCCCCACACGGCCCATCGCCGCCCCACACGACCCATCGCCGCCCCACACGACCCATCGCCGCCCCACACGACCCATCGCCGCCCCACACGACCCATCGCCCCACACGACCCATCGCCACCCCACACGACCCATCGCCGTCCCACACGACCCATCGCCACCCCACACGACCCATCGCCACCCCACACGACCCATCGCCGCCCCACACGACCCATCGCCACCCCACACGACCCATCGCCGTCCCACACGACCCATCGCCACCCCACACGACCCATCGCCACCCCACACGACCCATCGCCGCCCCACACGACCCATCGCCATCCCACACGACCCATCGCCGTCCCACACGACCCATCGCCGCCCCACACGACCCATCGCCCCACACGACCCATCGCCGCCCCACACGACCCATCGCCGTCCCACACGACCCATCACCGTCCCACACGACCCATCGCCCCACACGACCCATCGCCACCCCACACGACCCATCGCCGCCCCACACGACCCATCGCCATCCCACACGACCCATCGCCGTCCCACACGACCCATCGCCGCCCCACACGACCCATCGCCGTCCCACACGACCCATCACCGTCCCACACGACCCATCGCCGCCCCACACGACCCATCGCCACCCCACACGACCCATCGCCACCCCACACGACCCATCGCCACCCCACACGACCCATCGCCGCCCCACACGACCCATCGCCATCGCCACCCCACACGACCCATCGCCACCCCACACGACCCATCGCCACCCCACACGACCCATCGCCGTCCCACACGACCCATCGCCGCCCCACACGACCCATCGCCGTCCCACACGACCCATCGCCGTCCCACCCACACGACCCATCGCCGTCCCACACGACCCATCGCCGTCCCACCCACACGACCCATCGCCGCCCCACACGACCCATCGCCGTCCCACACGACCCATCGCCGTCCCACACGACCCATCGCCGTCCCACACGACCCATCGCCGCCCCACACGACCCATCACCGTCCCACCCACACGACCCATCGCCGTCCCACACGACCCATCGCCGTCCCACCCACACGACCCATCGCCGTCCCACACGACCCATCGCCGTCCCACCCACACGACCCATCGCCGTCCCACACGACCCATCACCGTCCCACACGACCCATCGCCCCACACGACCCATCGCCGTCCCACACGACCCATCGCCGCCCCACACGACCCATCACCGTCCCACACGACCCATCACCGTCCCACACGACCCATCGCCGTCCCACACGACCCATCGCCGTCCCACCCACACGACCCATCGCCGTCCCACACGACCCATCACCGTCCCACACGACCCATCGCCGTCCCACACGACCCATCGCCACCCCACACGACCCATCGCCGCCCCACACGACCCATCGCCGCCCCACACGACCCATCGCCCCACACGACCCATCGCCGCCCCACACGACCCATCGCCGCCCCACACGACCCATCGCCGCCCCACACGACCCATCGCCCCACACGACCCATCGCCACCCCACACGACCCATCGCCGCCCCACACGACCCATCGCCATCCCACACGACCCATCGCCGCCCCACACGACCCATCGCCGCCCCACACGACCCATCGCCGTCCCACACGACCCATCGCCATCCCACACGACCCATCGCCACCCCACACGACCCATCGCCGTCCCACACGACCCATCGCCACCCCACACGACCCATCGCCGCCCCACACGAGCCATCGCCCCACACGACCCATCGCCGTCCCACACGACCCATCACCGCCCCACACGACCCATCACCGCCCCACACGACCCATCGCCGTCCCACACGACCCATCGCCGCCCCACACGACCCATCGCCCCACACGACCCATCACCGCCCCACACGACCCATCGCCGCCCCACACGACCCATCGCCGCCCCACACGACCCATCGCCGCCCCACACGACCCATCGCCGCCCCACACGACCCATCGCCCCACACGACCCATCGCCGCCCCACACGACCCATCGCCGCCCCACACGACCCATCGCCGTCCCACACGACCCATCGCCGCCCCACACGACCCATCGCCGCCCCACACGACCCATCGCCCCACCCACACGACCCATCGCCGTCCCACACGACCCATCGCCGCCCCACACGACCCATCGCCGCCCCACACGGCCCATCGCCGCCCCACCCACACGACCCATCGCCGCCCCACACGACCCATCGCCGTCCCACACGACCCATCGCCGCCCCACACGGCCCATCGCCGCCCCACCCACACGACCCATCGCCGCCCCACACGACCCATCGCCGCCCCACACGGCCCATCGCCGCCCCACCCACACGACCCATCGCCGCCCCACACGACCCATCGCCGTCCCACACGACCCATCGCCGTCCCACACGACCCATCGCCGCCCCACACGGCCCATCGCCGCCCCACCCACACGACCCATCGCCATCCCACACGACCCATCGCCCCACACGACCCATCACCGCCCCACACGACCCATCGCCGCCCCACACGACCCATCGCCGCCCCACACGACCCATCGCCGCCCCACACGACCCATCGCCGCCCCACACGACCCATCGCCCCACACGACCCATCGCCGCCCCACACGACCCATCGCCCCACACGACCCATCACCGCCCCACACGACCCATCACCGCCCCACACGACCCATCGCCGCCCCACACGACCCATCGCCGCCCCACACGACCCATCGCCCCACACGACCCATCGCCGCCCCACACGACCCATCGCCGTCCCACACGACCCATCGCCATCCCACACGACCCATCGCCACCCCACACGACCCATCGCCACCCCACACGACCCATCGCCGTCCCACACGACCCATCGCCACCCCACACGACCCATCGCCGCCCCACACGAGCCATCGCCCCACACGACCCATCACCGCCCCACACGACCCATCACCGCCCCACACGACCCATCGCCGTCCCACACGACCCATCGCCGCCCCACACGACCCATCGCCCCACACGACCCATCACCGCCCCACACGACCCATCGCCGCCCCACACGACCCATCGCCGCCCCACACGACCCATCGCCGCCCCACACGACCCATCGCCGCCCCACACGACCCATCGCCCCACACGACCCATCGCCGCCCCACACGACCCATCGCCCCACACGACCCATCACCGCCCCACACGACCCATCGCCGCCCCACACGACCCATCGCCGTCCCACACGACCCATCGCCGCCCCACACGACCCATCGCCCCACACGACCCATCACCGCCCCACACGACCCATCGCCGCCCCACACGACCCATCGCCGTCCCACACGGCCCATCGCCGTCCCACACGACCCATCGCCGTCCCACACGACCCATCGCCGCCCCACACGGCCCATCGCCGCCCCACCCACACGACCCATCGCCATCCCACACGACCCATCGCCGTCCCACACGACCCATCGCCCCACACGACCCATCGCCACCCCACACGACCCATCGCCCCACACGACCCATCGCCCCACACGACCCATCACCGCCCCACACGACCCATCGCCGCCCCACACGACCCATCGCCGCCCCACACGACCCATCGCCGCCCCACACGACCCATCGCCGCCCCACACGACCCATCGCCCCACACGACCCATCGCCGCCCCACACGACCCATCGCCCCACACGACCCATCACCGCCCCACACGACCCATCACCGCCCCACACGACCCATCGCCGTCCCACACGACCCATCGCCGCCCCACACGACCCATCGCCCCACACGACCCATCACCGCCCCACACGACCCATCACCGCCCCACACGACCCATCACCACCCCACACGACCCATCGCCGCCCCGAGCCGAGCCCACACCTGTGGGTCATGAGGCTGGCTGACATCCGCTCTCGGGGCGGTAGTTAAAGGGGAGGGTCCCAGCACCCCGAGCTGCCATCTGTTTTTGCCTGCCCACTCTCGGCTTGGCTCGGCTCGGCGATGGCGGCCCTAGCGTGGTCAGGCATGCCATCTTGGGTGCCGGGCTCGAGGTCCCGGTCCCACACTACCCTGGGGGCCCAGTGGAGGCCATCAGAGGCCGTGCAGTGCGCGCAGCGGCCCGCCCCGTTAAGTGAAGGGGAGGAGGGTCGAACCGCAGAACGCTTCACTCCCCGACCCAGTGCCCCGGGAATAGCCCCCAAAGGAAGTAGCGCGTGGGAGATTGCGCTGCACTTTGAGGGCTGCTCAGCTCAACTCGGCGCTGGGGAAATCGGGGTATGGGGCAATGTCACCTAGAGCTTTTACCCAGAGGGGGTTGCTGTTCCAAAAACGATGTGACTCCATTGCAGGTAACATTTCAGTGTCCCTTCCGTTATAGCACCCCACGGTATCCTTGCCCACCCTCTTTATTTCTTGTGGCGGAGTATAACCAGGGGTCGATAACTCTGTATCTGGAAATCAATACATTTTTCAGAGCTGTTTGTTTTTTGACTTAATGCTAATTTGCTAAGTTTTTTATTACAAACATTTGGAATGAATGCAGTTCTGGAAGTAATACATGGGCAATCAAATCCTGCACATATATGGTCAAACACACTGAGTTCAATTACAATCATTTGTCTTCACGTAATAATGCAAAATAATGGAAAGGCTATGAGTTATCATACTAGAAAATGTCCCACAAATTTGCGAGCGCACTATCCCTGCGTCTGAGTAGTCGGGCCGGAGTTGCCCCCAATATTGGGACTCAGGCCAAAAGACCATGGAGCCAACGAGCCGTGGACAATAACAGACAGCTCACCGGTGAAGCAGGATTGCAGATTGGACCTTTGGAACTCGAGCAGCGACCCTCAAGTAAGTGATGAAGGAAGGCAGTCGGGAACGGGGGGGACTGGGTCGAGAGGTAGCAGGGGGCCGGGGTGGGGGGAGAGGAAGTGCTGAGGACAGCAGCGGAGATCGGGTGAGTAGCTGCATTTATCGGGGGTTCGGGCGCAGTGGCCCGCTTTCTTTGAATGTGGCTCCACATTCAGCTAAGTATATTTGAAGATCTTACCTTGTTGGTTGCAGCCTTTAAGGACTGCATGCTAAGCTGCATGTAAACCTGGTCTCAGTGCAGCTGATGCTGGCTCAAAACAATCTTGCAATGGGGCATCGAACAGGCGGTCGGCCTCTTGCTTGCGTATGCAAAGTGCAGAACACCTGTTTCAGGCTTGAGCACTGCAATCCAATTTTTTGGCCTTTACCAATATGGACACTTACTGCTCGTAATAAGATCAGAAATAGGAGCAGGAGTAGGCCATACGGCCCCTCAAGCCTGCTCCATCATTTAATAAGATCATGGCTGATCTGATCATGGACTCAGCTCCACTTCCCTGCCCGCTCCCCATAACCCCTTATTCCCTTATCGTTTAAGAAACTGTCTATCTCTGTCTTAAATTTATTCAATGACCCAGCTTCCACACCTCTCTCAGACAGCGAATTCCACAGATTCACACCCCTCTGAGAGAAGAAATTCCCCCTCATCTCAGTTTTAAATGGGCGGCCCCTTATTCTAAGATTATGCCCCCGAGTTTAGTCTCCCCCAACAGTGGAAACATCCTCCCTGCATCCACCTTGTCAAGCCCCCTCATAATCTTATACGTTTCAATACGATCACCTCTCATTCTTCTGAAGAATGAGCCTCCACTTCCTGCCCACCACATTAAAGGCTGAGGAGGCCATTTAGTGCTTGAAAATTGGGTTCTACGTGGCTGAATTTCTAACTTCTCTCCTGCATTCTAGCCTTTGGAGTCTGGTAAAAGCTTCCCCTTCCAACTCTGCGTTTCAAAACCTGACTCTTGGAATTGGTCTTGCGGTCTCAAATTTTACCTCATTCCATTTACAATCAGAGGAAAAGACAGCGTCCAAACAACCCCCGCTGAGCATCTGAGTTCAGGCACCTCCCAACACAATGGGTGTGAGGTCTTTACTGATTACTGACACAGGTCAACAAACTGCTTACTGTTTACATAGGGACATGGGTACAGAAGTAGGCCAACCAGCCCCTCCAGCCTGTTCCGTCATTCAATTAGACCCTTAACACCCTCGCCTAACAAAAATCTACCAATCTCAGTTTTGACATTTTCAATTGATCTAGACTCAGCAGTTTTTTTTAGGCGGGGTGGGGGGAGAGAGTTCCATAATAAGAACATAAGAATTAGGAACAGGAGTAGGCCATCTAGCCCCTCGAGCCTGCTCCGCCATTCAACAAGATCAGGGCTGATCTGGCCATGGACTCAGCTCCACTTACCCGCCCGCTCCCCATAACCCTTTATTCCCTTATTGGTTAAAAATCTATCTACCTGTGACTTGAATACATTCAATGAGCTAGCCTCAACTGCTTCCTTGGGCAGAGAATTCCACAGATTCACAACCCTCTGGGAGAAGAAATTCCTTCTCAATTCCGTTTTAAATTGGCTTCCCCGTATTTTGAGGCTGTGCCCCCTAGTTCTAGTCTCCCCGACCAGTGGAAACAACCTCTCTGCCTCTATCTTGTCTATCCCTTTCATGATTTTAAATGTTTCTATAAGATTACCCCTCATCCTTCTGAACTCCAACGAGTAAAGACCCAGTCTACTCAATCTATCATCATAAGGTAACCCCCTCATTTCTGGAATCAGTCTAGTGAATCGTCTCTGTACCCCCTCCAAAGCCAGTATATCCTTCCTTAAGTAAGGTGACCAAAACTGCACGCAGTACTCCAGGTGCGGCCTCACCAATACCCTGTACAGTTGCAGCAGGACCTCCCTGCTTTTGTATTCCATCCCTCTCGCAATGAAGGCCAACATTCCATTCGCCTTCCTGATTACCTGCTGCACCTGCAAACTAACTTTTTGGGATTCATGCAGTTAGATTCCTACTGCCCCTTGTGTGAAGAAGTGCTTCCCGACATCACCCCTGAACGGCAGGGCTCTGATTTTCATGTTATGCCCCCGCTCCCCCCGGCTGTTCTGAACTCTCCCACCAGAGCAAATAAGTTCTCTCTATCTACCCTATCAACTCTTTTTATCATTTTCAACACCTCAATGAATCACCCCTTTAATCTTCCATATTCAAGGGAATACAAGCCTAGTGTATGTAACCTGTCCTCATAATTCAACACTTGCTGGTGAATCCGTGTTACACCCCCGCCAAGACCACCAGATCCTTCCTGTGATGCATTTCCCAGAACTGAATGCAGTACATGATTCAATATGACCATCATCAGTTCCAGTATTTGGGTGGGGTTGAGTTATATCTAAGATGTAAAAGATAGATTACTCTTTCGAAGTCTAGCATTGATTACTACTATCAGTTGATTATAAACGCAAGACATATCATCTTTCAGTGTCACATTCTGAACTAATCTCCCAGGTTACCGGGGGTTCCTTGCCAATGATTTGATGCAGCTGAGAACATTTGTCCCTTCTTCCTGCCATGGTTGTAAAACTGACTGACCTGTTAATCACCCAAAAAGATCTATCACAATGGACTCTCCATTTCTGATGGGTAATGGCAGGCGCCAAAACTTCAGCAACAACCAATTGCGAGGGAGCAAATGACACATTGTGTAGGGATGCAGTAAGTTAAATGTTGCAGCGCTATTTCCAGGTTTTGGTGAGTGTATGAATAGATTGACGATTCAGCTCATGACATTATCTGAATCCTTTGATCGTATTAGACTCCAGCCCAACTGTTCATCTATTTACTTACAGCACTCAACCCTGTAAATCTAATTTAAATCATACTGCAAATAGCATTCTGGAGGCTGGATCTGGTGCTCAACCTTCTGAAGAAAGGTTGAGCAGGTGGGGCCGATACTCATTGGAGTTTAGAAGAATGAGAGGTGATCTTATTGAAACATATAAGATGCTGAGGGGGCTTGACAGGGTGGATGCCGAGAGGATGTTTCCCCTCATGGGGGAATCTAGAACGAGGGGGTATAGTTTCAGAATAAGGGGTTGCCCATTTAAAACTGAGATGAGGCGGAATTTCTTCTCTCAGAGGGTCGTGAATCTGTGGAATTCTCTGCCCCAGAGAGCTGTGGAGGCTGGGTCATTGAATATATTTAAGGCTGGAGATAGACACATTTTTGAATGATAAGGGAGTGAGTCAAGGGTTATGGGGAGTGGGCAGGGAAGTGGAGCTGAGTCCATGATCCGATCAGCCATGATCTTACTGAATGGTGGAGCAGGCTCGAGGGGCTGAATGGCCGACTCCTGCTCCTATTTCTTATGTTGTTATGGTAACGTGGTCCTTACTGACTGGATATTGTAACAAGGTAGACAATGTAAAAGCCTTTGCAGCAAAGTGAAGAGATAGCAATCTTTACAGAAGTCAATGGATGGTAAAATAAAAATAAACTACCAGGTGATCTATGTTGTTAAAAAAGCAGCTTCTGATAGGTGGAAGAAGTGTAGAACTTGTTTCAAGAGGATTTCTGCTGTTCACGCACCACAATCACTCTACGGCAATAGAATTCTACAGTCATGTTTACCTTAAAGACTGATGTGACTGATTCTATTATTTAGTACAGTCCCATGTAACAATACTGTAACATAACAACGAGAGGTCCAACAGACAATGGGCCCAGGTTAAGGCAGCGCCAACCTGGACGCCTGTTTTTCGTGCCACAAAGTGCACCTAAAAAAAACTTACCTATTCTCCAGCTCCCTGCAGGTCCTCTGGAGTCGGGCGTGGTGCGGCATGAGCTGTGGGGGGCGGAGCTAGGTCCCTGCGCTGAAATCACTGCCGGGACCTCTGCACATGCGTGCTACAGTGGGCGCGCATGTGCAGTAGCTCAAGGCGCCCAAAACTGTGTGTGAGGGGCTGAGGCACGCAGCCCCTAGTCCTGGCCCAATGGCCTCACTGGGGCTGTGTAGATAAGGCTGCACCTCCCACTTCCTCCCTTCAGCTGGACCCCGCCCCCAGCTCCCGACCCGACTCCCGCTCCCCCCCCGGACCTGACCCGTGCCTTTCCCCCCCCTGCCTCAGACTCGATCCGCGCTCCCCCCCGGACCTGACCCGCGCTTCTCCCCCCCCCCTTGGACTTAATCCGCGCTCCCCCACCCTGGACTCGACACCACCCCCCCCTCCCAGGACCCGACCCCCCCCCCCAGGACCCGAACCACCACCCCCCCCAGGGCCCGACCCACCATCCCCCCCCAGGACCCGACCCACCGCCCCCCCCCCCCAGGACCCGACCCACCACCTCCCCCCCCCCCCCCCCCCAAAGACCCGACCCGCTGCCCGGCCACCTGCCTTTAACTCCGGTGCTGGGGGCGGACCCCGCCCGAAGTCTTGGGGCGGGCCCGTTCAGCCTCCCTCTCCTCTCTCCCTTCCTTCTCCACCCCTCCCTCCCTCCGTTCTCCCTCCCCTCCCTCCCTTCTCCACCCCTCCCTCCCTCCCTTCTCCCCCCCCTCCCTCCCTTCTCCACCCCTCCCTCCCTCCCTCTTCCCCCCCCTCCCCCCCATCTTTCCCCCCTCCCCCTCCACTCCCCTTGCTGTCAGAAACACAGACACTGACAGACAGAGAGTGCGAGACACACACACAGACAGACAGAGAGAGAGAGAGACACACTGGGGGGGCCGTCCCAGCACACTGTTGGAGGGCTCCCGGTGCTGCAGTCGGTAAGTAGAAAATGTTTATTGATTTTTTAAAAATGTTTATTTTTTATTAATTTTTTTTGATTGGTTTATTGGTTGATTTATTAATGTATTTATCATTTATTATTGATGATGGCTCTTTATTTGTAAAACTGAAGTGTTTAATGTTTGTAAACTTCCCTTTAAGCCCCCCACGCCCACATTCCCTACGCCTGATTTGTAACCTACGCCTGATTTTTTAACTGTAGGCAAGGTTTTTCTGAACGTACAAAAATCTACACTTACTCCATTCTAAGTTAGCTTGGAGTAAGTTTTCGCTGCCTAAACTTTCAAAACGGGCGTAAGTGGCTGGACACGCCCCCTTTTGGAAAGAAAATCTGTTCCAAACTGAAACTGTTCTAACTGACTAGAACTGGAGCAAACTAAATGCCGAGAATTGCAATTTCTAAGATACTCCATTCTAAAGCAGTTGCTCCAAGAAAACAGGAGCAACTCAGGCCGAAACTTGGCCCCGCTGTGGTTATCTGCAGACATACATTCAAGCAGGATCTGATTAACTGTGTTTTCCCAAAGGTGCCACTGGGTAAAAAGAATGGTTACCTTAAATTTAAGAGTCAGTTATAACTGAATGAATGGAGAATAAAGGATCTCTTCAAAACTAAATTGAGTGAGTTGTCAGATACAGGAATGGAATGTGCTGGAGCACGCAGAGCTCTGAAGAGACTTACACTGCCCTTTCTGGAGCCTTGGAGTGCCACACCCTCTACTGGCACAGTGAGCAGATCCCATCAAAACATACTGTTTCCATATAACATCTAACACTGGAATTCTCGGAGATCTGCCATTTTCCATCCATTCTAACACCACTGTCGGACCAAACCACAACACATCTGTTGCTCAAATGTTTGGCTCTTCGATTTTAATTTTTTTTAAGCAAAAGTGAAATGTTACGATGTGAGCATAACATTGTTTATATATCTGTAACATATTATCATTACTAAATTTTGTGGCAGTCTTTTCTACTGTCCCAGTAATGCATGGTCTTGTCAATTTAAGGCAGATCCTTC
Source organism: Pristiophorus japonicus (assembly GCF_044704955.1). Classification (NCBI taxonomy): domain Eukaryota; kingdom Metazoa; phylum Chordata; class Chondrichthyes; family Pristiophoridae; genus Pristiophorus; species Pristiophorus japonicus. The sequence goes on from NC_091986.1 coordinate 3,357,147, forward strand.
ACATACACATTTTGAAGAGTACTAAAAGCAGATATTTAAAACTAGTCAGCTTAATCAATACAATTATACAATTTGAAATAACCACATTACCTGCTAAAATTGGAACTTTGAAATACTTTTGATCTTTAAAAATGCTTATGAAGTTCCGTGCACTGATATTATAATCCTAGCTCCTCCCTATTACAAGAGCCCTGAACTACTGGGGTCCTGACTTGTAAGCAAAGGCAGATAGCATAAATTGTGATTTCTTTTTTGCGGAGAAATGAAGATATAAAAACACCATTGCTACGTAATACTATAGCAGTTGTTGTATGGTCATATTTTGTGACTGATTGATTTATTTGTAAATATAAAACCCTTCTGTTTTGTACCCAATACCTAAAGTCTTTTGCGGTCATGTACCTGAAAGGGTAGTTGAATAACATGCTCACTGTCCCCTTAGCCAAGTGAGCTTAGAATGACTCCCCCTCCACAGTGGGAGAAGGACAGAATCTGACGCAATGCTTCCTCTCCCTCCCTCCTGACAGTACCATCACAGCAAATAGATATTCACGAAGGCAAAGAGCTCTAATTAATCTGACACAAAACTTTATGTACAAATCCTCACAGAAATAAATACATTTTATGGAGAAACGGGAGAGAAAAACAGCAGAACTAATTTCTTACAATCAGAATCATGGAACGGTTACAGCACAGTAGGAGGCCATTCGGCCCGTCGAGCCCGTGCCGGCTCTCAGCCAGTCCCACTCCCCCGCCCTTTCCCCGCAGCCCTGAATCTTTTTTCCTTCAGGTACTTATCCAATTCCCTTTTGAAAGCCATGATTGAGTCTGCCTCCACCACCCTCTCAGACAGCGCATTCCAGATCCTAACCACTCGCTGCGTAAAAATATTTTCCTCATGTCGCCTTTGGTTCTTTTGCCAATCGCCTTAAATCTGTGTCCTCTGGTTCTCGACCCTTCCACCAATGGGAACAGTTTCTCTCTCTCTACTCTATCCAGACCCCTCATGATTTTGAACACCTCGATCAAATCTCCAATTACAGCAGTGACTACATTGTAGATTCATTGGCTGTAAAGCGCTTTGAGACGTTCAGTGATCGTGAAAGGCGCTATATAAATGCAAGTCTTTCTTTCTCCTCTCAACTTTCTCTGCTCCAAGGAGAACAACCCCAGCTTCTCCAGTCTATCCACCTAACTGAAGTCCTTCATCCCTGGAACCATTCTCGTAAATCTTTTCTGCACCTTCTCTCAGGCCTTCACATCCTTCCTAAAGTGCAGTGCCCAGAATTGGACACAATACTCCACAGTTGGGGCCGAACCAGTGTTTTATACAGATTCATCACAACTCCCTTGCTTTTTTAATCTAATCCTCTATTTATGAAGCCCAGGATCCCATAAGCCTTTTTAACCGCTTTCTCAACCTGCCCTGCCACCTTCAATGATTTGTGCCCATATACCCCAGGTCTCTCTGTTCATGCACCCCCTTTAGGATTGTACCCTTTAGTTTATATTGTCCCTCCTCGTTTTTCCTACCAAAACGTATCACTTCGCACTTTTCTGTGTAAAATTCCTTCTGTCACTTTTCCGCCCATCCCACCAGCCTGTCTGTCTGTCCTCTTGAAGTCTATCCCTCTCCTGTTCACTGTTTTGTGTCACCTGCAAATTTGGAAATTGTGCCCTGTACACCGACGTCCAAGTTACTGGACTTTAACGTTAGCTTCTCACTGAAACAAGATGAGCAAAACAGCAAATACAATATCAACATTTTTTTGGATGAACTATACAGGCAGGTAAATCCACTCAGCATTAAAATGCTGGAAGCAAACACGTTAATCTTTACATTATATAAATATATAGTAAAGATAATCACACGTCAATGGAACTGATGCAAAATAAAAAGCTCATCATCATAGGCAGTCCCTCGAAATCGAGGAAGACTTGCTTCCACTCTAAAAGTGAGTTCTCAGGTGACTGAACAGTCCAATACAGTAATTACAGTCTCTGTCACAGGTGGGACAGACAGTGGTTGAAGGAAAGGGTGGGTGGGGAGTCTGGTTTGCCGCACGCTCCTTCCGCTGCCTGCACTTGGTTTCTGCATGCTCTCGGCGATGAGACTCGAGGTGCTCAGTGCCCTCCCAGATGCTCTTCCTCCACTTAGGGCGGTCTTTGGCCAGGGACTCCCAGGTGTCAGTGGGGATGTTGCATTTTATCAGGGAGGCTTTCAGGGTGTCCTTGTAATGTTTCCTCTGCCCACCTGGGACTCGCTTGCCGTGTAGGAGTTCCGAGTAGAGGGCTTGCTTTGGGAGTCTTGTGTCGGGTATGCGGACAATGTGGCCCGCCCAGCGGAGCTGGTCAAGCTACCTTGGTAGTGGGTACCCTTTTTCAGCTGTTTTACGATTTGAAAAGCATTCAAACAAATATGGTGTGAAATGCCACATTAGAAAAGAAGTGTAGACAAAGTATTGTGTATAAAAGAGCACGAGAACAATGGCAAACTAACTCTGCACATTAAACAGCCAAGAAGTACAACCTTGGTCAGCTTCATAGTTCTGTAGTCATGTGTTTAAACCTGCATCCACTCGCTACACAATTTATGTTTTCTTAGTTACGGGTGTTTGGACCATTTCAAACTGGCAAACAGCACTTGCTGAGTGTAGCGGTAATAAGCTGTAGACTTTGCATCAAAACAAGTGGGCCTGCTATCCAATGAAAACAACATGGTTGGAACGCTGCATTCTGTGCATGTCTGTGGCTTGGAACTGTTGCACCTCCCAACTGTGGGAGCATTTTCAGATCGCCGCATGGTGGTGGGGAGAGGACGGGAGTGAAGGACAAAAATCATGCATTCAAATCATTGCCAATCCAAAACTTTGCTCCTGCAACCTGTTGTAGTCAGCCAATGATGACTCAACTGCTCAAACATCTGTAATTTCATAAAATCGAAATGGAACAAAAACGATTGCACAAAGCAAACCTGAAAATTACAGTCCTATCCAATTACAATCTCAGTTGACCATTACGGATCTGGGAATAGCATTACTGTTACTCTCATGGTTGTATTCTTTCAAAGATCAGCTGAACTAGTTTTAATACAGTCCTCATTCAAAAGCTTGAGGGAATTACTTCATATAAAATGATCCGTTTGAATGCTGAAAGCCTAGGCAATAGCACAATGCTTTGTGCGCTAGCAACAAATATTGGAGCGTGACTGAAAGCAGGCACCTCTTGTGTACCTCCCAGTGGAGCAACATTCACAGATGGGTCGCTGGGTCCACGGCCACTCATCAGCTTGGTGAGGAGAGGTGATCTTATTGAAATGTATAAGATTACGAGGGGGTTTGACAGGGTAGATGCAGAGAGGATGTTTCCCCTCGTGGGGGAATCTAGAACTAGGGGGCGTAGTTTCAGAATAAGGGGCCGTCCATTTAAAACGGAGATAAGGAGGAATTTCTTCTCTCAGAGGGTCGTGAATCTGTGGAATTCTCTGCCCCAGAGAGCTGTGGAGGCTGGGTCATTGAATATATTTAAGGCGGAGATAGACAGATTTTTGAGCGATAAGGGAGTGAAGGGTTATGGGGAGCGGGCGGGGAAGTGGAGTTGAGGCCAAGATCAGATCAGTCATGATCTTATTGAATGGCGGAGCAAGCTCAAGGGGCAGAATGGCCGACTCCTGCTCCTATTTCTTATGTTCTTATGATGGGTAGTTCAGGTGACTGACAGAGGTGGGAGAAAGAATAACAAAAAATAGTTTTAAACAAATTATTTTTTTTAAACAAACCACTGAAGATATCAATAAAAGGCTTAAGCCAGGGAAACCTTGGTTACATTTATACTGTAGCTACTAGTCTCGCCTGGAATCCTGCCAAGGAGACAGCTCTGCATAATTGTATAACCACAACTGCACTGAGATTCTCTCCCACAGTTAATGGGCCAGGTTTTGCTGCAGCTGGGCATCTCATGGTGTCTGCTGTCGGTTAGGCTTGCCCCTGCACCCTTCAACTCAAAAATAAACATTGCTGAATGTGTGGGCTGATAACGACGCAGTGATGGGAACTGTATGGCTCAGAGACATGGACCATGTACAGTAGACACCTCAAGTCGCTGGAGAAATACCACCAACGATGTCTCCGCAAGATCCTACAAATCCCCTGGGAGGACAGACGCACCAACGTTAGCGTCCTTGATCAGGCCAACATCCCCAGCATTGAAGCACTGACCACACTTGATCAGCTCCGCTGGGTGGGCCACATTGTCCACATGCCAGACACAAGATTCCCAAAGCAAGCGCTCTACTCGGAACTCCTTCACGGCAAGCGAGCCAAAGGTGGGCAGCGGAAACGTTACAGGGACACCCTCAAAGCCTCCCTGATAAAGTGCAACATCCCCACCGACACCTGGGAGTCCCTGGCCAAAGACCGCCCTAAGTGGAGGAAGAGCATCCGGGAGGGCACTGAGCACCTCGAGTCTCATCGCCGAGAGCATGCAGGAAACAAGCGCAGGCAGCGGAAGGAGCGTGCGGCAAACCAGACTCCCCACCCACCCTTTCCTTCAACCACTGTCTGTCCCACCTGTGACAGAGACTATAATTCCCGTATTGGACTATTCAGTCACCTGAGAACTCACTTTTAGAGTGGAAGCAAGTCTTCCTCGATTCCGAGGGACTGCCGATGATGATGGAAACTGGCATCTGGGACCCGAGTGAACAGAGCAAGCAACTGGGTATCTCCTCAACCAATGAGAATTAGGATTTGTTGAATCATCTGAACTTGTTGTACCATTTACCCGTGAATAACAGCAAGCACCATTCATCTTGCAGTTATATTGACAGCTCATTGTGACCCATTATGTCAATGTTTAGAGTGTGGCCAAGCCCGACTCCCTAAACATTTAAATGAACATTGGGTAGGTTTCAAAAGCACCAGTGGGCCGAATCCAGTGGACCACCTGATCACCGTTAAACAGCTCGTCACCCATCCCACTTCACGTGGTGTCGAGCCTGACGAGGGACAAAATACCTTGGCGAGGGACTCTCATTAGACCTAGACTTTGGATTTAAACCATAAGTTTCGTGTAGCTATTTCCACTTGATACCAACTCTAAATTGACAACATAGATGCACTCTTTAGCATCTCAAGCTCCAAGATTAAATACAATTCTGAAGCTTCATTTGCATCGATAAATCTCCTTTTTTCCATGAGCTGAACCACGAGAGTTCAACTTGCAATTAAAAATGTTTGGAACTTCACGCAATTTATATCTAATTATGTAAAAGTGAATCGGGGCTGAAATTGCCCCCCACCCCAAACGGGGCACACGGACCATTTTTAAGTGTTTTTTCCGCCACACTGCATGTGCTGACAATCCACCAATATTCAGTTCTGTATTTTTTGCAGCAGGGCTGATGTTCCGGGAGGGAGGATTGGGGCAGAAGTGTCATTCTGTCAGGTCGGCCGCCGCTCTGAGTCATCAGCGCCACGCTGACACGTCACAATGTCCCTCTCCTTCAGTCAAAGGAGCGGGCCGCTGCGAGCTCTGCAGGGGGTTTAGTTAGACCCACTGGGCTGCCAGGGAGGGTTTCGGCTGGGCCAGCGGCTCAGTACCCAAGAGGGGGTGTCAGGCTACCTGTTAGCGGCCCGGCCGAACCCGTGGGCGCCATTGTCGGGCCGACTTCAGATTAAAATAAAATGGCGACCACGGCAGTGTGCCCTCCCCTTTAAGGGCGGATGTGCCGCCCAGCCACAAGAAGCTTCCCGCTGGGGGGCAGCGAGCGCCGGCTGATCCGCTCCCGCGGGAGGAAAGGGGGTCACCGCCGGTCGGTAAGGGGTCGGCGCGTGCCCGACAGGGCGGGAAGGTCCTGTACACCACTCCAAAAATAATGGAAGGGCAATTTTCAAAATGGCGGCCCTCCACGCTGACCGAGCGCGAGCCCGTACCGACCCCATCACGGCTCTTATAGAAAGGGGCAATTTCAGCCCCGCCATCTTTAAACATAATCCAGCTAACATTATTTCCACTGTCACAAGCAGCTGACCTCTGGCCATCCACAAGTTCGCTGAAACGGTTATACAATTACAAAAAAAATGGATCACTTTAAAAGTTAACCTCATTTGAAGAAAGCAACGCAGGACATTTGTTCTTGAAATGTTGTCTGTTTAAACTTATTATAAAATGAATGTCGTTAGGTTTGACCCAGGAGCAGTGGAGGATGATGTTCGAAGGCACATCAGGAACTAGTCAAATATAAGTTGAGTAACTAGGGACGAACCAAATCAATAAACTAGCAGGACAAAGATTTGTTCCAGGAACACACAACTCGCCATAACATTGGCCGAGAATCTCTGGAGTTTAGAGGTTTTATACATGACTGCTGTCCAACAATGCAAACATAATGAAGCAAAGAATAGGCACAGCAGTTTACAAATGGAAGGAAATACTTTGGAAGATTTAGATAACGATTGTTACAACTGGTAGAATTTTTTTTTAAACTTTATTGATTTTAAATGAGCTTTATTTCAAAGTGTCAACTGAAAATGTGGATGTTTTAAGATTTTAGAGTCAAATTGTAAACACGAGCAAACCTAAATAATGTCAACAACACATTTTATTTATAGTAAATGAGATAGGTTAGATTTTATTAAAGTGAAATAGAGTATTTGGTGATTGCTTCAGCTATTGAGCTTGCGCTCAATAAATATCTCACTACAGTTCTCAAAAGTGGCTTTGCATCATACTGGTCCTTGATTTAAGTTTCAAAATATGATGTGAATGTATTTTGCAAAAGATGAGAACACACAGTAACAAGAATACAATATAGTTATATATTTACAGTTAATATCCTTCTCCTTTATGCCCCAAATGGGCAAAATAAAAAGATTACGCCTTTAAGAACTAAGCTAATTTTTTGAAAATAACTTTTTAATAATAGTGTCTCTCCTCCTACAATGTGGGAAGCTGTGTCTTGGAAATTCAAACTGATTAGCTCCTACTCGGAGATTTTCATCCAGTCTCTTTGGTTTGAACAGAATAGCTCCTTTTTATATCCTGGAAGTTACCGGAACTTCTTAGATTTTGAATATCCCACTAGAATCATAGAGGGAGAAATTGGCCGGCCTTGCGGACGTTTTTTCGGCGATATTTTGCCAGCAAAAGATACTCACCTAAATTGGCCAAAATTAACGAATGGCAGTTTTGCAATATCGCCAGAAAGCGGATCGACCACACGCAACGGCAAAAAAAACCCGCACCGCTTAAAATTGGGCGTTCGGCGAACCCATACTCAGGGTGAATAAAAAACGCCCAATCAAAGCCCCAGAAACAGCGGTAGGTATGAAAACCGACAAAAAAAGTAAGTTGAAGTTTTTATTTTTAAATTCTTTTTCAGCAATTCATTAGTAAAAGTGAATGTTTTCTGATTTTTGCAAATTTTTATGTGTTTTCGCTCCTCTCCCAGGGCCTGTATTTTTGGCGGTGATCAGCCTCGGGTTAAAGTTGGTGAAGACTGCGAATTCCACCGTGAATCTCATGCAATGCCAATTTTTACCCTCGGGCGCATTTTTTTTGCCAATTTTACCTCTTTAAAAAATGGCAACGTTTTTAGTAGTATTTTTTCCGTAAAATAACAGGTGCCCCCTAATTGTTGACCTCTCTTCGAAGGGAAATAGGTCCTTCCTATCCACCCTATCTAGGCCCCTCATAAATTTTATACACCTCAATACGGTCTCCCCTCAGCCTCCTCTGTTCTAAAGAAAACAAACCCAGCGTATCCAATCTTTCCTAATAGCTAAAATTCTCCAGTCCTGCCAACATTCTCATAAATCTCCTCTGTACCCTCTCAAGTGCAATCATATCTTTCCTGTAATGTGGTGACCAGAACTGCATGCAGTACTCCAGCTGTGGCCTAACCAGTGTTTTATACAGTTCAAGCATAACCTCCCTGCTCTTATAGTCTATGCCTCGACTAATAAAGGCAAGCATTCCGTATGCCTTCTTAACCACCTTATCCACCTGGCCGGCTACCTTCAGGGATCTGTGGACATGCACTCCAAGGTTCCTTTGTTCCTCTACACTTTTCAGTGTCCTACCATTTAATGTGTATTCCCTTTTCTTGTCAGATCTCCCCAAATACATTACCTTATACATCTCCTGATTGAATTCCATTTGCCACTGTTCTGCCCACCTGACCAGTACATTGATATCTTCCTGCAGGCCACAGCTTTCTTCTTCATTATCAACCACACGGCCTATTTTAGTATCATCTGCAAACTTCTTAATCATACCCCATATGTTCAAGTCTAAATCATTGATATAAACCACAAAAAGCAAGGGACCTAGTACTGAGCCCTGAGGAACCCCACTGGCAACATCCTTCCAGTCACAAAAACACCCATCAACCATTACACTTTGCTTCCTGCCCCTGAGCCAATTTTGAATCCAACTTGCCACTTTGCTCTGGATCCCCTGGGCTTTTACTTTCATGACCAGTCTGCCATGTGGGACCTTGTCAACAGCCTTGCTAAAATCCATATGCACTACATCAAACGCACTACCCTTGACTACTCAAATTTAAAAATCTTGGATCAGCCTTGTTTAAGTTTCAGTTATTCCTCTGTGCAGGCTGTTGACAACAAAACTTGCAAAATTGCATCAGGCTGCAGCTCGCTGTTAAACTCTCTTGGGTAGAACTTTCGTAGAGTTGCTCCAATCTCCCGGCTGTTATACTGTTTCTCCGGGCATTTTGTCGACCTGTTGCTGAGATTGCGGCAGGAGATTGGGAGAATCCTTAAAGAAATCATGGATGCTTAAGGGTTTAAACAGACAGTCACCAAACCAAAATTGGACAAAAATACTTCATCATTGTCACACTAAATCTTGAGTTGCGCTTAAGTAAATTCATAGATAGCCCTGCGGGGTTAACAAATGCCTCATGACTCTTCAACTCACCCTATCCCGGAACCAGTGCGCCACAGTCATCAGTGCGTATGCCCCAACATGCGATGCAACTGATGAGGCCAAAGAGAGTTTTTACTCCAACCTCAAAAAATCCCAGTCCTGCATCCCCGCGGACGACAAACTGATCCTCTTCGGTGACTTCAACCCAGGGTCAGCAAAAACACAGACCTCTGGGGCGGTGTGATTGGCAGAGAGGGGGTAGGGAAAGCCAACTCCAGCGGTACCCTACTCCTGACAAAAAGTCTAGAACATGAACTCCTCATCACCAACACCCTGTTCCGCCAGAGGGACAAATACAAGGCATCGTGGCAACACCCTCGCTCCAAACACTGGCACCTGCTCGACTATGTCATCGTCCGAGCCAGGGATCGCAAGGATATGTGCATCACCCGCGCTATGACAGGAGCTGACAACTGCTGGACGGACCATCACCTAATCCGATCCATCATCAACATTAACATAGCCCCAAAGCAGAGGGGACAGCAGAAGCAGTGCCGCAAAAGATCAATGCTGGGACACTTAAAGACCCAGCTAAGAGAGCCCTATATAGTCAGCGTCTCACAGCTAACCTGGCATGCCTTGTCGACCCCGAGACACAGAATGCCCACAGCGCTTGTCCTGCCCTCCAGGCCTCCATAACCAGTGTCTGCAAAGAAACACTCGGTTACTCAACCAGGAAACACCAGGACTGGTTTGATGAGAATGATCAGGAAATCCAAAAGCTAATAGATCGTAAGCGCAGAGCATTTCTGAGCCTCAAGCAACAACCCAACTCTGGAGCAGCAAAGCAACATTACAGACGGCTCAAGGCTGAGTCCAACAAAAAACCCGGAACCTAAAGAACAGGTGGTGGATGGAGAAAGCACAGGAGATACAACAACTGGCCGACAGCCACGATATGCGAGGATTCTTCATCGCAGTCAAGGCCACCTATGGTCCAAACTCCCAAGGGCCCACCCCACTCCTGGCCAAGAACAGGGAAACACTCATCAAGGACACCGAGGCAGTCAGGGCCCGCTGGAAGGAGCACTTCGAAGATCTCCTCAATCGAGACTCTGCCTTTGACTCGAGTGTTCTCAACTCCATCCCGCAGCATGCAGCCCGCCACCACCTCAGTGAGACCCCAACACTGCACGAGGTGGAAAAACCCATAAGACAACTTAAAAACAACAAGGCTACAGGAGTGGACGGAATCCCTGCTGAGACATTGAAGGATGGCGGAGAGGCACTACTGGCGCGAATACACAACCTCATCTCTCTCATCTGGAAGGAGGAGAGCATGCCGGGAAATCTCAGAGATGTAGTGATTGTGACCATCTTTAAAAAAGGGGACAAGTCCGACTGTGGCAACTACAGGGGAAACTCCCTATCAGCCACTGGGAAAGTTGTCGCTAGAGTTCTCCTCAACTAACTTCTCCCAGTGGCCGAGGAGCTCCTCCCGGAGTCACAGTGTGGATTTCGTCCTCTCCGGGGCACAACGGACATGATTTTTGCAGTGTGACAACTGCAGAAAAAAGCACCAGCCCTGATAAATGGCCGCCTTCGACCTTACAAAGGCCTTTGACACTGTCAACCGCGAGGGTCTATGGAACGTCCTCCTCCGCTTCGGATGCCCCCAAAAGTTCGTCATCATCCTCCGCCTGCTTCACGACGACATGCAGGCCGTGATCCTTACCAACGATCCATTACAGACCCAATCCACGTCCGGACCAGGGTCAAGCAGGGCTGCGTCATCGCTCCAACCCTCTTCTCAATCTTTCTCGCCGCCATGCTCCACCTCACAGTCAACAAGCTCCCCGCTGGAGTGGAACTAAACTACAGAACCAGTGGGAAGCTGTTCAACCTTCGCCGTCTCCAGGCCAGGTCCAAGACCACCCCAACCTCTGTCGTCGAGCTACAGTACGCGGACAACGCCTGCGACTGCGCACATACAGAGGCTGAACTCCAGGACATAGTCGACGTATTTACTGAGAGGTACGAAAGCTAAGGCCTTATGCTAAACATCCGTAAGACAAAGGTCCTCCACCAGCCTGTCCTCGCCACACAGCACTGCCCCCCAGTCATCAAGATCCACGGCGCGGCCCTGGACAACGTGGACCATTTTCCATATCTCGGGAGCCTCTTATCGACCAGAGCAGACATTGACGACGAGATTCAACACCGCCGCCAGTGCGCCAGTGCAGCCTTCGGCCATCTTAGGAAGAGTGTTTGAAGACCAGGCCCTCAAAACTGCCACCAAGCTCATGGTCTACAGGGCTGTAGTAATAACCCCGCCCTCCTGTATGACTCAGAGACATGGACCATGTACAGTAGACACCACAAGTCACTGGAGAAATACCACCAATGATGCCTCCACAAGATCGTACAAATTCCCCAGGAGGACAGACGCACCAACATCAGCGTCCTCGACCAGGCCAACATCCCCAGCATTGAAGCACTGACCACACTTGATCAGCTCCGCTGGGCAGGTCACATCGTTCGCATGCCAGACATGAGACTTCCAAAGCAAGTGCTCGACTCGGAACTCCTTCGCGGCAAACGAGCCAAAGATGGGCAGAGGAAACGTTACAAGGGCACCCTCAAAGCCTCCCTGATAAAGTGCAACATCCCCACTGACACCTGGGAGTCCCTGGCCAAAGACCGCCCTAAGTGGAGGAAGAGCATCCGGGAGGGCACTGAGCACCTCGAGTCTCATCGCCGAGAGCATGCAGGAAACAAGCGCAGTCAGCGGAAGGAGCGTGCAGCAAACCAGACTCCCCACCCACCCTTTCCTTCAACCACTGTCTGTCCCACCTGTGACAGGGACTGTGGTTCTTGTATTGGACCACCTAAGGACTCATTTTTAAGAGTGGAAGCAAGTCTTCCTCGATTCCGAGGGATTGCCTCTGATGATGAGATAAGCAAGTCTCCAAACCTTCCTGATACCTTCTGCACATCCAAGCACTTCATAACACAGTGTAAGGGCAACACAGTGAGATGGATACCTTCCCAGCGGAGTTAAAGGTGCAAATCATGTTTCTTTGCACACAAGCAGTGAAGTGAAATGAATTCACTGTAGTGTTGAGTAATTGCATTTGAATATGCAAATAGTGTTCCATATATTCTGTCAGGTATCTCCACCCTATAGCTTCCCGACTGTCTCCACAATTCATTTGTATGTCCAATATAGCCCCACATCACTGCTGGTATAAGGCTGAGGAACCCGCCGACGGTTCATTGACACTAACGGTTATGAAAGTGTACTTTGTGATGGTGACAAGTTGGAAATGATGTGTAATTGGTTATAAAGATGCAACAGTATCTGGAGAATTACATGACAGGTTGGGTGAATATGTTTGATTGTGGGGCAGCCAAGCGTACAATGTTAAAACTGTCAAACGTCCACAATAGCTTATTCCTGACTTCTGTCAGCTGGTGTTGAACATGAACGGAATCCTTTCTCCAAAACAACAGCATCAACCTCCTCTTTAATTAGCATGTATCCAAAACTCTAAAGTTCAACATTTGCAAGCACTTAGAACAATTAATGTTGGCTCTGTTAGGCATAAACTCAAGACAGCGAGATCCTTAACACAATAAAATATAAAATGTAACCATAACATGAAACACATCAACTCATTTCCTTTTGGGGTCTCTATAACATACAGTACATTCCATTCCCATAGTAAGATGGCTCCTCTTGGCCATCTGTGAACCATCCCAGGAGAAGTTTCTCAACAGAAAATATGAAGTAACTGTGGTCTCATTCTGTTTGAAAGATGCTTTCAATTAACTTTAAAGCTGTTGTTAGTCCCCAGTTAGCAACTGGGGCACTCGAGATGTATCTTGGACATGAAAGTAATCTGATGCTGGGAAATATGCAAGATTTTGAATGTGTTGTGATTATACAACACAGCCACTTATTCCCCACAGAGCAGAGAAAACCTGCGATGGTTTTCACTTCATAGCAAAGTGATTGTTGAATAATCCTGGGCTAAGGGGCCGAATTTGCCCCCATCTAAAAGTAGGTGCACCTACCTACCATTTTTGAAGATATTTCTCCGCTCCAATCCATGGGGCCGGAGAATCGAGCGATTTTCAGCGCTTTATGTTTTTTTCTGATACAGGACGGTGTTGAGGGGCAGATGTGCCCTTGGAGTGGGGCGGGGTGGGGCTGCCTGTCGGCGGCCCGGCCAAACCCGTGGCTGCCGTTGTTGGCCCGACCTTGGAGTCGGCTGATGATGGAAGTAAAATGGCGGCTGCGGCAGTGCTCCCTCCCCTTTAAGGGTGGACGCGCCGCCCAGCCGCAAGAAGCTTTCCGCTGGGGAAAAACTGTCGGGGTCACCGAGCAGTGGCCGATCCGCTCCCGTGGGGCAATTTCCCACGCGGGTCTGAACGAGGTCACCGCCGGTCAGTGCGGGGCCGCCGCGTGCCTGACGGGGAGACAACACGGGCGGGGCAGTGACGAGCACCGCTGGGATAAACACGGAGGGCAATTTATGAAATGTCGGTGACTCCGCGCCGACTTGGCGGTGTGACCTCACTGACCCGTGGTCACGGCTCTGATAGAAAGGGTCAATTTCGGACCCATAATGTTTAACATGACAGGTACTTGTGTCGGTATCTGTAGTAGGTGTGAGTTGACCAAACTAGGTCTAAGCAGAACTGATCTGAAGTTTACTCTTAGGATTTCAATAGTGGCTCCTTTAATCAACACTCCATGTGGTACTATTTATCTTCAGTCAGTGATTATTAGAAGTGAGCTCAAAATCAAATGTGGAAAGGGACCAATTTAGGGAAAATCTGAATACTGGTATTATTCAGTTGATTGGATGACCTGTCACTTTAAGAACAATAGTCCTCTGGTTGGGGGAGGCAGGTTTAACACTTGGTTTTGTGCATATACGCACTTTCTGACTGTAGTTGGTTTTAATCAGTTTGAAGAATAAAGTAGTTACACACAATTGCTTTAACATTTTGTAAGACATAGTACACAGAAGAAATCTCGGGTGAATAAAGAACTTCAGATACAGCAGTTTTGCAATGCAGAGCCAAAATACTGCAATATATGGGGTACATCACCATCATAGGCGGTCCCTCAAAGCGATTTGCTTCCACGCCAAAAAGGATAAGTTCACAGGTGTTCCAATGAAGGACCTGATATTCCAGATCCCGAACTACATGTTGAAGGGTGGAAGATGCCTGTGTGTGGATTTTTTTAACGTGGGGTGACCGTTGCACACCAGCCACCACACGGGGCTTGACAGAGCTAGGTCTTGGTCCAGTGGCAAGGATTAACCAGGACGACTGGAGACCAGCTCTGCTGCACGGACCTAGTGCGCACACATATCGCAGTGTGGGCTGGGCCCGTGCTGCCCCTGGGCCCTGTAACTCGCACCTCCCCTGGGCCCCGATCACATTGCTCTACAGTCTCTTGCCGCTCCTTCGCCCCGACCTCGCGACTCCTGCTGTACCTGCCCGCGCTCCAATCGCCGACCTGGACCTTGATGACGTCACTAGTGTATGGGGTATACCAGTGTGATTGTCAACAAAACGTCTAAATATGGTCACTGGTTGGTTTTGGGAAAGGGAGATGGAAATGGGGATGGGGAGGTGAGGGGGGAGGAGAGGTCAGAAGGGGGGAGAGAGGGAATGGAGGAGGAAGGGAGGGAATGAGGATGGAAAAGGGGGAGCAGAAGAGGAAAAGGGAACAGGGGAACGGGGATGAGGAAAAGGGAACAGGGGAACGGGGATGAGGGAAAGGGAAGAGACAAGCGGGGGGGGGGGCAGGGAGAAAGGGGGTACAGAAAAAGGAGGAAAGAGAACAGGGGAAAGGAGGCTAACAAACGACGAGAGTAGGCAGAGGGAGGTGGGAGAAGGTGATGGGGAGGACCATCAGATGGGACAGAGGGAAGAGGGGGACTGGAATGCAAACTGGCTTGAATGTGATCAAGAGTTCCTTCAAGGTTAATGGGGATTGATGAGCTGTAGACTTGTCTTGGTGGCTTTCGGGCCTTGGAAAGGGACTCTATTTCTCTTTAAAAAGGGCAGTGGATGCTTCAAGACCAACTGCCGGACATGACCAAGCTGTGTTTGCAGCTGGAACCCAGCAGGAGGGTCAGAGGGCGAGTGGGCCAGGCACCTGAGCAGGAGGGTCAGAGGGCGAGTGGGCCAGGCACCTGAGCAGGAGGGTCAGAGGGCGAGTGGGCCAGGCACCTGAGCAGGAGGGTCAGAGGGCGAGTGGGCCAGGCACCTGAGCAGGAGGGTCAGAGGGCGAGTGGGCCAGGCACCTGAGCAGGAGGGGGATTACTGAGGAAAACCGTCAGTGACATCAGAAGGGCAGCTGAGGCATGCTGGGAGATACGGAGAGCTTGCTCATGGAGAGGGTTCACAGAGAGGTTGCTCATGGAGAGGGATCACGGACAGCTTAAGGCTGATGGAAATGGGACCAATTTGATCTCTGGATCTACAAATTTCTATTAAAGTCTAAAAAGATATATTTATTTTAAAAGTGAAACCATTAAGAGGGCAAGGAAGCAGGAGTCATGAAGAGGACAGCAGGTATGAGTGATATAAAGAAATGAAGACACGTAATACATTATTTTTAAATATTGAAATCAAGCAAATTAAGAGAAAATAAGCATTATTTATTCTTTTATAGGAATAGATAACAACTTGTATTTATATAGCACCTTTAACATAGTGAAACATCCCAAGATGCTTCACAGCAGTGTTATAAAACAAAACAAATAAATTTGACACTGAGCCACAGAAGAAGAAATTACGGCAGGTGACCAAAAGCTTGGTCAAAGAGGTAAATTTTAAGGAGCGTCTTAAAGGAGGAAAGAGAGGTAGAGAGGCGGAGAGGTTTAGGGAGGGAGTTCCAGAGCTTGGGGCCCAGGCAGCTGAAGGCACGGCCACCGATGGTTGAGCGATTATAATCCGGGATGGTCAGGAGGGCAGAATTAGAGGAGTGAGGACCTCTCGGGGAGTTGTGAGGCTGGAGGAGATTACAGAGATAGGGAGGGGCGAGGCCATGGAGGGATTTGTAAACCAGGATGAGAATTTTGAAATCGAGGTGTTGCTTAACCGGGAGCCAATGTCGGTCAGTGAACACAGGGATGATGGGTGAGCGGGACTTGGTGCAAGTTAGGACATGGGGCAGCCGAGTTTTGGATCACCTCTGGTTTATGTAGGGTAGAAATACATATACATGAAAAAGTAAATTCTTACCAGCACAATCACACCAACTGTATAGGACACCAGACTGGGTGAATCCATGACTGACAATTCCCAACACCCTTAATACTGAATACGCCTTGTGCCAATTATGGCTGAAACAGGTATTACAGGTACTACGACCGGATTTTCCAAAGGAGCAAGCTTCACAAGGAAAACATTCATTGAAAAGTGTGCCTCATTCAGTAAATTTAACACATAATAAATGAGTTTCGTCTTGGTTACATCTGGCAGTCTGCATACTCTGCACACACTTTAATAAAAACATTCGTCAAATAATCTTGCATTAACTAAAGCATGCGAGACAGTGGCATTTCTACTTAATACAAATGTTAATTTCTACCCTGACAAATTGCTTGAGATCAAAGCCATTCTGCGCTACAGTTCATGAAATGTTGAAAGTTAATTTGTGCATTCGTACAGAATACAATATTTTTTCAAAAAACATATATTTGAAGTTTTGCTGAAAATTACTATTCACTCACAAATAGAATGCCTGGAGCTGGTAAGTCATTTTGTGTCATCCGTGTGCGGACTGGCACACGTTTACAATGAATATGCAAATAAAATGTCATTTTTAAATGTAAGCTGCATAATGTTTATGGACAGTAGAAATATGTTTAGTTTGGAAATAATGGATGCTACAAGCCTCTTGATAAACATCTTCTATCTTCTGAGATAAGGCAGGCTATTCTGAAATTGGATCCTAAGTTCAGAGGTTTGTTTTGGCATGAAGCGGCTGAAGTCCACTAACCTCAATCCAGAAGTGGTTTCAAGACATGTTCTATATTCTACCACCAAGTAACAGGTCCTTGCGTCCCCTATCCAGGCCAGGTCTGGTCCTTACCACAGTGTTATTTACATTTGATATCTATTTTTATTGTGGATAACTTCTCAGGATGGAGTTATAATAATATAAGAAATAGGAGCAGGAGTCGGCCATTTGGCCCCTCGAGCCTACTCCGCCATGCAATAAGATCATGGCTGATCTGATCATGGACTCAGCTCCACTTCCCTGCCCGCTCCCCATAACCCTTTACTCCCTTATCATTCGAAAATCTGTCTACCTCCGCCTTAAATATATTCAATGACCCAGCCTCCACAGCTCTCTGGGGCAGGGAATTCCACCGATTTACAACCCTCTGAGAGAAGAAATTCCTCCTCATCTCAGTTTTAAATGTGCGGCCCCTTATTCTGAGACTATGACCCCTAGTTCTAGATTCCCCACTGTATTCTGTATGAACTCAAATTGGTGCAAAATAGCCTCATGGAAGATATTTTTGTGCTTATGTATTCTCAAAACCACTTTGCATCAACACAAAAGTAATAGAATCATTCTCCATCCAGTACTGCATGACTATATTTACAACAACAACTTGTATTTATATAGCGTCCTTAACGTAATTAAACGACCCAAGGTGCTTCACAGGAGTATTCAAAGAAAAAAAATTTGACACCGAGCCATATTACAGCAGATGACCAAAAGCTTGGTCAAAGAGGTAGGTTTTAAGGAGCATCTTAAAGAAGGAAAGGGAGGTGGAGGGGTTTAGGGAGGGAGTTCCAGAGCTTGGGGTCCAGGCAGCTGAAGGCACGGCCACCGATGGTTGAGTGATTATAATCAGGGATGCTCAGAGGGCAGAATTAGAGGAGCGCAGACATCTCGGGGGGTTGTGGGGCTGGAGGAGATTACAGAGATAGGGAGGGGCGAGGCCATGGAGGGATTTGTAAACAAGGATTAGAATTGTGAAATCGAGGTGTTGTTTAACAGGGAGCCAATGTATGTCAGTGAGCACAGGGGTGACTAGTTTACTCCCAATCAGCTGCTCACTGTTAGGAAAAGACGTTATATAGAAAATAGGTGCAGGAGCAGGCCATTCGGCCCTTCGAGACGGCACCACAAGTGTTAGTCATCAAAATGATGTGCAGCCTCCTTAATGAGTGCTGGCATGCAATTTAATCATCTGCTTAATGATCCTCGGGGCAGCCGTTCCTAGCGCAAGCTTCAAGTCCTTTACCAAGATGGTGTCTTGCCCTAAATACAAGCTAAACCCTGTTTCAGCTTAAGACCCCATCTTGGCCATCTCAGAGGCTCTTTGGCGCCTGAAGTATCTGGGGAAAATCGCCACCCCAATATTTTCTTCTGAATGGACTTGTGATCTCACTCTCAGAAATTGCTTGGGAAAAAATCTCTCTTTTTTTTCTTTTTTATTTGGCATATTCACTCTTTTTCTTTCCAACCATCGTAGTTAGTGGTTTGGCACAAACAGGAAAACGAGAAGGGCTAGCTCTGTAGTGTGTGTTTGCAGACCGCCGTGTAAACAACAAGCTAGTAGAGCAAAGGGACATAAAGCAACCAGCCACACTGTCGGGCGATAATCAACATTGCAAGTCTGCTTTTCTACATTTTGGAAAATAAGCAGAATTAATTGTGACAAAAATTAAGCACTTTTGTCTCTAGTTCATTGTGGTATTGGCTTATTTCTGTCAGGTGTGTATGGGGTTAGAACTAGATTCACACAAAGAAATTGATCCAGCTTATTGTATTGCACAATAGCCTGTTAGGAAGCACTTCCTCAGCTTTCCCACTGAATGGAATTGGTCCAGGTAATGATGGAAAATTGTGGGGGGGGCATTAGATCATATCCCAGCCCATTTTTGTGCTCATCATATTTTCCACCGGAAGTGACAAAGGTGCCCACCCAGATTTAGTTGCGTGCATTCTAATGTCGAAGTAGTGACAATCTGATGTCAAAAATGATTGGTGGAACTTGCCATTTGATCGGAGACGGCAAACTTATGAAACTGTTTGAGACTGCCTGCCCCTTAAAGCTGCGCCAGGCATCCAGCCCCTGCAGCAGGAGCCACAACCCACCTCACCTCCCTCGGGAGAGCAGGCAGCAATAGTGCCAGAGCCCTGCTGCCAATGTGCAAATCAGGCCGACCCTAAAAGCTTCGCCGAGGCCAGTAGTGAGACTGCCAGGTGGATGGCAAGCCGGGCCTGCCACTCCAATGGTCAGATTCATGTCCGATAGGATTGCTTGCCGCCCAGTCTCAGACAAAGAATCAGGTGGAGACCCACTGTGCTGGGTCCCCGCCAGTCATACCAGCCGACAATGATCCACTGACCGTGGCAGCAGCTGCTGAATACGTCAGCCCAAAGATAAATGCGCATATTCAAAGCGACCGATAATGATCGGATGATGACATTGGATTTTCTGTCATTACCATTCTAGCAATGCTGGATGCTTCAATGCCAACGTGTTACTGCTGGCCAGCGTTGCTTTTTGCACGAGGCAGGTCATCAACTGCAGGCTGTCACGCTGCAAATGTTTACATTTGTGCGACAATTGATCCTTTCTCATTCGCCCCGGAGGCGGAGAGCCGCACTCTGCTGGTGCAGGCAGCCGAGACCTCCCCAACAGTGACATGTCCAGAGTGCAGGTTCATGAAGCCGATTCCACAAATCTACTTGTGTTAGGAGCAGCTAGTGGGTGCAACGCCTTGACATACTGACTTCACATCCTCTCTCCTCCCAAGAGGAAAATCGTGGCACTCGTGTTTGCGGGAGGTGCCTGAGGGAAGGACCAAGTCCCTTCAGATACATCAATACATATTTGATTAGAAGCTCCACTGGAGTTTGAGACAGATATTCGAATTCCCTTTGTCCCAGTCAAATATAATTAGTGAAGCAAAATACAGAGACAAGCGTTTCCTGTTTGATTCTTAGGCTTACTGATAAAATAGCTCGATATTGGGCATGTAAAATCTGGTTTGTAACAAGCTGGAGCTCACCTGTAGGGGGTGCTGTGAGATGCTGAACCCAAGAAACATTCTTCGAGTAAAAATCCCAACATACACATGGCTGCACTTATCCAGGAGTCGTGGGTTGGTGGTGCTACATCCAGATGATCTTAGTTTGGACTGTAGGGGACTGGTATCTGTACGCTGTCTCCCGTTTACAATACTGAGCAGACTCTCTTATCTCGTTAGCAGTGTCACAGACCCAATAAGAACCAGGACTACTATTCTTTGCTGGAATAAGTGGATCAAACTCAAGGGGCCAGTTCACTGAGGTCACTTTCCTAGAATGCAAAATATAATTGCAGCTTAAGTGGGGCAGGAGCCGGGATCACAGACCTGAGGGGGATCTCCGAGTGGGAGCAGGTAAACGCAAACCATCTCAACTAATTATACAATAACTGAACAAAACATCAGATTTCATCTTAAATGGTGGTTTACTATTGTATTACTTAGAAATGTCCATATATTTCTCCCATAAAGACACTTTCAGGTTGGGAATTTCACATTTATATACTGTTGCCCTGTCAGCCGTGGCTCAGTGGGTAACACTCTCGCCTCTGAGTCAGAAGGTTGTGGGTTCAAGTCCCACTCCAGGGACTTGAGCACAAAAATCTAGGCTGACACTCCAGTGCTGAGGGAGTGCTGCACTGTTGGAGGTGCCATTTTTCGGTTGAGACGTTAATCATCATCATCATATCATCATAGGCAGTCCCTCGGAATCGAGGAAGACTTGCTTCCACTCTTAAAATGAGTCCTTAGGTGGCTGAACAGTCCAATACGAGAGCCACAGTCCCTGTCACAGGTAGGAGAGATAGTCGTTGAGGGTAAGGGAGGGTGGAGCAGGTTTGCCGCACGCTCCTTCCGCTGCCTGCGCTTGCTTTCTGCATGCTCTCGCCGATCTAAGTGAGACGTTAAACCGAGGCCCCGTCTGCTCTCTCAAGTGGACGGAAAAGATCCCATGGCACTATTTCGAGGAAGAGCAGGGGAGTTATCCAATGACCAATATTTCTCCCTCAATCAGCAAAACAAAAACAGATTATCGGGTCATTATCACATTGCTGTTTGTGGGAGCTTGCTGTGCACAAATTGGCTGCTGCGTTTCCCACATTACAACAGTGACTGCACTCCAAAAGTACTTCATTGGCTGTATAGCGCTTCGAGACATCTGGTAGTCATGAAAGGCGCTATATAAATGCAAGTCTTTCTTTCAGTGGGCTGGGTTTAGTGCCCATTCACTTTCAGATGCAGCAACAATACCTGTTGTTATACACCATTCAGGCACAGTGAGGTTAACTATCTGCAGTCAATAGGAATGCCAAAGCAAAGAAGAGGAGGAAAATACTAAGACATTAAAATTAATGTCATATTTAGATATTGTTCACCTCAGTTTTTTTTTATTTCCAAAAGATACATAATTTACGTTACAATGGCATAAAGACTCCATGCAAACCAAGTTGGCAAACACATGCTCCGAAAGTAACCCAAAGTTAATAATGCTGGCATGATCAATAAAAATATACTAGGCACAAAATGTTTCCTGGTAAACACGATCAGAGTTAGTTTATTTGTGAATCAGTAAAAGTTTAATATTTTCTGGGCAAAGGCGGATTTGTTTATGGTCACCGTACAGACGTTAGAAATTACAATTATAGCAGGAATCCTTCAACTTTCTTTCACAAACTCTACTTTTATAAGTAAGCAAGATTTCGGAATCTGAAAAATCTATCAAATGTGTTTCTCTGTTCTGGTGGGAAAGGTATTTTGACATTGTGTAAAAAAAAGCTTTTAAAAGTGGAATTGGTCACTCTTTACCCTAATGTTTGACTAATTATTGCATTCTTTGGCTTTAATCTGGCTATGTTATTTGTATGCCTATATGAACAACCTTATAGTACTATAAGTAAACATAAAAGAAAAGAATGGCTTGCCTTTATATAGCGCCTTTCATGACCACTGGACGTCTCAAAGAGCTTTACAGCCAATTAACTACTATTTTTTTGGGCGTGTCGTCACCATTGTAATGTGGGAAACGCAGCAGCCAACAAGCTCCCACAAACAGCAATGTGATAATGACCAGATAATTTGTTTTTGTTACGTTGATTGAGGGTTAAATATTGTCCAGGACACCGGGGATAACTCCACTGCTCTTCTTCGAAATAGTGCCATGGGATCTTCTTTGTTCACCTGAGAAGGCAGACAGGACCTGGGTTGAGCATCTCATCCAAAAGACGGCCCCTCCGACAGTGCAGCACTCCCTCAGCACTGCCCTGCAGTGTCAGCCTAGATTTTTTTTGATGTGCTCAAGTTCCTGGAGAGGGACTTGAACCCACAACCTTCTGACTCAGAGGTGAGAGTGCTACCCACTGAGCCACAGCTGACATACCATTACTTCAATACTGCATTCTTTAGCTGTGAGATATTCAATACTCTAGGCACATCGCTGAGGCCTTCTGACATTTGGTACAAAAATAAGTATGTTTAGCCTATATTTTTCAGTTGTCGGTTTACTTCAAGCTTTGGATAGTTTTCTAGATTGACGTGAAAAATGTTCAGCAAATGTTTCTTCACTTGTTCATAAACACCTCACTTGCTGGAGTGCACCACATTTAAATGTCCCCTCGGTGGGACAATATTGTGAATCATTCCTCTTTCCCAAAACAAACAAAAATGGCGGGGCCAAAATGGTCATGCGTCTGGAAGATTTTTCTCCGCCCAATCCATGGGGCAGAGAGGAGAGCGAAATCCAGCTCTCTACATTTTTTTTTCCTTCCGTGCGGTGTTCGGGGTGGACGTTGGTCGCTGATGATGTCAAAGGGGTGGGCCGCTGCGAACTCTCCACTGGGCCACCAGGGAAGGTTTCGGCCGGGCCAGCCAAGAGGGGATGTCGGGCTGCCCTGTTGGAGGCCCAGCTGAACCCGTGGCTGCTATTGTCGCCCCGAGCTCGGAGTCGGCTGAGAATTAAAATAAAATGGCGGCCGTTGCAGTGCGCCCTCCCCTTTAAGGGGAAAGCTGTAAGGGGCACCAAGCGGGGCAATTTCCCGCGCGGGGCGGAGGAGGGGGTGGGGGAGGCAGTAGCACGGGGAGGGGGGGGGGGCGGTGACAAGTACCCCAGGCAAAAACATGGAGGGCAATTTATGAAATGTCAGGGACTCCGTGCCGAATAGACGACTAGTCCTCACCGACCTGTTACCGACCCGTGGTCACGGCTCTTCCAGAAAGAGGCAATTTCGGCCCCGGCATGTCCACACTATTTTTATTTCGATCATGTCCCATCACGGAAGCCCGTCTACACACAGGCCGCCTGCTCATTTTTGGGTTACTGTCCCAACAGACTGTAAATGCTCGTGTAACTGATCCCACTACCCTTTAACCTAGAAGCTGTAATGTTTTTTGTAAACTGTGTCAAATTACACTGAACACTTAACATTTGTTCTCAATTTTAAATAGAAAGCAACAAATAGAGAGACAAAATTAAAAACAGGGATGTGGAGCTCACTGGATGCCTGGATTGAGTGTTCTGACACAACCCAAGCCACAGTTTCTGAAGCTTGTTTAAACCTATATTCTGCTTGGCCTGATATAATGGCCCAGATTTTGGGGGAGCAGGGCACCTTGCGGCGTGCGCTGTTAGTTAAGCGATGTCCCGACACCCTTTAGCTCGAAATGTCTTTGCCTCTAACTTGCTGGGAGGGCAAGCTCAAAACGAGGCATCTGGTCCCTTGCTGAATGGCGGGACCAGCAGTCTATCTCCTTAACAGATGAGATTAAAGGATTGAGAAAGAAGCAGAGGAATGATGGTGAAGGAAACAGGGTGCATTGGAGTCAAATCGGGTACAGAAAGAAGAATAGAGGGAAATAAAGATTGGATTAACAAAGAGAGAAAGGAAAATATTTAAATGTTTTAAATCTCCAAGAATAATTTACTACATGCAGGAATGAGACTCTACTTAAGTAGTTTCTTTTCTAGATCGGAAAGGTTGATTGGCATTGCATTAACAATTATCACATTAAAAGGGTACTTACGCTCTTAAGTTTGGGCTGTGAGAGTTTAATTTGAGTTTAATGTGCAAGTACAGCAAGTTCTTAAAAATTACGGGGATGTTGAGGGCAGAGTGGACTAAATCGACCAGCAAGTTATGGTGATTCACAAGTCACATCTTCACCGGAACTTCTTGGCCAATTTGCGCATTAATAATGATGGCATCATATTTTCGCCAATATTTTTCCAGCAAGACTAAATAACACATTTACACTAATGCACGCAATAAAAGGTTTAAACCAGCAGCAATTCAGTGAAGGCCCACTCTTCTGAATATCAGTTTCGTATGTCATTACCGGTTATCCAGTGCTTTTGCTAATCTGTTCCAGATGTTTGGTTTTATACTTTAGAATTTGGAAGCACTGGTAATCCAAAGTGCTATAGGTTTGGCAACACAGATAACCATGAACATCCTCAATATGCAGTTTCAACTCTAGCTTATAAATAAGCGCTTGATTCCTGTGTTACGGTGTGCTACAACCCTACTTGAACTCTTCATCCATCTGACGTTAACCATCTCGTGCTTTCTCCCCCCACCCCCACACTTTTGCCCAACCAGCTGCCTAGGCCTTATGCTCTGGAATTTCGACCCTGAACCCCTCTGCCTCTTCACCTCTCGCTCCTTCGAGACCCTTCTTGCAACTCATCCTTCCTAAATATCTCCTTCACGAGATCAGCATCGAAATATTTCCCCTTACACCTCGGTGAAGCACTGTGGGACCTTTTTCCAACATTAAATTATTGTTGAAATTGCAGCAAAGGCGGCCACGAGGAGGTTTAAGAGAGTTTTTAAAAATAATGAAGGTTTTGATGAGGTAAATTTAAAAAAAAGGTTATTTCCTCTGCTGGGAAGTCAGTAATGAGGGGTCATCAATTTAAAATGGTTCTATACTTCTAAAGGGCAATCAATGTTAAGCAGGATCGGAGTATAGCTCATCTATGACACAGAGCTCCTGTAGAATCTAGGATATCGATCACACTGATCCCATGGGTAGAAAAGTCACGTCCATTACACTTACACGAGGCAGCTGGCTGGGAAATAGCGCTTGCTACATATTGCGTACATAAGCATACCTTCCAACACAACATGACTTTTACAAAGGTGAAGGCTTGGCCAAGTGCTGAAGGGATGCGTTTAGCTAAATTCGCTGGGATTCACAGGCTGCTTTGCACTATCAAAGCCTTCCATTTTTTGCACTGTATACAAAATAAGTGATAGGCATGGATGTAATAAAAAATGTAGGCAGTTGTATAGAAACAAGGGTGAAGTGAATGGTCGAACGGAAATCACACAGTCCCTTTCCCAAACATAAAAACCTGCAACAAGTGCGATTTTCATAAAATAAGTTGCCTGTGCAACTACTCCATAAGACCGACCAAAAGCTGGTTACGTCTCTTGAAGTTGGTGTTACACCAGCAAGTGAATAGCAAGAGTTAATGTGCAGGGAGTTCAAGAGAAGAAAGAGTGAATTTTATTACTTTGTGGTTACAGGAATAAAGGAGGAACATTGGCTGTTTTTATCAAGTGTAACAACATCTCTGTACTATACTCAAGGAAAGATCCATTCTTGTTGCCCGCAGGAGAAAGAGGCATGTCTTGGGCTTTTTGACTCTATTTTTCATTGACTTTACAGGACGTCATTCAAAAAACCCCACACACAAAACAACTAGAAATAGAGGCTAAAGAAAAGTGAGATGTGCACATCATTGAAAAATAAATCAAAGTAAGATCAATGTAGCCTTGATGGGCCAGAGATAAAAAGAACCGCAAATGCTAGAATTCTGAAATAAGACCGAAGATATTATTTTAAAGATTACAACAGTTGAAAAGGCAGGTTAAAATGCAAGTGCAAGATGATCTACGCTAGAAAGTTGCTATTAAAAGGAACCTCCATGCGCGAGTTCTTCATGTATCCTGGTGTGATGAGTTATTTGTTTTTCAGTAAAAAGCTCCACTTACAAGCCACACCCAGTTTACATGACTTACTCTGGCAGATAAAATTTCAGACTCATGAGAAATGGCTCATGGGATAAATAACCGCTGAAACAAATAATTTCTGAACATGCTCATCAATCATAGGCAGTCCCTCGAAATGAGGATGACTTGCTTTCACGCCAAAAAAGGATAGTGAAGGGTGGAAGATGCCTGTGCGTGGATTTTTTTAACGTGGGGTGGCTGTTGCACACCAGCCACCACACGGGGCTTGACAGAGCGAGGTCTTGGTCCAGTGGCAAGGGTTAACCAGGACGACTGGAGACCAGCTCTGCTGCACGGACCCAGTGCGCACACATATCGCAGTGTGGGCTGGGCCCGTGCTGCCCCTGGGCCCTCGCCTCTTCTGGGCCCTGAACTCACACCTCGCCTAGGCCCCGATCACATCGCTCTACAATCTCTCGCCGCTCCCTCGCCCCGACCTCGCCGCTCCTGCTTTACCTGCCCATGCTCCAATCACCGACCTGGACCTTGATGCCATCGCCCTCCTGCACCAGCTTGCGCTGTACCTTGAAGTGGTACGCTGCCACGCTGCCCACGGCCGCCGCTCGCTGCTCCTTTTATGGCCCCGACCTGCCGCTGACGGTCTCCCGCAGGTTGGGGCCGCCACGCTGATACTAATGGACGTGCTACTAATGTAATGTGCTGTACAATTTATCAGCAGCTAATTCTTTATGTGCTCGAAGAGTTGGCCACATGCAAGAATCCAACTCTTCCACTAGCTCAACACAAACCTGCTTTTATAGCTCAATAAAGCCGACTGTTTTGTCTGTTTTCATCAATTCACAACTTTCTTTGTTGGGAGTGACTATTATTAGTGTTTGTGAAGAAAATTCCCTTGCATTCCCACTTTACCACTGGATGAATCATTGCTTCACCAAGTGTCGCTCTCAGCTATAGCATCACCTTTCATTCATTCCATCTGTTCCCACAGGTCCGAGGAATCCTCTCAATTTCACGCTTGCCTACATGGCTTTAATTGCGCTACAAACACTTGGCTGCAAACCTATATAGCAAAGGCACAACAGGACGTACTCAATACACAACACCTTCGGAGAAAGTAATCTTCACAGGGCACTAAAACTCAACATCATTTGACTTTATGTGCGAGTTAACTAATGGAAGATTGAATCGTTTAATGTTTACTGACTACCTTATTAATAAATTCTCGTGTTTCCACTTGGCACAACATAATCAAACACCTTGGCAACAGTCTTTCTATGGTATCTGCTCTTTAGCTTTCACTGCACGCGTGTAATTATCAGCTTTGGTCTAATTGTAAAGCATAAGTTAACTCTTGGGGGAGAGTCACCAATTGTAGACACAAAACACACAGGTTCCCTGCAATGCAATTTCACCAAAGAAAATTTAATTATTTCAGTTTCTCTGAGATCTTGTGCGTGGCCTTTAAATCGACAGCAAGCAGGGATTTAGTTTAAGCCTTTAGCAGCCGTTTTTTGTTATTACCAGCACGAATCCAGGAAATTTGAAACGTTATGCATGTTTTATATTCATTGGAGAATCTCACACCGCAAGTGATAAGCTGATAATCTTTCAACAAGATATAAATGAATACGACATGAATTTTAACTCCAATCTTTAAATTGCAATTTGAATTGCAGAAGAATCACACATACAGTTAATGAATATCTATTATCACTCAATATTAATTGAAACAAGTTCAACTGCAATAATAGAGGTTTGATATGCTCTTATTTAAGAATTTATTAGCCATAAGAAATAGGAGCAGAAGTAGGCCTTTTGGCCCCTCGAGCCATTTAATAAGATCATGGACTCGGCGAGGTAGCGATTTACCAATGGCAATCCAGAACTGGTCACTAGGACGATCCAGAGAGTACATAAGAACATCAGAAATAGGAGCAAGAGTCGGCCATTTGGCCCCTCGAGCCTGCTCCGCCATTCAATAAGATCACGGCTGATCTGATCATGGTCTCAACTCCACTTCCCTGCCCGGTGCCCATAACCCTTCACTCCCTTATCGCTCAAAAATCTGTCTATCTCCGCCTTAAATATATTCAATGACCCAGTCCTCACAGCTATTCTTCTGAATCAAACAGTTCTTGTTAGAGTAATGTTAATCATCATTGTCTCTGCTGCATGTTAAAGGCACCTATAGTATGCTTGAATATTTATGCAGCTATTCAGGACTTTTGTGATTACCACTGCCCAGGTGAGTTAAACAGCCATTAAAATTCCATTTCTATCTGATTGCTGCTTTACAGACAAGATCGGGGCATTATTTTTCAGTTACTGATGTGGCACCTAATCCTTCACAGTGATACTCCAGTCTGCATGCAGTGGGTAGTTTGGCAGTGATGGAGCAGGGAGGTCCACACACTCTTGTGCTAACCATTATGACAAGGCATTCTCTGCTTCAACAACTCCCTAATGGTTGTGTGAAATATAGATTTCCCGCTGCCCACTGAATCGTCTCATCTCCCTTCACTTCTAATTCTACGTCATTTACAAATCCAGCAAATTACTCTTCAGAGAGCAGAAGGATTTCACTTTAAAACTCCCTCTTCAAAGCAGAACATCCCATTTCTATCTGGAATTCACTGGGTTTTAACCCCAAACATGGAAATAAAAGAAGGGGAATTAAATGCAAGAAACACAGAATATACTGACTGGAACCCAATGCATCTTATCTTCTCTCTGCTAAAGTTAGTGAAAAAGTACTGGTGAATATATACTACATCGACCTTTTCATAAACACAGGTCGCTCCTGACAACATGGCTCAGGGTGCCATAATTAATCCAGAGTAAGGAGTCAACAACATTGTGCAGCAGCAGGTCAAGGGGGCCATGGGAGATGGCAGATAAGGTGGGTGTAAGAGATATGGGAGAATGATGTTGGACAGTGGGGGAGCACAGAAGGACAGCAGAAGAGACACGAGAGGCACACAGCAGAGCAGAATCACATGAGAAAAGTAAAACAAGGAGAAGCGGAGAACATGGAAGAGAAAACCAACTCGAGACTCAAGAGTAAATTGTAATTATGGAGGAAGATTTTCTGTATACATTGTGTGTAGCATCATCATCAATGTATTCTTTATATATACATTTATGATTTTGCTGCAAGTAGTAAGTAAAGTCGACTTGCTCCAACATGTTTTAATAAAAACAGAAGAAATAGGGGCAGGAGTAGGCCATACAGCCCCTCGAGCCTGCTCCACCATTCAATGAGATCACGGCTGATCTCCAAATCCCTTGATTCCCCTAGACTCCAAAAATCTATCAATCTCAGCCTTGAATATATTCAGAGACTCAGCATCCACAGCCCTCTGGGGCAGAGAATTCCAAAGATTCACCACCCTCTGAGTGAAGACATTCCTCCTCATCTCAGTCTTAAATGGCCGCCCCCTTATCCTGAGACTGTGCCCCCTGGTTCTAGACTCTCCAGCCCGGGGGAAACAACCTCTCAGCATCTACCCTGTCAATCCCCCTCAGAATCTTGTATGTTTCAATAAGATCACCTCTCATTCTTCTAAACTCCAGAGAGTATAGGCCCAATCTACACAATCTCTCACCATAAGACAGCCCTCTCACCCCAGGAATCAATCTGGTGAACCTCCATTGTACCTCCTCCAAGGTAAGTATATCCTTCCTTAGATAAGGAGACCCAAACTGTGCACAGTACTCCAGGTGTGGTCTCACCAGGGCCCTGTACAATTGGAGCTAGACATCCTTACTCTTATACTCCAATCCCCGTGCAATAAAGGCCAACATGTCATTTGCCTTCCTTATTGCTTGCTGTACCTGCATGCTCGCTTTCTGTGTTTCTTGCACAAGGATCCCCAAATCTCTCTGATCACCAACATTTAAAAGTTTCTCACCATCTTCCTACCAGTGAATAACCTGACATTTCCCCACATTACACTCCATCTGCCATCTTACTGCCGACTCACTCAATTTATCTATATCCCTTTGCAGACGCTTTGTGTCCTCGAAACAGCGTACTTATCTTAAATAATAATAATAAAGGAAACAGTTTCTGTCTGCACGAGTGAAAGCACATAATGAGCAGTATAGGAAAAAAATAACTTCCATTTCTATCGCGCCTTTCACGACCTCAGGACGTCCCAGAGCGCTTTACAGCCAAGGAAGTACTCATCATCATAGGCAGTCCCTCGAAACGAGAATTACTTGCTTTCACGCCAAAAAAGGATAGTGAAGGGTGGAAGATGCCTGTGCGTGGATTTTTTTAACATGGGGTGGCCGTTGCACACCAGCCACCACACGGGACTTGACAGAGCTAGGTCTTTATCCAGTGGCAAGGGTTAACCAAGATGACTGGAGACCTGCTTTGTTGCACGGACCTAGTGCACGCACATATTGCAGTGTGGTCTGGCCCGTGCTGCACCTGGGCCCTCGCCTCTCCTGGGCCCCAATCATTTCCCTCGACAATCTCTCGCCGCTCCTTCGCCCCGATCTCACTGCTCCCGCTGTACCTGCCCACGCTCCAATCATCGACCTGGACCTTGATGACCTCCCTCTTCGAAGTCGTCTCCCCCCTGCACCAGCTCGCGCTGTACCTTGCCGTGGTACGTCACCACGCTGCCCATGGTCACCGTTCGCCACTCCTTCCATGGCCCCAACCTGCCGCTGATGGTCTCCCGCAGGTTGGGGCCTCAACGCTGCAGTGCTATTACAAGGAAGTACTATTGAAGTGTGGACAACGTAGGAAGCATGACAGGCAATTTGCGCACAGCAAACTCTCACAATGTGATAATGACCAGACAATCTGTTTTTGCAGTGTTGATTTGAGGGATAAATATTGGCCTGGAGAACTCCCCTGCTGTTCTTCGAAATCATGCCATGGGATTTTTTTTTTTTACATACACCTGAGAAGGCAGATGAGGCCTCTGTTTAACATCTCATCCAAAAGAAGGCACCTTTAACAGTGCAGCACTCCCTCAGCACTGCACTGGGAGTGTCAGCCTAGATTTTGGTGCTCAAGTCTCTGGAATGGGGCTTGAACCCACAATCTTCTGACTCCGAGCCACAATTACTTTGTTACTCTAATTTTGTTCCGTGTTGCACCTCCACTTGTGTCTCCAGGGAAATATGGAATAAAGAGTAGTCTATAGCAGTGGTGCAGCAGGGAGGGATTCAAATTCCTGGGGCATTGGAACCGGTTCTGGGGGAGTTGGGACCAGTACAAACCGGGCGGTCTGGACCTGGGCAGGACTGGAACCAATGTCCTCGGAGGAGTGTTTGCTAGTGCTGTTGGGGAGGAGTTAAACTAATATGGCAGGAGGATGGGAACCAATGCAGGGAGACAGAGGGAAACAAAAGGGAGACAGAAGCAAAAGACAGAAAGGAGATGAGTAAAAGTGAAGGGCAGAGAAACCCAAGGCAAAAAACAAAAAGGGCCACTTTGTAGCAACATTCTAAAGGGTCCAAGTGTGTTAAAAAGGCAATCCTGAAGGCTCTGTGCCTCAATGCGAGGAGTATTCGGAATAAGGTGGACGAATTAACAGTGCAGATAGCAGTTAATGGATACAATGTGGTTGGCATCACGGAGACATGGCTCCAGGGTGACCAAGGCTGGGAACTCAACATCCAGGGGTATTCAACATTTAGGAAGGATAGACAGAAAGGTAAAGGAGGTGGGGTGGTGTTGCTCGTGAAAGAGGAAATTAATGCAATTGTAAGGAGGGACATTAGCTTGGATGATGTGGAATCGGTATGGGTGGAGCTACGGAATACCAAAGGGCAGAAAACACCAGTGGGAGTTGTCTACAGACCTCCAAACAGTAGTAATGATGTTGGGGAGGGCATCAAACAGGAAATTATGGGTGCATGCAATAAAGGTGTAGCAGTTATCATGGGTGACTTTAATATGCATATAGATTGGGCTAACCAAACTGGAAGCAATACGGTGGAGGAGGATTTCCTGGAGTGCATAAGGGATGGTTTTCCAGACCAATATGTCGAGGAACCAACGAGGGGGTGTGGTCATCTTAGACTGGGTGTTGTGTAATGAGAGAGGATTAATTAACAATCTGATTCTGCGAGGCCCCTTGGGGAAGAGTGACCATAATATGGTGGAATTCTACATTAGGATGGAGAATGAAACAGTTAATTCAGAGACTATGGTGCAGAACGTAAAGAAGGGTAACTTTGAAGGTATGAGGCGTGAATTGACTAGGATAGATTGGCTGAAAGGGGTTGACAGTGGATGGGCAATGGCAGACATTTAGAGACCATATGGATGAACTACAACAATTGTACATCCCTGTCCGGCGTAAAAATAAAAAAGGGAAGGTGGCTCAACCGTGGCTATCAAGGGAAATCAGGGATAGTATTAAAGTCAAGGAAGTGGCATACAAATTGGCCAGAAATAGCAGTGAACCTAGGGACTGGGAGAAATTTAGAACTCAGCAAAGGAGGACAAAGGGTTTGATTAGGGCAGGGAAAATAGAGTACAAGAGGAAGCTTGCAGGGAACATTAAAATGGACTACAAAAGCTTCTATAGATATGTAAAGAGAAAAAGGTTAGTAAAGACAAACGTAGGTCCCCTGCAGTCAGAATCAGGGGAAGTCATAACTGGGAACAAAGAAATGGCAGACCAATTGAACAAGTACTTTGGTTCGGTATTCACTAAGGTGGACACAAACAACCTTCCGGATATAAAAGGGGTCAGAGGGTCTAGTGAGAAGGAGGAAATGAGGGAAATCCTTATTAGTCGGGAAATTGTGTTGGGGAAATTGATGGGATTTTTCGAAAACATGGGCCTTGAAATGATGCTTGGTGTGTGAGGGTGGAGGGGGAATAAACGGCATGAACACTATGGGCCCTATTTTCCCCACCATTCTGTGCCGTTTTTTTGGCGTCCGCTGTTTTTTTTGAGAAATCTAAAATCTGCAAGTTTTGGCAAGGCTTCTGCACCATCCTAAACTACTTACGGCCGATTATTTTAGTTCCCGATTGTTTTTTTTACCTCATGAGTGGTGCCAGCAGCGCAATTTCTGGCCATTGAATTGAGTTTGACAAATTAGGACTTTTCAAAAACGGCGCCGTGCACCCTTCTGAAAAATGTTATGGTGAATGAAGAAAATCAGCGCAGAAGTTAAAGAGTTCCACGGCCCAGGATAGCACCGGCACCGGGGGCCATTTGGCCTGGGATAGGAGCGGCCCTGGGCGCGGGATAGGAGGGGGTGGGGGGTGGGCGGCCAAGATAGCAGCAGCCCTGGGGGCTCTACAATTGCTCATATCTTGCTGCATCTTGCCAGCCTCAACCCTTCAGTGCATCCCTCGTTACCCTGGCAACCTCCGTTTTCAGCGCAGACCTTAAGCTCCACCCACAGAGCTTAAGGACAATCTGCGCCGCTCCAAAATGAAAGGTTATGTCGGCGAAACTTGCAACTTTTTTTTTGGTGCAGTCAGGCCACTAAAAATATCGGACATACCTCTACACCTGTGCCAAAAATCAGCAATGTGGAAAATTGGCCCCTTAATGCTTTAGTCTGAAACTTTTCTGTTATTCTAGCAGCTGGTGATTTTATTCAACCTATTTATTAAATGGTTGATGCTTTTGATAAAATAGTGGAAAGTAATTTCAGATAAGCACGGCAAGCATGTGTACAGTTTTAAGGGCATGCTTAATTCAATTGAATTTATTTGTTTATTTTCAAATTCTTAATTTTCCTTTCAAAGAAAGATCTTATCTCGTGTTAATGTTGGCTGAATAAAAGACATACTCAAGGAAATTTGGAAAATTAAAGTCGCAAGTTTTATACATCAGGATCCCAGAGCAGACCTGCAGGATTCACCAAACCGAT
This sequence comes from Pristiophorus japonicus, assembly GCF_044704955.1. Classification (NCBI taxonomy): domain Eukaryota; kingdom Metazoa; phylum Chordata; class Chondrichthyes; family Pristiophoridae; genus Pristiophorus; species Pristiophorus japonicus. The sequence goes on from NC_091986.1 coordinate 3,390,956, forward strand.
CACCTTTCCCCACTTGCAGATTACCAGATTACTGTGGTAACTGAAAGCAAAAATGTAGCCGATGCAAGAAATATGATTGAAAACAAAAAATGCCGGAAACAGTCAGCAGGTCAGACAGCAACTTTGGAGAGAACAGGTGAGTTATATCAGGTATGACGGACCCTTCATCAGAAATGCACTGAATCGTGCTTACATTTTTTAAATTAAAATTACATTTCTAGCAACACACATTTTTTCTCTCATAAATTTGTTAATTACCAGGTTAGCACAATTTGGGGCTAGGCAGCATTGATTCTCTGAAGGAGCTGTGAATGCAAAGTGCATTAGTGAAGCACAATGAAGCCTTACAGGGAACAAGCAAATGACAGATGCCCTATTTCAGAATGAGTCTGTCTTTTCCATCCTGACAATGATGGACAGCTGGCCCACAAGCTCCATTATGGCTTGTCAATAGATCTAATCTTCTACCCACAGAAGCCCCAGAGACTTGGAATATAGATCAAAGTAAAATCCACCCATCAGACCAAGCTGCAAATGGATCAAGACAGTGGCTCTGTTCCTGTAATTGATAGTGCAGACGTGACTCCTGTGACCTGAAGAGGACATCCTTTACATAAAAAAGTAATTCCCTTCTCTGACCCTTCGAACTTCCTGCAGATAGCTCACACCATGCTCGCTCGAAAACCAAAGGACGTCACTTCAATGCAACTACTTCGGTACAAAAGCCGAATTGTCAGACACATTGTTTGCAGGCAGTGCACAATGCCAAGTGCAAAGGGCAAGCTCGCTTCCACGGGCAATGTTATAATAAAGAGACTGTGAGCTACACTGCCACCAGAGCGTCGGAGTCCTTCCATCCATAACCCCCCCCCTTTGTTGGTCCATCCCCAGCTCAGTCCCAGTGTTCCCAAACCGGTCCTATTTGAGTCTAGCCCATCAATCTCCTATTTTCAAACCGATCACTGCAAACCTCCAAAACCATGTTCACACAGATTTGAACAATTTTGTTTCAGTTTAACTGACTTTGGCATAATTTCTCCATGCCTGTTTACAGAGTGACTTAAAATGCTTCACTCAGCCCCGAAGGTGTTATCAATGCAAAAACGAATCTTGGCCAGTCCCACAAAAACTCTTTGGGGCTGAAATTGCCCCTTCCTTAAACTCCATTACCGCCTCTTCTGATGGAGCAGATAGGTGTCACCGACTAGGGGCAAACGGAAAGGCCGACCTGTCCTATATTGCCCCCGGGCCAGGCACGCGTCGACCCCACACCGCCCGGCGGCGAACCCTTTCCAACCCCCGCGGGAAATTGCCCCACGGGAGCGGCGCTGCCGCGGGTCGGGAAGCTGCCCGAGGCTGGCCGGCGCGTCTGCCCTTAAAGGGGAGGGACCACTGCCGCGGCCGCCATTTAATTTTAATGGTCGGCCGACTCCGAGGTCGGCCCGACAATGGTGGCTACGGGTTTGATTGGACCGCCAACAGCCTGACACCCCCTCTTGAGTACCAGGCAAGTGGCCCGGCCGAAACCCTCCCTGGTGGCCCAGTGGGTCTAACTAAATCCTATATGCAGCACTCACAGCAGCCCTCCCCTCTAACCGAAGGGGGAGGAATGTTGTGACCCATCAGCGCGACACAAGTGACAGCCGCCCCTTTCCAAGGGCACTTCCGTCCCGCTCCCAACCCCCACCGGAAACCGAAGCCAAAGAACTGAATATCGGCCCAATGGGGTGGGGAATAAACCACTGAATCGGTGAATGCGCCTACTGTTTGATCGAGGGGCAGATCTGGCCCTGAATCATATAGACGGATAGGACTGGGCAGTGTGGGTACAAATGACTTAGAGGTGACTATTTTCACGTGTATCCTTTTACCTCTGGAACCTCAGCTAACATCCATCTCACAGAGAGACAAACTCACATCCCTCCTGATGTCGGACGATATCAAGTGAAGCCTCAGTCATGTTCCCAGTGGGCACCAGTCCACAGCAGGTACGTGTTAATGGATCTACCACAAACTGAGCAATCATACTGCAAATCCCAGGGACTACAGAAAACAGAAATATTACACTGGCACCACACAGCTGCAATTAACTGGGCAAAGTTGGGCTAACTCTGTACTGTAAACCTAACTCCATTTGCTCCATGTTATCACTGATTTTGATCGTGCGATTTCCCAAAGCAATCACCTTTCATTCAATAGCCACGGTCACAATGCTTTAGAAAACAAAACAAACTCAAAAGCCCCTGCACGAGCCACAGGGAGAAAAGATTACACATTACATTCCTTCAAAAACATCGCAACAATCACACATCAAGTGATTTTAAAAAAAGGGGGAATATATTACAAGATTCAGGAGAAATAAGTCAATCGATGAATATCATACCTGATTCGATCCAAAGTTCGTCTTAATCTTCCCAGTATATAAATCGATCACATTTTGCACATTTTGGTTTTAGACATATCTGGGGTTCTTTTTAAATCAGAGGGGCAACTGGCTTTCATTCACATTTGTCTCTCCCACTACCAGCTTCTTCTTAGCAAATGATGCAACATGAATGCTTTACTAATATGGCATGGAGGCAGTGGGAATGTTGCAGTGCAGACACTGCACACGTCAGAGTCACGCCTTGCACATGCCAGAGTCACGCCCTGCACACGCCAGTCACGCCTTGCACATGCACAACACCCCACATCAGGCCTCCTCATTGAATCATGTGAGCTCCCAGTGTTCACTCTGTGGTTGAGCGCATTTATGGGAAAGGTCAGCCAGCACGGCTGCAGGCATTTAAAAACATCCAGCAACCATTTAGCTTGGAGTACGTTTTTGCAAAAAGCACGGCAAGACTTGGAGAGAGCTCCAGGTTTGCAAATGGATCAGTAGCACGTGCCTGCGGCAAGCTTTCCTGAAGCAGGATCTGACTTCTGATTCTAAGCTTGCAGGAAAAAAGCAGACGATAAATGAAGGCAGCAGATATGAATGGGAGCAGGGCCCAGCAACCTAAAGCCATTTCATGGGTTTAAAAATACCACACATCAGAGAGCACAGAGCGAATAGGGACGATCAAAACCCGAGGCTTCCCCAAGTTCCAGGCTAAGACCATCCTGGGAACAGTGCTGTCTTTTTCCTTACTCATACACTGACGCACTGGCCCCTGGCTATACACTGAGGAAAGGCAGGCGATATCAGGCAACGCAACATATTGCTATAGAATTAATATTTACAGCGGTGAAATGCTACCCTTCTCTATGGTGCATTTTCCAGCATTTTGGAATCTGCCATGGACATCAGCAGATAAGTGGGGAAATCTCCCCTGGACCTCTGGAGACCAAGAAATGTACCTCTTCCACTTGCCTACAAGGGACATTGGATGGGTACACAACCAATAGACACAAAGCATCTCGACTGCCCAGCACTAGGACATGCAGTTGGTTCAAATCTCAAGTTATCATTTCATTAAGTGTCTGGAAATACCGTCACTGAGGTGGCCAGGATACAATACTATTGAAGTAACGTGCAGCTCTGTGAATTAGCTGTTTCTTTATCTTACCATTATGTTCCTGTGTTATTACAGAACTAGATTTCACTCCCTCCAGTCATTTATATGGTCTGCCTCGATGCTAAAATGACATAGAATTGGATTCACTGTGGGCCATGTTATGTATTAATACTTGGGGGTCACCAGACACCAGAGGGCCACAGTTGGAGGTAAGAACATAAGAACATAAGAATTAGGAACAGGAGTAGGCCATCTAGCCCCTCGAGCCTGCTCCGCCATTCAGTAAGATCATGGCTGATCTGGCCGTGGACTCAGCTCCACTTACCCGCCCGCTCCCCGTAACCCTTAATTCCCTTATTGGTTAAAAATCTATCTATCTGTGACTTGAAAACATTCAATAACCTAGCCTCAACTGCTTCCTTGGGCAGAGAATTCCACAGATTCACAACCCTCTGGGAGAAGAAATTCCTTCTCAACTCGGTTTTAAATTGGCTCCCCCGTATTTTGAGGCTGTGCCCCCTAGTTCTAGTCTCCCCGACCAATGGAAACAACCTCTCTGCCTCTATCTTGTCTATCCCTTTCATTATTTTAAATGTTTCTATAAGATCACCCCTCATCCTTCTGAACGCCAACGAGTAAAGACCCAGTCTACTCAATCTATCATCATAAGGTAACCCCCTCATTTCTGGAATCAGCCTAGTGAATCGTCTCTGTACCCCTTCCAAAGCCAGTATATCCTTCCTTAAGTAAGGTGACTAAAACTACATGCAGTACTCCAGGTGCGGCCTTACCAATACCTTATACAGTTGCAGCAAGACCTCCCTGCTTTTGTACTCCATCCCTCTCGCAATGAAGGCCAACATTCCATTCGCCTTTCTGATTACCTGCTGCACCTGCAAACTAACCTTTTGGGATTCATGCACAAGGACACCCAGGTCCCTCTGCACCGCAGCATGTTGTAATTTCTCCCCATTCAAATAATATTCCCTTTTACTGTTTTTTTTTCCCCAAGGTGGATGACCTCACACTTTCCGACATTGTATTCCATCTGCCAAACCTTAGCCCATTCGCTTAACCTATCCAAATCTCTTTGCAGCCTCTCTGAGTCCTCTACACAACCCGCTTTCCCACTAATCTTAGTGTCATCTGCAAATTTTGTTGCACTACACTCTGTCCCCTCTTCTAGGTCATCTATGTATATTGTAAACAGTTGTGGTCCCAGCACTGATCCCTGTGGCACACCACTAACCACTGATTTCCAACCGGAAAAGGACCCATTTATCCCGACTCTCTGCTTTCTGTTAGCCAGCCAATTCTCTATCCATGCTAATACATTTCCTCTGACTCCACGTACCTCTATCTTCTGCAGTAACCTTTTGTGTGGCACTTTATCGAATGCCTTTTGGAAATCTAAATACACCACATCCATCGGTACACCTCTATCCACCATGCTCGTTATATCCTCAAAGAATTCCAGTAAGTTAGTTAAACATGATTTCCCTTTCATGAATCCATGCTGCGTCTGCTTGATTGCACTATTCCTATCTAGATGTCCCTCTATTTCTTCCTTAATGATAGTTTCAAGCATTTTCCCCACTACAGATGTTAAACTAACCAGCCTATAGTTACCTGCCTTTTGCCTGCCCCCTTTTTTAAACAGAGGCATTACATTAGCTGCTTTCCAATCCGCTGGTACCTCCCAGAATCCAGAGAATTTTGGTAGATTATAACGAATGCATCTGCTATAACTTCCGCCATCTCTTTTAATACCCTGGGATGCATTTCATCAGGACCAGGGAACTTGTCTACCTTCAGTCCCATTAGCCTGTCCAGCACTACCCCACTAGTGATAGTGATTGTTTCAAGGTCCTCCCTTCCCACATTCCCGTGACCAGCAATTTTTGGCATAGTTTTTGTGTCTTCCACTGTGAAGACCGAAGCAAAATAAAGGTCATCGAGCTGTACGCATGTGGCATGTGTGCTTGGCCACCTGTATATAAGCTGGGTGTCTTTATCACGCTATCACTCTTGGGCTGGAATAAAGATGGATCAGGTTACACCTGAGTTTACAGTAACCAGACTCGAGTCATTACAATTGGCGACGAGGTAATTTAAGAACCTTCGCATGCACAATGGATACTTTTGGAATCCTGGAGAGATTCGTGGAGGGAGAGGATTGGGTGGATTTTGTCGACCGCCTGGATCAGTATTTTGTGGCCAACGGCATGGAGACAGAGACCTACGCAGTTAAGTGTAGGACAGTTCTCCTCACCCTTTGTGGTCCGTGAATTTACAGCCATATGAAGAATCTTCTCTTGACTGTACGTCCGGCGGAAAAAGGGTACGAGGAATTGTGTACGTTGGTAGGTAACCATCTGAAGCCAAAAGAGGGGATCATCATATCACGCTGCCATTTGTACACGCATGTTCGTGCTGAGAGCCAGGACGTGTCTGGATTTGTCGCCGATCTGCGACGTATTGCTGAGCCGTGTAAGTTTGGGAACATGCTGGAAGACATGCTGCGTGATGTCTTTGTGATAGGCATCAGCCATGATGCGATCCTCAGGAAGCTATTGGCTGCAGAGACATTGGATTTGAAAAAGGCCATCACGACTGCCCAGGCATGCATGACGATGGATGATAATTTGAGGCAGATATCATCGATGAGTCGGAGTTCCACGGCAAGTACTGTAAAGAAGACGGCGTCGTCTTCGGGCAGAGCTGCTTACGTGAAACCTGCCACTGCTCAGAGCCCGCCAACTGGTTCGATCCAGATTTCACCCTGTTGGCGTTGTGGGGACAATCATCGGCCTCATCAGTGTTGGCTTAGACAATACTCATGCAATGGATGTTCGAAAGTGGGGCATCTTCATAGGATGTATCCAGAATGGAGGAAGCGTGGTGCAGCTCACCACGTGGTTGATGAGGACCAGTTCAGTGTTGGCCCGGATACGCAACCCGAGGAGGAAGTGAATGGACGGTATTCATTCCTGAGCAAGAGCCAGCTGATAGTCGTTAATGTGAAGCTGAATGGCGTGCCTGTATCTATGGAGCTGGACACGGGCGCGAGCCAGTCGATAATGAGCCAAAGGACATCCGACAAGCTGTGGGACACTAAGGCTGCGAAACCGAAGCTGAGTCCAGTCCATGCCAGGTTGTATACTTACACTAAGGAACTCATACTGGTGTTCGGCAGTGCAGCAATCGAGGTGTCATGTGACGGTGTGGTTCACGAGCTACCATTATGGATCATCCCAGGTAATAGTCCAACGCTGTTCGGTAGGAATTGGCTCGAGAAAATCAAGCTGAACTGGAATGATGTCAAGATGTTGTCCTCGTGGATGATACTTCGTGTGCTCAAGTATTGAAAAAGTTTCCTTCTTGAACCGGACATTGGTAATTTTACGGGAGCCAAGGTGGATTCACCTGGACTCCAATGCAAGGCTTGTCTATCACAAAGCTCGGTCTGTTCCGTACATGATGAGGGAGAAGGTTGAAATTGAGCTTGACAGTCTCCAGCTTGAAAGGATCATATCACCGGTCGAGTTTAACGAGTGGGCCAGTCCCATTGTTCCTGTGTTGAAGAGTGATGGCACTGTCAGGATTTGTGGAGACTACAAGGTTATGATTAACCAATTTTCGAAACAGGATCAGTATCCGTTACCGAGGGCTGATGACCTGTTCGCCATGCTAGCGGTGGAAAGTCATTCACGAAACTGGATCTGACATCGGCCTATATAACCCAGGAGCTTGTCGACACTTCGAAGAAACTCACCTGCATCAACACCCATAAAGGACTGATCGTCTATAACAGGTGTCCTTTTGAAATTTGTTCGGCTGCAGCCATATTTCAGAGGAATATGGAGAGTTTACTGAAGTCCGTTCCTAGAACTATCGTGTTTCAAGATGACATTCTGGTCACAGGTCGCGACACTGCTGAACATCTGAACAATCTTGAAGAAGTCCTACAGCATCTGGACAAGTGGGACTCAGGCTGAAATGCTCGAAGTGTGTATTCATGGCACCTGAAGTCGAATTCCTCGGGAGGAAGATTGCTGCTGATGGTATCAGGCCCACTGATTCAAAAACCGAGGCCATCAAAAATGCACCCAGGACTCAGAACGTGACGGAGCTGCGTTCGTTCCTTGGGCTACTCAACTACTTTGGTCATTTCTTACTCAGATTGAGCACTTTACTCGAGCCACTGCATGTGTTACTAAGAAAAGGCAACAACTGGGTTTGGGGTGCGTCTCAAGATAGAGCCTTTGAGATAGCCAAGAATCTGCTATGTTCAAAGAAGTTGCTTGTTCATTATGATCCATGTAAGCATCTTGTATTGGCCTATGATACTTCATCATATGGGGTTGGCTGCGTACTCCAACAAGGAAATGAATCGGGCAAGCTACAACCTGTTGTGTATGCTTCAAGAAGTCTGTCTAAGGCGGAAAGAGCTTTCTGTATGGTAGAGAAAGAAGCTTTGGCCTGTGTATACGGGGTAAAAAAAATGCACCAGTACCTGTTTGGTCTTCGTTTTGAACTAGGATCGGATCACAAGGCACTCATTTCATTGTTTGCGGAAAACAAATGTATTAATACCAATGCATCGTCCCGCATTCAAAGGTGGGCGCTGACATTGTCTGCCTATGATTACGTCATCCGTCATAGACCTGGTACTGAGAATTGTGCCGATGCACTGAGTCGTCTGCCCTTACCCACAACTGAGATGGAGACGCCTCAACCTGCAGATCTACTGTTAGTAATGGATGCTTTTGAGTGTGAAGGAACTCCTGTCACTGCTCAACAAGTTAGGATCTGGACCAGCCATGACCCTATTTTATTGGTTGTGAAACGGTGTGTACTCAGTGATTTGTCGGCCATACCTATGGAGATGCGTGAGGAGACCAAACCTTACAACTGTCGCAAGGATGAGCTGTCCATTCAGTCAGACTGTTTACTGTAATCATGTCTAAGAAAGGTCGAGAAAAATTTGTACGTGAACTTCATAGCACTCATCCTGGTATTGTCATGATGAAGTCCATTGCTAGGTCTCACATCTGGTGGTCTGGAATTGACTCTAATCTGGAATCATGTGTGCATCAGTGCAACACTTGCATGCAGTTAAGTAAATTACCAGCAGAATCTCCGCTGAGTCTTTGGTCGTGGCCATCCAAACCATGGTCCAGGATCCACATTGATTTTGGGGGCCCGTTCCTAGCAATGATGTTTTTTGTCATAGTAGATGCATATTCTAAGTGGATAGAGTGTTATTATGTCATCCAGCACATCTACAGCTACAATTGGGAGCCTTTGTATCATGTTTGTTACTCATGGTTTGCCTGTCATTGTTGTGAGCGACATCGGATCTTGCTTCACAAGTCTTGAGTTCCAGGAGTTCATAAAACTCAATGGCATCAGACATGTGAGATCAGCTCCATTCAAGCCTGCTTCTAATGGTCAAGCAGAGCGTGCCGTTCAAACAATCAAGCAAAGTATGAAATGTATAACTCAGGGCTCACTGCAGAGATGGTTGTCATGTATATTGCTCAGTTACAGGTCAAGACCTCATAGGCTTACTGGGGTTCCTCCTGCTGAACTACTGATGGAGAAATCTGAAGACCAGGCTTTCTCTTGTTCATCCTGATTTAAATGATCATGTTGAAAACAGACGTCAAAGTCAGCAATGGTGTCATGATCATGTTGCCGTATCACGTGACATCTCGGTCAACAATCTGGTTTATGTACTGAACTATGGCCAAGGTCCAAAGTAGATCGCCAGCACTGTTACAGCCAAGGAGGGTAACAGAGTGTTTATTGTCGTGCTCAAGAATGGGCAAACATGCAGGAAACACCTTGACCAGGTTAAACTGCGGCACACGGATGAACTAGAACCGAGTGAGGAAGATACAGTCAGTGACCAACCAACCATTGTTCACTCATCAGAGGACTCTGCTGACATTACTGACTCTGAACCTTCAGTCTCTGATGTGGTCATGGCCACTTCCATCAGATCGGCTACTCAGCCCTCAGTCTCAACGGACTCAGAACGCTCACCCAGAGCCAAAGTTGAACTGAGACGATCAACTCGTGAGAGGAAAGCCCCAGCCCGTCTTAATTTGTAAAAAGGCTGTTGTTAAGATTTTAAAAGAGGGGATGTAGTTATGTATTGATGCTTGGAGGTCACCAGACACCAGAGGGCGCCGCGGTCGGAGGTCATCGGGCTGTATGCATGTGGCGTGTGTGCTTGGTCACCTGTATATAAGCTGGGTGTCTTTGTCACACTGGCACTCTCGGGCTGAAATGAAGATGGATCAGGTTGCACCTGACTGAGTTTACAGTAACCAGACTCTTGAGTCATTACAGGCCACTCTGTGATTTCCAAGTGCTAATGAGCATACAAACTGGGGGCATGGGTGCATCCCACTGCAAGAGATGGCTGTTAAATGGTAAAATGTAAAATGAATTGAAAACAAGTTTAAGTGTCATTTTGCATCATATTGTCTGCCAACTACTGAACGAAAGTTGGTTTATTCTAGAGTTTCTCTTTAACACAACAAATTTAAATTTTTGTCTCTGAAATTGAGCTAGAGGACACCATCGTACATAAGAACATAATAGGAGCAGGAGTCGGCCATTTCGCCCCTCGAGCCTGCTCCGCCATTCAATAAGATCATGGCTGATCTGATCATGGACTCAGCTCCACTTCCCCACCTGTTCCCCATAACCCTTCACTCCCTTATTGTTCAAAATTCTGTCTTATCTCCACCTTAAATATATTCAATGACCCAGCCTCCACAGCTCTCTGGGGTAGAGAATTCCACAGATTTACAACCCTTTGAGAAGAAATTCCTCCTCATCTCAGTTTTAAATGGGCGGCCCCTTATTCTGAAACTATGTCCCCTCGTTCTAGCTTCCCCCCACGAGGGGAAACATCCTCTCTGCATCTACCATGTCAAGCTCCCTCAGAATCTTATACGTTTCAATAACGTACTAACACTTCAATTGGCCATCTCTGCCCTCAACTCCTTTTGCCGAGATGATTACCCATTAACTTCAAACAGGTTGTTACTTCCTATAAAACAAGGAAGAGTGAGGATTGAGGCGACTGTGTTAAGCATTGGTACACTAGTATCTTACAGCATAATTCAAGGGCCTTTGTATTAAAACGTCCATAAAATCACTTTCTCCACGCCCCCCCCACCCCACCAATTAAAGTTGTGAAAGTTTGACAGAGTAGCAAAGCCACTAACAGCCGTAACAAGGAATCACTGGCAGCAAATCGACACTTGTGGTCCGGAAACTCCCATTTCTTCTTCCGTTAGCTTTTCCCCCAACCACAAAACCTCTTGATTTATCTTACAAAGCTGCACGCTGTCACAACCACTTGATGACAACTTTCTCTTGCGAAGAGGTTTGTAAGGTCCCAGCAACATTTGCTGGTCAACAGTGATGGAGAACAGCATTAACACGCTACACTGCTATACAGGCTTGGTCTCGGTCCTGGCCTCAATCCTCAGGCAGTTACAGGTGCCGCGCCTAAAATCCCCAATCCTCGGAACCGAGGCCGTGCCGGATTCTGGATCCTTCCGGACTTTCGATTTGTTTTCTTACGTCACAAATCCAGAAACACCCAAGCCCAGGTTCGGATATTGCCGGATTTCGGAAAGTCAGAAAGGGCGAGGTGTGGGCGGCGGGGGGATTTCCGCCGGAGAACTGTTTGGACTGTTCGGCCCCACCAAGGAGGGCGGCGGGCGGGCGGGGCCCTTCGGAGGAGGTGTTCAGGCGGGGCCCGGCAGAGGAGGTCGTCGGGTGGGCCGGCGAGGAGGCCCCGAGGTCGGCGGGTCCAGATTCCGGAACATTTTACAGATTCCGGACGACCCTGCCACCGATCAGTCCCAAGTCCGGATTCTAGAAGATTCTGGACTCTCGACGCTGCACCTATACCAGTGTCTCAATAGTCTCTAGTGCGTTAATGATGAAAACTCAAGGTTACAGCTCGAGCAATAAGCACCTTTCAGTAAAGCATGAAAGGAAATATTGTTACATGTGCCACTTTACCATTTTCAAAATTTCTGTCATCATAGATGGTGCAGAGGCACTGTGTTGTGCCAGGAGGGTGGGATTGTCAGTGACTATTCTTATACACGATGGTGAACTGAATGCCCACTACAAGATATTCAATTGCATAATTTCTGTAAAGGTTCATCAGTGAAAGCTGCTTGAATATAGAGCACATATTGTGACTTGTCACATGATTTGACAAGTATCTCTAAAAGCACCAACAATCAGAAAACTCCCAAGTGACAAGCTTACCGTGAGCTCCTAGCCCACAGTGTCTTACCTTCCGTGCTATCAGCCTGGTCAACATGTCACTCGATTTCTAACACTTACTCGGCTTTCAATGGAAAATTACATTTTAATAAGTTTTCTTTTCTACTTTTTGCAGCCCAAGGAAATCCGTTGAGACATCATTTTGAAGTCATTTTGTCTTTTGTGATACGTGTAGATGGAGTGGGTCAGGATGGGGAGCGGGGGGGCGGGAGATTGAAATCGCTGGTCAGCGGGGGGATCACAGATTGGGGCAGGTTGGGGGGAGGGGAGATCGCGGGGAGGGGGAGGGGAGATCGCGGGGAGGGGAGATCGCGGGGAGGGGAGGAGGGGAGATTGCAGGTCGGGGGGAGGGGAGATTGCGGGGAGGGGGAGGGGAGATCGCGGGGAGGGGAGATCGCGGGGAGGGGAGATCACGGGGAGGGGAGATCACGGGGAGGGGAGATCACGGGGAGGGGAGATTGCAGGTCGGTGGGAGGAGGAGGGGAGATTGCGGGGAGGGGGAGGGGAGATTGCGGGGAGGGGGTGGGGAGATCGCGGGGAGGGGGTGGGGAGATTGCAGGTCGGGGGGAGGGGAGATCGCGGGGAGGGGGTGGGGAGATCGCGGGGAGGGGGTGGGGAGATCGCGGGGAGGGGGTGGGGAGATCGCGGGGAGGGGGAGGGGAGATCGCGGGGAGGGGGAGGGGAGATTGCGGGTCGGGGGGAGGGGAGATCGCGGAGAGGGGGAGGGGAGATCGCGGGGAGGGTTGGTTGAAGTGATCCCGAGGAGGAAGGCCGATTTTAAGGAGGGGAAACAGGTTAGCTTGGGGGGGCCAGGGAGGTGCACTGTGGTTTCTCCAGGCCAACAAGCCGCTGTGGAAAAGCTGGATCCCACCTTTCTCTCGTCTTTCAGCTGACGGGTTTCCCGAGCCCTGGGAAACTTGGCACACAGCCGTTAAATCAAACCGGCTGCTACAATTTGAGGCACCCAACCTCATTAACACATGTAAGTAATTGACCCTAGGCGCCTGCCCCCCAACCAGCCTTCGTTCAAACCGCAGGTGGACCTGCGGTGGTGTGCCCCTCCCCACTCCATGACATCACCTGCTGCTGCTACCTCACCCGACCATCGCTGCACAGAGCAGTGACAGAATGGCGTGCAGACAGCAGAGGGCTGGAGAGTCAGGGCTCGGGAATCAATGGTATTCATTCAGGGAGTCTCTGAACTCGTGCGGGCTCTGAAATCACGGGGCTTGAAATCAGAAGGCTGGAGAATGGGAAGATTAGGTTTGGGGTGAGAGATGGGGCCAGGGAGAGAGATGAAGACTGGGGAAAGGAGGATCGGGGGGGTGAGAGAGAGAGAGAGAGAGAGAGAGAGACTGGGGAATGGGGGATCGGGGGGGAGAGAGAGAGAGAGACAGAGACTGGGGAATAGGGGATCGGGGGGAAGAGAGAGAGAGAGAGAGAGAGAGACTGCGGGATCGAGGGGAGCGAGAGAGAGAGAGACACTTGGGAATATGGGATCGGGGGGAGAGAGAGAGAGAGAGAGAGAGAGAGAGAGAGAGAGACAGACAGACACTGGGGAAAGGGGGATCGGGGGGGAAGAGAGAGAGAGAGAGAGAGAGACTGGGGAAAGGGGGATCGGGGGGGAGGGAGAGAGAGAGAGAGAGAGAGAGAGAGAGAGAGAGACTGGGGAAAGGGGGATCGGGGGGGAAGAGAGAGAGAGAGAGAGAGAGAGAGAGAGAGACACTGGGGAAAGGGGGATCGGGGAGGAGAGAGAGAGAGAGAGACTGGTGAAAGGGGGATCGGGGAGAGAGAGAGAGAGAGAGAGAGAGAGAGAGAGACACTGGGGAAAGGGGGATCGGGGGGGGGAGAGAGAGAGAGAGAGAGACACTGGGGAAAGGGGGATCGGGGAGGAGAGAGAGAGAGAGAGACTGGGATTTGAGTACAGGGGCAGGGAGGTGTTGCTACAGTTGTACAGGGCCTTGGTGAGGCCACACCTGTACAGTTTTGGTCTCCTAACTTGAGGAAGGACATTCTTGCTATTGAGGGAGTGCAGCGAAGGTTCACCAGACTGATTCCCGGGATGGTGGGACTGACCTATCAAGAAAGACTGGATCAACTGGGCTTGTATTCACTGGAGTTCAGAAGAATGAGAGGGGACCTCATAGAAACGTTTAAAATTCTGACGGGTTTAGACAGGTTAGATGCAGGAAGAATGTTCCCAATGTTGGGGAAGTCCAGAACCAGGGGTCACAGTCTGAGGATAAGGGGTAAGCCATTTAGGACCGAGATGAGGAGAAACTTCTTCACCCAGAGAGTGGTGAACCTGTGGAATTCTCTACCACAGAAAGTAGTTGAGGTCAATTCACTAAATATATTCAAAAGGGAGTTAGATGTAGTCCTTACTACTCGGGGGATCAAAGGGTATGGTGAGAAAGCAGGAATGGCGTGCATGTTCAGCCATGAACTCATTGAATGGCGGTGCAGGCTCGAAGGGCTGAATGGCCTACTCCTGCACCTATTTTCTATGTTTCTATGAAAGGGGGATCGGGGGGGAGAGAGAGAGAGAGAGACTGGGGAATGGGAGCTCAGGGGAAAAAAGTCGATTGGGGAATGGGAACAAATGGTGAATTAGAGGATTGGAGGTTGCAGGAAAGCAGGGGACTAACAGTTGGGGGATAGGGGCTCAGGCAAGTTTTGGGGGCACGAGGTGGGGGGGGCGGAATTCGGTGAGTGTGGAGACCAGCATTTCCCACATAGCCGGGAGCCACAGAAGCAAGGTGGTGAGTGCGAGCGTACTGAGAGAGGACAGTAAGAGTTTCTACAGGTACATACAAAGGCAAAGAGTGGCTAAAGTCAATGTTGGTCTCCTGGAGAATGAGACTGGGCAATTAATAATGGAGAACAGGGAAATGGCAGAGACATTGAATAAATATTTTTTATTGGTTTTCACGGTAGAAGACACTAAAAACATCCCAATAGTGGATAATCAAGGGGCTATAGGGAGGGAGGAACTTAATACAATCACTATCACTAATGAACCAGTACTCGGTAATATAATGGGACTAAAGTCGGAGAAGTCCCCTGGACCTAATGGCTTACATCCAAGGGTCCTAAAAGAAGTGGCTGCAGAGATCGTGGATGCATTGGTTGTAATCTACCAACATTCCCTGGAGTCTGGGGAGTTCCCAGTGGATTGGAAAACCGCAAATGTAACGTCCCTATTTAAAAAAGGAGGCAGACAGAAAGCAGGAAACTATAGACCAGTTAGCCTAACATCTGTCGTTGGGAAAATGCCGGAGTCCATTATTAAGGAAGCAATAGCAGGACATTTGGAAAAGCAAAATTCAATTAAGCAGAGTCAGCATGGTTTTATGAAAGGGAAATCATGTTTGACAAATTTGCTGGAGTTCTTTGAGGATGTAACAAGCAGGGTGGATAAGGGGGAACCAGTGGATGTGGTGTATTTGGATTTCCAGAAGGCATTCGATAAGGTGCCACAGAAAAGGTTACTGCACAAGATAAAAGTTCACGGGGTTGGGGGTAATATATTAGCATGGATAAAGGATTGGTTAACAAACAGAAAACAGAGAGTCGGAATAAATGGGTTATTTTCTGGTTGGCAGTGACTAGTGGGGTTCCGCAGGGATCGGTGCTGGGTCCGCAAGTATTTACAATCTATATTCATGACTTGGATGAAGACACTGAATGTAATGCAGCCAAGTTTGCTGATGATGCGAGTGAACAAACATTTGGCAGATGGAGTATAATGTGGGAAAATGTGAGATTATCTACTTTGGCAGAAAAAAAACAGCAGAGCAAATTATAATTTAAATGGAGAAAAATTGCAAAGTGCTACAGTACAGAGGGACCTGGGGGTCCTTGTGCATGAAACACAAAAAGTTAGTATGCAGGTACAGCAAGTAATCAGGAAGGCAAATGTTGGCCTTTATTGCAAAGGGGGATAGAGTATAAAAGCAGAGAAGTCCTGCTACAACTGTACAGGGTATTGGTGAGACCACACCTCGAGTACTGCGTACAGTTTTGGTCTCTGTATTTAAGGAAGAATATACTTGCACTAGAGGCTGTTCAGAGAAGGTTCACTAGGTTGATTCCGGAGATGAGGGGGTTGACTTATGAAGATAGGCTGGGCCTATACACATTGGAGTTCAGTAGAATGAGAGGTGATCTTATCGAAACGTATAACATTATGAGGGGGCTCTACAAGGTGAATGCAGAGAGGATGTTTCCACTGATAGGGGAAACTAGAACTAGAGGGCACAGAATAAGGAGCTGCCCATTTAAAACTGAGATGAGGAGAAATTTCTTCACAGAGGGTTGTGGATCTGTGGAATTTGCTGCCTCGGAGAGCTGTGGACGCTGGGACATTGAATAAATTTAAGACAGAGATAGACAGTTTCGAACCGATAAGGGGATAAGGGGTTATGGGGAGCGGGCAGAGACCTGAGTCCATGATGGTATTAAATGGCGGAGCAGGCTCGAGGGGCCGTATGGCCGACTCCTGCTCCTATTTCTTATGTTCTTTGTTCTTATGGCTGCAATGCTGATTTTCCCGGTCGGTATTCTGAACGCAGAATACGGGTGCGCTCAGTGCCAAATTTTTGGCGAAAGCGATATTTCGAGTCTTGCACGACGGCACTCCTCTCTCCAGCGGTATTTGAAAAACGCCGCCACTAAACGTCTCCGAATTTTCCACCGACCGGGTTTTCAACAAAAAAGGTGAAATAGACCAAAAACCCAGTGGCAAAATCGGGGAATTTCGGGGTGTTTGAGTGGACACAGGAACTGAGTATTCTCCAGTCAAGCACTGCGTTATGGGTCCATCAATGAATGTGACATGCAGATATGGGCTGTCTGTTAGAGACATTACGCATTTTCCATCTCAGAACTTACAACATACATCTATCTCCGCTCCCATCACCTTCGCAAAGCAAGACAAAACAAGCCCCTTCAGAAAAGAATAAAGAGATTTCAGCTGCACCATGTGTTGGCTACTTTACATCAGCAAGAAAGACCGTTATCGACATGCTTAAAGACACTTGTGTCAGAACATTGCATCGATTCTTAGCACCGTCAGATGGGTTAGCATCACACCTGCACTATTCCTTCACCTGTTCACAGCCCAAGTGGTTGTATATCACATTACAGCAGAACTGTGACCCTAGAATTTACATGCCATTAATCTTTCATTTTTGCATACAAAATACATGAGTACATTTCTACTGCACTCAAATCAAATTTAGGTAAGGGGTGTGAGGTCAACTCAAGAAAGTGGTCTCCATTTTTTTGGCTTTGTTCCAGCTGCAATCCAACGGATGGCCTTAGTAACTTTTTAAACTTCATGTTTAATCATGTCAACATCAACAAAGATCTGACTATCCCAATAACTCTATTAAATTCAAATCTTACTGGCATTTGGATCCTGGTGAGAAAAGTTCTGTACATGTATGGAAGCGCGTATTTATAAGCACACTTGCACAGTACTCTGCTATTCCTGGCCAAAGAGCAGCCCACAGCCACAGTATAACTTGAGTCAACCATTTGAATCATAACTTGATTTTATGGAAACAAAAAGCAGGAGAGATGCAAGACGGCCGGCCGACTGGCGCACTTGCGCACAGAGTCCCAATATATCTGGCAGTGGATTACAGATAATAATCCAGTTCAGCACAGAGATTGTGTTTCTTTCTTGGAGTTTATGACATCACCGAAACCTTTCAATTGGATTAATGTCTGCTGATTCACTGACAACTATTACTGTCCTTTTTGAAAAGGCAGAGAAACATTTTTCCCACAATGAGAGCAATGGCTTTGTGAGGTATATTGTTCCGAACACTGAGCCGAGTCCCATCATAAAGGTGAGCAAAAGAAAGTCCTTAACAAGAATGTCAGCTAGATACAACCTTGTGGTCTGGAATCAAGTAATATTATTGGATAACAAAGCTGAGTTATAAAAAACAGCAGCTTAGATTCAGGCGTTACTAAATCCCATCCAACACACACACACAAGAGCAAGAATCTCTGAAGCGTGCAGCAGCCTTCAAACACCAAAGCACATGGGAAAGAGAAACTGTGAACATTAGCCAATGCACTCACCATCAAACTTCTTGTGTCTGGAAACAAAGGTTGTGCGCAGAAAGTGACTGGTTTCTGCCACCATGTTTTCAAACTCCAATTTGCTTTGCTGGCTCAGCTTGTCCTCCATTTCGGAGGTGCAGCACGTATAACCTTGCGTGCATATCCGCAGGTGTTCCCCTGCAAACAAATTGAAGACCAGGTTAGTTATTTAGCAGTAAGGACACCAGGCTTGCAATGAGAATGTATATGGCAGCATGACGTGGGTCCTGGAATGAAATAATTTTGCCATGGATGGTCTGGACATAACACAGTTGGAGTGCACTTGTTCCGTGGTGTATCTATCGCCCCAAGTCTTGTTGAATTTGTTTTGTTCTTTAAAAGAACATAGTCAGGTCTCAACTGTTTCTATTTTCACCAGGATTTAGACTTTGCTGTTAAAGGGATTTTTATTACAGACGAAATTTAAACAAATAAAGGACGCATAATGCATACTGTCTGTCCAAATTGCAAACAGACCTGGGGGGATTGAAAGGAGAGTGAATGTCAGTTCTGATTTGTCATTCAGCCTTTACTCAGTTTGTTGAAAGAGCGGGAAGCAACTTTTCAGAGCAGCCCTCCTCAAGGATCATCCTACTTACAGAATGCAAATTAAAACCCACACCATTACTTTCCAAACATACCTTTTTAATTGCTCAGCAATTCCCATGTGACAAAAGGTTGAAATTTTAATGACTAATTGCAGAATTTGTTGAAATTCAAAGATCTTTGTCTTTCCACTGACATAGGTGAGCTATTGAGGGAACAGTAGCATAGTGGTTATGCAACTGGACTGATAATACAGAGACTCGAGTTCAAATCCCACCACGGCAGCTGGGGAATTTAAATACAGTTAATTAAATAAAAATCTGGAATAAAAAGCCAGTAGCAGTAATGGTGACCATGAAACTATCAGATTGTGGTAAAAACCCATCTGGTTCACTGATGTCCTTTGGGGAAGAAAATCTGCCACCCTTACCCGGTCTGGCCTATATGTGACTCCAGACCCACAGCAATGTGATTCACTTAACTGCCCAGCGAGACACTCAGCTGTAACGAACAGCTACAGGAAACAAGAATAATAAAACCGGATCGACCTCAGCACTGGCTACAGACACGACAACGACACACCCAGCCCAATCGACCCGGCAAAGTTCTCCTCACCAACATCTGAGGACCCGTGCCAAATTTGGGAGAACTGTCCCACAGACTAGTCAAGCAACAGCCTGACATAGTCATACTCACAGAATTATACCTTTCAGCCAATGTCTCAGACTCCTCCATCACCATCCCTGGGTATGTCCTGTCCCACCGGCAGGACAGACCCACCAGGGGTGGCATCACAATGGTATACAGTCGGGAGGGAATGGCCCTGGGAGTCCTCAACATTGACTCTGGACCCCATTAAGTCTCATAGCTTCAGGTCAAGTATGGCCAAGGAAAGCTCCTGCTGATTACCACCTACCGCCCTCCCTCAGCTGATGAACCAGTATCCTCCATGTCGAACACCACTTGGAAGAAGCACTGAGGGTAGCAAGGGCACAGAATGTACTCTGGGTGGGGGACTTCAATGTCCATCACCAAGAGTGGTTCGGTAGCACCACTACTGACCGAGCTGGCCGAGTCCTGGAGGACATAGCTGCCAGACTGGGCCTGCGGCAGGTGGTGAGAGAACCAACACGAGGGAAAAAACATCTTGACTTCGTCCTCACCAATCTACCTGTCACAGATGCATCTGTTCATGACAGCATTGGTAGCAGTGACCACCGCACAGTCATTGTGGAGACAAAATCCCATCTTCACACTGAGGGCACCTTCCATCGTGTTAGAAACATAGAAACATAGAAACTAGGTGCAGGAGCAGGCCATTCAGCCCTTCTAGCCTGCACCGCCATTCAATGAGTTCATGGCTGAACATGAAACTTCAGTACCCCATTCCTGCTTTCTCGCCATACCCCTTGATCCCCCTAGTAGTAAGGACTTCATCTAACTCCCTTTTGAATATATTTAGTGAATTGGCCTCAACTACTTTCTGTGGTAGAGAATTCCACAGGTTCACCACTCTCTGGGTGAAGAAGTTTCTCCTCATCTCGGTCCTAAATGGCTTACCCCTTATCCTGAGACTGTGACCCCTGGTTCTGGACTTCCCCAACATTGGGAACATTCTTCCTGCATCTAATCTGTCTAAACCCGTCAGAATTTTAAACGTTTCTATGAGGTCCCCTCTCATTCTTCTGAACTCCAGTGAATACAAGTCCAGTTGATCCAGTCTTTCTTGATAGGTCAGTCCCACCATCCCGGGAATCAGTCTGGTGAACCTTCGCTGCACTCCCTCAATAGCAAGAATGTCCTTCCTCAAGTTAGGAGACCAAAACTGACACTACCACCGTGCTAAATGGGATAGATTCAGAACAGATCTAGCAGCTCAAAACTGAGCATCCATGAGGCGCTGTGGGCCATCAGCAGCAGCAGAATTGTATTCTACCACAATCTGTAACCTCATGGCGCGGCATATCCCTCACTCTACCATAGGAACATCAGGAATAGGCCATACAGCCCCTCGAGCCTGCTCCGCCATTTAATACGATCGTGGTTGATCCGATCATGGACTCAGCTCCACTTCCCTGCCCGCTCCCCATAACCCCTTATTGCCTTATCGATTAAGAAACTGTCTATTTCTGTCTTAAATTTATTCAATGTCCCAGCTTCCACAGCTTTCTGAGGCAGCGAATTGCACAGATTTACAACCCTCAGAGAAGAAATTCCTCCTCATCTCAGTTTTAAATGGACGGCCCCTTATTCTAAGATCATGCCCTCTAGTTCTAGTCTCCCCCATCAGTGGAAACATCCTCTCTGCATCCACCTTGTCAAGCCCCCTCATAATTTTATACGTTTCGATAAGATCACCTCTCATTCTTCTGTATTCCATTGAGTAGAGGCCAAACCTACTCAACCTTTCCTCATAAGTCAACCCCCTCATCTCCGGAATCAACCGAGTAAACCTTCTCTGAACTGTCTCCAAAGCAAGTACATCCTTTCGTAAATATGGAAACCAAAACTGCACGCAGTATTCCAGGTGTGGCCTCACCAATGCCTTATATGACTGTAGCAAGACTTCCCTGCTTTTAAACTCCATCCCCTTTGCAATCAAGGCCAAGATCTCATTGGCCTTCCTGATCACTTGCTGTACCTGCATATTAACCTTGTGTTTCATGCACAAGTACCCCCAGGTCCCGCTGTACTGCAGCACTTTGCAATCTTTCTCCATTTAAATAATAACTTGCTCTTTGATTTTTTTTCTGCCAAAGTGCATGACCTCACACTTTCCAACATTATGCTCCATCTGCCAAATTTTTGCCGACTTGCTTAACCTGTCTATGTCCTTTTGCAATTTCGATCAAGCCAGGGGACCAGCCCTGGTTCAATGAGGAGTGCAGATGAACATGCCAGGAGCAGCACCAGGCGCACCGAAAAATGAGGTGCCAACCTGGGGAAGCTGCAACACAGGACTACATGCATGTTAAACAGCGGGAGCAGCATGCTATAGACAGGGCTAAGTGATCCCATAATCAATGGATCAGAGCAAAGCTCTTCAGTCCTGCCACATCCAGTTGTGAATGGTGGTGGACCATTAAACAACTAACGGGAGGGGGAGGCTCCATGAATATCCCCATCCTCAATGATGGCGGAGCCCAGCACATGAGTGCAAAAGACAAGGCTGAAGTGTTTGCAACAATCTCCAGTTAGAAATGTCGAGTGGATGATGCATATCGCCCTCCTCCTGAGGTCCCCAACATCATACAAGCCAGTCTTCAGCCAATTCAATTCACTCCACATGATATCAAGAAACGGCTGAGCGCACTGGATACAACAAAGGCTATGGGCACCTACAATATCCCGGCTGTCGTGCTGAAGACTTGTGTTCCAGAACTAGCCGCGCCTCTAGCCAAGCTGTTCCAGTACAGCAACAACACCGGCATCTACCTAATAATGTGGAAAACTGCCCAGGTGTGTCCTATCCACAAAAGGCAGGACAAATCCAATCTGGCCAATTACCGCCCCATCAGTCTACTCTCAATCATCAGCAAAGTGATGGAAGCTGTCGTCGCCAGTGCTATCAAGCAGCATTTACTCACCGATGCCCAGTTTGGGTACTGCCAGGACCACTCGGCTCCAGACCTCATTACAGCCTTGGTCCAAACATGGACAAAAGAGCTGAATTCCAGAGGTGAGGGAGAGTGACTGCCCTTGACATCAAGGCAACATTTGAACGAGTGTGGCATCAAGGAGCCCGAGTAAAACTGAAGTCAATGGGAATCGGGGGGAAAACTCTCCACTGGCTGAATATAAGAACATAAAAATTAGGAGCAGAAGGTGGTCATACGGCCCCTCGAGCCTGCTCCGCCATTCAATACTATCATGGCTGATCTTCGACCTCAACACCACATTCCTAGCTGATCCCCATCTCCCTTGATTACCCCAGAGTCCTAAAATTTAGCGATCTCAATCTTGAATATACTCAACAACTCAGCATCCGCAGCCCTTTGGGGTAGCTGCCTAATTATATCATCATTTTCTAAGTGCCCCATTGCCACTTCCCCAATAATGGATTCCAGTATTTTCCCGACGACTGATGTCAGGCTAACTGGCCTGTAGTTCCCTGTTTTCTGTCTCCCTCCCTTCTTGAATAGCGGGGTTACATTTGCTACCTTCGAATCTGCAAGGACCGTTCGAGAATCAAGGGACCTTTGGAAGACCACAGCCAATGGATCCACTACATCTGCAGCTGGAGTCAGACCGAGTACAGCCAAAGATGGTTGTGATACAAGAACATAAGACATAGGAGCAGGAGTCGGCCATATGGCCCCTCGGGCCTGCTCCGCCATTCAATAAGATCATGGCTGATCTGATCATGGGCTCAGCTCCACTTCCCCACCCGCTCCCCATAACCCTTGACTCCCTTATCACTCAAAAATCTGTCTATCTCCGCCTTAAATATATTCAATGAGCCAGCCTCCACAGCACTCTAGGGCAGAGAATTCCACAGATTTACAACCCTCAGAGAAACATAGAAACATAGAAAAAACGTGCAGGAGTAGGCCATTCGGCCCTTCTAGCCTGCACCACCATTCAATGAGTTCATGGCTGAACATGCAACTTCAGTACCCCATTCCTGCTTTCTCACCATACCCCTTGATTCCCCTAGTAGTAAGGACTTCATCTAACTCCTTTTTGAATATATTTAGTGAATTGGCCTCAACAACTTTCTGTGGTAGAGAATTCCACCGGTTCACCACTCTCTGGGTGAAGAAATTCCTCCTCATCTCGGTCCTAAATGGCTTCCCCCTTATCCTTAGACTGTGTCCCCTGGTTCTGGACTTCCCCAACATTGGGAACATTCTTCCTGCATCTAACCTGTCTAACCCCGTCAGAATTTTAAACGTTTCTATGAGGTCCCCTCTCATTCTTCTGAACTCCAGTGAATACAAGCCCAGTTGATCCAGTCTTTCTTGATAGGTCAGTCCCGCCATCCCGGGAATCAGTCTGGTGAACCTTCGCTGCACTCCCTCAATAGCAAGAATGTCCTTCCTCAGGTTAGGAGACCAAAACTGTACACAATACTCCAGGTGTGGCCTCACCAAGGCCCTGTACAATTGTAGCAACACCTCCCTGCCCTTGTACTCAAATCCCCTCGCTATGAAGGCCAACATGCCATTTGCTTTCTTAACCGCCTGTTAAGAATGTCTCCTCATCTCAGTTTTAAAAGGGCGGCCCTTATTCTGAAACCATGTCCCCGAGTTCTAGAATTCCCGTGTGGAAACATTCTCTCTGCATCTACCTTGTCGAGCCCCCTCATTATTTTATATGTTTCGATAAGATCACTTCACATTCTTCTGAACTCCAATGTGTTCGTGGTCGCTGAGGCGTGAGTCCGGGGATCAGCAGAGGCCTATAAAAGGCCGCGAGAGGCAGCGGGAGTTCGTGGTCGCTGAGGCGTGAGTCCGGGGATCAGCAGAGGCCTATAAAAGGCCCAGCGGCAATGAGAGGCAGCGGGAGTTCGTGGTCGCTGAGGCGTGAGTCCAGGGTCGGCGAGAGGCCTATAAAAGGCGTACCTGTGCAGCTACAGGGAGAAGGCAAAAAAGAAGTAGAAAGAAACAGAAAGGTGACGTCACAGCCAAGGGGGTAAGTGATTGGCTGGTGATTGGTGAGTAGCTTTTCTTTTTTCTTTTTTATATTAGTCAGTAACTTTTAACAGTGTTGTTGCCAATTTAAGTGTATCTAAGTCATGGCGGGAGAGCTCGGTCGGGTGTTATGCTCCTCCTGTACCATGTGGGAACTCAGAGACACTTCCGGTGTCCCTGACGACGACGTGTGCGGGAAGTGTATCCGCCTCCAGCTCCTGACGGTCCGCGTTGCGGAATTGGAGCTGAGGGTGGATTCACTCTGGAGCATCCACGATGCTGAGAATGACGTGAGTAGCACGTGTAGCGAGTTGGTCTTACCGCAGGAGAAGGGTCCACAGCCAGCGAGGGAATGGAAGACCAGCAGGAAGAGTAGTGCAAGGAAGGTAGTGCAGGGGTCCCCTGTGGTCATCCCCCTGCAAAACAGATATACTGCTTTGAGTGCTGTTGGGGGGGATGACTCATCAGGGGAGGGCAGCAGCAGCCAAGTTCATGGCACCGTGGCTGGCTCTGTTGCACAGGAGGGCAGGAAAAAGAGTGGGAGAGCGATAGTGATAGGGGATTCAATGGTGAGGGGAGTAGATAGGCGTTTCTGCGGCCGCAACCGAGACTCCAGGATGGTATGTTGCCTCCCTGGTGCAAGGGTCAAGGATGTCTCGGAGCGGGTGCAGGACATTCTAAAAAGGGAGGGAGAATAACCAGTTGTCATGGTGCACATTGGTACCAACGACATAGGTAAAAAAAGGGATGAGGTCCTACGAAACGAATTTAAGGAGCTAGGAGCTAAATTAAAAAGTAGGACCTCAAAAGTAGTAATCTCAGGATTGCTACCAGTGCCACGTGCTAGTCAAAGTAGGAATCTCAGGATAGCGCAGATGAATACGTGGCTTGAGCAGTGGTGCAGCAGGGAGGGATTCAAATTCCTGGGGCATTGGAACAGGTTCTGGGGGAGGTGGGACCAGTACAAACCAGATGGTCTGCACCTGGGCAGGACCGGAACCAATGTCTTAGAGGGAGTGTTTGCTAGTGCTGTTGGGGAGGAGTTAAACTAATATGGCAGGGGGATGGGAACCAATGCAGGGAGACAGAGGGAAACAAAAAGGAGGCAAAAGCAAAAGACAGAAAGGAGATGAGGAAAAATGGAGGGCAGAGAAACCCAAGGCAAAGAACAAAAAGGGCCACTGTACAGCAAAATTCTAAAAGGACAAATAGTGTTAAAAAAACAAGCCTGAAGGCTTTGTGTCTTAATGCAAGGAGTATCCGCAATAAGGTGGATGAATTAACTGTGCAAATAGATGTTAACAAATATGATGTGATTGGGATTACGGAGACGTGGCTCCAGGATGATCAGGGCTGGGAACTCAACATCCAGGGGTATTCAACATTCAGGAAGGATAGAATAAAAGGAAAAGGAGGTGGGGTAGCATTGCTGGTTAAAGAGGAGATTAATGCAATAGTTAGGAAAGACATTAGCTTGGATGATGTGGAATCTATATGGGTAGAGCTGCAGAACACCAAAGGGCAAAAAACATTAGTGGGAATTGTGTACAGACCTCCAAACAGTAGTAGTGATGTTGGGGAGGGCATCAAACAGGAAATTAGGGGTGCATGCAATAAAGGTGCAGCAGTTATAATGGGTGACTTTAATATGCACATAGATTGGGCTAGCCAAACTGGAAGCAATACGGTGGAGGAGGATTTCCTGGAGTGCATAAGGGATGGTTTTCTCGACCAATATGTCGAGGAACCAACTAGGGGGGAGGCCATCTTAGACTGGGTGTTGTGTAATGAGAGAGGATTAATTAGCAATCTCATTGTGCGAGGCCCCTTGGGGAAGAGTGACCATAATATGGTGGAATTCTGCATTAGGATGGAGAATGAAACAGTTAATTCAGAGACCATGGTCCAGAACTTAAAGAAGGGTAACTTTGAAGGTATGAGGCGTGAATTGGCTAGGATAGATTGGCGAATGATACTTAAGGGGTTGACTGTGGATGGGCAATGGCAGACATTTAGAGACCGCATGGATGAACTACAACAATTGTACATTCCTGTCTGGCGTAAAAATAAAAAAGGGAAGGTGGCTCAACCGTGGCTATCAAGGGAAATCAGGGATAGTATTAAAGCCAAGGAAGTGACATACAAATTGGCCAGAAATAGCAGCGAACCCGGGGGCTGGGAGAAATTTAGAACTCAGCAGAGGAGGACAAAGGGTTTGATTAGGGCAGGGAAAATGGAGTACGAGAAGAAGCTTGCAGGGAACATTAAGGCGGATTGCAAAAGTTTCTATAGATATGTAAAGAGAAAAAGGTTGTTAAAGACAAACGTAGGTTCCCTGCAGTCAGAATCAGGGGAAGTCATAACGGGGAACAAAGAAATGGCAGACCAATTGAACAAGTACTTTGGTTCCGTATTCACCAAGGAGGACACAAACAACCTTCCGGATATAAAAGGGGTCAGAGGGTCTAGTAAGGAGGAGGAACTGAGGGAAATCTTTATTAGTCGGGAAATTGTGTTGGGGAAATTGATGGGATTGAAGGCCGATAAATCCCAGGGCCTGATGGACTGCATCCCAGAGTACTTAAGGAGGTGGCCTTGGAAATAGCGGATGCATTGACAGTCATTTTCCAACATTCCATTCACTCTGGATCAGTTCCTATCGAGTGGAGGGTAGCCAATGTAACCCCAATTTTTAAAAAAGGAGGGGAATTATAGACCGGTCAGCCTGACCTCAGTAGTGGGTAAAATGATGGAATCAATTATTAAGGATGTCATAGCAGCGCATTTGGAAAGAGGTGACATGATAGGTCCAAGTCAGCATGGATTTGTGAAAGGGAAATCATGCTTGACAAATCTTCTGGAATTTTTTGTGGATGTTTCCAGTAAAGTGGACAAGGGAGAACCAGTGGTATATTTGGACTTTCAGAAGGCTTTCGACAAGGTCCCACACAAGAGATTAATGTGCAAAGTTAAAGCACATGGGATTGGGGGTAGTGTGCTGACGTGGATTGAGAACTGGTTGTCAGACAGGAAGCAAAGAGTAGGAGTAAATGGGTACTTTTCAGAATGGCAGGCAGTGACTAGTGGGGTACCGCAAGGTTCTGTGCTGGGGCCCCAGCTGTTTACATTGTACATTAATGATTTAGACGAGGGGATTAAATGTAGTATCTCCAAATTTGCGGATGACACTAAGTTGGGTGGCAGTGTGAGCTGCGAGGAGGATGCTATGAGGCTGCAGATTGACTTGGATAGGTTAGGTGAGTGGGAAAATGCATGGCAGATGAAGTATAATGTGGATAAATGTGAGGTTATCCACTTTGGTGGTAAAAACAGAGAGACAGACTATTATCTGAATGGTGACAGATTAGGAAAAGGGGAGGTGCAATGAGACCTGGGTGTCATGGTACATCAGTCATTGAAGGTTGGCATGCAGGTACAGCAGGCGGTTAAGAAAGCAAATGGCATGTTGGCTTTCATAGCGAGGGGATTTGAGTACAGGGGCAGGGAGGTGTTGCTACAGAGTTGTACAGGGCCTTGGTGAGGCCACACCTGGAGTATTATATACAGTTTTGGTCTCCTAACTTGAGGAAGGACATTCTTGCTATTGAGGGAGTGCAGCGAAGATTCACCAGACTGATTCCCAGGATGGTGGGACTGACCTATCAAGAAAGACTGGATCAACTGGGCTGGTATTCACTGGAGTTCAGAAGAATGAGAGGGGACCTCATAGAAACGTTTAAAATTCTGACGGGTTTAGACAGGTTAGATGCAGGAAGAATGTTCCCAATGTTGGGGAAGTCCAGAACCAGGGGTCACAGTCTAAGGATAAGGGGTAAGCCATTTAGGACCGAGATGAGGAGAAACTTCTTCACCCAGAGAGTGGTGAACCTGTGGAATTCTCTACCACAGAAAGTAGTTGAGGCCAATTCACTAAATATATTCAAAAGGGAGTTAGATGAAGTCCTTACTACTCGGGGGATCAAGAGGTATGGCGAGAAAGCAGGAATGGGGTACTGAAGTTGCATGTTCAGCCATGAACTCATTGAATGGCGGTGCAGGCTAGAAGGGCTGAATGGCCTACTCCTGCACCTATTTTCTATGTTTCTATGTCTATAGGACCAACCTATCTTCATAAGTCAATCTCCTCATCTCCGGAATCAACCTAGTGAATCTTCTCTGAACAGCTTCCAGTGCAAGTATATACTTCCTTAAATAAGGAGACCAAAAGTGCACGCAGGTGTGGCCTCACCAACACCCTGTACAGTTGAAGCAGGACTTCTCTGCTTTTATACTCTATCCCCCTTACAATAAAGGCCAACATTCCATTGCCTTCCTGATTACTTGCTGTACCTTCATAATAACCTTTTGTGTTTCATGCACAAGGACCCTCAGATCCTTCTGTACTACAGTAATTTGTAATTTTTCTCCATTTAAATTAAAATTTGCTTTTTTATTTTTTCTGCCGAAGTGGATAACCTCACATTTTCCTACATTATACTCGATCTGCCAAATTTCTGCCCATTCACTTAGCCTGTTTATATCCCTTTGCAGGTGTCCTCCTCATAACTTGCTTTCCTTCCATCTTTGTATCAGCAGCAAACTTGGCTGCATTGCACTCGGTCCCTTCATCCAAATCATTAATGTAGATTGTAAATAGTTGAGGCTCCAGCACTGATCCCTGCGGCACCCCACTAGTTACTGTTTGCCAACCGGAAAATAACCCATTTATCTCGACTCTCTGTTTTCTGTTAGTTAACCAAACCTATATCCATGCTAATACATTACCCCCAACCCAGTGAACTTTTATCTTGTGCAGTAACCTTTTCTGTGGCACCTTATTGAATGCCTTCTGGAAGTCCAAATATACCACATCCACTAGTTCTCCTTTATCCACCTGTTCGTTACATCCTCAAAGAACTCCAGCAAATTTGTCAAACATGATTTCCCTTTCATAAAACCATGCTGACTCTGCTTGACTGAATCATGCTTTTCCAAATGTCCTGCTACTACTTCCTTAATAATGGACTCCAACATTTTCCCAATGATAGATGTTAGGCTAACTGGTCTATAGTTTCCTGTTTTCTGTTTGCCTGCTTTATAAAAAAATAGGGGCATGACATTTGCAGTTTTCCAAACCGCTGGGACCTCCCCAAAATCTAGGGAATTTTAGTCGATTACAACCAATACATCCACTATCTCTGCAGCCACTTCTTTTAAGACCCTAGGATGTAAGGATCAGGTCCAGGGGACTTGTCCACCTTTAGTCCCATTATTTTACCGAGTACTAGTTCTTTAGTGATAGTGATTGTTTTAAGTTCCTCCCTCCCTATAGCTCCTTGATTATCCATTATTGGGATGTTTTTAGTGTCTTCTACTGTGAAAACCGACACTAAATATTTGTTCAAAGTCTCTGCCATTTCCCTGTTCCCCATTAGTCAATCATCTCAGCCCCAGGACATCGCTGCAGGAGTTCCTCAGGGCAGTGTCCTTGGCCCAACCATCTTCAGCTGCTTCATCAATGACCTTCCCTCCATCATGTCAGAAGTGGGGATGTTCGCTGATGATTGCACAGTGCTCAGTTCCATTCGCAACTCCTCAGATAATGGAGCAGTCCATGCCCACATGCAGCAAGACCTGGACAACATTCAGACTTGGGCTGATAAGTGGCAAGTGATATTCGCGCCATTCAAGTGGCAGGTAATGACTATCTCCAACAAGGAAGAGTATAACCACTGTCCCTTGAAAGTCAATGGCCTTACCATCGCCAAACCACACCACCCCCCCTCCCCCACTAGCAACATCCTGGGGGTCCCTATTGACTAGAAACTTAACTGGACCAGCCATATAAATATGCTGTGGCTACAAGAGCGGGTCAGAGGTTGGGTATTCTGCGGCGAGTGTCTCACCTCCTGACTCCCCAAAGCCTTTCCACCATCTACAAGGTACAAGTCAGGAGTGTGATGGAATACTCTCCACTTGACTGGATGAGTGCAGCTCCAACAACACTCAAGAAGCTCGACACCATCCAGGACAAAGCAGCCCGCTTGATTGGCACCTCATCCACCACCTTAAACATTCACTCCCTCCACCACCAGTGCACCGTGGCTGCAGTGTGTACCATCTACAAGATGCACTGCAGCAACTCACCAAGGCTTCTTCGCCAGCACCTCCCAAACCCACGACCTCTACCACCTCGAAGGGCAAGGACAGCAGGCACATGGGAATATCACCACCTCCAGGTTCCCCTCCAAGTCACACACCATTCCTTCATCGTCGCTGGGTCACAATCCTGGAACTCTCTCCCTAACAGCACTGTGGGAGCACCTTCACCACACGGACTGCAGTGGTTCAAGAAGGCGGCTCACCACCACCTTCTCAAGGGGCAATTAGGGATGGGCAATAAATGCCAGCCTGGCCAGCGATGCCCACATCCCATGAATGAATTTTTTAAAATAGGGCTGTATTTGAACACAGTACCCAACAAAGTGAGAAGATGCTGGCTTTAGAAAAGGCCACAATAAATTGAAAACTGAATTTGGATTCTATTTTTTATTTTTGGTAAGAAACATCTTTGAAGGAAGGTGCCTCCCTGCTTTATTGTTGACATGGTGATTTTCAGCAGCAAAGCAATTTAGGAGACGTGATATAACTAAGCCCATGCATATGCAACAAATCTAAATGCTAACATCTAAGTGGCTGAAATATGAAGAATAATTAAGCTATAATGAACGCATGCAATGAAATTTGTGCCCTAGTTAGCAAAATTGGGATTAGACCAGAAAATTAATAAACTCGCCACTGATCTTCTGTTTGATATCTAACCTATCTTCTGTATACTGGCAGCATAAGCATGTCTGTTTTCTAATTATCACACTGTTGCACTGCTTTTCATGTCCATTTGCTTTGATCACACTGTGGAGCTTCAAGCAAAGATGTAGACAAAGCCTGGATATACGGAAAAAACAGACCTTGCATTTATCTAATGCTTTTCATGACTTTATGATGCCCCAAAGCGCTTTACAGTCAATGAAATACTTTTTGAAGTGCAGTCACTCAGTAATATCGGAAAATGTGGTAATTTGTGCACAGTAAGGACCCACAAATCATCATCATAGGCGGTCCCTCGAACAAGGATGACTTGCTTCCACGAGTTCACAGATGTTTCAATGAAGGACTCGATATTCCAGTCCTGAACTCCAGGGGTGGAAGATGCCTGTGTGTGGATTTTTTTAACGTGTGGTGGCCGTTGCACACCAGACACCACACGGGCTTGGCAGAGTTAGGTCTTGGTTCCATGGCAAGGGCTAACCAAGACGACGTATCGCAGTGTGGGCTGGTCCGTGCTGCCCCTGGGCCCACGGCTCTTTTGGGCCCTGTACCCTCATTTGCTGCATCTCTCGCCGCTCATCCGCACCGACCTTCCCGCTCTTCCGCTGTATCAGGGCTGCGCTGATGTTCCTGCCCACGCTCCAAATGGTGACCTGGGTTTTGATGATGTCATCCAGTCGCCCACCTTGAAATCATCGCACACTTGGAATGCTGGAAGTTGTAGTGATATGTTCTTTTATAGCCCGACCTGCGGAGGTGTTCTCTCACGGATCGCGGGCCACAATATACAACAACATGAAAGATAATCTGTTCTTTTTAAGTGATGCTGGCTGAGGTAAAAAAAAATTCAATTTTTAGCTACATCCAAGATTCAAATGAGCTAACAAACATTACACTGACAACTGGGAAATCTGAAAAACGCTTTCGTTGTTTGAACAGTTCACCATAGTTCCCTCGTTGCACAATGTTGGCACTCTAAACTGCTGTGCAACGGAAGCCACATGGAAAAGAAGAAACAATGCAAATCGTCACTTCACTGCACTTTGCACAGAGATTTTGAACAAATATTTTGCATCGGTCTTCATGGTCGAAGACACTAAAAACATCACAATAATTGATATTCAAGGACTACTGCGGGGTGGGAGGGAATTTAAAACAATCATTATCACTAGAGATAAAGTACTAGGCAAACAAATGGGACTAAAGGTGGATATGTCCCCTGGACCAAAGGTGGATATGTCCCCTGAACCAAAGGTGGATATGTCCCCTGGACCAAAGGTGGATATGTCCCCTGGACCAAAGGTGGATATGTCCCCTGGACTAAAGGTGGATATGTCCCCTGGACCAAAGGTGGATATGTCCCCTGGACCAAAGGTGGATATGTCCCCTGGACCAAAGGTGGATATGTCCCCTGGACCAAAGGTGGATATGTCCCCTGGACCAAAGGTGGATATGTCCCCTGGACCAAAGGTGGATATGTCCCCTGGACCAAAGGTGGATATGTCCCCTGGACCAAAGGTGGATATGTCCCCTGGACTAAAGGTGGATATGTCCCCTGGACCAAAGGTGGATATGTCCCCTGGACCAAAGATGGATATGTCCCCTGGACTAAAGGTGGATATGTCCCCTGGACTAAAGGTGGATATGTCCCCTGGACTAAAGGTGGATATGTCCCCTGGACTAAAGGTGGATATGTCCCCTGGACTAAAGGTGGATATGTCCCCTGGACCGGATGGCCCACATCCGAGGTGTCATGTCTGTATGTTTGGTTTACTAGCCACCAAGTGGCGCCACTGTCGGAGGTCATTGGGCTGTGCGCACGTGTGTGCGGCCCAGGTATAAAAGGCCAGCCATCTTGTAATGTGATCACTTCGGCCCGAATAAAGTAGAGTCAGGTTTGTACCTGTTCGGAGTTTACAGTATTCAGTCTATTGAGTTATTGCTTATACAACATTTGGTGACGAGGTAACAAGATGTATGCAAAAATGACTCAATTCGTGGAGGGAGAAGTTTGGGCAGACTGTGTAGCCCGCTTGAACCAGTACTTCGTGGCCAAAAAAATGGAGGAAGAGGCAATAGCAGTTCGGCGCCAGGCGGTCCTCCTCACGGTTTGCGGTCCGAAAATCTATGGACTCAAAGAATCTCCTCTCATCCTTAAGTCCAACGGACAAGGACTATGAAACATTGTGTGCTCTGGTACGTGACCATCTCAAACCAGATGAAGGCAGCACCATCTTAAGTTACCGATTCTATACGCAAGTTCGTTCTGAGGGCCAGGATGCATCGGAATTCGTTGCTGACCGAAGACGTCTAGCTGGATCGTGTAAGTTTGAAACTGCGTTGGCAGACATGCTGCGGGACTTCTTTGTAATCGGCATCAACCACAAGGTGATCCTGTGTAAGCTACTGGCAGTGGAGACGCTGGATTTGAGCAAGGCCATCATGATTGCTCAATCATGCATGACGACGGACAAAAGCTTAAAGCAGATATCATCGAAAAAATCGGAACTCGGCAAGAGCTGTAAACAAGATAGTATCGCCGTTTGGCAGAGCTGCATATGGCAGGGCCTATCCGACTGTGTACGCGAAACCTGTAACTGCTCCAACTCCGCCAACAGGAATGAATCCGATATCACCGTGTTGGTGTTGTGGGGGAAATCATTGGCATCATCAGTGTCGGTTTAAACAGTATATTTGTAAAGGCTGCTTGAGAGTGGGGCATCTCCAGCGCATGTGTCCGCAACTGAGCAAGCGTGCTGTGACAGACCACGTGGAGGATGATGACCAGTCTAGCGCGGATCCGGATATGCAATCCAAGATACCAGAGGAGGCAGTATATGGACTGTATTCATTCCTAACAAAGAGCCAACCGATAATGATTAATGTAAAACTTAATGGTGTGCTGGTATCGATGGAATTGGACACGGGTGCGAGTCAATCAATAATGAGTCAGAGAACATTCCACAGGCTGTGGGATACTAAAGTTGTGAGGCCTAAGCTGAGTCCAGTCAATGCCAAGTTGCGTACGTACACGAAAGAATTCATAACGGTGATTGGCAGTGCAGTAATCAAGGTGTCGTATGATGGTGTGGTTCACGATTTGCCATTATGGATTGTTCCAGGCAACAGTCCAACGCTGTTCAGCAGGAATTGGCTAGAAAAAAATCAAATCGAACTGGAATGAGCTCAAAGCATTGTCGTCGGAGGAGGATACTCCATGTGCTGAGCAAGTTCCCCTCGCTGTTTGAACCAGGCATCGACAATTTCACGGGAGCCAAGGTACAGATCCACGTGGACTCAGATGCAAGACCTGTCCATCATAAAGCTCGGGCAGTTCCGTACATGATGAGGGAGAAGGTCGAAATCGAACTGGACAGACTCCAGCATGAAGGGATCATATCACCGGTCAAATTTAATGAATGGGCCAGCCCCATTGTTCCCGTGTTGAAAAGTGATGGCACTGTCAGGAGACTACAATGTTACGATCAACCGAGTTTCGAAACAAGATCAATACCCGTTACCCAAGGCTGATGACCTGTTTGCAACACTAGCTGGTGGGGGGGGGGGGGGGGGGGCGGGGAAGTCGTTCACTAAACTGGATCTTACGTCGGCCTACATGACAGAGGATCTGGTTGACATGTCGTAGAAACTTACGTGCATTAACACTCATAAAGGACTGTTTTTCTACAACAGGTGCCCTTTTGGAATTCGCTCTGCTGCAGCCATATTTCAGAGGAACGTGGAGAGTTTACTGAAGTCCGTCCCCAGAACCATCGTGTTCCAAGATGACATCCTGATCACAGATCATGACTCCGAGGAACATCTGAACAACCTGGAAGAGGGTCTACATTGTCTGGACAAAGTGGGATTCAGACTGAAATGTCGAAGTGCGTCTTCATGGCACCGGATGTTCAAATTCCTGGGGAGGAAAACTGCTGCTGATGGCATCAGGTCTATGGACTTGAAAACCAAGGCCATCAAAAATGCACCCAAGCCTCAAAATGTGACGGAGCTGCATTCGTTCCTTGGTTTACTCAACTACTTTGGTAATTTCCGACCTAGATTGAGCACCTTATTAGAGCCACTGCACATGCTGCTAGGAAAAAGCGATGACTGGGTTTGGGGTGCATCTCAAGATAGAGCTTTTGGGAAAGCTACTAATCTGCTTTGCTCAAATAAGCTGACGGTACATTATGATCCGTGTAAGCATCTAGTATTGGCCTGTGATGCTTCGTCATATGGAGTTGGTTGCGTGCACCAACAAGCTAATGAGTCGGGCAAATTACAACCTGTTGCATATGCTTCAAAAAGTTTGTCAAAGGCAGAAAGAGCCTACAGCATGGTAGAGAAAGAAATACTAGCCTGTGTGTATGGGGTTAAAAAGATGCATCAGTACCTGTTTGGTCTTCGGTTTGAACTGGAAACAGATCACAAGCCACTCATTTCATTGTTTTCGGAAAACAAAGGTATCAATACCAACGCATCGTCCCGCATCCAGAGGTGGGCGCTGACATTATCTGCCTATGATTATGTAATTCGCCATCGACCTGGCACCGAGAATTGTGCCGATGCACTGAGCCTTCTGCCGTTGCCCACACCGGAAGTGGAAATGCCACAACCTGCAGACCTACTGTTAGTCATGGATGCTTTTGAAAGTGAAGGAACCCCTGTCACGGCCCAACAAGTTAAGACCTGGATCAGCCAGGACCCGATATTATTGGTTGTGAAATACTGTATCCTTAGTGGTGATTGGTCTGCCATAACCAAGCAAATGTGTGAGGAGACCAAACCTTACATCCATCGCAAAGACGAACTATCCATTCAATCAGATTGTATGTTGTGGGGTAATCGTTTTGTTATGCCCAAGAAAGGCAGAGAGAAATTTGTGCATGATCTACATAGCACGCATCCCGGTATTGTCATGATGAAAGCCATTGCCAGGTCTCATATATGGTGGCCAGGAATTGATTCTGATCTGGAATCATGCGTGCATCAGTGCAACATCTGCATGCAGCTAAGTAAAGCACCAGCGGAATCGCCGCTGAGTCTGTGGTCGTGGCCATCTAAACCATGGTCCAGGATCCACATCGACTTTGCAGGTCCCTTCCTGGAAAAGATGTTCTTAGTTGTGGTGGATGCTTATTCCAAGTGGATAGAGTGTATAATCATGTGATCCAGTACATCCACAGCTACCATTAAGAGCCTTCGTGTCATGTTTGCTATGCATGGTCTGCCCGACATCGTTGTATGCAACAATGGATTTTGCTTCACTAGTATGGAGTTTCAAGAGTTCATGAAACTCAATGGTATCAAACATGAGGTCAGCACCATTCAAACCCGCATCTAATGATCAAGCAGAGCGTGCACTCCAAACCATCAAGCAGAACATGAAATGTGTAACTCAAGGTTCACTGCAAACTCACTTAGTTACAGGACAAGACCCCACACGCTTACCGGGATCTCCCCTGCTGAACTATTGATGGAGAGGTCTCAAGACCAAGCTCTCTCTTGTCCACCCCGACTTGAATAATCGTGTCAAATACAGACGTGAAAGTCAGCAGTGGTATCATGATCGCGCTGCTGTGTCACGCGACATTTCTATCAATGCTCCTGTGTATGTACTGAATTATGGTCAAGGTCCCAAATGGATTGCCGGTACTGTTACGGCCAAAGAGAGTAACAGAGTGTTTATCGTCAAGCTCAAGAATGGGCAGACATGCAGGAAACATGTTGATCAGATCAAGCTGCGGCATACGGATGAAGCGGAACAGTCTGAGGAAGACACAATCAGTGACCAACCAAACTACTCTCAGTCATCAGAGGACTCTGCTGTCATCAATGACTCTGGACTTTCAATCACTGACATGGTCAATGACTCTGGACTTTCAATCCCTGACGTGGTCATTGCCACTCCCATCAGATCAGCTATCCAGCCCCCAGTCATAACAGACTCAGAACACTCGCCCAAGGCTGGAGTTGAACTGAGACATTCAACTCTTGAGCGGAAAGCCCTGGACCATCTCAATTTGTAAAAAGACCGTTACTAAAATCTCAAAGGGGGATATTGTTATGTATGTATACTTGGATGTTCTAGCCACCAGGTGGCGCCACTGTCGGAGGTCATTGGGCTGTGCGCACATGTGTGGGCCCAGGTATTAAAGGCCAGCCATCTTGTAATGTAATCAATTTGGGCCCTAATAAAGTAGAGCCAGGTTTGTACCTGTTAAAAGAAGTGGCTGCAGAGATAGTGGATGTATTGGTTTTAATCTACCAAAATTCCCTGGATTCTGAGGAGGTCCCAGTGGACTGGAAAACCGCAAATGCAACACCCCATTTGAGAAAGGAGGGAGAGAGAAAGCACGAAACTATAGACCAGTTAGCCTAATATCTGTCATTGGGAAAATGCTGGAGTCCATTATTAAAGTAGTAAGCAGGACATTTACAAAAATCATTTAGCAGTCAAGCAGAGTCAGCATGGTTTTATGAAAGGGAAATCATGTTTGACAAATTTGCTGGAGTTCTTTGAGGATGTAACAAGCAGAATGGATAAAGGAGAACCAGTGTATGTTGTATATTTGGATTTCCAGAAAGCATTCGATAAGGTGTCACATAAAAGGTTACTGCAGAAGATAAGAGCTCACGGGGTTGGGGGTAATATATTAGTGTGGATAAAGGATTGGCTAACTAACAGAAAAGAGAGTCGGGATAAATGGGTCATTTTCAGGTTGGCAAAATGTAACTAGTGTGGTGCCACAGGGATCAGTGCTGGGGCCTCAACTATTTACAATTTATATTAATGACGTGGATGAAGGGACTGAGTGTAACATAGCCAAATTTGATGATGATACAAAGATAGTGGGAAAGAAGTTGTGAGGAGGATGCAAAGAATCTACAAAGGGATGTAGACAGGCTCAGTGAGTGGGCCCATATTTGGGAGATGGAATATAATGTGGGAAAATGTGACTTTATCCACTTTGGTAGGAGAAATAAAAAAGCGAATTATTATTTAAATGGGGAGAGATCACAAAACGCTGCAGTACAGAAGGATCTGGGGGTTCTTTTACATGAAATGTAAAAAGTTAGTATGCAGGTACAGCAAGTAATCAGAGAGGCAAATTGAATGTTGGCCTTTATTGCAAGGGGGATGGAGTATAAAATTAGGCAAGTCCTGCTCCAACTGTACAGGGCATTGGTAAGATTACACCTAGAGTACTGCGTACAGTTTTGGTCTCCTTATTTAAGGAAGGATATACTTGCATTGGAGGCAGTTCAGAAGGTTCACGAGGTTGATTCCTGAGATGAAGGGGTTGTCTTATTAAGAAAGGTTGAGTAGGTTGGGCCTATACTCATTGGAGTTTGGAAGAATGAGAGGTGATCTTATTGAAACACATACGATTCTGAGGGGGCTTGACAGGTAGATGCAGAGAGGATGTTTCCCCTCATGGGGGAATCTAGAACTTGGGGGTATTGTTTTAGAATAAGGGGTCGCCCATTTAAAACAGAAATGAAGAGAAATTTCTGCTCTCAGAGGGTCATGAATCTTTGGAATTCTCTGCCCCAGAGAGCTGTGGGTCTTTGAATATATTTAAGGTGGAGATAGACAGATTTTTGAGTGATAATGGAGTAAAGGGTTATGGGGAGTGGGCAGGGAAGTGGAGCTGAGTCCATGATCAGATCAGCCATAATCTTATTGAATGACAGAGCAGGCTCGAGGGACCAAATGGCCGACTCCTGCTCCTATTTCTTATGTTCTTATGTACTCTCCAGATCGTCCTAATGACCAGTTCTGGATTGCCATTGGAAATCGCTACCTCGCCACTCTCTCACCCAGGGCATATTGTGTGAGACAAGGCGAGAACATTCAAAATAATTCACCAAAAGTAAAATCATATACATTTCCTGCACTAGTAAAATATTTTCATGATAATTCAATAAATCAATAATTCAGTCACCAACTCGTTTAAGCATTTTGCACACTAATTCAAGAGATTAAATCCAAGCCCAACTGCCGATCCAGTTCTCAGCAATGATATACTGCAAAGATTTACAATCAGTTAAGCTTCACTGGCAGCAGACTTCTGAGGACAGAACCATTTAATGAAACTTGAAACATGTTCTGAAGTGCAACTTAAGACAAAATAGCAAACTCCCTGCACAGCAGCTGTCTTATCAGTAACAGTGCAACATCAGTGGTAGTGTGGCTGAGCAGTCTAAGGTGCTGGATTAAGGCTCCAGTGTCTCGGGAGGGCTCTCTTTGAATCCCACCACTGCTAGAGTTTAAATTTGTTGAACTTTCCATTTCGGACTGAGATGAGGAGAAATTTAGTCACTCGGAGGATAGTGAATCTTTGGAATTCTCTCCTCCAGAGGGCTGTGCAGGCTCAGTCTTTGAGGAGATTCACTCAGAGATCGATAGATTTTTGGAAATTAAGGGCATCAAGGGATATGGGGATCGAGTGGGAAAGTGGAGTTGAGGGAGAAGATCAGCCATAATCTCATTGAATGGCCGAGCAGGCTCGAGGGGCCGAATGGCCGACTCCTGCTCCTAACTCTGATGAGCTTATTGCTCTTCTTACTTATTATTGTTACCGAGGTTCCTCTTCAGATGCAAAAGTGCAGTAACTGCATCAGGAGATAAGCTGACAATATTTTGTGTCAAGAAAAACTGCCCTAAACTTCTTTTTCAAATTGCAGTGTTTGTCATCGAAACATAGAAAATGTCAAGATTGGATAAGACTATGGGGGGAATGTTTCAGGGGGTCAGCACGTGTGGCTGGTGGTGGGTCGGGGGGGGGGGGGGGAATGTTTTGACAGTGGGTCAGGAACCCGCTGTTGACCCACTGCCACACTACTTTCCCAGATGTCGGGTCTGTCAGCACTGAGCAGATCCAACACACTGGCAGGGGAAGGCAATTCAGGTCATTATCACCTCGATAACAGCCCATTAAACATTTTTTTGAGCTCATTTACCATTTTATCAGGTTGTCCATGGGGTCTACGCTACTTGGGGATCGCGTCAGGTGAAGAGATCGGGAGTTGTGTTGCCATGTAATTATTTCTTTACCTGACAGCTGCAAATGTGCCATAAATGCTCCCGCCTCACAGCTGTTCACTCTCCAAGACCAGAAGCGGCTGCTTACTGCATTTGGAGACAGATTGAGCTTTATGCAGGTTGCAAATATTTGGAGCAAACTCTCCATCCCAGTGTCGTCTCATTGGAACAACCTCTCTCACCATTGACAGATCGCTTCTGTCATCTCAAGTCCACCTGCCATCTATTACGTTACCATCGGTGCACTTGAAACTACATCACCTTGGTCCTCAGAATCCCACCACGATCAGCCCCAACACCAGCAGCACCAGGCACACCAGCAGCACCAACAACAACACCAACCTTCTCTGCAATCACCTGATGCTGCACAGGACACAGGGCATCAGCAACCAACCGACCACATTGCTGCCCGGGAAGCGTCAAGCGTTAATGTTTCCCTGCTCTCAAAAATTGGCTTTAATGCCTCAGGAAGGAAGTGAAGCACTAAATCACGCGTTCTATTCCTTCTTGGAGCGCTAAAGGACGTGGGCAGGGCGGAGACTTACACAGCGCTGCACACTGGGCCGTTCAACGCTGCTGTGTACAATGGACCCTTCTCTCCCTTAAAGGGAAGGGCCATGGCTTGGACCACAAGTGAGTGATCAACCTGTGTGATCAGCCTGGCACAGAGCAGGGTTGCCTGGCTGACCGAGCATAGGCAGGAACCTGGCGTAGAAGCCGGCATCAACAAAGGTACGTTTATTTTTTTTTTACTTATCTCGGCCACCTCGTCTTTAATTGTCGCCCCGCTAGCAGCCGGCCGCCTGATCCCTGCCTCCTGCAGCTGTCGGTGTTCTTGCCCGGCGCGATGAGCACGGCAATGACATCACGATCTCTGGGCGCAGGAGACCGGGGCACAACGCCATAGCGCCACCGCTAAACCCCCAAACAATGTCTGTGCCGCGCACGGTCGCAAAGGCATTTACGCCCCGTTATAACCTTCACAAGCGCTAATTGCACCCAATTTGCCGAACAATTTTAAATTCATATGCCTGCTTAGCCATTTCAACAGTTCTTTTGCATTTTCTAAAGTTTTCCCTGATATGATTCTTAATTGTTGTAGATATATTCACTTTATCCCTAAAGGCTTTCATTGTCTTCCCAATCCTTCAGGCTGACCTTCATCACCCACTATTCTCCCGATAACTCCTAGTTATGAATACCATTACCCTCTCAAGCAGCTTTCTCAGTATGTTCTATGTCGCTGCCACTCTATCCACTTTTACAGCCCTGACCCATTCTCCTCTTATCTCCGTGAACATTCTTCTAAAATGTGCTTTGCAAAGTTCAGTATTCTAAAATGGTACTGGTACTACTTCCCTTCCCATTCCTTACTCTGAGCATTATGACTCTATGATCACTGTCCTCCAGCTGCTCCCCCACCACCTCCTAAAACTGTCGATTTATTAAAGGTCAACGTTAGCTCAAGTACAGTCTCATTTCTACTCACTAGAATATGTTGTTCCATGTGACAGTTCCCTTACCTCATCTTGTAATTCCTGACTTTTTAATCCCGAGCATTTCCCAGACTCATTCAATTTCTGCGTCATTGCAACATCCCACTATTAAAACAATACCTTTGCTGGATGGACTCGATTTTCCCTCCCTCGGCAGGTCGGTGGCGAGCGATGCCGGTGGCGGGACCTGCCCTCCCTCGCTGCTGGTTCCATCCCGTCCTCCGACATGACGTTCCCCAGATGGGGCTCGTTATGCCCCGCCCAGAGAGTTCCCCAGCCCATTGAAGGAAGCGGGTCTGATGATGTCATTCGATGACGCGGCATCAACCAGTTTCCTTTAAGGGACCCGTCACCACTTTGATTCTGACAGTTGTGCTGTCGGTGTTCTACAGCATTGAGGTGCTGCAAACACTGACACATGGCACAGAGGGGGCGCGGCTGTACCCAGGCTCTCCCATCACTCCCTCCAGATACTTATGGAGGGAGTCACAGCATGCAGGGAGGTCCTCTTCTCTTCCAATGGGTGGAAGAGACCTCTCCACGACACCAACGCAACCTGTTTGGCCACGACCAGTAAATCGGCCATTATTTTTCCAATTCCCCACCTCCCCATTAATTTTCGCTGTGTGAGCCTGCCACAGCTTCATGGAGCATTACCGAATTTTCGCTCCGGGCCGAAAAGGAATCGCTGCGCATGGTGATGACGCCGTTACCAGATTGCCACGGGGTGCTACCGGTACCGCCGCTCCGCTGAACTCCCGTGGAATTTCGCGGGACTCGTTCGGGGCGTTGCGCCCTGCCGAGAAGTCGTTTGTGCCCCATTAGCACCCCCAACAGGAGGTGCAAACACCCCGAATTTCTCCCCTTCAGTCTCTTCCGTGTGCTCTCTGATGTCTTGGCTCGCTGTACTCTTAGGCTATCCTTTTAATAAAATGCAGATCCTCCACATATATCTATCCTGAACAG
The DNA here is from genome assembly GCF_044704955.1 of Pristiophorus japonicus. Taxonomy (NCBI): domain Eukaryota; kingdom Metazoa; phylum Chordata; class Chondrichthyes; family Pristiophoridae; genus Pristiophorus; species Pristiophorus japonicus. The sequence continues at coordinate 3,433,419 of NC_091986.1, forward strand.
ATTTGACCTGCCGGTGCCCCATTCATGCTCTACCCCTCCAAGTTTCCGTTATACCCATAATGATGACATTTCTTTTCAATTCTTCTAATTCAGATATTTCTGTTGCTACATTTCTATCTCGATCTCTATTATTTGTGTCTCAGCCCTTCCATTCACCCACCTCTGCCCCATTGATGCTTGGCGCTATCTTTCCTTGCCTTACCTGTGAATTCCCTCGACTTGCGATTGTGCTCCCATACTGTGCTACACACACGATTTTATTACTTCCTCATTGAATCTTCCTGGCTATCCTGTACTCGCCTTTGTCCCTCAACTTCTTGGTTTAAATAGGCCAACATGGACTAAAATAACTAGTTTCTCCCCATGCCTCTATATTAGATCATCCACCCATGATCAGTGATCAGTTACCCTCACATCAGGGAGACAACATACCTAGAAGTACTCATGGTTAGGTCTAGATATCTTCCTATCCAAATACCTAAAGATCAAATATCCCATAACAATTACTGATTTCCTCATCCTCTGAAATCCCTTTCCCTGCTTGCTACAGAAATACACTGGGCATAAGCCTCCAATTCTCTGTCAGTGTCAAACTTATTTCCCATTCTTATATTACAAGACAATGGAAGGTATGTAGTGACCAGATAGCAAATAGTGATATCAGTACGAGTGATAGCTCTTTTTCCTGGGAGAGGAGAAGAATGAATTCAATCAAACCATTAAACAGTGGATGAGACTAATTACCTTGCAGGTTTTGAAAAAACACAAACTGGTGTTCTATTCTTCCCAGTGGAGTATTGCTCTGATTTAATATTCATACCACATATTAAACTGTTTCAACAAAGAGAAGATATAACCTACACCTACAGCTTAGGGGGCATAGATTTAAAGTAATTGGTGGAAGGATTAGAGGAGATATGAGGGGGAATTTCTTCACCCAGAGGGTGGTGAGGGTCTGGAACTCACTGCCTGAAAGGGTGGTAGAGGCAAAAACCCTCACCACATTAAAAAGTACCTGAACATGCACTTGAAGTGCCGTAACTTGCAGGGCTACGGACCGAGAGCTGGAAAGTGGGATTAGGCTGGATAGCTCTTGGTCGGCCGGCACGGACATGATGGGCCGAAATGGTCTCCTTCTGTGTAAATGTCGATGATTCTATTGCAGAGCACCAAGACCCTTTGAAAGGGTGGGTGGGTGACCTGCCACAGAGCATTTGGCGATGTCTCTCTGGCCCTATTCAGTCTAAGAGGTGTGTTAAAAAGGCCAGTGTGACTTCCCTCAGTTAATTCGTCTCCCTCTATAGAAGCATTTCCCGAGAGGACAGCTGAGATCAGGAACTTACTGGCTAATTAGTCTCATCACTGTTTAGTTATGTTGCAGAACAGATACCAGAATTTCAACAAAAATTATTTTGCGGCAATATTCCTTCTTTTAACCTATTGGCCCCCTTCCGCTTTCGTGGCTGCCCCCGTGCTACGCACCATTCTTAGCTGAAAGGGCAAACAGGAATTGCCTACCTGGGGAAATTCCACAGCTATAGAAACATAGAAAAAAGGTGCAGGAGTAGGCCATTCGGCCCTTCGAGCCTGCACCACCATTCAATAAGATCATGGCTGATCATTCCCTCAGTACCCCTTTCCTGCTTTCTCTCCATACCCCTTGATCACTTTCGCTGTAAGGTCCATATCTAACTCCGTCTTGAATATATCTAACGAACTGGCATCAACATCTCTCTGCGGCAGGGAATTCCACAGGTTAACAACTCTCTGAGTGAGGAAGTTTCTCCTCATCACAGTCCTAAATGGCCTACCCCTTATCCTAAGACTGTGACGCCTGGTTCTGGACTTCCCCAACATTGGGAACATTCCACCCGCATCTAACCTGTCCAGTCCCGTCAGAATGTTATGTTTCTATGAGATCCCCTCTCATCTTTCTGAACTCCAATGTATAAATGCCCAGTTGATCCAGTCTCTCCTCATATGTCAGTCCTGCCATCCCGGGAATCAGTCTGGTGAACCTTCGCTGCACTCCCTCAATAGCAAGAACTGCTTCCACAGTTTGGGAGACCAAAACTGAACACAATATTCCAGGTGAAGCCTCATCAAGGCCCTGTACAACTGCAGTAAGACCTCCCTGCTTGAAGCTGTGAAGGCCAACATACCATTTGCCTTCTTCACCGCCTGCTGTATCTGCATGCCAACTTTCAATGACTGATGTACCATGACACCCAGGTCTCGTTGCACCTCCCCTTTTCCTAATCTGCCGCCATTCAGATAATATTCTGTCTTCGCATTTTTGCCCCCAAAGTGGATAACCTCACATTTATCCACATTATACAGCATCTGCCATGCATTTGCCCATTCACCTAACCTGTCCAAGTCACCCTGCAGCCTCTTAGCATCCTCCTCACAGCTCACACCGCCATCCAGCTTAGTGTCATCTGCAAACTTGGAGATATTACACTCAATTCCTTCATCCAAATCATTAATGTATATTGTAAAGAGCTAGGGTCCCAGCACTGAGCCCTGCGGCACTCCACTAGTCACTGCCTGCCATTCTGAAAAGGACCCGTTTATCCCTATTCTCTGCTTCCTGTCTGCCAACCAGTTCCCTATCCACATCAGTATATTACCCCCTATACCATGTGCTTTGATCTTGCACACCAATCTCTTGTGTGGGACCTTGTCAAAAGCCTTTTGAAAGTCCAAATACACCACATCCACTGGTTCTCCCTTGTCCACTCTACTAGTTACATCCTCAAAAAATTCTAAAAGATTTGTCAAGCATGATTTCCCTTTCATAAATCCATGCTGACTTGGACCGATCCTGTCACTGCTTTCCAAATGCACTGCTATTTCATCCTTAATAATTGATTCCAACATTTTCCCCACTGCTGATGTCAGGCTAATCAGTCTATAATTACCCGCTTTCTCTCTCCCCCGCTTTTTAAAAAGTGGTGTTCTATTAGCTACCCTCCAGTCCGTAGGAACTGATCCAGAGTCGATAGACTGTTGGAAAATGATCACCAATGCATCCACTATTTCTAGGGCCACTTCCTTAAGTACTCTGGGATGCAGACTATCAGGCCCCGGGGAATTATCGGCCTTTAATCCCATCAATTTCCCTAACACAATTTCCCGCCCAATAAGGATATCCTTCAGTTCCTCCTTCTCACTAGGCCCTCGGTCCCCTAGTACTTCTGGAAGGTTATTTGTGTCTTCCTTCGTGAAGACAGAACCAAAGTATTTGTTCAATTGGTCTGCCATTTCTTTGTTCCCCATTATAAATTCACCTGAATCCGACTGCAAGGGACCTACGCTTGTCTTCACTAATCTTTTTCTCTTCACATATCTATCGAAGCTTTTGCAGTCAGTTTTTATGTTCCCGGTAAGCTTCTTCTGGTACCATATTTTTCCCCTCTTAATTAAACCCTTTATCCTCCTCTGCTGAATTCTAAATTTCTCCCAGTCCTCAGGTTTGTTGCTTTTTCTGGCCAATTTATATGCCTCTTCCTTGGATTTAACACTGTCCTTAATTTCCCTTGTTCGCCACGGTTGAGCCACCTTCCCCTTTTTATTTTTACTCCAGACAGGGATGTACAATTGGTGAAGTTCATCCATGTGATCTTTAAATGTTTGCCATTGCCTATCCACCATCAACCCTTTAAGTATCATTTGCCAGTCTATTCAAGCCAACTCAGGCCTCAAACCATCGAAGTTACCTTTCCTTAAGCTCAGGACCCTAGTTTCTGAATTAACTGTGTCACTCTCCATCTTAATAAAGAATTCTACCATATTATGGTCACTCTTCCCCAAGGACCTCGCACAACAAGATTGCTAATTAGTCCTTTCTCATTACACATCACCCAGTCTAGGATGGCCAGCTCTCTAGTTGGTTCTTCGACATATTGGTCTAGAAAACCATCCCTAATACACTCCAGAAAATCCTCCTCCACCGCATTGCTACCAGTTTGGTTGGTCCAAACAATATGTAGATTAAAGTCACCCATGATAACTGCTGTACCTTTATTGCATGCATCCCTAATTTCTTGTTTGATGCTGCCCCCAACCTTACCACTACTGTTTGGTGGTCTGTACACAATGCCCACTAGCATTTTCTGCCCCTTGGTATTTCGTAGCTCCACCCATACCGATTCCACATCATCCAAGCTGATGTCCTTTCTTACTATTGCATTAATTTCCTCTTTAACCAGCAATGCCACCCCGCCTCCTTTTCCTTTCTGTCTATCTTTCCTAAATGTTGAATACCCCTGGATGTTGAGTTCCCAGCCTTGGTCACCCTGGAGCCATGTCTCCGTGATACCAATTACATCATACCCGTTAACTGCGCAGTTAATTCTTCAACTTATTCCGAATACTCCTTGCATTGGCTCTGTGCCTCAATGCGAGGAGTATTCCCCAGGGAAAGGATCCTACCTTGTGCTTGGAACCTCCCCACAGCAGCAAAGCTAAGAGCAGGAACGCAGTGTGAGGAGAATTGTGAGCAAGAAGCAGTGTGCTCCCATTCAAGTGTCACATGAGTCTGCACAGCCACCCCATCCATATTAAAATTATTCTCAAATAAAATGATATATTGATGCAGAATCTTTTTCAGAGTACGCCAGGGTAGAAAGAAGTGGCCAATCACCATATCAATTGAGTTTACTCTGTCAGCTATAGATAAAGCCTCAAGAAAACGGTTTCAACTTGAAGATACTAATAGAATTGACTAATACACAGTCGAGAAAGGGCAGCTTTACAATTCAAAATTCGGGGGTGGTTGTCTCTGAAGACTGGCAATATTCTTAGTGGAAGATGAATAAGTGAATTGTTCTTCATCCAACACATTGAAAAAAGCCCCGTGAGGCCAGAAGAAAATGCCATTTCTCATTTATAGAATATATGAAATAACCTGGCTCAAAATGTTACATGAAAATAAATGCATTTATGGATTGATTGCAAATAGAACTGTGCTGTAGAACTCTTACAAAGATAAACCATGGTTATAGATTTTCTCAGTTAAGAAAGGTGAGATAAGATATACATCAGTCGTTTGGCTGCAATGTATGTCAAGGTCACAGCAAGGATTCTGTAAGCTTGGATGTAAACATCTTTAAGGTAAAGCTATCTAACTCATTTAGAAGGAGCATTCTCAACAACATTCTACGTAAAGGCCTCTTTATATTTTCAACATTACACTGCTGTGACAGTTGCTTTAGAGCCACAACTATATAAACCTGCCAGCAAATACACGACCTTCAAATATTCAAATGAAACAGTTTGCAAAATGTACCAGATTTCATAAGTGCAGCAGCAGAGCTGATAAATGCTTCACAGGACAAATTACAGCGTGGTGTCCCCAATCCTGCGATCCTTCGCAATTCTCGGCAGAGACAAGAGGGTACAATCAGCATCTGATGTCATAATGCATTGGAATAAATAATTGTACAGGTGTGAGTGTCCCTGCTGTGAAATGGTCCATTTTGCACAGATTAGTGGGAAAAAGCATTCCTAATAATTTAGTGAGGAAAACAAGGATGGTCTTCTGCTGTCTTCATCCAGTATCTAATAATCTAGTGGAGGAGAGATATAATGAGCATGTCTGATCTCTGGCCGTTATCCTGGAATCCTCAAAGAAGAGAGAAGAAAAATAGGCAAGAGCCAGATTAATATTTTAAGAGCTCCATAAATAAAGCAGCTGCACCCGAGGACTGAACAACAGCAAATCTTTTTTCCATTATTAAAATAAAAGGAGGGAGGCATAAATCTGTGCATCTTTTATATTTGCCAATTTCCCTCCCTTCTCCTCGCCCAGAGGTGGGGAGTCGCTGCTGGGGCATTATTTTCAAGGTGCTATTCACCCTTGGCATGTGGGGTAAGTGGCCAGGAATCAGGAAGGAGCCTGGCCATGGGCAATGTTGGCTATTTAACTACGGAGGGCATTATGGCCAAACCTGCCCTGTCCTCAAATGACACCCACACTCACACACTTCCAGCGAGGGTCAAGGGCTCGCAATTCGATACAGGAACACCGACTATTGTTATTTTCCCAGATCCAGGATGCTGAACCCAATTATAAGCTAACTCAGATCTTGCCTGGCATCAAGACCCTTTTGTGAGGGTGATTCGTGACCAGCTACTGGCCCTTTGGTCATATGTGGTCAGTGCTTCGATGCTGGGGGTGTTGGCCTGATTGAGGACACTGATGTTGGTGCATCTATCCTCCCAGGGGATTTGCCACACTCAACCAGCTCCGTTGGGGCAGGCCACATCGTCCGCATGCCTGACACAAGACTCCCAAAGCAAGCGCTCTACTCGGAACTCCTACACACAAGCGAGCCCAAGGTGGGTAGAGGAAACGTTTCAAGGACACCCTCAAAGCCTCCTTGATAAAGTGCAAAATCCCCACCGACACCTGGGACTCCCTGGTCAAAGACCGCCCTAAATAGAGGAAGAGCATCCGGGAGGACACTGAGCACCTCGAGTCTCGTCGCCGAGAGCATGCAGAAAACAAGCACAGGCAGCGGAAGGAGTGTGCGGCAAACCAGACTCCCCACCCATCCTTTCCCTCAACCACTGTCTGTCCCACCTGTGACAGAGACTGTAATTCCCATATTGGACTGTTCAGTCATAGAAACATAGAAAATAGGTGTAGGAGTAGTCCATTCGGCCCTTCGAGTCTGCACCACCATTCAATAAGATCATGGCTGATCATTCACCTCAGTAACGTTTTCCTGCTTCTTCTCCATACCCCTTGATCCCTTTAGTCGTAAGGGCCATATCTAACTCACTCTTGAATATATCCAATAAACTGGCATCAACAACTCTCTGCGGTAGAGAATTCCACAGGTTCACAATTCTCTGAGTGAAAAAGTTTCTCCTCATCTCGGTCCTAAATGGCTTACCCCTTATCCTTAGACTGTGACCCCTGGTTCTGGACTTCCCCAACATCGGGAACATTCTTCCTGTATCTAACCTGTCCAGTCCCGTCAGAATTTTATATGTTTCTATGAGATCCCCTCTCATCCTTCTAAACTCCAGTGAATACAGGCCCAGTCGATCCAGTCTCTCCTCATAGGTCAGTCTTGCCATTCCAGGAATCAATCTGGTGAACCTTCTTGCTATTGAGGGAGTGCAGCGAAGGTCTTTCCTCAGATTAGGAGACCAAAACTAACACAATATTCCAGGTGAGGCCTCACCAAGGCCCTGTACAACTGCAGTAAGACCTCCCTGCTCCTATACTCAAATCCCCTAGCTATGAAGGTCAACATACCATTTGCCTTCTTCACCGCCTGCTGTACTTGTATGCCAACTTTCAATGACTGATGTACCATGACACCCAGGTCTCGTTGCACCTCCCCTTTTCCTAATCTGCCACCATTCAGATAATATTCTGCCTTCCTGTTTTTGCCACCAAAGTGGATAACCTCACACTTATCCACATTATACGGCATCTGCCATGCATTTGCCCATTCACCGAATCTGTCCAAGTCACCCTGCAGCCTCTTAGCATCGTCCTCACAGCTCACATCGCCACCCAGCTTAGTGTCATCTGCAAACTTGGAGATATTACATTCAATTCCTTCATCCAAATCATTGATGTATATTGTAAATAGCTGGGGTTCCAGCACTGAGCCCTGCGGTACTCCACTAGTCACTGCCTGCCATTCTGAAAAGGACCCGTTTATCCCTACTCTCTGCTTCCTGTCTGCCAACCAGTTCTCTACCCTCGTCAGTATATTACCCCCAATACCATGTGCTTTAATTTTGCATACCAATCTCTTGTGTGGGACCTTGTCAAAAGCTTTTTGAAAGTCCAAATGCACCACATCCACTGGTTCTCCCTTGTCCACTCTACTAGTTACATCCTCAAAAAATTCATTAAGATTTGTTAAGTATGATTTCCCTTTCATAAATCCATGCTGACTTGGACTGATCCGGTCACTGCTTTCCAAATGCATTGCTATTTCATCCTTAATAAATGATTCAAACATTTTCCCCACTACCGATGTCAGACTAACCAATCTATAATTCCCCGTTTTCTCTCTCCCTCCTTTTTTAAAAAGTGGTGTTACATTAGCTACCCTCCAGTCCATAGGAACTGATCCAGAGTCGATAGACTGTTGGAAAATGATCACCAATGCATCCACTATTTCTAGGGCCACTTCCTTAAGTACTCTGGGTTGCAGACTATCAGGCCCTGGGGATTTATCGGCCTTCAATCCCATCAATTTCCCCAACACAATTTCCTGACTCATAAGGATTTCCTTCAGTTCCTCCTTCTCGCTAGACCCGCGATCCCCTCGTATTTCCAGAAGGTTATTTGTGTCTTCCTTCATGAAAACAGAACCAAAGTATTTGTTCAATTGGTCTGCCATTTCTTTGTTTCCCATTATAAATTCACCTGATTCTGACTGCAAGGGACCTACGTTTGTCTTCACTAATCCTTTTCAACCGAGAACTCACTTCTGGATTGGTAGCAAGTCTTCCTTGATTTCAAGGGACTGCCTATGATGACGGCTAGCCCTTTGGCAATATCTCTCAGCTACCTCAACACAGAGCAGGAATTGAACAGAGGACTTGGCTGCTCTGTTTGGTTTCATCATAATAGGCAGTCGCTCGAAACGAGGATGACTTGCGTCCACGCCAAAAAGGGTGAGTTTACAGGTGTTTCATTGAAAGACCTAATATTCCAGATCCTGAACTACATCCTGAAGGGTGGAAGATGCCTGTGCGTGGATTTTTTTAATGTGGGGTGGCCGTTGCACACCAGCCACCACACAGGACTGACAGAGCGAGGTCTTGGTCCAGTGGTAAGGATTAACCAAGACGACGGGAGACCTGCTCTGCTGCATGGACCTAGTGAGCACACATATCGCAGTGTGGGCTGGGCCCGTGCTGCCCCTGGGCCCCTGGCCCCGAACTCACGCCTCTCCTGGGCCCCGATCACATCCCTCCACAGACTCTCGCCGCTCCTGCTGTATCTGCCCACGCTCCAATCACCGACCTGGACCTTGATGATGTCACTCCATACCACTTCAATGCAAGCTGGTGTTTGGTTTAGCTGCCCAGTGGATAAACTTCTATCTAATCTACCTGAGCTGGATTCAAACCCAGGACTTCGAGGTAACCCAATGTACCACACAGGGCATCTCCCTCTTGCTCTGCCTTATGAAGGTGATTTAAGGCTCATTGAATCAATGGCACATAAATTAACTCTATTGAAAACTGGTTCAAAAACAGAAAGTAGAAGGAATGCTGGTTGTCGTGGTTTCCAAGCAGGAAAGGAGGAAATTGGGAAAGGGGAAGACGGAAGGTCACTCTCTCTCTCTTTGGGTATTGATGAGTGACGCTCTGCTGTTACGAATAGTGTCACAACAGGTAATGCACTTGAAAATTAATTGTGTGAAGCACTTTTAAATGTTTTAATGTAAGGCAGTCTCCAAATTCAAACATTATTTCTTCATAAATTATATGAAGGAAGGTACATGTTGATGGCAACACCAAATTATATAACATGATCTTGCATTTATATCGCAGCCCTCAACAACAACAACTTGTATTTATATAGCGCCTTTAACATAGTAAAACGTCCCAAGGTGCTTCACAGCAATGTTATAAAACAAAACAAATACATGTGACACAGAGTCATATAAAAATAAATTACGCAGATGACCGAAAGCTTGGTCAAAGAGGTTTTAAGGAGCGTCTTAAAAGGAGGAAAGAGAGGTAGAGAGGCGGCGAGGTTTAGGGAGGGAGTTCCAGAGCTTGGGGCCCAGGCAACAGAAGGCACGGCCACCAGAATAAAAACATTTGAAAGCGCTTTACAATGGAAGAGGTGGGCACCAAGCAGGAAAGGAGGAAACTGGGGAAGGGGAAGACTGAAGACATGGTCAGGATTTTAGGAGGCCTTTGAAGGCAGAGAGAGGGATAGCAGCATTACATATATCAGGGGTGTACTGACTGAAGGGTCAGCCTCTGATGGCGGTGCAGAAGATCGAGCAGCAAACTGGTGTCAGCAGTAGGCAGGGATCGATGGCGGGAGAAGATTAGCCAAACAGGATGGAGTAAAGCTGGGAACAGACATGAAAATGAAGATGTGAATTTTACAATGGTTTTGCTGCAGGGAAGTTACAGGTGACACTTGGCAAAAGGAGGATTGTGGTGGGTGTGCAGACGGAGTCCGGATCAGTGCTCTGGGTTACCTGAAGTTTTAGAAGGCTGATAGCCAATCCTCAAGGTAATGAAGGTATGGATTAATATTTCAGCAGATCTGGAGACAGATGATTTGGGCATAAAGTGGCAATCTTCCAGAAGTGGAATAATGATGTTGGAAACAGACTGAATGTGGAGTTAAAAAGCTCAGCACAGTGTCAAAGTGAACACCAAGATTGAATATCACTGCATTGGTCCCGAGCATTATGCCACGTAGGCTGGTGAATTAGGAGCCGGTGGAGCTGGCAGCATGGACCATGTACAGTAGACACCTCAAGTCGTTGGAGAAATACCACCAATGATGTCTCCACAATATCCTACAAATCCCCTGGGAGGACAGATGCACCAACATCAGCGTCCTCGGCCAAGCCAACATCCCCAGCATCGAAGCACTGACCACACTTGATCAGCTCCGCTGGGCGGGCCACATAGTTCGCATGCCAGACACAAGACTCCCAAAGCAAGTGCTCTACTCGGAACTCCTTCACTGTAAACGAGCCAAAGATGGGCAGAGGAAACGTTACAAGGACACCCTCAAAGCCTCCCTGATAAAGTGCAACATCCCCACTGACACTTGGGAGTCCCTGGCCAAAGACTGCCCTCAGTGGAGGAAGTGCATCCAGGAGGGCGCTGAGCACCTCAACTCTCATCGCCGAGAGCAAGCAGAAAACAAGCGCAGGCAGCGGAAGGAGCGTGCGGCAAACCAGTCCCACCCACCCTTTCCTTCAACAACTATCTGTCCCACCTGTGACAGAGATTGTAATTCTCGTATTGAACTGTTCAGTCACCTGAGAACTCCCTTTAAAGTGGAAGCAAGTCTTCCTCGATTCCGAGGGACTGCCTATGATGAGATGGTGCTGGCAGGGTGGTTTTGCTTTTATGTAGTAGCCAAATTCAAGAGGGATACCATCCAAAGTAACCTGAAACAATTAATGGATGGGTCAAGCAACAACAAATGAATTTTAAAGTGGATGGAAGTGAAATAACGCATATTGGAACAGGAAACAGGAAAGCTGTACATCAGCCAAGGTCGGGAAGATTCAACTGCGATTACTGATGTGGATAAAAAAAAATCCAGTCAAATTGAAACCATTAACAAGACTAATCAAGTACTGATTTGTATCTTTAAGACATTTAATTCTAAATCAAAATAGGTTATTCTAACCTTGACTAGATCAGTTGTGAGGTCAAATTTGGAACAGCATCTTTAGTTTTCGGCAGCTTTGCCCATCAAAAGGACAACTGTCGACAAGAGCAGTTTAAAGAAAGCAAGACTTGCATTTATATAGCGCCTTTCACGACCACCGGACGTCTCAAAGCGCTTTACAGCCAATGAAGTTTAAAGAGTGAAAAAGATGACTGCTAGTTTTGGTACTCTAAGTAATCGAGAGGGACTCCAAACTGAACTGGTTCTCATTGGGGAAATTAAGGCTGAAAGGACACATGATCAAAGCTTCTGAAGTAAACGAGAGGAATAGATAATGTGAATGAAGCTTGATACTGAACTTGGATTGTGGAGACTGAGCAACAACACAGCACGACATCAACAAACCCGGAACTAGACTTCAGATTGCAAGTAATCCACTCAGCTGTGTGAAATAGAATTCCAGCTGAAGCAGTTAATATCTTTATTTTTAGAAAGGCTGGCTGAATATCCGCTTAAAACAGGATTGAGCGCTATATGAATAAGTACAGATAAAGATTGGGAAATGCTGTGATTGTCTGATGCTTTCTGAACTGCGGGGACCCTGGCAATATCACGCCGAGGAAGATAAGTGGGTTCTGCTGAATTTCACCAAAGTTAAGACAGCGGATCAGGAAAGGTCCCAGGGAGATTTGCAGCAATGATGTGGGAGGTCAGTTAATTAGATTTTTGTTCAATTTACCTGAAAAGCCTACCCGCTGGTGATTAATTACATTGGCTGAAGTCCATGATCGACTGATTTTATCTGATCTGTGGCAGTGCCTGAATAATTGGCTTTTTGCCCGTTCAATGTATCTGCCAGCATTATCATCAGGAGCCTGGTTTGAAAAGAGCTAATATATGACCTGATGGTATGTATTGGTCTGATCAGGAACAGAGACACCCTCAGAGTGACAATGCATTCACCCAGTATGTGGTGTAAAACTTTTGCCTTTATTGTCGGCAACTATCTCGGCGGTACAGTGGTTTTTCCACCCGGCGAAATTTTCCACTTGAGTTTCTTCACTTCTGAAGATGCCTGCCGGGACCAAACCGCCCACGTGCAACGGCGAGAACAACCGGCAGGGCATAAGTATGGGCTCAACCACCGGCGTCCAGATCACCGAGAGACCCGCCCTGTAAAAGCTGCTTAAACCGGGCGGTAAGGGGGGTACCCTACAAAGAAAGGTTAGGTAAAGGTTCTTTATTGATTTTTTAAATATTTTAAAATGCCGATTAGGTTTAAAACTGTCTTGGGACTGCTTTGTACATTTTTATTTATTTTTTAATGAGATTTTTTTTTGAAGTTTGCCCCTCCCCCTCCCTAGGCCCAACCGCAGCCTCAGAGTAAATTTTAGTACTGACCATCCATTCGGTAACGAACGCCCATGTTGCTAACTTTCCACTTACCCGCTGAGAAAACCGCCGACAATGAGTGTGTGCAAGGCCCATTTTCTCGCCGGGCGATTACTTTTAATTACTTTAAATGTAAAAATGGAAATTCTCGCCAGCGTTACTCACCAAACGTTAGCGGTTCTGCTCAGCGGGCAATCGGGAGTCGAGGGCCGGTCGGGAAAGTCTTGCCCAAAACATTTTACCCAAATTAACTGGTAGCATTTGAAACTTCACATCTCCTGTTTGGGCCATCCAAAATCCTGCTTGAATTCCAGGTTCAAAGGAATCCAAACATTTTTTTATGGATATTATTTAAGTGTGTCTGGTTGCAAGCACAGTAAATCATTCCAACTAGTAGTATCACAGGCTACTGAAGTCTGATAGTGCCTACTTACCAGCATTGTCAGCGAGCAATACCGAGTTATATTGGGCCCAAGTCTCAACTGGATTTGCTCCTATTTTTTTGGAGCAACTATTTTTGTTGGCGTATCTTAGAAATTGCAATTGTCCACATTTAGATTGCTCCAGCTTCAATGAATTACTTTAATTTCGTTTTAGTTCAGTTTTTTTTTTCCAAAAGGGGCCGTGTCCAGCCACTTATGCCTGTTTTGCAAGTTTGAACTGCGAAAAGTTACTCCAAACTAACTTAGAACGGAGTAAGTGTCCACTTTTATACGCCACAAAAAACCTTGTGTAGAGTTAAGAAATCAGCGCAGCTAGCCAGAGATTGGGGGGAGGGGGGGGAAGGTGGGGGGGGGGGGGGGAAAGAGAGCGCACTAAACACATTCACTTTTAAAAATAAAGAACCATCATCAATAATAAATGATAAATCAATAAATAAAAAATTGAAAGTTGCTACCTCACCTACTGCAGCACCTACCCGTTCGGGAGCACTGGGAGCACACACAGCCCTGCTTGCCTGATTAGGGGCCCGCCACCAGGGAAGAGTTTGGGCGGGGCCTGCCGCCGGAGAGGAGCTGGTCGGGGGGCCCCATCGCGGAGGAGGTTTCGGACGGGCCGGCAAGGAGGCCTCGAGGTAAGGGCAGTGGCGACGAGGCGAGGTGAGGGACGGTGAGGCAGGCAGGCCACTCAGCCCAGGATAGGGGCAGCGAACATCGCGACATCCCTTCGGCCAGGGATAGGGTCGCCCGGAGACAAGATGCGCTGGGAGGGCCAGGAGCTATTGCGTACGCGCACAGCTGCTGGTAGTCTTTTGGGCGCAGGGCTGCGCCGACTGGGATGGAGGCCTGCAGAAAGTTCAGAATACCGAGGTAATTATCTGGCGCACTTTTCATTCAACAAACTCGGCGCAAGGCTCGGGGGTGCGCCGTTCTAACCAACAGTTCAAACTTGGGCCCATAGTGAGCACAACTGTACTTGCACTCATGCTCAATGCTCTGCTAACTAGCTTCCAGTGAACTGTTAAATGTTAGTGAACAGATTCAAATTGTTTTTTAATTCACATTAACAACAACAACTTGCATTTATATAGCACCTTTAATGTAGTGAAACGTCCCAAGATGCTTCACAGCAGTGTAATAAGACAAAACAAATACATTTGACACCGAGCCACATAAGAAATTCGGGCAGATGACCAAAAGCTTGGTCAAAGAAGGAGGTTTTAAAGAGCGTCTTAAAGGAGGAAAGAGAGGTAGAGAGGCGGAGAGGTTTAGGGAGGGAGTTCCAGAGCTTGGGGCCCAGGCAGCTGAAGACACGGCCACCGATGATTGAGCGATTATAATCAGGGATGCTCAAGAGGGCAGAATTAGAGGAGTGCAGACATCTCGGAGGGTTGTGGGGCTGGAGGAGATTCATCATCATCATCACAGGCAGTCCCCCAGAATCGAGGAGGATTTGCTTCCACTCTAAAAGTGAGTTCTCAGGTGACTGAACTGTCCAATACGGGAATTACAGTCTCTGTCACAAGTGGGACAGACAGTGGTTGAGGGAAAGGGTGGGTGGGGAGTCTGGTTTGCCGCACGCTCCTTCCGCTGCCTGCGTTTGATTTCTGCATGCTCTTGGCGACGAGACTCGAGCTGCTCAGCACACTCCCGGATGCTCTTCCTCCACTTAGGGCAGTCTTGGGCCAGGGACTCCCAGGTGTCGGTGGGGATTACAACGATAGGGAGGGGGCGAGGCATGGAGGGATTTGTAAACAAGGATGATAATTTTGAAATCTAGGCGTTGCTTAACCAGGAACCAATGTAGGTCAGCGAGCACAGGGGGTGATGGGTGAGCGGGACTTGGTGCGAGTTCGGACACGGGCTGCCGAGTTTTGGATCGCCTCAAGTTTACGTCGGGAAGAATGTGGGAGGTCAGACTGGACTGAGTTGGAATCGTCAAGTCTAGCGGTAACAAAGGAATCTTTTAACCTTTAACATTTAAGTTTACAAAGTTGGTTTCAGGTTGGTTGCAGTCAGTGCAAAGCTTCAGCAGGTTCAATGTACCTCCTGGAGGTGAGGTGGAACCCTGAACAGAAGTTAGCAACAATTACATCTCACATGCTCTATGCTCCAGATCCAATACCATGTCACAAAGTGTGCGGTATATTTACACAATCAAAAAAAATGAGGTGAGGTCTTTATTCACATACAATTATGGCTGAATTCTAAAACGAAGGACTGTGTTTTTTTTGTACATATAATAGAAAGTGGGTATTGGTCTATAAAACATGGACTATCCAATCAAAGAATGCCAGTTAACAACCCGACACTTAAATGTTCTGATAACCCGACCTTTTCCATGGTTACTTCTCAAGACTCTGCTCCATACATTACAATGAATTAAGTGCTGAATTTTGTGGCTTCTCATAATAAACACCACCTGTACTGCCTACTCATTTAAAAGGGCGTTGCCTTCAGGCAAGAGCATTTGGAAAAACTTTTCTTTGGGACAAATAAATCAACTTGTATGTCATCTTTATCATATCAACAATAAGTGGTTATGCATTAGATTGCTGAGTTATGAATTTGTAAATAAATGAAAAAAAATTTTCCAAACACATTTTTAAAGAAGTCAGTCGTTATCGAATAAAATTTGACATCGAGCCACATTGGGCAATATTACAGCAGATGACCAAAAGTTTAGTCAAAGAAGTAGGAGCATTTTAAAGGAGGAAAGAGAGGTAGAGAGGCGGAGAGGTTTAGGGAGGGAGTTCCAGAGCTTGGGCCCAGGTAGCTGAAGGCACGGCCACCGATGGAGCAACGATTAAAATCATGGATGCTCAGACCAGAATTAGAGGTGTGCAGACATCTCGGGGGGTTGTGGGGCTGGAGGAGATTACAGAGATAGGAAGGGGTGAGGACCATGGAGGGATTTGAACACAAGGATGGGAATTTAAAAATCGAGGTGTTCCTTAACCTGAAGCCAATGTAGGTCAGCCAGCACAGGGGTAATGGGTGAGTGGGACTTGGTGCGAGTTAGGATAGGGGCAGCCGAGTTTTGGAGGACCTCAAGTTTACGGAGAGTAGAACTAGGCAGGTCAACCAGGAGTGCGTTAGAACAGTCAAGTCTAGAGGTAACAAAGACATGGATGAGGGTTTCAGCAGCAGATGAGCTGAGGCAGAGGCGGAGGCGGGTGATATTCGGGAGGGGGAACTAGGCGGTCTTAGTTATGGCATGGATACGTGATAGGAAGCGCATCTCGAGGTCAAATATGACACCAAGTTTGTGAACAGTCTGGTTCACCCTCAGACCGATGTCGGAGATGGAGTCAGTGATTAGGGAACACAGTTTGTGGAGAGACCAAAGACAATGACTTCAGGCTTCCCAAGATTTAGTTGGAGAAAGTTTCTGCTCATCCAGTACTGGATGTCGGACAAGCAGTTTGACAATTTAGAGACCATGGAGGGGTCGAGAGAAGTGGTGGAGAGGTAGAGCTGGGTGTTGTCAGTGTACATGTGGAAACTGACTCCGTGTTTTCGGATGATATCTCCAAGGAGCAACATGCAGATGAGAAATAGGAGGGGCCAAGGACAGACACCAGAGATAACGATGCGGGAGCGGGAAGAGAAGCCGTTGCAGTTGATTTTCTGGCTACGATTAGAGAGATAAGACTGGAACCAGTCCCACCCAGCTGGACAACGGTGGAGAGGCGTTGGAGCAGAATTGTGTGGTCAACCCTGTCAAAGGCCGCAGACAGATCGAAAAGGACTGACTTTTATCACGGTTAAACTAGTATGTATTTTGTAACTTTGGTAAGAGCCAACTGAGGGTGTGGTTGTCATTCCTGGTACGTCACTACGTTTCATAGTGGTAGCTCATTTCTTAAATTTAATACTACATTTTTTTAAAATGAAAGGTCGATATCACGTGCAATGCCTCCCTTTCAATGTGCCCGGCGCAGATCCAAAGGCCAAAGGTTTGGCCTTAAATCGTTAGCGCAGCAAAAACATACATTTTCACTTATCGCTTGCGTTTTCGCCCAAAAAAAAACAAAACCCGAAATCCAGCCCCTTGAAAGTTGATGGTGCAGCAGAATACGTCAATTCACGGATCCCATTCTCCCAGCAGGGAGTGACGTTGAAAGGGAGTGTGGGCTAGAGGAATGACTGTTGCTCCTATCTCGGATCGGTTTTCTCCTCAAGCAATGCGCTGGTGAATTTACCCCATAGTATCTCCTGCAATGCATTAGACATGAGCACCAAGCAAGTTTTTGCAGCTGGCAGTTCTGGCTTTTTCGAAGAACAGAGCCCGCCCACCTGAAGAGATTACATCTTAAAAAGCAGAAAATACCAAGAGATAGCCATATTTTCCAATTGAGCGAAGTAATCTTTGCCTGATCTCAAAATGCAACCTTTCCTCCATGTTTAATGACATGCAACAAGCAGTTCTAATAAATTAAACATCTGCTTCCTATTAAAATCAAAACAGCACACAACCACGTTTCTTGCTGCCAATTTGCAAAAGACTCCAGCAGGACATGGCAGTTTAATGAAATTATTTGAATTGTGATTTTCAAGGATTTTTACTCCATTGACAGTGTTCAACAAGGCTCAGTACATGCGTGTTGTAATGAGATTAAGGGATAGAAATTCAGCTTGGGTGGCAATGCAAAGCAGCACGGTATTGTATCAGCTATTTGTTATATAGGACCCCGGCAAGAGACTGTTGAGGGATGTGATCAGGGCCCAGGGGAGGTGTGAGTTCAGGGCCCAGGGGCCCAGGGGCAACACGGACCAGCCCACATTGCGCTATGTGTGCGCATTAGGTCCGTGCAGCAGAGCTGATCTCCAGTCGTCTTGGTTAACCCTTGCCACTGGACCAAGACCTAGCTCTGTCAAGCCCGTGTAGTGGCTGGTGTGCAACGGTCACCCCATGTTAAAAAAATCCACCCACAGGCATCTTCCACCCTTCAGGATGTAGTTCGGGTCTTTCATTGAAACACCTGTGTACTCATCCTTTTTGGTGTGGAAGCAAGTCATCCTCAATTCAAGCGACCGACTATGATGATGATGAGGGCCCTGGTGAGACCGCACCTGGAGTATTGTGTACAGTTTTAGTCTGCTTACCGAAGGAAGGATATACTTGCCACAGAGGGACTGCAACAAAGGTTCACCAGACTGATTCCTGGGATGGGGGGGATTGTCCTATGAGGAGAGATTGAGTAGACTATGCCTATATTCTCTAGAGTTTAGAAGAATGAGAGGTGATCTCATTGAAACATACACAATTCTTACAGGGCTCGACAGGGTAGATGCAGGGAAGATGGGATCATGATCCCATGTGGCAACTTCTGCCTGCAGCTGACCAACCTTATTTGCTGCACTCTGCGCATATACGCACATGCACACCAAGCCCGCCTTAGTCTGCCTTGTATTTCTTTCCTGTCTGATCTCCTTTATTTCTGAACAATTCTTTCCTTTAGTCTGATCTGTCTCTCCCAATCCGCTGTGCACCTTGGTTTCGCCTCCCCTACTTTCCCCTCCTCCTGCCAACAGCACTCGTTAACCTCCCAGCCTGCGAGGATATTGGTCCCAGTTCTGTTCAGATGCAACTGTACAAGTCCTTCCTGCCCCAGAACTGATCCCAATGCCCCAGCAATCTGAAGCCCTCCTTCCCTCCTGCACCATCTCTCCAGCCACGCATTAACCTGCCTTACCTTACTGCTCCAATACTCACTGCTGCATGGCACTGGGAGTAATCCAGATATTCTGGGGTGTGAAAACGGCAGCCCCTGAAAATGGGCCCGCGAGGATTGCGGTACACGGTTAAACCATACCCGCTTCATTGAGTTGCAGGCAGCAGAGTAAATTTGTGCTGCCCGTTATCTTACGATTGCCGTGCGCAGCCAGCACTATCCACGCTGTAGTTTGTTGCACCCATCAGCAGGGGGACGGATATCTCGGGTAGCTCGTGCGACTTAAAGGCAGACTGCACCTGTTAAAGCGGAGGTGCATTGTGGCTGCAAAATGTGGTGGGAGTCATTTGAAAACTGAATCTATGCTCGGACACTTTGAGCAATGGCTGAACATGCGAGAGAGCGTGCAGACACTGCAATGAAGGTCTTGGTGGAAGGAAAAAAAGGTGAGATATCCTGTATCCACAGGCGAGGTGCTGGAGGCCCTCCTGACACATGCTCAGGAGACACTGGGAATAAATATCAACGGAGGTCAATGTCTTGAGTGTTGCTCCAAGGAGGTGTGTGCCGTGCAGGAAGAGGTTTAATGATCTCATAGATGAGTTGTCACGGTCATCTTCAAATGGCATATCCTACCAACTGCACCCCCAGCCTCATCCACTGCTCAATTCACCAAACACCCACCCTCCAACAATCGCCATCACAGCGCTCAACCCTACAATTCAAATGCTTTACCTCACCCTCACACACATAGCACTGTTGCAAACCTCACACCCACAACTCACAGCTTGCACACACTGGCAGCTATTCAACCATGAAAGCCACATCACCCAAACATACTTGTAGGAGAAGGTGACACACGACGGCAGGCACCAGCACAGAACTGCAAGCGGACAAGCGGGTCTGCATCTTGAAACCCGAATGGAGGAAACAATGCTGGCCGTTGTGAGAAGCAGCATTGAGGAGGCTGTGGCCCCTGGCGGTGCTGAAGCAATTGATGAGAATATCAGCATACCGAATCCTCCTTCTCCCTCAATCTCTTCTGACTGAGGCACTCTCACTTTCCCCAACCCTTGTCCCTTTTTCATTTCAAACACCCAAGAACTGGAAGCTGCTCAGTCAGTGGGGGAAGAGGAAGCAGACATTGATGGTGAGGAGACACCATCACTCGATCTCACACTTGCAGCCACCAGCTCAGAGACTGACACTGCATGTACTTTAGAGGCTAGGACACTAGGACGGACGGACGCACACACCCCTCAGATGAGGACTGCAATGGGCCAGGTACAGAAGGCGGCCCCCATCACCCTCTCCATTTGCCTCACACCATCATCCCTTTTGTCTCTTAATCTCTTCTGCCTTCCGCCCTATCACAGACCTTCCCTTTTGTTCTTTCCTCCCCTCCCCCACCCCTGCCCCTACACTTGCTTAAAAGGCTTAGTCATGGGCATCTTGCTGGAGGCTTCCCTTGGTCTGCAGGAGGCCAGGCAGAGCAGCACCAGCTGCTGCAGGAGAAGGGGACAGGAGGTGGACTCCTCCCCCAATGTGGGTACAGGACATCGCTCCTCTGGACCCCCTCCACCAGGACCTCCAGTGCCGTGTCCGAGACCCTGTGCGCCCTCTCCCTCGTTCCCTGAGCCACCCTGAAACCTGTCGCTGAGTGTCAGCCAGCCCACTGTACGCCTTCATTGGAATTGGGTGTGTGGAACCATTGTCTGGTTGCAGAAACGCCTGTCTGTTGAATCCTCGATGACCAGTGCATTTCTACACTGGGTTGTGCTTTCGTGTGCACTCATTGGCCCCACGGTGCCATGGATGTGCTTGTGGACATTAACCAACAAAAAAAATCTCCGATCCTGTTGACAAAAGTTGTAACGAGATGTTAAATTGTAGTTTACTGGTTTGTTTATTAATTAATGCCAATTGCCAAAAGTGCAAAAATGAAAGTAAATATGTCCAGAACACAAAAGGCACTTCTTTCAAACAAAAGCGAATTGAAGCTATGCCACATTACAACAGTGACTGCACTCCAAAAGTACTTCATTGGCTGTGAAGCGCTTTGAGACATCCTGTGGTCGTGAAAGGCACCATATAAATGTAAGTCTTTCTTTCCATGCCAAATTATTTCTTTGTCGGACAACTGCAATTATTAAATGGAATTTTAAAAAGTAAAGCAAAACCGATCAAGATTGCTTTTGTTAATGTTGGAATTGCAGAGACACAGAAGATGCTTTGCTCACAGAATTTTCCACCGAGCTTGTCCTGCAGAAGAAGCCAAAGGAAAAAGCAAAAGTAATAAGTCATTCTGCTCCTCCTCGGAGTAAGTCACCATCCCGGAAAGTCTTTTGTTCCCAATGCTTTCAGGTCAGTTAGAGAATGAATGCAATCCAAACAGACCGATAATTAGTTAACAGGCTCTTCGTTAAATGTGCCTTTGGGAAAATTCATTTGCAACAAGTCTTGACCTTGGCATCTTTGGGAGAAGGAACATAATAGGATATGGAAACTATTCAAGCCCGGGCTCAGTGTGTCTATGAAGCTAAAGGAGTGACTCTCCGGAGATGGTCTTAATGAGACAACTGAAAGGCTCTCCAACCCTGTGAAGCTCAGCCGCATTCTATTTATGCAGCTCTATATTTCTGACACCACCATGTGTGGGAAGAGAAAAAAGACCCTCTCCATCTCCAATAACAATTTGCAGCATTCCTGTTCTCTGCATCACCCACACCGCATTAGCATCCTAATCTGAAGCTGTCAAAATTGAAACATCCAGAACATACTTTCTGCACACAAGTACCTGTCACTTTATGTATGGAGGGATATTTTGGGCAAAGGGTGAAAACCAGTGCTAAATCGGTGCTGTGCTAAGACACGTCTGCTTGAAAGTCTGGATTTAGCACTCAACTTTGGTTTTAATTGTTAATTACCCTAATTTGAACTTGCCTGGAGGGCTAAAGCCGACAGCTGCAGGTTCAGCTCCCCAGTGCTGCAGTATATGTGGGAGCCCCGCGCACATTTCTACTGAAGGTGTGGAGGGCTCGGGCTGGCAGATGGCTCAGGGACGGAGGGCGAGGGCGCACAGGGTCTCGGACACGGCACTGGGGGTCCTGGTGGAGGAGGTCCAGAGGGGGAGGGATGTCCTGTACCCACAGGGGGGGGGGGGGGGGGGGGGAGGGGGGAGGGGTGAAATGATGCCCCACCTCGCCCTCCTGTCCCTCTCTCCTGCAGCAGCTGGTGCTGCTCTGCCTGTCGCTGCTCTGCCTGTCCTCCTCCCATTCCTCCCGCACACCAAGGGGGAGCCCGAGCAAGATTCCCACGACCAAGCGCTCCCTCGCTCCTGGTGACTCCTAGAATGTGGAGTAGCACACCACGTCCTCTTTTTAGGTGAAGCCCTCAGAGAATTTCTGGAATAAATGTTGTTATAATGTTGGTGAAATCTTGACAAAGTGTCCGAGAAAATCTTCCATTGTGTTTCAGAGGTCCTCTTCACAGCTCCAGCAGCAGGTGAGCTTGAAATGATGCGTACCCCTTTAAGTAGCGCTTGTAATCCACATCAATGCTGTGTTTACTCGCTGGTCGCTGTTAGGACAAGAGCTAGACACCAGAAATGCCACTCGGCCTCCTCAATAAGCGCTATCAGGCATTTTAACCGGCAATCAACCCCTTAACCATCCTGTGGGCAGCCGTTCCTCTCTCACGATTCAACTCCAATGCACCAAATCCGGTCTAACTCAGTGTTTCAGCTCAAGTCCCTTCTTTGGCCACCTCGTAGAATCGTTAGCACCTGAACACGCTGACAAGAATCGTCCTCTATGAATTTTACATTTTATTTAAAAATAAATGTTTCCTCTTGATTTCAATTCAATTCAAGAGCCATTCCTCATCCATTTCCTCCCAAATGTTCATATTCACGGAGATGGCAAATAACACTGTGCAAATAACGGCGTGCAAATGTGTGTACATAATTGCGATATTGAACAAACATGAAATATTGGTCAGGTGGCAACCTGGGCCGGTAGATAAACAAATTTCATGTAAGTGAACAAACTGGAGCAAATACGGACATATTTACTTTGAAGATTTTTAGGTGTACCTGAGAGAAGTATTCTTGTCACTATTATTAAGCTCAAAGCTGTAATATCTCTATATTCCAAGGCGTTCTACATCAAACATTCAGGAGTAAGATGTGCCTAAAGAACATAAGAAATAGGAGCAGGAGTCGGCCGTTTGGCCCCTCGAGCCTGCCCCGCCATTCAATAAGACCATGGCTGATCCGATCATCGATTCAGCTCCACTTCCCCGCCCGCTCCCCATAACCCTTGACTCCCTTATTGTTCAAAAATCTGTCTATCTCCACTTTAAATATATTCAATGACCCAGCCTCCACAGCTCTCTGGACAGAGAATTCCACAGATTCACAACCCTCAGAGAAAAAATTCCTCCTCATTTCCATTATAAAGGGGCGACCCCTTATTCTGAAACTATGCCCCCTAGTTCTAGATTCCCCCAGGAGGGGAAACATCCTCTCTGCTTCTACCCTGTCAAGCCCTCTCAGAATCTTATACATTTCAATAGGATCACCTCTCATTCTTCTAATATATCTGTTTAATGTAATGCCATTACTTTATACCTCAGCAACCCCTAATTAGTTTGGACAAACTGAATCCACATTAAAGCAATGATGACTTATAACTGAATATTAGGCTGAAAATAGTGATATTTTATTGTTAAAAATTCCAGTTAGTATCGATTCCTATTATGTTTCATGCACGAATAAGTTAAAAGCCCACTGAAAGTGACCTGCTCTTTGTAGATGCTTCACTGTGCCAAATTCTGCACTCATAAAAATAATGACTAATTGGATCTCAAACCCCTTAAAGGTCCACAATAGATTAACTGGGATTCACTGAACCAACAACCAACAACCAGCTAAAAGTATATCACATTAGTTTCCAGCAGAGCAGTATACTTTCCACACACATAGACGTGGTGAGCAGATTGTGGCAGAGCAACATCACGCCCATATTCCAGGCAGTATGAGACGGATACACTGGACAGGGCGGTTTTCTTCTGTGCTGCAAGATTCTGTCAGATTCTACGATATGAAGGATTCACTTTAACACCAGTCACGCCAAATGATCTGCACAGACGGACAAGCTGGATAAGGGATTTGCCAGATCAGAAATAAAAGAATTATTTCATTTTTTTTTTAAAAAGAGCACATTATATTATTTTACGTGTTCACCTAATGGCTCAGCACGTAAATCCACAATGTAACAGAATGTCCAAGGTTCAATTTGCAATCTGTATCAAGTGAACTGATCGCAACTGGGAGGGCAGTAATGAATGATATAACTGGCAGTTGTTCCCTGCAGGATAGAACGAGCTGAATGTGCTCCAGATTATCCAGTGCACCTTGCTGTAACGTGTGTGTATACAATAGATGAGGGCAACATTGGATTCAGTCGCACTGCTTCCATGATAGTGTGTGATGTTAACCTACTCTATCCACCATCAGATACAAGGGTAAATTCAGCAATCCCACAATTCTTGGAGGGAGCCAAGCTCAAAGAGGGCAGGTTGGAGAACCAAGACTGCATTTTACTCCATAAAGAACAGTCACTTGGGCACGATATAGAGAATGGGGAAACATATTTGGAAAAAAGAATCAAGAATCATTTATACTTTGTTTCACAAATCATCATATGTCAAATATACAAAACACAGTGGACATCTTTAGATATGGACAGCAATCCTAATGGAACCCAAATGAAATAAAACCACCTCCACAAGAACCATAGCACAGCAAGATAAACCCAGATACATGAAAGTGATCTCAAGGAATCAGGAAACAAGCAGTCAGATACAGTTCAAGTTGTACCTTCACAGTGCATAATGTTATTGGAATCTCCCAGGTCCCCATTGTTCTCGTTGTGTGACAAAATACAGCAAATAGAAGAGAACACAAACTACAAAGATAATATTGGCCTCCAAAGTTGGCTGGTCAGACCAAACTATGTTTTAATTCCAGGCACCATGCTGCAGCAAGGATACACATGCATTGGAGAAGGTGCAGAGAACGGAGGTAAGAATTAGCCCAAGTGTAAAGCTTAAAGAAACGCTCTACAGTCCAGAGAGAAGGTTAAGCAAAGTCTCATCAAAGTATATCAAGATTAAACTATAGAATATTACTTTAATGCAAGTCCCACCATTGGGAAAATCGTGGCCCCCCGACCTGTGAGAGAACAGCTCCGCAGGTCGAGCTATAACACAGCTAGAGCGGCGGACCACTTCAACCTCCAGCACGAGCTGCTCCAAGGATTCTGAGATGGGCGACTGGGTGACGTCATCAAAACCCTGGTCGCCGGTTTGGAGCATGGGCAGGAACATCGGCAGGGCCCTGGTACAGAGGAGCGGGAAGGTCAGGGCGGAGGAGCGGCCAGTGTTTGTGGCGGAAGTGCGATAGATGAGGGTACAGGGCCCAGAAGAGGCGAGGGCCCAGGGGCAGCACGGCCCAGCCCACACTGCGATATGTGTTCGCACTAGGTCCGTGCAGCAGAGCTCGTCTCCAGTCGTCTTGGTTAACCCTGGACCAAGACCTAGCTCTGTCAAGCCCGTGTGGTGGCTGGTGTGTAAAAAAAATCCATGCACAGGCATCTTCCACCCCTCAATTGGAGTTCAGGACTGGAATATCGGGTGCTTCATTGGAACACCTGTGAACTCGTGGAAGCAAGTCATCCCTCATTCGAGGGACCGCTTATGATATTTAGGAAAAGAGATCAACTTACAAAGTAAATTAAAAACAGACATTAGAAAGAACTTCCTTACTCCAAGAACAATGTCAGAAAGAAAGACAAACACACAGAAAGACAAAGACTTGGATTTATATAGCGCCTTTCAAGACCACTGAATGTCTTAAAGCGCTTTACAGCCACAAGCAGTTTTGGAGTGCAGTGACTGTTGTAATGTGGGAAACGCGGCAGCCGATTTGCACACAGCAAGCTCCCACACACAGCAATGTGATAATGACCATATTATTTGTTTTTTTGTTATATTGATTGAGGGATAAATATTGGCCAGGACACCGGGGATAACTCCCCTTTTCTTCTTCGTCTGGGACAATATGCCAGGGAAGGTAGCAGAGACCAAACATTGGAGGCATTCAAAAAGAATTAGGCCACTCGAGGAATATTCTTCAATGCGCTGAATGACTTTCCCTTGTCCTTGGCAGTTCATAGAATGATGCAGCGCAGAAGGCCGCCATTTGGGCCACCGTGACTGTGATGCTGTTCGTTGAACGAACCAATTTCACTCCCCTGCTCTTTCCCCAATGCCCTGTATATTTTTTTTCCCTTCAAGTATTTATCCAATTTTCTTTTGAATGTCACTATTGAAACTGCTTCCAGCACCCTTTAAATTATTTTGCATCAAAAATCATACTTCTAATATAAAAGCAAAATACTGCAGATGCTGGAAATTTGAAATAAAAACAGTAAATGCTGGAAATACTCAGCGGGTCAGGCAGCATCTGTGCAGAGAGAAACAGAGTTAACGTTTCAGGTCGGTGACCCTTTGTCATAACTGGAAAAAGTTAGAGATGAAACAGGTTTTAAGCAAGTGCAGGGACTGGGGGAAAGGGGGAGGCGAGACAGAAGTGAAGGTCTGTGATAGCTGGATGGCAGGAGAGATTAAATGACAAAGGATATGGTTGTACAAAGCAAAAGGAGATGGTAATGGGGCAAGTAAAGAAACAAAAGATGGGTGTCGATAGGGTGTAAATGGGAATGGCAGAATCATCAACAGCTGGTGTGAGACAACATGGGCACGGTGGTTACGACCTGAAATTGTTGAACTCGATGTTGAGTCCAGAAGGCTGTAAAGTGCCTAATGGAAAGATGAGATGCTGTTCCTCGAGCTTGCATTGAGCTACATTGGAACAGTGCAGGAGGCCGAGGACGGAGAGGTCAGAGTGCGAGTGGGGCGGGGAATTAAAGTGACAGGCGACCGGAAGCTCGGTCATGCTTACAGACTGAACGCAGGTGTTCCACAAAGCGGTCACCCAATCTACACTTGGTCTCCCCAATGTAGAGGAGTCCGCTACTTCATTAGAGAAAGACATTTGTTTCTGTAAGACTGAGAACTGTAATGCATGTTCTTGTTACAAATTATACTGCCATTGCCTCAGTGATGGTAGTTTCTGAAAAACAAGGACTCGGGTACAGGTATTTCAAAAATCACCATCAGTGTAATTTTTTAAAAATGCAGGTGTTATTGAGGTCTTCAAATCAAAACCATAAGAGTTGTTCCCGAGGGAGAGATGATATTTAGGCCCAGAAACTGCGGTCGGAGGCTTCCCGCGGGCGGATGCCTCCGACATGAAACATTTCCAGGAACTTACCTGGTGGTCCTGCAGATTCGGAGATGTGGTCCTGGGACGCTACACGTAGGCCTGCGTCGAGCCCCACGTATCCCAGGGGCGTAGGCAATTCGCACCCGTCCCTGGGATCACACGGGTCAGCCCAACCAAAGTAGGGCTATTCTCATTCATACTTATGATGATTCCCAAAAACACACAAACACTTAAAATAAATTATTGAAAAAAATTTTGTTTTTTGTCTTTTAAAAGCCTTGTGCTGATAAAAGCAGGCCTTACGCGATGACATTGTGCATTCGCTGGGCAGGAGTTGGGCAAACCTCACCACCCGCGGAAGCCCTTCACTTTGGAAATGAGGTGGATCTGTCGAGAGGATTCCTGACCGATCGCAAGTTTCGGGTTTAGGTGCATGTGCTTCGCAGACCTTGCTGCACACCTCGTACACGCCCGCAAATTCAGGTCCAGTTTGTTTAATCAGTCCGTTGGCGATGTCTGAGAGCAGTTTGTGGTTTCCAGAGGTGGAAGGTATCAAAATAGCTTGCAAAATTGAGGGACAAAATAATGTTACAAGAACAGCATTAAAAACTCCTGGGTGTACAGGGAAAAAAGTTAATGCCAGTCCCTCTCAATAAGCAGAAGGATGCTATTCCTGGCCAGTAGTCTATTTCCTGAGACATACACATTGAACCGCAGAGGTTTACAGCACAGAAAGCCATTCAACCCATTGTATCCATGCTGATGTTACGCTGGAGAAATCCAAAACTGCCCTACTCTCTCCACAGTCCTGTATCATCCTTTGTTTTAATTTGTGGTCATTCATGTAAAAATAACATCAGTTCAGCTTTTCTCTCAATTCCTACAGAGATTCAGGTGAAGTGCAAACAATCGCTAAATTTGCTGTTGTGCGAGAGTTCAGGACTTTCGAAGCTGCGCACAGAGGGATTGAAATTCCTGACAACTAATGTTTGTAATAAAAGGAAACACATGAAAAACACTGTGCTGATTTTTCGTAGAAACATAGTGTAATGTCTGTAAGCTTGTGATGTTTGTAGCTCCACACTTTGGATGTGGACGTATTGTGTACTGCAACTGCAGAGTTAATAATAAACAGAACCAGGCAGATTCCGGAGGCTTCCGAGAGAGCTGCCTGCCTTGTTAGGAGCTGTGTGTGCTGTGCTCTGTGAATATATCACACATAGAAAATCGGTGCAGGAGTAGGCCATTCGGCACTTCACGCCTGCACCACCATTCAATAAGATCATGGCTGATCATTCACCTCAGTACCCCTTTCCTGCTTTCTCTCCATACCCCTTGATCCCTTTAGCCGTAAGGGCCACTTTTCTACTATAATTAGCAAAAACAACAATTTTGGTATAACTGTGAGGGATCAGCCCCAGAATGTTTACGGTAAAAGGTGCTCGTGCACACTGTGCCCAATTCTTTGATCTGTGCTCCCATCAAGCGAGGCTCCATGGCTGGAGAGGAACTGTAAACATTCTGGAGATAGAGCCCGATATATCAGGCGCTGCAGATTTATGTTCCAATTACTGCAAATCCAACAATGCATTCACTTCAAAGTCAGCAACACACGAGGATTATTTTAAGCCCTATATTTCGGCAACATTTGGGATCAGAACCAGGATTTGAGACAAGTGATTGGTTTATTTTCGCTGTTGATAGAACATTGATGGTCCATATTATTTCTCGTCCCATTTTACACCTTATAGTTTGCAGAAACATGAGGCCATGCAATGTGCAATTAATTATGCAGAAAAATTGGCACTCTCATTTTTCGCTAAAAGAGGAAATGTTATCCCCTGCAAGACATCAAAGCCAGAGTCCCGTACTAATATTCCATGCAATTCCTGCAAATGACTCGAGGGAGCCAGAAACAACTGCCCAGATTAACTGCAAAGGTTTAATGTGATAGTAAAAAGGGCTGCATTTTGTTTTCAGGTAAATGTTAAACTCTTCTAAGGTGCCAGTCATGACTCACTGGCAACAGTCTCGCCTTAGAGTCAGAAGATTGTTAGCTGAGGACTGGTACCAGCAGAGTTAAAGAAGAACATATAAGAATTAGGAGCAGGAGTCGGCCATTCGGCCCCTCGAGCCTGCTCCACCATTCAATAAGATCATGGCTGATCTTCCACCTCAACTCCACTTTCCTGCATTATCCCCATATCCCTTGATTCCCTGAAAATCCAAAAATCTATCGACCTCTGTCTTCAAGACTGAGCCTCCACAGCCCTCTGGGGTAGGGAATTCCAAAGATTCGCCACCCTCTGAGTGAAGAAATTCCTCCTCATCTCAGTCCAAAATGGCCGACCCCTTATTCTGAGACTGTGACCCCTGGTTCGAGACATCCCAGCCCGGGGGAAACATCCTCCCCGCATCTACCCTGTCGAGCCCTGTAAGAATTTTGTATGTTTCAATGAGATCACCTCCCATTCTTCTAAACTCTAGAGGCCGATGCTTGGTGCTGGAGACTGCATACATTTTCATAAAGAACAACGAATGTGTCACCAGCACATATTTTTCCAGCAATATTTCCTGACTGCATGGCTGGAGTGACAAGTCTTTCCATTTCTTTCCGAGATCAGTCACACATTCTGCTGCTTGAAGGTGTCATGTAAGCACAATGACGAGTGTGGCTGACTGCTTGCTTTTTGTTCGATGTAATTACAAAGATTTTGTGAACCCAGCAAAAAATAACCTCCACTATTACAATCCACTTACACCGACATTTTGGATTTAAATCCAAATTTCCATGAGAGAAAAACATGGGCCTACATCAGTAAAACTCTAAGCTGGAAACGAATTGAATCAAGCACATTTCAATGTTGACACATCGTAATCACAGGACAACGCTACACAATTCATATTTCAGGATTATTCATCAATTTCTCTTACTTATATATCCGCTTTTCAACATAATATTCTGACATGAGGATTATTCATAAAACGTCTCAATATTTGTTCACTTGACAGAATGATTAACAATATTTGTGCAATCTCTCCTGTCAAATAACAAAAATAATACTTGTTCACGATGGCTCAACTGACTGCAGAACAGGAAAGTACCTGGAGTAACAAGTCCCATCCCTATGAAGTCAATCTTCATGCCGGCTAAGTCCCGAATCCCTTGGCAACTACTCACCTTATGCTCTGTCTCTGGGTAAAAGCTAATTTTTCCAAGAATGGAATTAAAAAGACTAGTCGCTATTGGCCATTTATATTTTCCTTAACGAATTAATTTGTCAAACACACCAGGGAACAAGATTTGCCCTCCACAAATAAATTCACTGGGAATGTTTAGTAGCCCTCATTATTGTTTAGCACTCAGTGTGTACTGGGAGACCAAGGTGTGATGGGATGTTGGCTGATAGCGACAGTGCACCAAAGATGCCAACCACAGTCACACTGCTGTGGTGAGGCCAGGTGAATCCCCAGAGAGGAGAGGCAAGACCAAACACAGAGGCCAGTGTAATGTCCGCCCTGGTGAGCATGCTCACAGGTTTGTAGAGCTGTTGCATTGTGAGTGGCTCAGCCAGTCATGTGATATTCACAAGACTCAATAAAACCCCAGCCAGTTGGGTTCAGGGGATCCACGATGAGGCAGATGGTTGTGAGCCCGGTGGACGTATTTCTTCCGCCAGCAGTACAGCCTCAATTATGACACACAGCTCCTGTTTGTGAGCCTGGGGGGAGGGGTGTGTCAGGACCGCCATGTGGGGGCTGCCTGTCTTTTACCAGGAACTCACCAGGGTCTGGAACAAAGTCGCCACCAAACGCAGCTCTTCACCTTCTGGAGTGGCGGCTGTCTTACAGGAGCCGCTGCTCAGGAATCTGTACCTCCACGACCGAGGTTTTAGGTGGCAGTCGGACGAGAGGGCTGTGGCTGGTGAGGTGACCAGGGTCAGGGACCTGCTCGATGGCGGAGGAGCGGGCTGGATGGCGCCAGACGTGTTGGCACGGCGCCGAAACTGGGCCGACGTCCACCGCACGGCCGATGCCATCGAGTCGCTAAAAACAGCTCTGGCCCTGACTCCGTTAGGTGTGTCGAGGAGGCTCAAGCACGTGGGGAGATCCCGTCCGAACTGACCCCCATCCGGACGAAATTCCTCATCAGCGCCAAGCCCTGGAACCTCCCTCGGGAGCCGGCGCCTCACAACTTGAGCCTCCTCGGGGAAATCCCCTCCGTGCCTTTCAGTTCTGCGCGGAGGGGTTTCCTGTACAGGCTGCTCTTGCACACGCTCCATCTTTCCATCTTCGTCTGCCGTCCGGACACGCCATGGTGCACCATTTGCCGTCCGGAGGAGCCGGGGGTCCCCGATGGAATGCTCTCCACGCAGGAGTCCTCCCTCTATTTATTGGGGACTTGGCCTGGAGGGTGTTGCACGGAGCAGTCCCGTGCAATAAGTTTTTAAGTCGGTTCGCGGGCTCCCAGGCCGCCTACAATTTCTGCGGTCTGGAGGAGTCCGTGTTCCACGTTTTTATGGGGTGTGCGAGGTTGCAGCCCCTCTTCCAATATTTGAAGGGGCTGCTCCTCAATTTCGGATTGCACTTCAGTCCCACACTCCTGATCTTTGGACACCCTGTGCGGAGGGGAGCGGGTAGGTCTGAGGGCCTCCTCATAGGACTGCTCCTGGGCACGGCCAAGGGTGCCATCAGCCGGTCCAGGCAGCGGGCGGTCGAGGGGGTCATTCAGCCCGACTGCCTGCCTCTCTTCCATGCGTACATCCCCGCCAGGGTGTCCTTAGAGATGGAGCACGCGGTGTCCACCGGTACGCTCGCGGCCTTCCGTGAGAGGTGGGCGCCGGAGGGACTGGAGTGCATCATCACCCCCGGCAACCACATATTAATTTGCCGGTTTTAATGCCCCCACCCTTTTAGCCACAGGGCACTTGTATAATATCTGTTTTACTGCCCTAAAACACCACCCCCTCCCCCCAACAAAAGGGTCATTGGAAACATTTTTGGAATGTGACCCCTCCTTGTAGGGGGCATTTGTTTAAAGTGCACAACTAAAATAGTTGAACTGGTAATGTGTCATGTGATTGTTAAACCTTTTGCTAATAAACCAACTAGTTCTTAATCACAACGTGTTGCGATCAATTCTTAAGCAAAGAACCCATGAAGCAAATACATTATGGCCGGAACTTTCACAGAGTCGGGGCGGGTGCATGTGTGCTGCAGAGCGAGTCACCACCCTGACGTTTGCAACAGCACATTTTGCATTACGCGTTTACCGGAACAGGGTCAAGTGAAAGAGTCAAGCGGGTTTCCCAGCCAATTAAATGGGGCAGGTCGGACAACGTCATCGATGTCTCGTTTTCAGCTCAGATATTTAAAGGAGACTTGCACACAGCACAGTGAAGGTTGTTGGAGGAGGCATAAACCTGGAAGTCCTGCTCCAAGGAGGCAGAGCACCGAGGGAGGTCCTAGTCCCAGGCAGTGGCAGAAAGAGACCAGCCACTGAAACCAAGAGGTCATGGCTGGAGAGTGCACAGGAAGCGTGCAGCAAGGATGTTGTCAGCCGCTCAAGGACACAGTGCCATAAAAGATTTAATGATCTCACGAGGTCAGGAAAGGTGAGTACAATGCCGCACTCAACGACATCCTGATGTGTGAGTCACCCCGACGCCATCACTCCTCCTTTCCAAGCCTACTCCTGCACGTCACTCCTCACAGCAACCTACCTTTCATGGTGCATCCATCCCTCTCTGCCTGTACACCCGCTCACATCCCCATCTGAGCACCCACTACTGACACTCACCCTCAGCCTGATGCAATCCTAGAAAGGGACACCACAGCGGGCGGCCATTTGGCAATGTCACGCCCCTCCCTCTGAGTCACCATCTACAGGTGTAACCCATCCATCCCTTGCACCCATTCCATCACTCACTCAAACTTCTCCTCTTTCCCTCCTTATAGGAGAAGAGAGCCCAGAACAAGAGGGAGGGAACCGGAGGTGGCTCTCTAATATACACTCATTGGACATCAGCAAAGGAGGCTGCACCAGAAATAAGCTGCTGGCAGTGGGAGAGAGAGACAGAGAGAGGGTGACCTCCCAGAAACCTGCTGACAGAATTAAATATTCCACATGGCATACAACAGTCACTTATGGTGACTGATACCAACATCCAGTGAAATATCACCATGTGCATAATAGTAGCGTCACACATTCTTATCATAAGAGGTCTAATTCATGGTTTTACTGTCCCACAGGTCCATCAAGAGCCCCTCCTCTCCCCCACCCCCCCCCCCCACCCCACTGTCCAGGAGGAAGAGGAAGATGATTCCACAGAGGAGCCTCCAGCCTCTGAGGGTACACCGTCACCAGACATAAGCACACTCAGCACCAGCACAGAGACACAGACCTCGATGGTCCCACACGAGATAGAGTGTTGTCACCTGCTGTCTCACAACTCACAGGTGAGCAAGAGCAGGAGGTGGAGACAGGGTCAGCAGTGGAGACCCCTCACCGGAGGACGCAGGACACTCCCAGCTCTGCTCAGCTGGATGTAGATGCAGAACCTCGGATGGTATCGACAAAGAGGTTGATCTTGGAGGAGCAGCAACAAATGCGTGAGGCTCTGGCAGCTTTTCCAGCCGCGACATGTGCGATTGTAGAGAGAATGGAGGAGTCCATCTCCAACATGAGCACCACCATATCGCAGGCACTAGTGATGACATACTGCTCCATGGAAAGGTTGCCCATCTGAAGGGCCAACTAATGAGCCACTCCAACGAGAACATGCTTTCTGTGAACAAACAATCGCAGCCTCTTATTGACCCCCTCTCGAGGAGAGAAGTCAGTGTAGACAAGGGTCCTCATGGCCCCACTGCTGTGCAGCAAGACCCCCCTCCCCCCTGCCCAGTGATCAGACGCCCCCCCTCCCCCCCAACAGTGATCAGACCCCCCCTCCCCCCCCCAGTGATCAGACCCCCCCCCAGTGATCAGACCCACCCTCCCTCTCCACAGTGATCAGACGCCCCCCCCCTCCAGTGATCAGACACCCCCCCTCCCCCCCCAGTGATCAGACCCACCACAGCCCCCGTGATCAGACACCCCCCCCCAATGATCAGACCCCCCCCCAGTGATCAGACCCCCCCTCCCCCCCCCCAGTGATCAGACCCCCCTTCCCTCCCCCCCCCAATGATCAGACCCACCCTCCCTCTCCACAGTGATCAGGCGCCCCCCCTCCAGTGATCAGACACCACCCACTACCCCCCCCCCCCCCCAGTTATCAGACCCCCCTTCCCCGTGATCAGACGCCCCCCCCCCCCAGTGATCAGATGCCCCCCTCAGTGGGGGGCTGCAAAGAGATTTAGATAGGTTAAGCGAATGGGCTAAGGTTTGGCAGATGGAATACAATGTCGGAAAATGTGAGGTTATCCACCTTGGGGAAAAAAAACAGTAAAAGGGAATATTATTTGAATGGGGAGAAATTACAACATACTGCGGTGCAGAGGGACCTGGGGGTCATTGTGCATGAATCCCAAAAAGTTAGTTTGCAGGTGCAGGTAATCAGGAAGGCGAATGGAATGTTGGCCTTCATTGCGAGAGGGATGGAGTACAAAAGCAGGGAGGTCCTGCTGCAACTGTATAGGGTATTGGTGAGGCCGCACCTGGAGTACTGCGTGCAGTTTTGGTCACCTTACTTAAGGAAGGATATACTGGCTTTGGAGGGGGTACAGAGACGATTCACTCGGCTGATTCCAGAGATGAGGGGGTTACCTTATGATGATAGATTGAGTAGACTGGGTCTTTACTCGTCGGAGTTCAGAAGGATGAGGGGTGATCTTATAAAAACATTCAAAATAATGAAAGGGATAGACAAGATAGAGGCAGAGAGGTTGTTTCCACTGGTCGGGGAGACTAGAGCTAGGGGGCACAGCCTCAAAATACGGGGGAGCCAATTTAAAACCGAGTTGAGAAGGAATTTCTTCTCCCAGAGGGTTGTGAATCTGTGGAATTCTCTGCCCAAGGAAGCAGTTGAGGCTAGCTCATTGAATATATTCAAGTCACAGATAGATAGATTTTTAACCAATAAGGGAATTAAGGGTTACGGGGAGCGGGCGGGTAAGTGGAGCTGAGTCCACGGCTAGATCAGCCATGATCTTGTTGAATGGCGGAGCAGGCTCGAGGGGCTAGATGGTCTACTCCTGTTCCTAATTCTTACGTTCTTATGTTTTCCCCGTCCCCCAGTGATCAGACACCCCCTCCCCTCCCCCCCCACCCCCCCCGTGAACAGATGCCCTCCCCCTCCCCCCCCGCCCAGTGATCAGACACCGCCCCCCCCGCCCCCGGTGATCAGGCCCCCTAGTGATCAGACCTCCTCCCCCCACCCCACCAGTGATCAGACACCCCTCCCCCCCCAATGATCAGACACCCCCTCCCCCCATCTCCCAGTGATCAAACCCCCCCCCCCGCCCCCGGTGATCAGACCCCCCAGTGATCAGACCCCAGCTCCCCCCCCAGTGATCAGACCTCCTCCCCCCCCCCGCAGTGATCAGACCCCCCTCCCCCCAGTGATCAGACCCCCCTCCCCCCCACCAGTGATCAGAACCCCCCTTCCCCCCCAGTGATCAGACCCCCCTCCCCCCCACCAGTGATCAGAACCCCCCTACCCCCCTAGTGATCAGACGCCCCCCCCCCCACCCCCAAGTGATCAGACCACCCCTCCTCCCCCCCCCCCCCCATTGATCAGACGCCCCCTCCTCCCCCCACTCCTTCCCCCACTCCCCAGCAATCAGACGCCCACCCCCCCCACTCCGCAAGCTCTCCTGATGTCCTCCCTGCCCGTGCAATCTCCTCCCGGACTACCCGTGTCCTCCACTGGACCTGAGATCCTATCCCCCCACCCCCTAATCTGTCTGCAACCTTCCCAACCCTCGATCTCCCGCTCCCCCGCTGTGGCCTGGTCCCTTGGGCCTACCCTCTCACAGCCAGCCAGCCCCTCAATCTGAAACAGGCCCGGGAAATGCCAATCAGGTCTTGCCATTACCTTCACCGGGACCCAAGGGAGACCTGTTCTTCTGGGTTTCCCGGTTGTAAACCTATCCCCCCACTCCCCCCGCATTCTTCCTGCCTCCATGTTAATATCGGTGCCCACATCTCTCTTCCCCCTTTACTCCCCACTTATCTTCCTTCAGTATTGCCCCTCATTTGGTTTCCCTGTCCAGACCTAGACAAGAACATTTTGTTGGCATCTGGTTCCCAATGGTGGCTGAAACCTAGAAAAACTAATGGGTTCCAATCACGACTGACTGTTATTCACTGTGGTTTCATAATACAGGGCTTGCTGGGATGACCCTCACCCCCCCACTCCACCCCCATCCCCCATCCCACCCACCCTCCCGCCCCCCACCCACCTCTCACTGTAAAGACCAGGGAGAACCAGGGAGCTTTTCAGGGCCAGTAGGAATGTTGTGGGTGGTGATGGAACAATAAAAGCAGAAGGCCAGAGGACAATCGGGGAAGGGGTTAAAGGAAACAGCCATTCAATTCTTAAACTACCTTTTCCATTTTCTTCACAGTTAAATATTGCATTAGACGTACATCATTGATAAAAATGTTGTTTGCAACTCACAAATTAAATCACCTTTCCTAGTTTTTGTACATATGAAAATGATGGACAGGAAAAGATCATCTGGTCCATTAAGCCTTTACAACTTAGATGCCTGAAGCATTATGATTAGACACCCACTACCAGCGAGGTATAATAATAATAATAATAATAACTGTTGTTTATATAGCGCCTTTAACATAGTGAAACATCCCAAGGTGCTTCACAGCAGTGTTATAAGACAAATAGATAAATTTGACACCGAGCCACAGAAAAAATTAAGGTAGATGATCAAAAGCTTGGTCAAAGAGGTAGCTTTTAAGGTCTTAAAGGAGGAAAGCGAGGTAGAGAGGCGGAGAGGTTAAGGCAGGGAGTTCCAGAGCTTTGGGCCCAGGCAACTGAAGGCACGGCCACCGATGGTTGAGCGATTATAATCAGGGATGTTCAAGAGGCCATTATTTGAGGAGCGCAGACATCGCGTGAGGTTGTGAGGCTGAAAAAGATTAGAGAGATAGGGAGGAGCGAGGCGATGGAGTGATTTTTAAACAAGGATGAGAATTTTGAAATCGAGGCGTTGTTTAACTGGGAGCCAATGTAGGTCAGAAAGCACAGGGGTGATGGGTGATCTTGATGGTGCGAGTTAGGACACGGGCTGCTGAATTTTGGATCAGCTCAAGTTTACATAGTGTGGAATGTGGAAGGCCGGCCAGGAGTGAGTTGGAGTCGTCAAATCCAGAGGTAACAAAGGAATGGATGAGGGTTTCAACAGCAGAAGAGCTGAGGATTGTATTGTATTGTCCTGGGAGAGGGAACTAAACAGATAAAATAAAACCAAGGCCAATTAGAAAAGAAAGACTTGCATTTATATTGCATATTTCATGACCTCAAGACAGCCAATGAAGTACTTTTGAAATGTAGTCACTGTTGTAATGTAGGAAACGCGGCAGCCAAATTGCGCACAGCAAGCTCCCACAGTAGCAATATGCTGATCTGTTTTTTAGTGATGTTGATTGAGGGATAAATATTGGCCAAGGGAAGAACTCCCTTCCTTGCTCTTCTTCGAAATAGTGCCATGGGATCTTTTATGTCCACCTGAGAGGGCAGACAGGACCTCGGTTTAACGTCTCATCCGAAAGACGGCGCCTCCGACAGTGCAGCACTCGCTCAGCACTGCACTGGGAGTGTCAGCCTAGATTTATGTGCTCAAGTTCCTAGAGTGGGACCTGAACCCACAACCTTCGGACACAGGTTTTAAGCTGCGACTTAAAAGAGAGAAGGGGTGGGGAGGCGGAAAGGTCGAGGGAGGGCGGGAGGTTTAGGGAGGGAATTCCAGAGCAGTGCCTTGGCAGCTGAAGGCATGGCCCGCAATGGTGGAGCAAAGAAAATTGGGGATGCTCAAGGGACCATGCTTATAGTACTTGGTATTTCTTATGAAATTGTTCTCTGCCTCAGCCATACAATGTTCATTCACTTTGTTTAGAAACAGAAGGTTCGGTTGAGGATAATGGTTGCGATTCTCGTTTACTACTGGACAGTTCTTGAAGCACCAT
The DNA here is from genome assembly GCF_044704955.1 of Pristiophorus japonicus. Taxonomy (NCBI): domain Eukaryota; kingdom Metazoa; phylum Chordata; class Chondrichthyes; family Pristiophoridae; genus Pristiophorus; species Pristiophorus japonicus. Next base: position 3,471,787 of record NC_091986.1, read on the forward strand.
AGACGTTCGAGGTAGGGAGGCATCAGTTTATTTTCTCTGCAGGTAGAGGGTATCTGGTGTGACCACTGCCTCATACACTTTAGCAGCGAGCTGAAGGGATCATTGATCGAGCTTGGGGAATGGCTTCCCTCTTGGCAGCAGAGCTGTGAGTTTTCGGCAGCCGAAGATAACAAGGAGAAACTGGGGATCAGCTACACGAAATAAAACTTCCAATTCACGGCAAGAATATTAAGGAATTTACTCTGGTGAGAAATGAACTTTCATACTGTAAGTGTACATAAAACAACCAATTTTACTTCTGGGCACACTTTTGACATAAGCACATATGGGACCGATATTTAGCCACCGGCAACTGCTTGTTCAACACTGGGAATTTAGTAACTGACTTTTTTTTTTAAAACCGCTGAATCTCAATACCTAAAAGTCAAAGCAGGTACCAGGAGTTTAGAGCCATCTCTCAATCTTGTCAATACCTCTTCACAATGCACTCATTTCACTTGGCAGACAGCACCTCTGCATGATGTTTCACTTAGGTCTATAAACCTGAGACACACAAACTCAGCAAGGTCCAGAAAAACACAACCTTTACAGCATGCTTCTGGAGTTGAATTCGCAATGGTCTGGGCAAAGGAGAGCACACTAACAGTTTTGTGACAAAGGTGGATTTCAGATAATTGCGTGAAGTTATAAAGTGATTCTAATTCTTATTAAAAAATAACACAATAACACAAATGCATGCTGTTGTTGACCGTCACGTCACGTTACATCTCTCCCACAAACTGCCCAGGTTCTGGGGGGACAGCCATTTATTTATTTATTTTAACTGCCGCCATTAATTTTATTTTACGTGGGAAAGTGGAGCTGACACGATTAATAAAACAGGAAGCACAGATATTTGTTGAATTATTTGGTGGGAAAGGGAAAGTGCGTTGTCGTGATTGATTTGTTAATGAAGTGGGTGCCATTTATTAATTTCATTGGTAAGAGGGCGGGTGCCAGATATTTGCTTTAACGGGGAGGGGAAGTGTTATTCATTTCTCATTGGAGCGAGGATCGTAGACATTAAGTGGTGGAAGAATTTTGATCTGGGGGCCCACCATGGGCACAGTATCAGGGGTGTGCCCACAGTATCCACCCACGGCCAGAGTCACGAGGCCAGAGTCACAAATTTTTGGCGGGTGGCAGGCCACAAATAGTTGTTCCTCTGCAACACGGCGCTTTCAGACCGAGGGAAATCGGCCCGCAGGCAGCTTGGGGGAGTGAGGGTGAGGCGGAGGGGGGGGAAACAGATCCTGGAAGGGTGGAGATCAGGCCAGCAACTCCTGGCTCCACATAAATCTCACAAAAAAGAAACACGCTTTGCAACGGTCTCCGTAAGAATTAGGAGCAGGGGTCGGCCATTCGGCCCCTCGAGCCTGCTCCACCATTCAATGAGATCGTGGCTGAGCTCATTGGCGGATTCAGTGAGCAGCTGATCCATAAATATACCACAGGTTCGGTCTCCCACCGCCTACTTCATCTATTCTCTACGAAATTGCAATTGAGTGTAGGGTCTCGAGTTGCAAATTTAAAAACCCTTTCACCTCTTTTTGGGCAAGTCTGCTGGACACTCACTTGAAAATTGTATCAGGCAAGCAAATGAGCGAATAAGATCCCACAAGGCCAGGCAGTTGAAACCCCCCAGTATTTTTACATCAGGGCTGTATAGATTTCTGTATTAATTCAACTAGGCAGCAGGAGAAAAGTTGCAGAGAAGTGAGTGCACCTTATATATTTAGTTTAGCGGGGGGGGGGTTCGAAACTGTGCCAACATGATTGATTGATTTTAGGTCACTAAGTGAGACTGGCATTATTTATTTAAGACTGCAAAAAATGTTACTTTTCTATTTGGAGGGTGAGGCTCAAAGGCCAAAGGAAAAGGGGAAGTCGGCAATCGATGAACGGTAGGCTATGATAGGCAGCTGGGGTCAGGGAGAGGGCAGAAAGGCAAGACTGGCTTTGGCAGCTGAAATAATTTCAAAAGCAATAGGCAGTGGGGCTGGATCTCAGGCCAGAGAGACTGAGCTACAGCAAAGGGGAAAAATCAATTGTATATCTAAAAAGAAACCATCATCATTATTATAGGCAGTCCCTCGTATCGAGGATGACTTGCTTCCAGGTCAAAAAGGGATGAGTTCACAGGTGTTCCAGTGAAGGACCTAATATTCCAGATCCCGAACTACATGTTGAAGGGTGGAAGATGCCTGTGGGTGGATTTTTTTTAACGTGTGGTGGCCGTTGAACACCAGCCACCACACGGGCTTGACAGAGCGAGGTCTTGGTCCAGTGGCAAGGGCTAACCAGGACGACTGGAGACCAGCTCTGCTGCACAGACCGAGCGCACATATCGCAGTGTGGGCTGGTCCCTGCTGCCCCTGGGCCCTCGCCTCTCCTGGGCCCCAGATTTTCGCCTCTCCTGGGCCCCAGTCACTTCCCTCTACAGACTCTTGCAGCTCCTTCGCCCCTCCTGCTGTGCCTGCCCGCACTGCAATCAGCGACCTGGCTTCGTAGCCGTCGCCCTCCTGCAGCAGCACGCGCTGTTCCCTGCAGCGGTATACCGCCACACACCGCTCCCTCCAATGGCCCCGGCCCGCTGATGGTCTTGCAGGCCAGGACCGTGCAGATTTTTGGACCATCAGTAGGCCGGGGCCATTGGAGGGAGCAGTGTGCGGCGGTTCGGTAAAATAAAAAGACTTGCATTTATATAGCGCCTTTCACGACCACCGGACATCTCAAAGCGCTTTACAGCCAATGAAGTACTTTTGGAGTGTGGTCACTGTTGTAATGTGGGAAACGCAGCAACCAACTTGCGCACAGCAGGCTCCCACAAACAGCAATGTGATAATGACCAGATAATCTGTTTTTGTTATGTTGATTGAGGTATAAATATTGGCCTGGACACCGGGTCATATTTACATAATATGTAAAACATATTTATCAATTTAAAAATATAAAACTTGCAACTTTAGAGCAAGTCCAGGAGCAATAGTTGTTCACACAGAAGATGGAGCAGAAAAGCTGCGATGGCAAAACGACACAGAGTGCAGAGTGTGACATAACAGCCAAGTGTGACATTCGAGTCCGAATTTAACGCTGAAAGTCCCATTACAGTGCCACCTATTGGTGTTATAGAGAGATGCAACAGTCCATGTGCACATCTTCACATGGGATTTCCAGTAGGAAATGTTTACATCGAACTTTTCAATGGAACACGTGACATACATACTGATTTTATAGATACTAACGGATTTTCTGTGTTGCTGCTTAAAATAAATCAAACGGTACACTGCTTTACAACGACAGGGGTATTAAAGCATGTAACACACAATGGATGATACGACTGTTATTGCTGTGTTTAAGTTGAGCTGCCCCGTTTAGGTCGAAAAGTTTAATTACTGTAAGTAAATAGAGCCTCCAGTCACTCAGAGTTTAATTATTTGGTCAGTAAACTTTGCAGGAGAAATGTGCTAGTCAATTTCAGTTTTTGTAGCTGAGAAGCCACCAGCATTTTAATCCTGCTCTGCAGCTGTGACAACCAGCAAAGTCTGCAGTGTGACATCGGCGCGTGTAGCCACAGCTTATAATACATCAGTAGATCTTGTATGATCGTGGTGAGGATGATTAATTTTATAAGGGTAGAACTTTAGACCATGTAATGCACATTATGTTATTCTGCCAATGCAGAGTCGTATTCCCTTTGGCAACAAAATCTAGTTCAGCGATGTCAAAAATACAGGCCCAGATTTTGCAGTGGTAATGACAGTGAGACTGTCAGTGTTCGCCATCATTACCCTTCTGATACTGACAGCAACTTCAGGATTTAGCCTGAAGTTGTGGTCCGTCATTCCCTGCCCCGCCACAGAGGGTGTTGTGGAACTCCCCATAGCCGGCAATCAGTGAAGTCAGCTGAACTGATGGACCTTTTCCGCTCTAATATTGCTGTTAAACACCCCATAAAATGTTAAACCTTGTTGAAATAGGTGTAACTGGGCCTTTAACGGTGCATTGATTGCTGAACAACTGTTCTGGCCCTGAAAAAAATGATTTTATATTTGTGGAATGTCAAATTTCTACATTATGCTAAAAATACTAGACTTTTGAAATAATAAAACATATTTATTTTCAAACTTTTTAAATGATATTTCAGCTTCGACCTTAACCTCGTGTATGTCCCAAATTTTGTTTTGCTCTCCGTAAAAATGTTTAAAAGTGAATGATGAAAACTGTTTTTTATTTCCTGGTTTGCTGTTTGTGAGAATTCTTCAATGTGATTGGCTGCTTCGACAGCGTGATGACATGACTGCTGCTTTACGTTCGAGATTCCTGATAGACAGCACTACAATCAAATTAACATTGAGAAAGCTAAAGTTTTCGCCACAGAGACCGCAAGATCTTCGTGGGCAGCTTTCTTCAAGTTAGTGCTTCACGACTGATCGCAAATTCTGGGCCATGGTCCGCGCAACAGTTCCATCCAGCTTGCCGGGTCTCTCGGGCAGTATGAAGGAGTGTTGATGTCGAGCAGCTCAATTGCAGACTGGACAATTTTTTTTTAACCTCAATGGTGATGGAGGCAACACCCTGCAATTTTTTCTCATCTGTCTAACATTCCTATTCTTGAGCATAGCTGCATAAAGCGTACTTACTTTAGATACTTTCCATTTTTCTCAACAAAAAAAAAGGGTATGCCACATTCAGGTCCCAAATACCCATGCAGTCATCTCTGCTCAATTTAAGGGTTCCAGGAAAGCCTCAATCGATATTTTTCTGATGAGACTAATATAAAAAAAGATAATGCTGGGTTCTGTTTGGGGCTGACCTGTAATTTTGGTTGCCGCTACTTTGGTTTAATTTTGGTAAAAACTCCCTCCCTAAACCTCTCCGCCTCTCTTTCCTCCATATAAACGGGCAGGGAAGTGGAGTTGAGGCCAAGATCAGATCAGCCATGATCTTGTTAAATGGCGGAGCAGGCTCGAGGGGCCGAATGGCCGACTCCTGCTCCTATTTCTTATGTTAAGACACTCCTTAAAACCTACCTCTTTGACCAAGCTTTTGGCCATCTGCATTAATAATTCTTCTGTGGCTCGGTGTCAAATTTATTTGTTTTGTCTTAGAACACTGCTATGAAGCATCTTGGAACGTTTTACTATGTTAAAGACGCTATATAAATACAAGTTGTGTTACCATGCTGCGTAACGTTATATTCACAGTGCCAGCTAACAGTGCAGTACCACAGCAATCCAGAGACTGCTCACCATTTTTAATATTTGATGGATGGATATAAATTTCCATAAACAAAAATTTACATTTGACATCTGTGCAGTTTCCAAGTGGCGAAATTTCCAATGTTCCCTACCTTGTCAGGTCTAATTTGGCTCAAAGTAACACAGCAGTGAATCAACTAATTGTGAGGGCAAAAGTGTAATAGTACCAGAAAAAAAACTTGACAGTTGCAGCAAATAAACATTAAACAACAAGAAGTGTGTTCAATCTGGAGACATTTAATATATATCTAGAAAAATAAATGGAATATTTTTCATTTTAAGACAAGAAATGTAGTACAGGTACAACGTCCCGAATCCGGAACTCCGAAAACCGGAATTGTCCGAAAACCAGACATTTTTGAGATGGCCAAGATGGCGAGGGACAAGGAAACTGGTAAAAAAACCGCAGTGCTGGGGGGGCCGTGAGAATCGGCGGGCGGCGAGGAGCATCAACAGCAACGTCTGAAATCCGGCAAAACCCAAAAACTGGCACGGAGTTGGTATCGGATTTCAGACGTTGTACCTGTATTCTAACCTGTGTGGGCCAAATCAGTGTCTTCACAAACAGCCCAATAGTGTCTCATAGTAACTCATCTGATGGGAGACAGGAGCAGCTGGGAAAGTGATGCACTTGCTTTAAAAAATAAGTCATCGTAGAAGAGGAGGCAGAAACATAGAAATTTACAGCGTAGAAGGAGGCCATTTCGGCCCATCTTGTCCACGCCGGCCGACAAAGAGCCTCACGGCCCTCGGTCAGCAGCCCTGAAGCTTACATATAAACAAAGATACTGGATTGGATAAAAATGGATAGAGGAGGTACTAGAAAGGCTGTCTGTACTTAAAATAGATAAGTCACCAGGACCGGATGGGATGCATCCTAGAACGCTGAGGGATGTAACGGTGGAAATTGCGGAGGTACTGGCCGTAATCTTCCAATCCTCCTTGGATACAGAGGTGGTACCAGGGGACTGGAGAATTGCAAATGTTACATCATTGTTCCAAAAAGAGAGCAAGGATTAAACCCAGCAATTACAGGCCGGTCAGTTTAACCTCGCTAGTGGAAAGCTTTTAGGAACAATAATCCAGAACTAAATTAACAATCACTTGAATAGGGGGGGATTAATTAAGGGAAGTCAGCACAGATTTGTTAAAGGCAAATCATGTTTAACAAAATTGATTGAGTTTTTTGATGAGGTAACAGAGAGGGATGATGAGGACAATGTGGTGGATGTGGTGTACATGGATTTCCAAAAGGCGCTTGATAAAGTGCCACATAATAGGCTTGCAGCAAAGTTGAAGCCCATGGAATAAAAGGGACAGTGACAGCATGGATACAGAATTGGCTCAGTGACAGGAAACAGAGAGTATTGGTGAACGGTTGTTTCTCGGACTGGGGGAAGGTATACAGTGGTGTTCCCCAGGGGTTAGTTCTAGGATCACTGCTTTTCCAGATATATAATTTCAAAATTTGCAGATGACACAAAACTTGGAAGTATAGTGAACAGTGAGGAAGATAGTGATAGACATCAAGAGGACAGACAGTCTGGTGGAATGGGTGGACATGTGGCAGATGAAATTTAACAGAGAAAAGTGCGAAGTGATACATTTTGTCAGCAAGAATGAGGAGAGACAATATAAACTAAAGGGTACAATCCTAAAGGGGGTACAGGAACAGAGAGACCCAGGGGTATATGGGCACAAATCGTTGAAGGTGGCAGGGCAGGTTGAGAAAGTGGGTAAAAAAGCTTACGGGATCCTGGGCTTCATAAATAGAGACAGAGTACAAAAGCAAGGAAATTATGCTAAGCCTTTACAAAACACTAATTTGGCCTCAACTGGAGTAATGTGTCCAATTCTGGGCACTGCACTTTAAGAGGGATGTGAAGGCCTTAGAGAGGGGACAGAAAGGATTTAGAAGAATGGTTCCAGGGATGCTGGCCAGCTCAAACATCTCTGACAATATTTCTGAACAAATACGATGGAACCCATGCAATAACTCATTGTGTAGCTGTGCACTAGCAAGGGTAAAACTGTTCTGAATTTCTTCAGCGGTGCATGATTGAAGGTACCAACCTGGAACAATGCCAAAGAGTCTTCCATAGGGAAGCAGTTTAAATATGAGTTTTGTCTTCAAATCCCCTCTCATCCTTCAGACTTGCTACCTTTTGAAAAATCGCTATCGATAGGTTATCTATAGGAAAGACAGCAATCTTTTCATAACCCGCTTTCTAAGTTAAGAGGAAGCTCTCCATTTGCTGTGTGGACAATGTCTGCACATTTTCAGCTTCAATGTATGCTCCCCCACGAGCTCCCCTCTGCTGCAAGATAATCCCAGAATTCCATTCCAGCTTCAATTATTCAGTGTAAAGTAGATGCATTAAAAATGTATCAAATTGCTGTGTTAGCCTGAAGAATACAAATCGTGCATTTTGAAAAGAACACAATACAAATAGCACTGCAATCACCCCTTGGTATATGTTATTCTTTGTAAAACGTACCGTTAAATGTTACTTGAGAGGGTTATTCTGCTTTTTGCCAGGTTATGTATTTGCAGCAACTATCAGTGCAGACATCACCACTGTCTGCTCGAGAAACTGGCAAAACAAATTATAATCCGTAGAATTCTGCGTTGGGTGCAATGCTGGGACACATCACTTTGTTAAAGGGGCGGTCCTCTGGAAAAAGTATTTGTTTACAAACACGGGACAAAGTTTCCGAGCAGGATTACATAAGTTACAATAAAACGCACTGCCACACCACTTCTGCTTGAATGGCATCAACTTGATGAAAAGGAGTTCACTTGGTAACAGCAAAAGCAGAAAACGGAGGAAGGATGAAGGAAAAGCGGTTAATATATCCCCAAAACTCTAGGGGCTGGATTTCCCGGTCCTTTGCGCTCGGGGTTTCGTCCCGGGAGCGGTGTGAAAGGCAGCGGTGAGATCTCCAGCGCCCCGCGGTGATCCTCGGGTCGGGTTTAGCGGTGACAATGGCAGGGGTGGGGTGTTCTGGGCGGGCGGTCAGCCTCCAGCGCCCCGCGGTGATCCTTGGGTCAGGTTTTACGGCGGCAATGGCAGGGGTGGGGTGTTCTGGGCGGGCGGTCAGCCTCCAGCGCCTCGCGGTGATCCTCGGGTCGGGTTTAGCGGTGACAATGGCGGGGGTGGGGTGTTCTGGGCGGGCGGTCAGTCTCCAGCGCCCCGCGGTGATCCTCGGGTCGGGTTTAGCGGTGACAATGGCGGGGGTGGGGTGTTCTGGGCGGGTGGTCAGCCTCCAGCGCCTCGCGGTGATCCTCGGGTCGGGTTTAGCGGTGACAATGGCGGGGGTGGGGTGTTCTGGGCGGGCGGTCAGCCTCCAGCGCCCCGCGGCGATCCTCGGGTCGGGTTTAGCGGCGGCGCGGAGCAGCACCGCCCGGAAGAGCTGCGCCCGGTGTGTAACGCCCCCGGTTGTGACACCGGCAGGAGTTTGGACATTTGCCTGACCCGTCCGCCCCGCAGCGCGCCCCGCACTGACCGCCCGGAAAATCAGGATGGCCCGGCAGAGCCGGCAGCCCAGAGTGAGGTAAAGTACTCCGCAGGTAACTGCGAGTGTTTGATCTTTGAATTTATTAGGCGATTTGTGTTGTGGTGGCGTGGGCAATGTTTTGGGAATGTTGCGTTTTTATTTTAAGGTTACCCCGCCTGCCCCCAGGCCTCTCTCGGGAGCGCTCCCGGCCCGGTACTTTAAGTTCGTGAGTTTCCCGTGCTAGCGCCCACGAGAGGTGCACAACGCCTCCCTTCGCACTGCGCCCCCTGACTCGGGGCCCAGATGGTGAAACTTCCTGACCAAAGTGCAAACTGTTCCCGGCCGGTAACTTTCCCGCCCCACCTCAGTTTTCACCGCGAGAACAGGAAAGCCTAAAATCCAGCCCTCTAGACTGTATTTTCTGTTGAAGCAGAATGCTGGATTATTAACTCGATGTGTTTTTGTAACTGATTGAAGCCAGTGTAATGGCTCTGATCCCCATCAGCAAACAGGAGCACAGCTGGAGTGCGTAAAATGCCACTGAACTTGCAAAAACCACTCGAGAGGAAAATAACCTCTCTGCTGATTTTGCCCCTAAAGGAAAGCAATTTTTTCCAGGAATATCAACAGTTCCTATCTAACTTGGGAAGAACCTTGTTAGACTTGTGATCTGGAGAGGATCTTCCTCCCTTAACTCTCAATTTCCCTCACTAAATTTTCGATAAACAATTTTCAGGTCGTGTTTGGATCGTGACCATTGGAAGTAATCTCAGTGCAGAGCTGAACACAGAAAGGCATCCAATCCACGTTCCTATTAAGTGAATATGTTTTATCCATATCCCATCTTCACCGCTATTAAGTTCCTTAAAGCATCCAGTTGAATGCGACATGTAATTTCCCAAGGTGCTCGGAGGTACTCCAATAGATACAGGATCCTGGGGCTGGTATACAACGGCATGGGGCCAAAATTGATGGCCTTACTGCCCACTGCCGTCGAGACCCGCTGACATGCCTCCTCGGGTTCCGCCCAGTGCCAGTTTGCACTTGGGCAGGAGTGAGCGGGAGGGGAGAGCTGCCGGGAACCGTCCGCTGACGCCAGCGGACGGCCGAGTGGTGCAACAACGGAGCTCCTGCCCGCCGAGATGCCAGATTGGTGCGAGCGGGAGTCGGCGGGAGCAGGGGGAAGGAAGGACTGCTGCGAAGAGGCCGGTCTGTCCCCCAAGGTAAGTTTACAAAACTGAAAAAAAAGGTTAGTGACCTTTTTAATAATTTCTTTTTCACAGCGACTTAACTTAATGGGTTCCCCTGAAGGTCTTCCGGGTCATTTAGTTTTTTTTCAATCATTTTTATTTGAATGTCTTTGACCCTCCGTGGACCCGGCTCTATCCTCGGCGGCACTTCGGAGACAAGAGCCTTTGCTGCAGGGATTGGGAGCTCCCGCCCGCTCTCACCCAGTTTTATGGCGGACGTCGCTCATTTGCCACTGGTCCAAATTTTAAATTATATTTTCATCAATTTCCCGCCCAAAGTGCCGCCCGGTCTCTCGGCGACCATCGGCCGCACTTGGCCTTCATCAAGTTCGGCCCCCAGGTATGGAAAAAGAGCTGACTTGGATTTTAAGTCAGTCACCTTGATAAAAGTTGACCATTTTTTGTTTCTGCAGAAGGTTCAGGTCTCATGTTGTGTATTCCTGGAATATCTGACTCCTAATATTTCACTGACATAATGAAGTGTTGTTTTAGAGCCATTGGGGGAATTTTAACTGAAAGCGGGTTTTAGGGGGGCCGGGGTGGGGGGGTGGGGGGGTGGGGGAGCATCAAACCTACCCAACACCAGTGCGAGGCCGGGTTGATTTGAACACCGGGGCCTCCTCTGCATCGGATTGTTGGACTGCCCGCTCAATCGCTTCAGGAACGGGAACTTTCAGGGTGGGGTTTACAGCAGGCTTCCAGTGGCCTACTTAAAGTGTGAATGGACCTTTTTAAAAGGTGGGTTTTGCATTCACTTCTGCCGGATTGCAGTCGCATACTGGTGCAAAAAGCTGATTTTTCCAAATGAGTCACTAGGCTGCCCCTAGAAATAATAAAGTATTTGATCGACACATTAACAACAAAAAGACAATTAAGATAGGGATACTGAATAGTTCCTTTACCTCAGTTTTTACCAGGGAGACTAAATAGTGGTCACAATATTAGAAGAAGAGAATCAAAAAGAATATTAAGACATTTAAGATAGACAGGAAGGAGATAATTAATAAACTGGACACACCAGAGGGGATAAAAACCCGGAACTGGACAGAATGCATCCGGGCATACTCGGAGAAGCTGAAGGAGAGATGGCACAAACACCAGTGTATACATCTAAACATACAACAGGCACCAGTGTATACATCTAAACATACAACAGGCACCAGTGTATACATCTAAACATACAACAGGCACCAGTGTATAAATCTAAACATACAACAGGCACCAGTGTATACATCTAAACATACAACAGGCACCAGTTTATACATCTAAACATACAACAGGCACCAGTGTATACATTTAAACATACAACAGAAAATAGAAAAGGAATAGTGCTGGAGAACTGGCGGGCAGCTAATGTTAATCTTCTATTCAAAACCCGCGATAGAACAAGTTTAGAGAACTGCAGACCAGTTAGTTTAACGTTGGTGGTGTCAAAGCTATTAGAATCTTTCATCAAAGATGCAATAGAAAAACATGTGGAAAGCAAAAATACAATAAATAGTCAAACACGGATTTAAAAAGGGAAGGTAATGCTCAACTAACCTGATTGAATTATTTAAAGAAGTAACCAAAAGAGTAGACAAGGGTAATGCAGTGCATATAAATATAGGGGCTGGATTTCCAGCTCCTCACCGCTCCGTTTCTCGCCCCGGAGCGGCAGCAATGGTGGGGGGGGGTGGGGTGTTCTGGGCGGGCGGTCAGCCTCCAGTGCCCCGCGGTGATCCTCGGGTCGGGTTTAGCGGTGACAATGGCGGGGGTGGGGTGTTCTGGGCGGGTGGTCAGCCTCCAGCGCCCCGCGGTGATCCTCGGGTCGGGTTTAGCGGTGACAATGGCGGGGGTGGGGTGTTCTGGGCGGGCGGTCAGCCTCCAGCGCCCCGCGGTGATCCTCGGGTCGGGTTTAGCGGTGACAATGGCGGGGGTGGGGTGTTCTGGGCGGGCAGTCAGCCTCCAGCGCCCCGCGGCGATCCTCGAGTCGGGTTTAGCGGTGACAATGGCGGGGGCGGGGTGTTCTGGGCGGGCGGTCAGCCTCCAGCGCCCCGCGGTGATCCTCGGGTCGGGTTTAGCGGTGACAATGGCGGGGGTGGGGTGTTCTGGGCGGGCGGTCAGCCTCCAGCGCCCCGCGGTGATCCTCGGGTCGGGTTTAGCGGTGACAATGGCGGGGGTGGGGTGTTCTGGGCGGGCAGTCAGCCTCCAGCGCCCCGCGGCGATCCTCGAGTCGGGTTTAGCGGTGACAATGGCGGGGGCGGGGTGTTCTGGGCAGGCGGTCAGCCTCCAGCGCCCCGCGGTGATCCTCGGGTCGGGTTTAGCGGTGACAATGGCGGGGGTGGGGTGTTCTGGGCGGGCGGTCAGCCTCCAGCGCCCCGCGGCGATCCTCGGGTCGGGTTTAGCGGTGACAATGGCGGGGGTGGGATGTTCTGGGCGGGCGGTCAGCCTCCAGCGCCCCGCGGCGATCCTCGGGTCGGGATTACCGGCGGCACGGAGCAGCACCGCCCGGAAGAGCTGCGCCCGGTGTGTAACGCCCCCGGTTGTGACACCGGCGCGAGTTTTGACTCCCGCCCGACCCGTCCGCCCCGCAGCGCGCCCCGCACTGACCGCCCGGGAAATCAGGGCGGTCCCACCATCCCGACAGCGGAGAGGTGAGTAATGGGCTCCTGAGGTAAGTGCGATTGTTTGTTCTTTTAATGTTTTTGTGATTTGTGTTGTGGTGGCGTGGGCAATGTTTGGGGAATGTTTTTGTGGGTTTAGTTCCCCCCCCCCAGGCGTCTCTGGGAGCGCTCCCGGCCCGGCTCTTTAGCTCGGGAGTTTCCCATCCTAGCCCCCAAGAGAGGTGTACAACGCCTCCCTTAGCGCTGCGCCCCCTGACTCAGGGCCCAGCTGCCCAATGTTACTGACTGAGGCACAAACTGTTCCCGGGCGCTAACTTTACCGCCCCGCCGCCATTACCGCCCCAAAATCAGCAAAGCCCAAAATCCAGCCCACTGACTTTCAAAAGGCCTTCGATACAGTACTGCATGGTGGATTCATGACCAAGGTCCCCTACAAGCTGTACCGCCTGGATTTTCAATGTATAAACTGCGAGTGCATGGGATTTTGATGTCCTGCACTGTAGAGGGCCAAACAAAATTCGAGGGAACATTGCTCATGACTAAGGTGAGAGCATAGAGTCAGGAGACTAGGAGCAGAATGGATAGCAAATGGATACAACACACAGAGTATGGGTTACTGAGACCGGCCAAAGGTGGTGTTCCAAAGAGATGGGTGCTGAGACCACTCTTGTTCACCAGTTACATTCATGATTTGGACTCGGGAAGCGGAACTGCAATATTACAATTTATGGATGATACCAAATTGGGCAGCAGGAGGGGGGAGGCATAATTAATACTCAGTAAAATGTGACAAAATATAAGACCTTGGTACAGATTTTCCATTGCGAATAACGGTGAGGCCATCAATGCATAACGTCACAATGGAGTAAATCGGGTGGCAATGTCCCGTGTCCACATACCGACAATTAAACGCTGAAATCAGGAAACTACTCTTCAAGGTGCCCTGGTCCTCCACAAGCTTCACTATACCAGTACCTCACAGAGAGGCTCGGCATTCAAATACAGGTAAGGGCACCAAGATGCGGTGCTTATCCGCTAGTTACACGCTGAACACACCAGTAGAGGTTAGGGCTGGTGCATTCAGGTGTAAGTGAAATTTCAACAGTGTGATAAATACTGCCGAACACCCTCTCTGACCTTGAAAATTTACCTTTACAAGTGTGGAGTCTCTGTTCTTCAAATTTTAATTATTCTTGATTTTTTTAAATTAAGAATTATTTTTTTACTTTTACTTTGTCTTTTCTTCTCTCTCTGAATCCTATCTTTCTTTCATTCACTTTATTTTGCTTTCTGTACATGATTTGACATTGAATTAAATATTCTACTTTACACTTTCTGGTTTAAAGTCTGCGTGTCTCAGTGAGGATTCTTCGATTTGATTTGTTGAAGAGATACGCTGTTGCTTGACCTGCTCACACATGCCACAGATCACCTGCAGAGGGCGCCGTGCTGAAAACAATCTCCACTAACCATAAGTTGCCGCTCAAAAGCCCATGAAGAGTCTGTGGGACGCTGTAAGCTCAATGAACGATGACCGCCATCCCTTTGCGGCTGACCGCAAAATCTGGGGCCACCAACAAACTTGCAGAATGGTCATATAAAATGGTAAACTCATTTCAATATAAATATGAAGGGGTGCATTTTGGTAGGAGCAATAAAGCGGACTCCTACTCCTTGGCGAAATTCCCCTGTTGTGATTAGCGACTCCAGGGGGCGCTAACGGGCACGAAACTGGTTGGGGGGGGGGGGGGGGCATGTCGCTCCCAGCTCCCACAAAATTGCGTGGGAGTTAGCAGAGACGTGAATGCAGTAGCATCCTACCCCGCTCGTGGCCCCCCCCCCCCCCCCCCGGGCCACTGCCCCTCCGCCGATGAGATCACCGCCGTGCACGGGGGCCCCTTTCCACCGTGGCCAGCCTCGCGGGTTGCACAACCATTGTGGGGCGAAAGTTAAAGGGGGAGGGGTATGCTGCGCCGCACGTCACCATTGTTTTTTTGGCAGCCACGTACCGGTTGTGCAGCGATATCACGGGGTCCGGGCCGCAATCGTGCAGCCCGGCACTCCATTTCGGAGCAGGACTGCGGCCATGGCACCCCTCACCCCTGGTGGCCCAGTGGAGGCTGTATTTTATCGTCTCTTGAACACTCTTAGTTCATAAGAACATAAGAAATAGGAGCAGGAGTAGGCCATCCTGCCCCTCGAGCCTGCTCCGCCATTTATACGATCGTGGCTGATCTGATCATGGACTTCGGTCCACTTCCCTGCCCGCTCCCCATAACCGCTTAATCCCTTATCGGTTAATAGTTCAACTTAACTATTTATTTGGGAGATCTCAGACAGCCATGTGAAGCTTAAAATTGCGTTCCTTCACAGACCCTCTCTCTCAATGCAGCTCTCTATAGAGGGCGCTATACAGTATATTGATACCTCCTAGCTAGAGGGCGCTATACATCATCTCGTTACACCTTTCCTTTCATAAGAAACAAAAATGAATTAAAGTTAGCTTCAATATAAATGGCTAGTTAACTTCTTATGAATACATGTATTAAACAACTACAAGTTTAACAAACAGCAAAACTCTTGTCTTATTAATTCTTTATCCAGTTGTCCAGTGTCCATGATTTCTTATTTCTGGTTGGTATTTTATTTCGATGTCATATTGGTTGAGCCGAATGAGCAGACGTTATAGTCGCTTGGGTGCTGCAGACAATGGCTTGTGTCGTATAGCAACAAAAGACTTATGGTCTGTTATAGCGTGATCTTGTGACCGTATACATATTGATAGAAACATAGAAACATAGAAAATAGGTGCAGGAGCAGGCCATTCAGCCCTTCTAGCCTGCACCGCCATTCAATGAGTTCATGGCTGAACATGAAACTTCAGTACCCCATTCCTGCTTTCTCGCCATAACCCTTGATCCCCCGAGTAGTAAGGACTTCATCTAACTCCCTTTTGAATATATTTAGTGAATTGGCCTCAACTACTTTCTGTGGTAGAGAATTCCACAGGTTCACCACTCTCTGGGTGAAGAAGTTTCTCCTCATCTCGGTCCTAAATGGCTTACCCCTTATCCTCAGATTGATGGTTTTGTCCCATTCCAAAGACTTGAGCAAGCAGCTCCTTTTCGATTCGAGAGTATCGTGTTTCTGCTGGAGTGAGCGCTCGGCTCGTGTATGTAATTGGTTGTCCCTGTTACAGAAGGACGAACCCAAGACCCTTGCTCGAAGCATCTCCTTGAACTTCGGTTGCAAGTTTGTGGTCAAGGTATGGGTAGAGCAGTTATCATGGGTGACTTTAATCTACATATAGATTGCACTAACCAAACTGGTAGCAATACAGTGGAGGAGAATTTCCTGGAGTGTATAAGGGATGGTTTTCTAGACTAATATGTCGAGGAACCAACTAGAGAGCTGGCTATCCTAGACTGGGTGTTGTGTAATGAGAGGATTAATTAGAAATCTTGTTCTGCGAGGCCCCTTGGGGAAGAGTGACCATAATATGGTAGAATTCATCATTAAGGTGGAGAGTGACACAGTTAATTCAGAGACTAGGGTCGTGAACTTAAAGAAAGGCAACTTCAATGGTATGAGACGTGAATTGGCTAGGATAGACTGGCGAATGATACTTAAAGGGTTTACGGTGGATAGGCAATGGCAAACATTTAAAGATCACATGGACGAACTTCAACAATTGTACATCCCTGTCTGGCGTAAAAATAAAATGGGGAAGATGGCTCAGCCGTAACGAACAAGGGAAATTAGTGATAGTGTTAAATCCAAGGAAGAGGCATATAAATTGGCCAGAAAAAGCAGCAAACCTGAGGACTGGGAGAAATTTACAATTCAGCAAAGGAGGACTAAGGGTTTAATTAGGAGGGGGAAAATAGAGTATGAGAGTAAGCTTTCAGGGAACATAAAAACTGACTGCAAAAGCTTCTATAGATATGTGAAGTGAAAAAGATTAGTGAAGACTAATGTAGGTCCCTTGCAGTCAGAATCAGGGGAATTTATAATGGGGAACAAAGAAATGGCAGACCAATTGAACAAATACTTTGGTTCTGTTTTCACTAAGGAAGACACAAATAACCTCCGGAAATACTAGGGGACCGAGGGTCTAGCAAAGGAGGAACTGAAGGAAATGCTTATTAGTCAGGAAATTGTGTTAGGGAAATTGATGGGATCGAAGGCCGATAAATCCCCAGGGCCTGAAAGTCTGCATCCCAGAGTACTTAAGGAAGTGGCCCTAGAAATAGTGGATGCATTGGTGGTCATTTTCCAACAGTCTATAGACTCTGGATCAGTTCCTATGGATTGGAGGGTAGCTAATGTAACCCCACTTTTTAAAAAAGGAGGGAGAGAAAAAAAATGGGAATTTTAGACTGGTTAGCCTGACATCGGTAGTGGGGAAAATTTTGAAATCAATTATTAAGGCTGTAATAGCAGCACATTTGGAAAGCAGTGACAGGATTAGTCCAAGTCAACATGGATCTTTGAAAGGGAAATCATGCTTGACAAATCTTCTAGAATTTTTTGGGGATGTAACTAGCAGAGTGGACAGAGGAGAACCAGTGGATGTGGTGCATTTGGACTTTCAAAAGGCTTTTGACAAGGTCCCACACAAGAGACTAGTATGCAAAATTAAAGCACATGGTATTGGGGGTAATGTATTGACGTGGATAGAGAACTGATTGGCAAACAGAAAGCAAAGAGTAAGAATAAACGGGTCCTTTTCAGAATGGCAGGCAGTGACTGGTGGGGTGCCGCAGGGTTCGGTGCTGGGACCCCAGCTATTTACAATATACATTAATGATTTGGATGAAGGAATTGAATGTAATATCTCCAAATTTGCAGATGACACTAAGCTGGGTGGCAGTGTGAGCTGTGAGGAGGAAGCTAAGAGACTGCAGGGTAACTTGGACAGGTTAGGTGAGTGGGCAAATGCATGGCAGATACAGTATAATGTAGATAAATGTGAGGTTATCCACGTTGGTGGCAAAAACAGAAAGGCAGAATATTATCTGTTGGTGACAGATTATGAAAAGGGGAGGTGCAATGAGACCTGGGTGTCATGGTACATCAGTCATTGAAAGTTGGCATGCAGGTATAGCAGGTGGTGAAGGCGGCAAATGGCATGTTGGCCTTCATTGCGAGAGGATTTGAGTATAGGAGCAGGGAGGTCTTACTACAGTTGTACAGGGCCTTGGTGAGGCCACATCTTGAATATTGTGTACAGTTTTGGTCTCCTAATCCGAGGAAGGACATTCTTGCTTGTGAGGGAGTGCAGCGAAGGTTCACCAGACTGATTCCCAAGATGGCAGGACTGACATTTGAAGAAAGACTGGATCGACTAGGCTTACATTCAATGAAATTTAGGAGAATGAGAGGGGATCTCATAGAAACATACAATTCTGACAGGATTGGACAGGTTAGATGCAGGAAGAATGTTCCCGATGTTGGGGAAGTCCAGAACCAGGGGTCACAGACTAAGAATAAGGGGTAAGCCATTTAGGACCGAGTTGAGGAGAAACTTCTTCACTCAGAGAATTGTGAACCTGTGGAATTCTCTACCACAGAAAGTTGTTGAGGCCAGTTCGTTAGATGTATTCAAAAGGGAGTTAGATGTGGCCCTGACGGCTAAAGGGATCAAAGGGTATGGAGAGAAAGTAGGAATGGAGTACTGAATTAGCATGATCAGCCATGATCTTATTGAATGGTGGTGCAGGCTTCAAAGGGCCGAATGGCCTACTACTGCACCTAGTTTCTATGTTTCTTTAAGTACCTGAGCACCGGAGAATCTGTCATGTGTTGATAGCTTCAAATGCTTTGTATTGTTCTTCAGTCAACTTTCAGACCATGTCTTTATGAATCAGCCGTCACAGGCTCGCTGAGGTCTGAAAGATCTGGAAGAATTTTGCAAGGTACTTTGTCATGCCGACTAATCGTTGTACACCTGCGACCTCCTGCGGTTTCTGCATTTCGTTGATTGCGACACTTTGCTTGGGTCGGCTTTGAGTCCATCACTAGACAGTATGTGCCCATGTATTTCACTTGTGAGCTTTTGTATTCAAACTTATTGAAGTTTAGTTTGATGTTTCACTCTCTGCATGAATTTGCCCAAGTTTGCATCATGATTGTGATTGGCACCTTCAAGGGTCTCACCACATCCTGTGATCAAGATATCATCTGCAATCTTGTAGACTCCAACTCGACACTCGAGGTTCTGGTCTGGCTTCTGCTGGGAGATTTCTGGGGCAGGACTGATGCCAAATGGCATTCTATTATATCGATATCATCCCCATGGAGTCTGGAAGGTTGTGAGGTAGGAGGACTCTGAATCTAGTTCACATTGCAAGAAACCTTCCTTGCAGTCTGCTTTAGTGAAGACCTTTACATTCGACATTTGTGACAAGATGTCATCGATCATAGGAAGTGGATAGTGTCCACGTTCAAGGCATTGTTCAGATGTTGAGGGTCGATATATACTCGTATCTTTCCATTCGGTTTTTGTACAGTCACTACACTGGATACCCAGTCCGTCAGTTCAACCACTTTCGTGATGATTCGTTGTTTTTCCAAACGATCGAGTTCCTCCTTTAACGTTGTTTGATCGCTACTGGCACCTGTCTGGGAGGCATTAGTGCTGGTGTCGCTGATTCACTAAGTTCAAGGTGAACTGTCCGTGGCATGTGTCCAAGTCCCTTAAACATATCCAGGATACGCATTGTTGACTTCAGTTTTTGGCGCTAGCAAGATGTTTGCTTTGTTCATAGTTTGCGATTCGCCTGGTTAATTTACCACCGCGATATTCTGATGCTGCACTTTTACCAGTTGTAGCTGTTGAGCAGTGAGTGAGCCAATCAGTGGGGCTCTTTGGTCCTGAATGATCACAAAGGGCACAATGTACTTTGCTTGTTCTTTGTATTTTCCAGTGGCACATTACAAGTCCCTACCACTGGAATAGTTGCATGGTTGTCATATAGTGACAGTGTTGTCCTTTTGGTAAGTATCTAAGAGGTAGCACACTGCATGTGGCCCCACAATCTATTTGCATTTTTACCATCTGACCCGTAATGGAGAAGGTAGCCATAATCTTGTTGGTTGACAGAAAGTATGCTTTGTCCTTGATTGTGCGATCAACTTTACCAAGCATCTTTACAGTCATGACTTCAAAATCAGAATCATAACTCTCTTCATGTAGTGCATGAGCTTTGGCTTGCCCTTATATTTAGGGTTATGTGTAGACTTCTGCCTCTTTGTCTGCACTTTTGAGAAAAGTGATTTAGTTTGCCGCAACTTGTGCAGGTCTTCCCATATGCTGGCCGTTTAGTTTTTGACAGCTCATGTCTTTTGCCACAATATCTGCAATTGTTTGGGAACTTTTTGTCTGTGAATTCTTTCTTTGTGGGTCAGGGTTTCTGTCAGACAGCTTTGACATCTTTAGACTCTGTTTTAGTGAGCTTCATGGATTTCATTTGTGCAACTGTGGCCTCTGTAGCTTTACAGAGCATCACACATTTATCGAGTGTTAGGCTTGATTCTTGCAACAGCCTCTTATGCAGAGTGTTATCAGATATTCCGCAGACTATGCGGTCTCGGATGAAATCATCCCTCAAATTGCCGAAGTCACATGACGATGCTCGCTCTCTCACTTTCATGAGATATCTGTCAAACCGCTTGTCCCCTTGTACCGTTGTTAAACTGGTACTGTTCATAGATGATGTTGGTTTTACCTTTACAGTGCTCTTCCCAGAGCTTCAAAATAATCTCAATTTCCTGCTCGTCTTCCTCGGATTTGTAGGGAAGATTATTGTGGATATCTAGGGCATCGCTGCCAATGGCAGTGATAAACATTGCAACCCTAACTCTATCTGGGTTTTCCACAATATTCCTTATCATTTCACAGCTGTCCCACAGCTGTTTAAATTTTTTCCAGTTGGCTTTCAAATTGCCCGTCACCTGCAATGGAGGTGGGAGAGGAATGTGCGCGGGAGTTGGCACCGTGGTGGTCGCGATAACTCGCTACAGTTTAGAACTTTGAGTTTGTCACATACATGTATACATTTCAAATACCCTGAGGACTAGAACAAGTTTAATAGTAAAATATCAAGGCCATATAATTGTAGTGTAGAATTCACAAAATTCTGGGACCACCTACTCAATGGACACGTGTCTGGAATTTAAAAGGGAACTGTGTTAAGACTTTTGGAGGAGAAATGTGGACAGAAATATCTCACTATTCGGCGCCTTTGGACTAAACTAGGGCATTTTAGATTGAGTTTGGACATTTTAAATTGTATGCTGGGTCTGCAGAGGGGAATGGGATCCTTATAGGGCTACTAACCCACCTGGGAGGCAGGCCCCAGGGAGACATTAGCAGTCTAACAAAAGCCCTCTTACCAGGGACCCAGATACATACATACTTTAATAGTTCTTAAATCGGCTACACAGAAAAACCCTGGCATCAGCAAAACACACAATGGACAGTATCAAGGCCTGATTACATTCTAACAGCACCATTCGAAAACCCCATCAACACCTTTGGGAATCTTGTATCATGCTAATGCTCAATCAGCCCACCAAAATTCTCACAAAGGGATCACATTAGAGTTGATCAGCCGCCAAAATCGTACAAAAGCAGTCATCAAAAATCAACTGTGCACCCGAGTTTTGGCGCGAAAGTTTAAGCAGCCTCTCAGGTATAACTGGGGCCTTGCTGGTAGCTTGGTGGTGACTTTTGGGCGGAGCAAACACTTTTGAAGAAACGTACCCAAGAACACTCGGGAAAAGCACTTAGACTCTGGGCTCTTTGACTCTGGCTTTGAAACATCTAACTTGCCACATGAGGTTATAGCAACGCAACAAGAAGAGCCGAACAAAAAGGCTCGGAGTCACTGACACCAACAATCATCCAGCGCTGACCCAAGCAAAAACTTATTGACCATCAAACCGTCGACCAGTGCTAATACCGAAGACACCGCAACCAGCCAAAGAATCCACAAGATTGAGGAGAGAGAAAGCAGTGTGCAACTGGTCTAAACTGTGGAGAAATCCTTTGGTGAGCATAGTCCCTGCAATTTCAGAGCCTAACTTAGTTAGTGTAGTGGTGGGAGGTGGTTTTGTCCACTGTATAACCTCTGTACCCGTTGTGTATACGTTTTCCCCCTTTTTCTGTACATTTTGTTATATGCTATTAAGTTAATTAGTGTGGTGTGCTGTTTTCTAAATAAAATATTTGTCCTTGCACCAAACAGTTGTCTGTCTACATCTATCACATCCCCGAAATAATTCCAAGCCCGAGAACCGGGGATTGGGACGATTCGAACCGTCAAGGTCAGAAAAGGCTGACAAACCCACCACCCACTACAGTAGAAATACTTGTTCCAATCGAGGCTCTACAATAACTTATGCCACTTTACATTTACTTTACTAATGCCTCTAGATTATTTTACAAGCTTATGACTATTTATTGCCCTCATGGATCCACGTGCAATGTGTAGGAAGCACGCTCTGCACTGCACTGCTTAACGTCGATTTCCATCAGCTCGAAAAGGTCTTACAATTCCAATATTTCAGTCATAGATGCATTTGACGAAAGATCAGAAGTCCCTGCTTCTGACACCATGTATTTTGTAGTCTCTTAAACACTCTTAATTCAACATAACTCTATTTATTTGGGAGATCACAAGACAGTCATGTGGAGCTTAAAATTGTGTTCCTTCACAGACCCTCTCTCTCAATACAGCTCCCTATACCTCCTAGCTAGAGGGTGCTATACAGTATATCGATACCTCCTAGCTAGAGGGCGCTATACAGTATATCGATACCTCCTAGCTAGAGGGTGCTATACAGTATATCGATACCTCCTAGCTAGAGGGTGCTATACAGTATATCGATACCTCCTAGCTAGAGGGCGCTATACAGTATATCAATACCTCCTAGCTAGAGGGTGCTATACAGTATATCGATACCTCCTAGCTAGAGGGTGCTATATAGTATATCGATACATCCTAGCTAGAGGGTGCTATACAGTATATCGATACCTCCTAGCTAGAGGGTGCTATACAGTATATCGATACCTCCTAGCTAGAGGGTGCTATACAGTATATCGATACCTCCTAGCTAGAGGGCGCTATACAGTATATCGATACCTCCTAGCTAGAGGGCGCTATACAGTATATCAATACCTCCAAGCTAGAGGGTGCTATACAGTATATCGATACCTCCTAGCTAGAGGGCGCTATACAGTATATCGATACCTCCTAGCTAGAGGGCGCTATACAGTATATCAATACCTCCTAGCTAGAGGGCGCTATCCATTATCTCATTACAGAGGCCATCCAAGGGCCTGCAGAGCTTGCAGCATCCCTCCCATTTAAACGGAAGAGATGGGGCGTGGAATCGCGTCAACGCTATGCGGAGAGGCCAGATAGCGATCCGCGATGCACCCGGGTCGTGCCCCCGATCCCACCCCTTCCTGCGCTCCACTTCCTGTGAGGGGCGGTAACCCTAATTTCGCTCCCGGGGACGGGACATCCGGGGCGATAGGGAATTTCACCCCCAAGAGTCTAAATGGGGTAGAGGCTCAAAGAGTATATGGGGTACAGATACACAAATCATTAAAAGTAGCAACACAGATTAACAGAGTCATAATTTTCAGAGGAATACAATTCAATAGCAGGGAAGTTATGTTAAACTTGTACTGAGCCTTGGTTCGACCACACTTGGACCACATAGTTCTGGTCTTCATATTATAAAATTGGCAAAAGTGCAAAATAGGTTTACAAGGATGATACCAGACAATTACATAGAATATACGGCACAGAAACAGGCCATTCGGCCCAACCAGTCCATATCTGTGTTTATTCCCCACTCGAGCCTTCTCCTGTCTTTCCTCATCTAAATCTATCAGCATAACCCTCTATAACTGAGAGGATATAACTATCAGCAAAGACTGAACAGGCTGGGGTTCCTTATCTAGAAAAGTGAAGACTGAGGGATGACCTGATAGAGGTCTTTCAATTAGGACATAGAGAAGATGTTTCTGCTTGTGGGGAATCCAGAACTAGGGTCTATAAATATAAGATAGACACTAATAAAGTCAATCAGGGATTCAGGAGACACCTCTTTAAGAGAAAGTGGTGAGAATGTGGAACTCACGAGTGGTTGAGGTGAATAGCATAATTGTACTTAAGGGGAAGGTAGATAATTACACGAGAGAGAAAGGAACAGAAAGATTTATTTAATCGACTGAGATGAAGTAAGATGGGAGGAAGGTTGTGTTGAGCATAAACACTGGCGTTGACCTGTTGATCCAAATGGTCAGTTTCTGTGCCAAAAGAATCTACGTAACATTCTCTGATGCCTCTGTGGAAGTCCTAGTGGAAGAGGTCAGAACACGGAGGGACATTTTCTTTACCAGAAATGGGAAGAAGATTCTAAAGACCTGGACGCTTGCAGGGAAATGGTGAGTTCCACAAACATTGCCTCCAGGAACTGGCTTCGATGCAGGAAACGCTTCTAATAACCTGACAACAGCAACAAGGATGAGTACAACTCTTCATTCCCCCATCTGTCTGCATAACACCTGGAAAAGGTCCTTTCTCCCTCCCCAGTATTCTGAACATGTATCGGTCCTGCATCACATTCTTCACCACCAGTCACAGGGGAACACCTCTTAATCTCAGTCCGAACATGCATTCACCTCTTGCATACTCCCTCCACAGCAGCAACTAATGGCACTCTGTGCTTACATGGTGCAGTAGCAATTGCAGAATAGGGAACTCCACTGATGACCGTCCTCGTTTCGTACATATTCCTCTCCTGTTTGCACCTTGCCTCTTCCCCATCTCTCAGCACGTGCACTATGTGTCGAAGCTTTTAGCATTTGCAATTTCCTTTACAATTGCCACTCACTGACTTTTATCCTCGCTTTCTACATGGGAAAGCTGCACTAAACCCAAGGGAGAAGGGAAAGACCATGGGAGGAGGGAAAGACCATGGGAGGAATACCCTGCGTCATGGCCAATACTCAGATGGAATAGGAAGCTCTGGAAATGAGTGGCCCTTCAAGAGCGATGAGAATTTGAGATTGCGGAGTTGGTTGCTTCTTTGAACAGGGTGTCTTGCCTATTACCTGTACCACTTCATAAGAACATAAGAAATAGGAGCAGGAGTCGGCCATACGGCCCCTCGAGCCTGCTCCGCCATTCAATGTGATCATGGCTGATCCGATCATGGACTCAGGTCCGCTTCCCTGCCTACTACCCATAGCCCCTTATCGTTTAAGAAACTGTCTATTTCTGTCTTAAATTTATTGAATATCCCAGTTTCCGCAGCTCTCTGAGGCAGCGAATTCCACAGATTCACAACCCTCTGAGAGAAGAAATTTCTCCTCAACTCAGTTCTAAATGGGCGGCCCCTTATTTTAAGATCATGCCCTCTAGTTCCAGTCTCCCCCATCAGTGGAAACATCCTCTCTGCATCCACCTTGTCAAGGCCCCTCATAATCTTACATGTTTCGTTAAGATCACCTCTCATTCTTCTGAATTCCAATGAGTAGAGGCCCAACCTACTCAACCTTTCCTCATAAGTCAACCCCTCATCTCCAGAATCAACCTTATGAACCCTTCTCTGGACTGCCTCCAAAGCAAGTATATCCTTTCGTAAATACGGAAACCAAAACTGTACGCAGTATTCCAGGTGTGGCCTCACCAATACCCTGTATAACTGTAACAAGACTTCCCTGCTTTTATACGCCATCCTCTTTGCAATAAAGGCCAAGATACCATTGGCCTTCCTGATCACTTGCTCTAAGTGCATACTATGCCAGTGGGCAAAAGTCGTGTGGGAACAGAGAAGTAAGTTCTCCCCGGGTTATTTTAAAAACGGGACTTCCTTCTTCCTGCTGGGCTGGGGAAGAGTTAAAATTTCCCTTCTTCCTGGAGAGAACTCTAATGAGATCTGTGCTTATGGGGCTGGATTTTCCGGTCCTTTGCGCTCTGGGTTTCAGCCCGGAGCAGTGTGAAAGGTGGCGGTCAGCCTCCAGCGCCCCGCGGTGATCCTCGGGTCGGGTTTACCGGTGGCAATGGTGGGGGTGAGGTGTTCTGGGCGGGCGGTCAGCCTCCAGCGCCCCGCGGTGATCCTCGGGTCGGGTTTAGCGGTGACAATGGCGGGGGTGGGGTGTTCTGGGCGGGCGGTCAGCCTCCAGCGCCCCGCGGTGATCCTCGGGTCGGGTTTAGCGGTGACAATGGCGGGGGTGGGGTGTTCTGGGCGGGCGGTCAGCCTCCAGCGCCCCGCGGCGATCCTCGGGTCGGGTTTAGCGGTGACAATGGTGGGGGTGAGGTGTTCTGGGCGGGCGGTCAGCCTCCAGCGCCCCGCGGCGATCCTCGGGTCGGGTTTAGCGGTGACAATGGTGGGGGTGAGGTGTTCTGGGCGGGCGGTCAGCCTCCAGCGCCCCGCGGTGATCCTCGGGTCGGGTTTAGCGGCGGCGCGGAGCAGCACCGCCCGGAAGAGCTGCGCCCGGTGTGTAACGCCCCCGGTTGTGACACCGGCGTGAGTTTTGACTCCCGCCCGACCCGTCCACCCCGCAGCGCGCCCCGCACTGACCGCCCGGGAAATCAGGGCGGTCCCACCATCCCGACAGCGGAGAGGTGAGTAATGGGCTCCTGAGGTAAGTGCGATTGTTTGTTCTTTTAATGTTTTTGTGATTTGTGTTGTGGTGGCGTGGGCAATGTTTGGGGAATGTTTTTGTGGGGTTTATAAAATTCCACCCCCACCACCCCCCTCCCCCCAGTTCTTTAGCTCGGCGAGTTTCCCATCTTTGCAACACGAGAGGTGTTCAACGCTCCCTTAGTGCTCCCCTCCGACGCAGGGCCCAGTTGTTGAAACTTCCTTACCAAAGTGCAAACTATTCCTGGTCGGTAACTTTCCCGTCCTGCCTCCGTTTTCGCCCCCAGAACTGAAATGCCTAAAATCGAGCCCTTCTTGAAAATTACAGCAGGTGGCATTTCTCCCATTCACAAAGCACGAGGCAGGAGATTCTGCCCAGCATGTACTGGAGAGAGTGTATATTTACACCTACATGTACAGGAGAGTGTGTACATTTACCCCTACATGTACAGGAGAGTGTGTACATTTACCCCTACATGTACAGGAGAGTGTGTACATTTACCCCGACATGTACAGGAGAGAGTGTACATTTACACCTACATGTACTGGAGAGAATATACATTTACATCGACATGTACAGGAGAGATTGTACATTTATACCTGCATGTACAGGAGAGAGTGTACATTTACACCTGCATGTACAGGAGAGTACATTTATACCTGCATGTATAGGAGAGATTGTACATTTACACCTACATGTACTGGAGAGAGTGTACATGTACACCTACATGTACTGGAGAGTGTACATTTACACCTACATGTACTGGAGAGAGTGTACATGTACACCTACATGTACAGGAGAGAGTGTACATTTACACCTACATGTACTGGAGAAGGAGTACATGTACACCTACATGTACAGGAGAGTGTACATGTACACCTACCGTCACCTCAACATTCCCCTACAAGTCACATGCCATCCTAACTTCACTTCATTCCTTCACTATCACTGCGTCAATATCCTGGAATTGTGTACAAAAATCACACGCATGGCCGGAGAAATAGTCACTTGTTTATTCTCCAACAGCAGGGATTTCTGGCCTCAGGTTATTTGATATCTCAAATAGCACGTTAGATTTTTATTTTGAATACAGTTACTCCAAAAGCATATCAAAGTGTTGTTTAAATCTTTGTTTATCTTCAATAAAACAAATGGTATACAATTTCCTGGTCCTGTGACTGTTTTGAAGAAATGTCTTCTCGATAAATGTAAATTTTCCCGTTTTCCCCACAATTGTGGATCAACCTGCTCTTTGGTTCCAGGATTTTCTGGGGGTTTCAGATTGCCAGCATTTTAGTATTTTAGCTTTTTTGTTTAACCAAGTCTAAAATGCCATACACTTTCGGCTCCACATTATTGTTGGGCTGACCACACTTTCTTCTACATAACACTTACTCCCTCATGCTGAACAAGTCTGCCAGAGAAAGAAAGGTTACTTTTTATAAATAAAAACACTACACTACAAATTGTTAAAGATAATAGATAGTTGGCAGTTCAATCAAGGCAAACATTGAATGGTCATCATAACTGCTTCATTGAGTTAGTGACTGAAGCTATTGGCAATCAGCACTTGTGTCTCATCTATGGCTGTTGTCACAGACCCGTAAGTATATTCTTTATACTCTGTTAACATTTTGCTATTAATAGTGAGCAGGAGAAATTGTGCCTCATGGCTAGTCCCTGACCTGAGCCACAGCCACGTGGTTGCACAGACTAAATCAACCTGACAGACACTAACGCCACACAACACTTGCCTGACCTCTCAGACAGCGATTCATTTATTTGCAACATGAGGGAGTTGACAATGCAAAGAACACAAAATATACAATGGAGAGGAGAGAAAATGGCAGGTTCATTGTAATGGTGTAATGGAATGAAGTAGTAACCAAGTCTCACAAACCTTCCTGTGATAACTCTGTTACCAAGAAGGACAAAAGCAGCGATGTCATGGGAACACCATCACCTCAACATTCCCTGACAAGTCACATGCCATCCTAACTTCACTTCATTCCTTCACTATCACTGCGACAATATCCTGGAATTGTGTACAAAAATCATCATCATCATCACGGGCAGTCCCTCGGATGACTTGCTTCCACACCAAGAGGGGTGAGTTTGTAGATGTTTCAATGAAGGACCCGATATTCCAGTCCTGAACTCCAGGATTGGAAGATGCCTGTGCATGGATTCTTTTAACGTGTGGTGACCGTTGTACACCAGCCACCACACGGGCTAGACACAATTGGGGCGGAAGGGAGGTGAGGGATCGTGGCTGAGATTCGGCAAGTGATCGCGGCGGAGGTGCGGCAAATGTTTGGTGCGGAGGAGCGGCGTGTGATCGTGGTGTACAAAATACCATCGTGGGAGCATCACCACCAGAACTGCAACAGTTCAAGGAGAAGGTCCATCATGACCACCGTAGGGCCATTCGGATTGGGCAGGAAATGCAGCCTTCCCTGTATTGCCCACATTCCATAACCCTCGGTACCCTTACCTAACAAAAATCGATCAATCTCAGTTCTAACATTTTCCACTGACCTAGGAGAGAGTGGTCCAGATTTCCACCATCCGGTGTGTGAAGAAGTGCTCCCTAACATTACCCCTGAATGGCCTGGCTCCAATTTGTCCCCTTGTTCTGGACTCCCCGCAACAGAGGAAATAGTTTCCCTCTCATCTACCCGAAAAATCCTTCAATCATCTGAAACTCTTCAATTAGATCGCCCCTTAATCTTCTATCCTGAAGTGTAGTCTATGCAATCTGGCCTCATAATTTTAACCTTGTAGCCCCATACCATTCTGGTGACTCTGCGCTGCTTCCTCTCCAAGGCCGCTATATCCTCCCTGAGGGGTGGAGCCCACAGCTGAATGCAGTGTCTCCAGGTGGGGTCTGACCCGAGCTTCAAACAACTGTCGCATAACTTCCACCCCTCATCATCACAGGCAGTCCCTCGGAATCGAGCAAGACTTGCTTCCACTCTAGGTGACTGAACAGTCCAATACAGGAATTACAGTCTCTGTCACAGGTGGGACAGACAGTGGTTGAAGGAAAGGGTGGGTGGGGAGTCTGGTTTGCCGCACGCTCCTTCCGCTGGGCAGGCCACATAGACGGCATGCCAGACACGAGATTCCCAAAGCAAGCGCTCTACTCGGAACTCGTCCACGGCAAACAAGCCAAAGGCGGGCAGATGAACCATTACAAGGACACCCTCAAAGCCTCCCTGACACCTGGGAGTCCTTGGCCATAGACCGCCCAAAGTGGAGGAAGTGCATTTGGGAGGGCGCTGAGCTCCTCGAGTATCATCGCCGAGAGCATGCAGAGATCAAGCACAGGCAGCAAGCCAGGCTCCCTGCCCACCATTTCTCTCAACGACTATCTGTCCGACCTGTGACAGAGACTGTGGTTCTCGTATTGCACTGTACAGCCACCTAAGAACTCATGCTAAGAGTGGAAGCAAGACTTCCTCGATTCCGAGGGACTGCCCATGATGATGATGATTCTGTACAGCCATCCAAACAATTATCATCTTGCACGAGACGTCTGCCGGCCATCCCCCAAAACCCACACTGTCAGAGGAAGTTACACCAGTGCGGGGTCAGTCAAAATTGTAGAGTTAGAAAATACAGTGAATTAGACAAACACTACCGAAAAAGACAACTATTGTATAGATCATCAGAGTTCTCACCAGTTCTTGTATCGAAGGGGTTGGGGTTGTGCCGACACCTGCACAATGGTTGCATTCTAAGCAAACGGTCAGATGGTTTCACCAAATAAAGCTCACACAAAACTGGCAGTGTACAGCAATACAACATTCTAAGTTGTGAACTTTGTTTTATATCTCAAACTACAGACTAGATTTACCGGTACATAGCAACTGGCCACGTTCATGTACGTTACCTAGCCATGACTAACATGAACCAAAGAAATACATTCATGCCTAACAAAATAAAATGACCAAATGGAGGTGAGCAATTTCTGATTCTGAATTTAATGACAAGGACTAATTTACAGGAACATATAAAATTGTGAATGCTAAATAACTGACAGGTGAGAATAATGTGCTGGAGAATAATGGGGTCGGGATTAACCCTACTCACCTGGTGGAAATCGGGCGTGGAGAACGTTAAAATCCATCAGGTGACCGACCCATCAATGTCCCGTTACCTTCAGTTTTAACAGGCGGCAAACGCACCTGTCTGAGTCCTTCGTTAACCATGCAAATCGGGGTCTGATGATGTCAGCAGACCCCGACTGCAATTCTAACTATGACCGAAGTGGGAAAGTTGATACAACCTGCCAGGTAAAGTCAAGTGAGAAGAATATTGGAAGCAGAAGAGACCCTTCAAGGTAAATATTTTATTGGTGTCCTCAGCCTTCCAGACCCTGGCCCCCACACCTACCCGAGTGTCACCTGACTTTCCACCGGTTGACAACGACTGGTCAGAACGGGCGGGAAGTTGTTCTAGTGGTTAGAATCTGTGTGGCTTCAATCTGCCAAAAGCGGGCAGGGACCCAAGTAAAAGCAGCGGTGCCGAAACATGCTGGCAGTTAAACCCCACTGCCCCCCGTCTGTCCGCCCACAGTGGCTCGCTGGGAGTTATTACAAAGCCGTCATCGAATTGAGACACTTTTAGGATGCCAAACCAGAGATGAGGTCCAAGCAGTTTCAACCATCATCTGATTGTTTCAGTTAGAACTGTACCAGAAATTAATCTTGAAACATTTAAAAAAACCATTGGCTTTATGGTGTGCTTCTATTCAATTTTGAGTCACTTTTTCATAATGGAGCAGATAATGACTGTGAAAAGATTTTCCATCATTGACGTATGAGAAAGTTCATGCTTCAAAAAAAAAAAAGCAGCTATTTATGTCAACACTAAAAGTTCATCACCAAGAAAGCATTTTCAATCGATGACTGTGAAATTCTAAAGTCCAGGCACAGTGGCTGGGGGGGAATTCTAGCACACAAAAACAGGTGGGTTGGGTTCCGGTCAGATGTTAAAACTTTAAGGGGGGCAAAATTGCCCCTTTCAGAAAGGCCAGTTAGTGCCTCCGGGAGACGCTAATGGGGCGTAAACCCCGATTCACCCGGGGGACAGGCGGCGGAAGTGCTTCCCTCGGAATTTCCCCCACCATTGTGGGGGTGACAATGTCCTTACGCTGCACCTCCCGATTCGCACCTCGGGTCAGGGCACACATGGCAGTGACATCGTCGCCCCAAGCTGACCACTTTGCACCGTACGGGGGAAATTGCCCCGCGGGACGCGAAGCTGCCGTGGGGTTCCTCAATGGGGAGCGCCTTTACACCGCAGCCGCCATGTTTTTCTGTCGGTCGACTTTTCAGTTGGCCCGACAATGGTGGCCGTTGGTTCAGCTAGGCTGCCACCATGTAGCAAGGCACCCCCGGCTTGGGTGCCAGGCCACTGGCCCGGCCGGGATAAATCCCTGGTGGCTCAGTGGCAGCCACCAAACCCAATGCAGAGTCAGCAGCAACCCGCCCCCTTTAAATGAAGGGGAGGGGTGTTGTGGCATGTCAGCGCCCCGCTACTGCCTCGATAGCGCCTCAGAAATGAGGTGGAACAATTCAGACAGCGTTCCGCCTCGTTTCCGGGGCGCTGTGGCCCAATTCAATGAGGCTGAGATAGATTTTTGGGCTCTAGGGGAATCAAGGGATATGGGGACAGTGCAGGAAAGTGGAGTTGAGGTCGAAGATCAGCCGCGATCTTATTGAATGGCGGAGCAAGCTCAAGAGGTCGCAAGCCTGCTCCTAGTTCTGATGTTCTAATGAGGCTGGCAGCCTCTGATTTAGCCTGCTTTTACAGTGTCCAGGTTTCCCAAGGCCTGGGAAACCCGGCAGCTGGAGTGAGGCACCGACAGGCTTGCGAGGCCTATAAACGGACATCACAGCGTTGTTTGTGAGCCAGGAGGAGCAGCAATGATTCCTCACCAGCTCCCAAGCTCCCCCCACTCCCCGCCATCAGACCACCCCCTCATACAAAGGACCTCGGGGTGTCCCCCCATCTGGATCACACCTACCTGGTCCTGCGGCCTGCTTCGTCGTGTTCCCCACTCGCCAAGGCTTCTCCGGCAGCACCTCCCAAATCCACGACCTCTACCACCTAGGTGGTCAAGGGCAGCAGGCACATTGGGAATGTCATGTATTCAACCAGCATTGTAACCCATGTATAATCTGACCTAAGTTGTACACTGTGAGGACAATGACCACTAGGTGGGAGACACTCCTATCCTGGGCCTTCAGGTACAAAAGGGGAAGCTCCACCCACCTTCATCACTTGAGTGCTAAGGAATAAAGGACAGGTCACGGACTGACCTTCTCTCAAGCAGAGGCTTCGTGTGCATTTATACTGTGTAGTAAGGATCTATCAGGGAAGACCACCACCTCCACGTTCCCCTCCCAGTCACACACCACCCCGACTTGGAAATATATCCCCATTCCTTCATCATTGCTGGGTCACAATCCTGGAACTCCCTCCCTAACAGCACTGTGGGGGCACCTTCACCACACGGACTGCAGCGGTTCAAGAAGGCAGCTCACCATCACCTTCTCAAGGGGCAATTAGAGATGGGCAATAAATGCTGGAACCCAAACCCATCAATCAGCTGATGTCTGGGCAGGGAATCAGTCAGGGCCCAAAGAACCACCGTGCCTGTGTAACCCGCTCATGTTAATATCCAGGACAGCATGCATGGTTTTAATTATCACATCACACGGAATAAAACCCATGATTGCTCTTTACTGATCAGTGTCAACTGAATTGCAAAAACAGCTCGTGAAGGCAGGAATCAGAAATGTTTCCCATTACAAACGGAAATGGTGAAAAATGTGATGACTGTACCCAACGGCATATTCCAATTGGCTCTCATTTTTTTTAAATATTCCATCTGATTTTATTCTGAACCAGTTAGGGATCAAAACCATATGGAGCACAGCCATGACCCGGGTCAGCAGGATTATTGAAATAATCACTTATTGGAATTTTTCATTAAGTCCTTTCCATGCCATTAAATGTTCCCGGTTTGTGTTGGTGCTTTTCAGTGCTCTGGTTTACAGCTTCTCACACTTGGTGAATCTGTAGAATTACAGATTTAGATCAATAAGCAACACCAAAAGTGAATAGGATGACTGGGTATATGTATTGTGTACAGAATTAAAGCAAAGTAGTAAAATATAAAGTGAGAAAGAAGAAAGGAAACTACCTCCAACCAAGTACATTTAGGCAAGTATTTATTTTCATGGAGAAATGGGTCTGGTTTTAACACCCAGTTTTCTCCCCTCTGAATATTCCAGTTGTTCCTTTTTCTCAAATGTAATTTTTCCTTCTGTAATTTGAACTTTTACATTTTTACTTTCTGTGGCAACAAATAAAAAGTAAAAGGAGCAGAAACTAAAACTAAGATGGCGAAGGACACAGACTGGTGAGATAGAAAGGGAGTGGAGAATGATCATTATCAGAGGCAGTCCCTCGAAGCAAGGATGACTTGCTTCCATGCCAAAAGGGATGAGTTCACAGGTGTTTCAATGAAGGACCCAAACTAAATCCTGAAGGGTGGAAGATGCCTGTGCGTGGATTTTTTTAACGTGTGGTGACTGTTGCACACCAGCCACCACACGGGCTTGACAGAGCTAGGTCTTGGTCCAGTGGCAAGGGTAAACCAGGGCTATTGGAGACCTGCTCTGCTGCACGGATCTAGTGCGCTCACATATCGCAGTGTGGGCTGGTCCGTGCTGCCCCTGGGCCCCGATCACATCCCTCCACAAACTCTCGCCGCTCCTTCGCCCCGACCTCGCCGCTCCTGCTGTATCTGCCCACGCTCCAATCACTGACCTGGACCTTGCTGACGAAGGCTCTGACCTGCGTGAGAACACCAGCGGCAGGTCAGGGCCACAAAAGGAGCGGCGAGCAGCGGCCCGGGAGCGGCGTGAAGGCACACTACTGCAGGGAACAGCGCGAGCTGGTGCAGGAGGGCGACGGCAGCGAAGGTTGGAGAATGGAGAGACAGGGCAGAGTCATACAGAGAAAGAAAGAACAGTGTAACAGGGGTAAAAGTAAACACTGAACAAAAAGGCTGGATTTACAGAGAAAGCGGGGAGGGATTAAACTCAGCGGGGAAACAAAGGGATGGAAAGAGAGCAACAGATAACCTGCAGCATGGTTCAAAAACTCTTTGGGTTGTCTCTTCCAGCCTGCACTGATCAGGAGATAATTACTGACTTGCTTTTTAAGAGTAATGGCACAAATGTCAATCGATCTTGTTTTTAAAGATGGGAAAGTATTTCTAGAAGTCAGGAGCGTGAGCAGAAAAAAAACCATTCTGCCCAAATTCTGGATAATGCAGCCAGTCATGAATGCAATACAAGAGACTCCATTCCCAGCTTGGAACGTCACGCCATGGTAATGTGGATTGGAGAATTAGGCTCAGCGGCCTCAGTTTTAACCCCCCTCTCCATCCTCCGACAGGAAATGGCTAGTTGAGAGGATAAAATCGTAAAATTCAAAATCCGCCTTCAAGCTGCTGTGGTCTTGCTGCTATATTATTCTCGGTGGCAATTCAGGTCCTGGGCAAGACACCCGCTAAAAGCACGCAAAGGCCGACTTAAGATTCAAACGTCTTGCCCAATGAAGGTCAACATCGAGGGAATCTGCCCGGCAGCAGAAACATGACAGGAGTCGTCGACTGGCCCAGGTATATCTTAAAACATTGCCCATCGCTGAACTCCTTGTGGCCAAGGATGAGCTAGAATGCTCACCCCAGGCCCTGCAATGAGTCCCCGGACCTTCCCAGCCCTATCATCACTCCTGTCCCCATCTCATCCACTCCTTTGTTACCTCTAGACTGGACTATTCCAACGCACTCCTGGCCGGCCTTCCACATTCTACCCTACGTAAACTTGAGGTCATCCAAAACTCGGCTGCCCCGTGTCCTAACTCGCACCAAGTCCCGCTCACCCATCTCCCCTGTGCTCGCTGACCTACATTGGCTCCCGGTTAAGCAACTCCTCGATTTCAAAATTCTCATCCTGGTTTACAAATCCCTCCATGGCCTCGCCCCTCCCGATCTCTGTAATCTCCTCCAGCCCCACAACCCCCGAGATGTCTGCGCTCCTCTAATTCTGCCCTCTTGAGCAACCCTGATTATAATCGCTCAACCATCGGTGGCCGTGCCTTCAGCTGTCTGGGCCCCAAGCTCTGGAACTCCCTCCCTAAACCCCTCCGCCTCGCTATCTCTCTTTCCTTCTTTAAAATGCTCCTTAAAACTTACCTCTTTAACCAAGCTTTTGTTCATCTGCCGTAATTTCCTCTTATGTGGCTCGGTGTCAAATTTATTTGTTTTGTCTTAAAACACTGCTGTGAAGCGCCTTGGGACATTTTACTATATTAAAGGCGCTATATTAATACAAGTTGTTGTTGTTTTTATCGACAGGGAATCCTCAGCCCCGGCAACCACCCCCCCTCCCCCGCTCCCCAACAGCGAGTGCACACTGTGAAGAAGGAATCCCCAGCCCTTCAGTTTCTTAGGCCCCAGTCAAAGACATCCCCCAGCCCATTGACAGGCCGGGACTACACCCAGCGGTGGACCCACAGGTCCCCGGCTACAGCCTCCGACAGCCAAATTCCCACTGCTGCCAGCTGGCCAGTGACTCTGGCCAAGTGTTGGGTGCAAGTCTGGACACTTGTATTTAAATGTTAAGACTGACAAAGCCCCCACATCCCTGGCAGGGCCGTGTACCTCACTCTGTGTCGGGCTCATGTGCACCTTTCCCCTCACCCCGCAGCCCCCACTCCCCCCCGACTGCCCCAATGTAAAAAATCCACGCCAATGTGCCCGAATCATTATGCTGCTTATTTTCAGTTATTAAGACTGGACAATCAGGATGCGGCACGTTTGGTGGGCCAATCTCCAAGCCCGACTTACAAACCCACGTCCCATTCAGTGAGATTTTGCTCAGGAAACTTTCAGCGAGCTTTAAGTATTTGTTGTTGGTGAACAGTCTGCCTGGGTTTCCTTACTTTGAAAGAGTTCAGCTGAGTGCTCCCATCTAAACGAGCGCCGAGTATGCCATCACACGCCTGACTTGATCCTTGTCGATGGTGGATAGGCTTTGAAGGGTCAGGAGGTGAGCCACTCCTTGCAGGGTACCCAGTGTCCACCCTGATCTTGTAGCCAGGCCGTTGATATGGCTGATCCAGTTAAACTTCTGGTCAGTTGGTGAATCCTGACTACCCCAAGACATTAATAGTGGGGAGCAATAGTGGTGCCATTGGTGGTCAAGTGAAGATAGCTGTGGTTTATTTTCATTGCCTGGCACTTATTTGGCAGTAAATTTCCCTGGCACTTGTCAACCCAAGCCAGGATGTTATCTTGGTCCTGCTATAGGCTGCTTCATTATCATATTCTCTTATCTTAGGCAGTCGCCCGGAGTGGAGGATGACTTGCTTCCACACTAACGCGAGTTCTCAGGTAACGGATGAGTCCGATGCAGGACCTGCAGTCTCTGTCACAGGTGGGGCAGACGGTGGTTGGAGGGACGGGTGGGTGGGGGGCTTGGGTTTGTCGTGCGCTCCTTCCGCTGTTTGTACTTGGCTTCCGCGTGCTCCCGGCGAAGAGACTCGAGGAGTTCAGCGCCTTCCCGGATGCTTCTCCTCCACTTTGAGCAGTCTTGGGCCAGGGATTCCCAGGTGTCGGTGGGGATGTTGCACTTTTTCGAAGAAGCTTTGAGGGTGTCCTTGAAGAGCTTCCTCTGCCCACCTGGGACTTGCTTGCCGTGTCATCGCTCTGAGTAAAGCGCTTGTTTTGGGAGTCGAGTATCGGGCATACGGACAATGTGGCCCGTCCATTTGAAGTGACACTTCATTATCAGAGAAGTTGTGTCTGTTGAATACTGTGTAATCATGAGTAATCATCTCCACTCCTGACTGTCATGTATTCAACTATCAGTGTAACCCATGTATAAGCTGACCAAAGTTGTACACCTTGAGAACACTGACCACAGGGGGCGAACTTGTGGGAGACACTCCTAACCTGAACTTTCCGGTATAAAAGGGGAAGCCCCACCCACCTTCAGTCTCTTGAGGGCTTGGTAATAAAGGCAACTGGTCACAGAATGACCTTCTCTCAAGTGTGGGCCTCGTGTGCATTTATACTGTAAAGTAAGGACATATCATTGCCGACGAGAAACTGGGATTTAAACCACGCGAGCATGGCCACTAGCAGCACAGAAGAGAGGTACTATGTTGGTGATGGTTGGGACGACTTTATTGAGAGACGACAGCAAAATGTTGTCACTAAGGAATGGTTGGGACAGGATTCGGCCGACAAACGCAGGGCTCATCTCCTGATGATTTGTGGATCCAGAACGTACTCCCTGATGAAAGACCTTCTAGCGCCAGAGAAGCCGACAGACAAGACGTTTGAAGAGCTCAGTAAGTTGATCGGGGAACACCTTAAACCGGCGAGCAGCATGCACATGGCGAGACACCAGTTTTACACGCACCGGCGGCAAGAAGGGCAAAGCGTTCCAGACTTCATGGCAGATCTCCGGAGACTGGCGAGACTATGTAAGTTCCCAGAGGCATGCAGAGCGGAGATGCTGCGAGACTTTTTTATTGAGGGCATCGGGCACGCTGGGGTTTTCAGGAAACTGATTGAGACCAAAGACTTAACCTTGGAAGCGGCGGCTCTGATAGCCCAGACATTTATCTCAGGTGAGGAAGAGACCAGAATGATTTATAGCAAAAAGTTTGGCTCAAATGCGGCAAACGACCAGGGAGTCAATATTGTTAATGCGACACACAGTTCTCGAGACAGACAAGGGCAATCGGACATGCCCCAGCATACAGTCGAACCCAAAGGGAGAATTCAACAGAGACAATGGCGAGCTGAACGGCAATTCATGCCATCGCAATGGACAATGTGGCCAGTAATGGGGCCATCAACACCTGTTAATGGTGCGCTTAAGGACAGTTACAGAGACAGTCAGAGACGAGCGATTGGTAATGGACCTTTTGTTTCCAACAATGGGGCCTCCAGCTCATGCTGGAGGTATGGAGGCAAACACCCAGCCAGAGCTTCAAGGTATCAGCAATATACTTGCAGAAACGGCAACGTCAGCGGTCACTTGGCGCATATGTGCAGGAAGCCTGCAGCCAGGTTGAAGTACGAGGAGGACGGGCCTGCTGTTAGCCCTACAAGGCCAAATGAATACTGGGGGAAATCGCTGGAAGCTGAAGTTCAGCGAGTTGATGTGGAGCACAGATACAGTTCATATACCAGGATGCCACCGATAATGATGAAAGTGCTCCTCAATGGCATCCCAGTATTAATGGAGCTCAACACGGGGGACAGCCAGTTCCTGATGAATATCAAACAGTTCAAAAGGTTGTGGGTGTCCAAGGACAGGAGGACAAAATTATTGCCAATTGACGCACTGCTACGGACATATACAAAGGAGATCATTCTGGTGCTAGGTAGTCGTGACCCACAAAGATTCGGAGAACAGGTTGCCACTCTGGATTGTCCCAGGGGACGGTCCCACACTACTGGGGAGGAGTTGGCTTGCTGTCATGAACTGGAAATGGGACGATGTCAATGCAATTTCCTCTGTGGAGCAAGTATCATGCTCACAGGTCCTGGACAAATTTGACTCATTATTTCAACCCGGCATCGGCACTTTCATGGGGACCAAGGTAGTGATTCACATAAACCCGGACGCCAGGCCAGTACACCACAAGGCCAGAGCGGTGCCGTACGTGATGCGGGAAAAGGTAGAATGCGAATTGGACCGCCTGCTGAGGGAAGGCATCATCTCGCCAGTCGAATTCAGTGACTGGGCGAGCCCGATTGTGCCGGTGCTCAAGGCGGATGGGTCGGTCAGGATATGTGGTGATTACAAGGCCACCATCAATCGGGTGTCACTCCAAGACCAGTACCCGCGACCGAGAGCGGAGGATCTCTTTGCGACGCTATCTGGGGGCAAACTTTTAAAAAAATTGGGCCTGACCTCAGCTTACATGACCCAGGAGCTGGCGAGTGAGTCGAAGAAGCTGACCACCATCACGACACACAAGGGGTTGTTTGAGTATAACAGATGTCCGTTCGGGATTCATTCGGCCGCCGCGATCTTCCAACGAAATATGGAAAGCCTCCTCAAGTCGAGTCTAAGGACGGTGGTTTTTCAAGGCAACAACCTCATCACGGGTCGCGATACTGAAGAACACCTCCACGACCTGGAGGAGGTGCTACGCAGACTGGACCGGGTAGGGCTGCGGCTGAAAAAGACGAAGTGTGTCTTCTTAGCTCCAGAGGTAGAATTCCTGGGGAGGAGAGTAGCAGCAGATGGGATCAGACCTACTGCATCCAAGACGGAAGCGATCCAGAGAGCACCCAGACTCCGTAACACGACGGAGCTGCGTTCGTTCCTGGGGCTCCTGAACTATTTTGGCAACTTTCTTCCCAAATTGAGCATGCTGTTAGAGCCGCTACACGTGCTCCTACGCAAAGATCATGATTGGATCTGGGGGGACAGCCAGGAAAGGGCTTTTGATGGAGCATATCCAATTGCGTGCTCTGACAAACTGTTAACATTATATGACCCGTGTAAGAAACTTGTGTTAACGTGCGATGCGTCGTCCTATGGGGTCGGGTGTGTGTTGCAGCATGTGAATGCCAAGGGTCAGTTACAGCCGGTAGCTTATGCCTCCAGAAGTCTGTCCCAGGCAGAAATGGGCTATTGGATGGTAGAAAAGGAAGCGCTAGCATGTGTATATGCAGTAAAAAAAATGCACCAGTACCTGTTTGGCAGGAAATTTGAGCTGGAGACAGATCACAAACGTCCTTTTTGGCCGACAACAAGGTCATAAATGCGAATGCATCGGCCCACATACAGAGGTGGGCACTTACGTTAGCCGCCTATGACTATACAATTCGGCACAGACCGGGCACCGAAAACTGCGCCGATGCACTCAGCAGGCTCCCACTAGCCACCACTGAGGGGGCAACTGAGCATGGTGCTGAGATGGTCATGGCTGTTGAAGCTTTCGAAAGTGAATGCTGTCACAGGTGAGCCTGTCAGATTAAAGTCTGGACAAATAAAGACCCGCTACTGTCTTTGGTTAAGAAATATGTCCTGAATGGGGATTGGGCAGCCACATACGGGGCATGCCCTGAGGAGTTTAAACCGTTTCATAGGCGCAAGGATGAACTCTCGATTCAGGCCGATTGCTTACTGTGGGGAAACCGAGTAGTCATGCCCCAGATGGGCAGACAGGTGTTTATCAGAGAACTTCACAATGAGCACCCAGACATTGTCATGATGAAGGCAATTGCCAGGTCACACGTTTGGTGGCCAGGGATAGATGCAGACCTGGAACTTTGTGTTCGCAGGTGCAACACGTGTGCTCAGCTGGGCAACGCACCCAGGGAAGCCCCCCCTTAGCCCCTGGTCCTGGCCCGCCAAGCCATGGTCACGCATCCATGTGGACTACGCAGGTCCTTTCATGGGAAAAATGTTTTTGGTTGTAGTCGACGCCTACTCCAAATGGATTGAGTGTGCCAATTTAAATTCAAGCACATCCTCTGCCACGGTAGAAAGTCTACGGGCAATGTTCGCCGCCCACGGTCTACCGGATGTCTTGGTCAGCGACAATGGCCCGTGCTTCACAAGCACTGAATTCCAGGACTTCATGGCAGGCAATGGAATTAACCATGTTAGAATGGCACCGTTCAAGCCGGCCTCAAATGGCCAGGCGGAACGAGCAGTGCAGATAATCAAACAGGGGATGCTCAGAATCCAAGGGGGTTCCCTACAAAGCTGCTTATCACGCCTCCTGTTGGCCAATAGATCCCGACCACACTCGCTCACAGGGGTTCCACCCACAGAGCTGCGAATGAAAAGGACGCTCAAAACCAGGTTATCCCTTATACACCCTACTATGAAAGAAATTGTTGAGAGCAGGCGTCAATCACAATGTGACTACCATGACAGGAATGCGAGGGCGCGATGTA
Source organism: Pristiophorus japonicus (assembly GCF_044704955.1). Lineage (NCBI taxonomy): Eukaryota > Metazoa > Chordata > Chondrichthyes > Pristiophoridae > Pristiophorus > Pristiophorus japonicus. The sequence continues at coordinate 3,513,132 of NC_091986.1, forward strand.
TTGATGTCAATGACCCTGGTTTTGTCGTTAATTATGCTGCAGGGCCCAAATGGCTTGCAGGCATTGTGATTGCCAAAGAGGGGAATAGGGTTTTGGTAGTTAAACTTAAGAATGGACAAATCTGCCGCAAACACGTGGACCAAACAAAAAGGAGGTTCAGCAACCGCACAGAAGAAGCAGAGGAAGAACACGATATAGAGTTCACTCCACCACAGGTGACCGAACACAGGAACCAAAGGGAGGAGAGCCCAGTCACTGTGGGCAGTCCGGACAGGCCTGAGGCACCGCAAACAGCAGACACTCAGGCCAGCGCCCAACAACCGGAGCCCCAACTCAGGCGCTCTACAAGGGAGCGTAAACCACCAGAGAGACTTAACCTGTGATCCCAATAAGACTTTGGGGCAGGGGGGGGTGGGGTGATGTCATGTATTCAACTATCATTGTGACCTATGTATAAGCTGACCTAAGTTGTACACCTTGAGAACATTGACCACAGGGGGTGAACTTGTGGGAGACACTCCTAACCTGGACTTTCCGGTATAAAAGGGGAAGCTCCACCCACCTTCAGTCTCTTGAGGGCTTGGTAATAAAGGCAACTGGTCACAGAGTGACCTTCTCTCAAACATCGGCCTTGTGTGCATTTATACTGTATAGTAAGGACATGTCACTGACATTATAAAAAGGTAAAGTCATTTACAAAGCAGCTGAACATGGCTGGCCAAGGGTGTTCCCCAGAGGAACTCCCACAGTAATATCATGGGATTGTACTGACGGACCTCCAGCAACCATTAATACCTTCCTTTGCATCAGGTATAACGCCAGGACTGAAGATTTTTCTCTTTGACTCCCAGTGACTTCAGTTTTGCTGGTGCTATACTGGGTTATGGGGAGCGGGCGGGGAAGTGGAGTTGAGGCCAAGGTCAGATCAGCCATGATCTTATTGAATGGCGGAGCAGGCTCGAGGGGCCGAATGGCCGACTCCTGCTCCTATTTCTCATCTTATAAAAGCTGCCTTGATGTCAAAAGGGGCTCCTTTCACTGCTCTGCCACTCGGGTTTTGCATGCTATTCTGGATCCAAGCTGCGATGAGGTCTGGGGTCGTGTGGTTGTGGAAGAACCTGAACTGTGTCTCCATGAACAGGTCATTGGGAAGCTTCACAGCATTATTGATGATTTCTTCCCTCACGTTACTGAAGATTGGGCGAAGACCGATAGTAATTGGCTACGTTAGACCTTTCCTGTTTTTGTGGGTGGGAACCTTCCACATTGCTGGATAGATGCCAGCATTATAATGTGCACCATCCCCCCAAAACACAAGCCTTTCCATGCCTTGTATACGTAACCATATGCATGGCTGCTGATTCAACAGCCCACATTATTACTTCTGTCAGCACCAGTCCAAGATTTAACATTAAATTGTGCATTGCGACAACCATGACTAAAATGTCACTTCCTGACCTACCTTTGGTGTATAATAGTGGTAGTTAGCAACCTGAGAAGATTTAAAACTGATCATGAAACTAATTAAATCTCATGCAGAGTACAAGGAAAAGCCGCTTACCATGCTGAGGAATAAATAAGCTGCCGTTTATTGAGCTGCAGTCCAACCAGTTTTTTATGGGTGCTTTATTTCCCCATTCAATCAGGCATCCCTCTATTAATTAGACTACAGGGTATAATGAATTCAGATTATGCATTTATTGTGGAAGCCCAGTCAGGTTCAGCTCGTGTCCAATGTCCCAGTACGTTGTGAAATCGGGATGTTAATACTGCCCCACTATCAATATGCAGATTGTGGGGCTGATGATTTCAGCAATAACATTGGCAATAATATGAAATGGAAAATCCCACTTTCTACCCAGGCCAATCTTTTTGCTACAATTAACGACAGGAGTAACTGCAATCCTGTGTTTCTCTGTTGTTTAGAGGTTACAGATATTAGTCTGGAAGTGACTGCGCAAGAGCTTAAGGGGCTCATGTTAAATTCCTCATTTCACTATTTCAACAGAGGTATTAACCTCTTTATTTGAAGTGATTAATATAACATTGTTCACAGTAATCTTAAAGGCTCCAGAGATTAAAAATCATTGTCAATTTCTTTAGGAACATGGGGGTAATTTTCCATTTGGGCGCCGGTAGAAAACGGACATTGTGGATTGGCTAACACCTCACCGAGTTCTCCTCTCCATTGAAGCCGTTGGAAAGGGAAATAAAGCAGCCATAAAAACTAGTGGGACTGCAGCTAAATCAGCTCCAGCTTATCTATTCCTCAGCGTAAGAGTGTGCTATTACTTGCACTCCGCAAGGCCTGCTGTTCACCACCTGCAAATTACTGGTTATATTTTCGAACATAGACTGCGAGATTACTTCTATAAAAAGTATTCCCTCTGGTCTAGTCAATCCCATTAATGCCACACAATTGCCTCAAATATTTTTATGCCCAATAATTCAAATGGGTTTGAAATGACCAAATTACCCCGACACCCAGCAGGAACAGGCAGAACAACTTTCCACTTTGCACCGTCTCCAATGTGACTTCACTTTTGACAGCAAGCCCTTTGGATAAAAGTGTGTGTGTGTCGCTACTCCGAGCATTAGTGAAGACGCACGGCTGAGACAGAAGAAAGCAGCTTCCATTAAACAACCATCAACAAGTGGCATTACTGGCTGGATCCCTGGAGATGTCCCCATGTCAATGCACATTAATCGGGGAAAACAGCGAATTGAACAAGACTGTGCTGACAACTGAATAACTCTGACATTTACCTCTTACTGTCACTTGCCTCTCCACAGAAAGCAACCTGGCTCCTGCCACTGTCTGAAACTCACGCAGCTTAAAGCACCAAGCTCAGGAATTCATGTTATTGATAAATAGCACCATTGGAAATATATGCACACGATGGAAAGTTGCAATAAGAGAGAAATATTAGCACCATAGAAAGTAAGAGTTATTACTAGTTAAAACAGTACGGCTATGCATTTAGCATGGGAGATGGAATTACTTGGGGAATAAATTTACACAAGCCAGATTATCAAGCCTCAATCTCCACTGCTGTTATATTAAAAGACAAAACTTGCATATAATTGGAAGGCACAAGTTGGTGTACATAATCGCTCAACACATATCCCACGGATCCCATATGAGGAAACTCCTGTCAAGCAGTTTGAAAGAATTTGGAGCTCACAGTCTGTAGCTGCGATCAGCCTGGCATGTCACTGACCTCAGCAAAATTATACTGAAGAGGAGACATGTCCAAAGCGGCAACCTATGCATCAGTTCTGCTGCTAGGTTTTCAAAGCAGTAATTTTCAGTCTGTTCCATTTCCTGCACCTCTGCTCTCACCCCTTCCCCTCCCTCCCATAACCCCGACAGGGTTCCCCTTGTCCTCACCTTTCACCCCACCAGCCACCACGTTCAACGGATCATCCTCCGCCATTTCCACCACCTCCAGCGTGATCCCACCACCAATCACATCTCCCCCTCCCCTCCCCTCTCAGTGTTCCGAAGGGACCGCTCCCTCCGCCACCCCCTGGTCCATTCCGCAGTCACCCCCAGCACCCCCTCCCCTCCCCACGGCACCTTCCCATGCAAGCGCAGGAGATGCAACACCTGCCCTTTTACCCCTCCCTTCCCACTGTCCAGGGCCACAAACACTCCTTCCAGGTGAAACAGCGATTTACTTGTACTTCTTTCAATGTAGTATTCTGTATTCACTGCTCACGATGTGGTCTCCTCTACATTGGGGAACCCAAACGCAGATTGAGTGACCGCTTTGCGGAACACCTCCATTCAGTCCGTAAGTGTGACCCTGAGCTGCTGGTTGCCTGTCACTTTAATTCTCTGTCCTCGGTCTCCGACACTGTTCCAACGAAGCTCAACCCAAGCTCAAGGAGCAGCACCTCATCTTTCGTTCAGGCACTTTACCGCCTTCTGGCCTCAACATCGAGTTCAACAATTTCAGAGCGTAACCGCTGCCCCTATTTTTTTTCCCCACGGCAGCTGTCGATGATTCTGCCAATTTCATTTACACCCGATCGAGACTCATCTTTGTTTCTTCACTTGTCCCATCACCCTCTCCTTTTACCTTGCTCCATCATCCCTTTTGTCTCTCTAATCTCGTCTGCCCCCCACCCTATCACAGACCTTCCCCTTTGTTCTTTCCTCCCCTCCCCGCTTTCCCCGCCGCGACACTCACTTAAAACCTGTTGAATAGGACTATACGGGATATACGGCACAGAAACTGGCCATTCGGCCCAACCAGTCCATGCCGGCGTTTATGCTCCACTCGAGCCTCCTCCCGTCTTTCCTCATCTAAATCTATTAGTAGTACATCTCGAACTTTTTATAGTTCTGACGAAGAGTCACCGACCTGAAACGTTAACTCTGTTTCTCTCTCCACAGATGCCGCCTGACCTGCTGAGTATTTCCAGCACTGCCTGACATCAGTGGTGGGGAAAGTGTTGGAATCAATTATTAAAGATGAAATAACAGCGCATTTGGAAAGCAGTGACAGGATCGGTCCAAGTCAGCATGGATTTATGAAAGGGAAATCATGCTTGACAAATCTTCTAGAATTTTTTGAGAATGTAACTGGTAGAGTGGACAAGGGAGAACCAGTGGATGTGGTGTATTTGGACTTTCAAAAGGCTTTTGACAAGGTCCCACACAAGAGATTAGTATGCAAAATTAAAGCACATGGTATTGGGGGTAATGTACTGATGTGGATAGAGAACTGGTTGGCAGACAGGAAGCAGAGAGTCGGAATAAACGGGTCCTTTTCAGAATGGCAGGCAGTGACTAGTGGGGTGCCGCAGGGCTCAGTGCTGGGACCTCAGCTATTTACAATATACATTAATGATTTAGACGAAGGAATTGAGTATAATATCTCCAGGTTTGCAGATGACACTAAGCTGGGTGGCAGTGTGAGCTGTGAGAAGGATGCTAAGAGGCTGCAGGGTAACGTGGACAGGTTAGGTGAGTGGGCAAATGCATGGCAGATGCAATATAATGTGGATAAATGTGAGGTTATCCACTTTGGGGGCAAAAACACGAAGCAGAATTTTATCTGAATAGTGGCAGATTAGGAAAAGGGGACCTGGATGTCATGCTACATCAGTCATTGAAGTTTGGCATACAGGTACAGCAGGCGGTGAAGAAGGCAAATGGCATGTTGGCCTTCATAGCTAGAGGATTTGAGTATAGGAGCAGGGAGGTCTTGCTGCAGCTGTACAGGGCCTTGGTGAGGCCTCACCTGGAATATTGTGTTCAGTTTTGGTCTCCTAATCTGAGGAAGGACGTTCTTGCTATTGAGGGAGTGCAGCGAAGGTTCATCAGACTGATTCCTGGGATGGCAGGACTGACATATGAGGAGAGACTGGATCGACTGAGCCTGTATTCACTGAAGAGAATGAGAGGGGATCTCATAGAAACATATAAAATTCTGACGGGACTGGACAGGTTAGATGCAGGAAGAATGTTCCCAATGTTGGGGGAGTCCAGAACCAGGGGTCACAGTCTAAGGATAAGGGGTAAGCCATTTTGGACCGAGATGAGGAGAAATCTCTTCACTCAGAGTTGTTAACCTGTGGCATTCCCGACCGCAGAGAGTTGTTGATGCCAGTTCATTGGATATATTCAAGAGGGAGTTGGATCTGGCCCTCACATCTAAAGGGATCAAGGGGTATGGAGAGAAAGCAGGAAAGGGGTACTGAAGGAATGATCAGCCATGATCATATTGAATGGTGGTGCAGGCTCGAAGGGCCGAATTGCCTACTCCTGCACCTATTTTCTATGTTTCTCTGTTTTCTTTTTTTATTTCAGTAACGGGCATTAACCCGAATTTATCGAGAAGGGCGGGAGTTGTGCGCCTGGCGCTAAGTTTCACACCTCCCTAGTGTTACCGCTCCAAAGGGGTTGATACCGAATTTCTCACCCCAAATTTAAGATAAAATAAAAAATCTTGATGCAGATTCAGATTACAGGTTGAGCGTCCAAAGTCCGGAGTTCCAAAATTCAGAAGGCTCTGGAATCCGGACACCAGACCAAACCACGGCAGGGTCTTCCGGAAACCGTAAAATGTTCCAAAATCCCGATTCCCCACCTCGGCCCGACCTCACCTCCTTACCTCAGCCGCCAGACATCCCCCCCCCCAGCCCCCGCCTCAGGCAAAGACGTTCCGAAATCCGGAAATACCCGGAATCCGGAGCGGCCTCGGTCCCGAGGTTTCCAGATTTCGGACGTCACTCCTGCATAAAGTAGAAACGGTGCTCCACAGAAATTGTGGAATAGAATGAGCTAAATTTAAAGAAAGTTCCCGGAAAGTATCGAACTTGAAATGAAGTTTTAAAGTGACAAAAGAGGGATACTGGGCAAAGAATACGGGCGGAGAGATCGGTGCCGAGATTGCCACCCTGCCGGAAACGCGGCGCACTTATCGTGTTTCAGCGGTTTTCACCGGCGTGGTGGATGCAATGGCCTCTTGCGTTAAATTCCGCTCTTTGGCCTTTTTCCAGCGGACCGGAAGTCGGTCATAACGGGGGCGGAGGAGCGGTGGTGAACGGAAGTTTGTGCACTCGAGGGGCGGAAACTGGGGGGGGCGCGGGCGGAGTGTCCGCCGCCGTCAGTCACCAGCTGAGCACGGATGACATCATCACGCTGGCGCGACACGACGTCTCTCCCTTTCACGTAAAGGGGAGGGCCGCTGCGAACTCTGCCATTATTTTACTTCGGCCCACTGGGCCACCAGGGAGGGTCAGCGGTCTGGCACCCGAGAGGAGGTACCAGGCTGCCTGTTGGTGGCCCGGCCCAACCCGGGCCATAACTGTCGGCCCGACCTGGCAGTCGGCCGCCAAACAAAAAGTAGGATGGCGGCCGCGGCAGTGTGCCCTCCCCTTTAATGGTGGCCGCACCGCCATTTGGAACAAGCTGCCAGCACCGTGCACGGACAGAAAAAACTGTCAGTGGCACCGAGAGGCAGCGGCAACATTTTCTCCGTGGAATTTCACGGTTGGCGGGGGGGGGGGGGGGGGCGGGGGAGGAACATTGACGGTGCGCGCTCTGATGACGCACTTAGGACGGATCGGCAACAGCGGAACAGTGGGGGCGGGGGGGGGGGAACACACTGGGTCACCGCCAGGATACCACAGGAGCGAAGTTTTCAAAACGGCGGCCATTCCACTCCGCAGCGTGGCCGCCGATTTCAGGTGGTAACGGGCCTCGAGGGAAAGGGGAAAATTCGGCCCCGTAATGTTTAAGTGGAGGAAGGAGGGAAAAATGTGCAGGTAAAGGCAGCGCTCGATACGAGAAGTGAGGGAAGGGAGGTTTGGCGAGGAAAGGGCTTGTACTGGAATGGTCTATAAAGCAGCAACACTACTTCAAAATGCTTCCCATGAGCAACTGTGTCTCCTTGAATCGCCCTGATACAGTAATGCTGACCTGTTAAGTATGAAATGTCTGACAGTAAACAAGTAGCCATTGCTTGAATTCCAGTCATACCAGAGGACAAAGCTGCAGAAACTTCATAAATCAATACGAGACAGAGAGTAGACACTTGTCTTATTTCATCATGTCTTTACAGGAAGACAAATAATTTTTTAAAAAGCTCTGCAACTGCAATTTCCCCAATGAATCGGTATCCCACAAGGGGCAGCTCATTAGGCTAACTCTAACACGCCTGATAATCCAATCTACCCAGCACTGTGCTACTTCCCCAGGAGAGCTGAAAAGATTTAACCTCCAACATAGGAGGTCTTCTGGTTTCCATCCTCCTGTAGCTGAAGCAGAGAAAGATGATTACCTCAGGCTGGCTAGATCCTTAGTGATTCAGCTCAGCAGCAAACGCTGAGGGAGGATTTTTCTACTGCCCTTCCAATAAGCTACCTTTCAACAAATTCCTTGCAAATCCTCGAAAATGCAAAATGCTCCCTCAGCCACTGTTCCCCAAACAATCTGAATATGTCTGATTTCTTGTATCTGTCGCAATGTATAAATGCTACTTTCTACAGGATTAAGCTTTAATGTTACTTGTCATTGGAGTTAATTATAGATGCAAAAAACACACAAAATTCTAATAGAAACATAGAAATTTACAGCGCAGACGGAGGCCATTTCGGCCCATCGTGTCCACGCCGGCCGACAAAGAGCCACATGGCCCTAAAGGTTACATATAAACCTATGAACAATGACGGAAAGGCAAAGAGCACCCAGCCCAACCAGTCCGCCTCACACAACTGTGACACCCCTGATACTGAAACATTCTACACTCCACCCCAATCGGAGCCATGTGATCTCCTGGGAGAGGCAAAAACCAGATAAAAACCCAGGCCAATTAGGGGGAAAAAATCTGGGAAAATTCCTCTCCGACCCATCCAGACTATCGAAACTAGTCCAGGAGATCACCCTGGCCGTATTTGATTCCCTGCAATACTTACCATCGTATCTGCACCGACCAACAAGAGGTTATCCAGTCTAATCCCAATTACCAGCTCTAGGTCCGTAACCCTGCAGGTTACGGCACTTTAAGTGCCCATTCAAGCACCTTTTAAATGTGGCGAGGCAGCCAGAAATCCAATTCACTCCCTCTTCCAATCTAATTACAACAGTGACTACACTCCAAAAGTACTTCATTGGCTGCAAAGTGCGGTGGTCGTGAAAGGCGCTACAGAAGAGGCGAGGGCCCAGGGGCAGCACGGGCCCAGCCCACACTACGATATGTGCGCACACTAGGTCTGTGCAGCAGAGCTGGTCTCCAGTCATCCTGGTTCACCCTTGCCACTGGACCAAGACCTAGCTCTGTCAAGCCCGTGTGGTGGCTGGTGTGCAATGGTCACCCCACGTTAAAAAAATCCACGCACAGGCATCTTCCACCCTTCAACATGTAGTTCAGGATCTGGAATATTAGGTCCTTCATTGAAACACCTGTGAACTTTTTGACGTGGAACCAAATCATCCTCGATTCGAGGGACTACCTATGACTGACTATATAAATGCAAGTCTTTCTTTTCTCCAAAATGATGAATTCTTTAAGTGAAGGAATTGATATGGAAGCCACTTTGTTAATGTGTGTGTCCTCCACATATATTCTGGAAATGGTGTCAAAGGTCTGTTTCCAAGTGTTGGTCCATGGCAAGGAATCGTACAAAATGAGCTTTTTTTTTTAAATAAAAGGGTAACAATAGCGGGGAGGGAAGCAGGAATGTAAACATGCTCTATACGCACAATGTCATGTATGTACATGCTGTTTCTAGCCACCAGATGGTGTCATTGCTGGAGGCCAGTGAGCAGCACGCACATGGTGCTGCTCTGGTATCAAAGGCCAGCCATTTTGAGAGTCAGGCACTTTGGGCCAAAATAAAGCAGACCCAAGGTTGTACCTTGCTTAGTTAAACAGTACTCAGTTTGAACCTTTATTGCATACATAACATTTGGCGACGAGAATACAAGATCCTTTGTTTGCAAAATGAGCACGATTGAATTTTTAGAGCAATTCGTGGAGGGAGAAGATTGGGCAGACTTTGAGAGCTGTTTGAACCAGTGCTTCGTGGCCAACAAAATGAAGGGGGTCGACGATACAGATCGGCACCGGGCCGTGTTCCTCACTGTGTGCGGTTCAAAGATCTACGGTCTGATAAAGAATCTACTCAAGCCTAGTGATCCAACAGAGAAAACGTACGAGGAGTTGTGTCCATTGGTACGGGAGCACCTCAAGCCAGACAACGGCATCATCATCTCGAGTTACAGGTTTTATGCACATGTCCGATCGGAGGGCCAGAGCGCTGCGGAATTTGTTGCCAACCTGAGACGTCTAGCCGGACCGTGCAAGTTCGGGATGGTGTTGGCAGACATGTTGCGGGACTTCTTTGTTATCGGTATCAACCACGAGGTGATCCTGTGCAAACTTCTGGCGGTGGAGGAGTTGGATTTAAAAAGGGCCATCCAGATCACTCAATCATGTATGACGACAGACAGGAGTTTAAAGCAAATAGTGGTGAAGAACCGAAACTCGGCAAGTACTGTAAACACGAATGATTCGGCATTCGGCAGAGTGGCACATGGCAGGGCCTATCCAGCTGCGTTCGCGAAACCTGTGGCTGCCCAAAGTCCGCCAGCGGGAATGTATCCAACTTCTCCGTGTTGGCGTTGTGGGGGAAATCATCGGCACGAGCAGTGCCGATTTAAGCAATATAGTTACAAAGGCTGTCTGAGAGTGGGGCATCTCCAGCGCAAGTGTCCGCAGATGAATAAGCGAGTTGCGACACACCACGTGGAGGATGAGAGTCAGACTAGTACGGATCCGGATACGCAATCCGAGATGCCAGAGGAGGAAGTGTATGGATTGTACTCTTTCATCACCAAGAGTAAACCAATTTTGATTAATGTGAAGTTTATTGTGACACCGGTATCACTGGAACTGGACACAGGGGCGAGTTAGTCGATCATGAATGAGAGAGCATTTAATAAGCTGTGGGATACTAAGACTGTGAGGCCCAGGCTGAGCCCTGTTAACCCCAAGCTGCGCATGGTCACCAAAGAACTGATAAAGGTGATTGGCAGTGCACAAATAAATGTGTCGTATAACGGTGCGGTTTATGAGTTACCGCTGTGGATTGTTCCAGGCAATGGCCCAAAGCTGCTCGGCAAGAGCTGGTTGGAGAAAATCAGATGTGACTGGAACAACATAAAGGCATTGTCAGAGGAGGAAGATACATGTGCCCAAGTATTGAGCAAGTTCCCCGAACCAGGTCTCGGCAATTTCACGGGAGCCAAGGTGCAGATCCACGTGGACTCAGATGCAAGACCCGTCCATCATAAAGCTCGGGCAGTGCCGTATATGATGAGGGAGAAGGTCGAAATTGAACTGGACAGACTCCAGCGTGAAGAGATCATATTACCAGTTGAATTTAATGAATGGGCCAGTCCCATTGTTCCTGTGCTGAAAAGTGATGGCACAGTCAGAATCTGTGGAGACTACAAGTCTACGATCAACAGGGTTTCGAAGCGAGATCAGTACCCGTTACCGAAGGCTGATGACTTGTTTGCGACGCTAGCCGGAGGGAAGTCATTCACAAAACTGGACTTGACGTCGGCCTATATGACACAGGAGTTGGTCGAGACGTCGAAGAGGCTCACGTGCATTAACACGCACAAAGGACGGTTTATTTACCACAGGTGTCCTTTCAGAATTCGTTCGGCTGCAGCAATATTCCAGAGGAATATGGAAAGTCTACTGAAGTCCATTCCCAGAACCGTTGTGTTCCAAGATGACATCTTGATCACCACTCGTGACTCCAAGGAACAACTGAACAACCTGGAAGAGGTTCTACTGCGTTTGGATAGAGTGGGACTCAGACTTAAACGCCCGAAGTGCGTCTTCATGGCACCGGAGGTCGAATTCCTTAGGAGGAAAATCGCCGCTGATGGCATCAGACCTACTGACGTGAAAACCAAAGCCATCAAGAATGCACCCAGAATAGAATGTGACAGAGCTGCGTTCGTTCCTGGGTCTACTCAACTACTTTGGTAACTTCCTACCTAAATTGAGCGCCTTACTTGAACCACTGCACATGCTATTGAGAAAAGGCAACAATTGGGTGTGGGGCACATCGCAAGACAGAGCTTTCGAGAAAGGCACCAATCTGCTTTCCTCGAACAAGCTGCTGGTACATTATGACCCATGTAAACATTTATTTTTGGCCTGTGACGCGTCATATGGAATTGATTGCGAGTTACAACAAGCCAATGAGTCGGGGAAACTTCAACCTGTCGCATATGCATCCAAAAGTTTGTCTAAAGCAGAAAGAGCCTTCAGCACGGTAGAAAAAGAAGCTTTAGCGTGTGTGTACGGTGTTAAAAAGATGCATCAATACCTGTTCGGTCTGAGGTTCGAATTAGAGACTGATCACAAGCCGCTTATTTCGTTGTTTTCCGAGAGCAAAGGTATCAATACTAATGCTTCATCCCACATCCAAAAGGTGGGCGCTGACATTATCTGCCTATGATTATGTCATTCACCACAGACCTGGCACAGAGAATTGTGCCGATGCTTTGAGCCGGTTGCCGTTGCCCACACCGGAGGTGGAAACGCCACAACCGGCAGATTTAATGGATGTTTTTGAGAGTGAAGGTACCCCTGTCACGGCTCAACAAGTTAAGACCTGGACCAGCCAGGACCCGATATTATCGGTGGTAAAGGGTTGCATCCTCAAAGGGGATTGGTCAGCTATACCTAAGCAAATGTGCGAGGAGGCCAAACTGTACATTCATCGCCAGGATGAACTGTCTATTCAAGCAGATTGCATATTGTCGGGCAATCGTGTTGTAATGCCGAAGAAAGGGAGAGAGAAGTTTGTGTGTGAGTTACACAGCACACATCCGGGTATAGTGATGATGAAGGCCATTGCCAGGTCCCACATATGGTGGCCCAGGAATTGATTCTGAGCTGGAAGCATGCGTGCATCAGTGCAACACCTGCATGCAGCTCAGCAAAGCACCACCGGAATCGCCGCTGAGTCTGTGGTCATGACCATCCAAACCTTGGTTAAGGATCCATGTAGATTTTGCAGGTCCCTTCCTGGGCAAGATGTTTTTAGTGGTGGTGGATGCTTATTCGAAGTGGATAGAATGCATAATCATGTCATCCAGTACGTCCACGAATAAAATGTGTTTTTTAAAGCTGCGTTACACTGCTTTTTGTACCCTTTTTGACATAAAACAAAATGGATCCTGGTCCTTCCAGAAACTTCCACAACAGACAGTCTGTTTGCATAAACATGCTAACCTGGATTGAAACTGCTGATAGCTGCTTAATAGCCACCAGACAACATTAAACTGTCCTGCTGAGACAAGTACCACCCATTGTGCTCCCCTGTATTATCCATGCAGCATCAATTCACCCCCCTAAGAGATAATCAAATTACCAGCCATTATCTCTTGTACAGAACTCATTTATATTATGCAAGAAGCCAAGTACCCAATCAACCACTGTGGAAATCATGGGCCCAAATAACTGACCAGGAAACTGGACAATCCTGACACAATGCAAGGCCGGTAATAGCACATTATCACACCCTAATCGAGTAATGGCTGACTGGCCCACCAATAACTCTGACAAAGGAGACATTTGGAAACAATGTCAAGACAAGAATGTGGTAATCATTAACTCTTTATCTGTATTCGCTGACTGCAAAGGTAGAACCAATACACAGGATGGGACCATAACTTGTTTTTAACTGTATAAATACCTCGTGAAACTGTACCATATTGAAGGTCTTCACTTAGCCTTTGACTGAGTGAGACTCTTCCCTTGCTGCAAGTAAAAATTAAGAGAACATCTGCCGGAGCTGAAGGTGTCAGAGTCGTATATTGTGAGTCGAGATTTCTACACACGGCAACCATAGAGAATCTTAATGTCATTTTCGCGACACATGGTCTGACTGACATAGTGGTGAGCGAAAATGGGTCGTGCTTCACCAGTCAGGAGTTTCAAGAGTTTTAGGAGTTTTTAAACTTAACGGCATAAAATATGTAAGGTCAGCACCGTTCAAGCCTTCATCCAACGGGCAAGCAGAAAGTGCAGTGCAAATTATCAAGCAAAGCATGAGGAGAGTAACCCAAGGGTCACTGCAGACCCACTTGTCTTGCATACTGCTGAGTTACAGGACAAGACCCCACACACTCTCAGGGGTCTCGCCTGCTGAACTCATGATGAAAAGAGGTCTTAAGACCAAGTTATCTCTTGTACACCCAGATTTAAGTAATCATGCTGAATATAGAAGACAGAGTCAACAAGAGTACCACGATCGCGCAACTGTGTCACGCGAGATTTCTGTTAATGATCCTGTATATGTGTTGAATTAGGGTCAGGGTCATAAATGGATCGCTGGTATGTTCATGGCCAAGGAGGGCAACAGAGTATTTGTTATTAAGCTCAAGAATGGGCAAACTTGCATATTGATTTGGCTAACCAAACTGGTAGCAATGCGGTGGAGAAGGATTTCCTGGAGTGTATTAGGGATGGTTTTCTAGACAAATATGTTGAGGAACCAACTAGAGAGCTGGTCATCCTAGACTGGGTGATGTGTAATGAGAAAGGACCAATGAGAAAGGACAAATTAGCAATCTTGTTGTGCGAGACCCCATGGGGAAGAGTGACCATAACATGGTAGAATTCTTTATTAGGATGGAGAGTGACACAGTTAATTCAGAAACTAGGGGCCTGAACTTAAGGAAAGGTAACTTCGATGGTTTGAGGTGTGAATTGGCTAGAGTAGACTGGCAAATGACACTTAAAGGGATGACGGTGGATAGGCAATGGCAAACATTTAAAGATCACATGGATGAACTTCAGCAATTGTACATCCCTGTCTGGAGTAAAAATAAAACGGGGAAGGTGACTCAACCGTGGCTAACAAGGGAAATTAAGGATAGTGTTAAATCCAAGGAAGAGGCATATAAATTGGCCAGAAAAAGCAGTAAGCCTGAGGACTGGGAGAAATTTAGAATTCAGTAGAGGAGGACAAAGGGTTTAATTAAGAGGGGGAAAACAGAGTGCGAGAAGAAGCTTGCCAGGAACATAAAAGCTGACTGCAAAAGCTTCTATAGATATGTGAGGAGAAAAAGATTAGTGAAGACAAACGTAGGTCCCTTGCAGTCGGATTCAGGTAAATTTATAATGGGAACAAAGAAATGGCAGACCAATTGAACAAATACTTTGGTTCTGTCTTCACGAAGGAAGACACAAATAACCTTCCGGAAATACTCGGGGACCGAGGATCTAGTGAGAAGGAGGAACTGAAGGATATCCTTATTCGGCGGGAAATTGTGTTAGGGAAATTGATGGGATTGAAGGCCGATAAATCCCCAGGGCCTGATAGTCTGCATCCCAGAGTACTTAAGGAAGTGGCCCTAGAAATAGTGGATACATTGGAGATCATTTTCCAACAGTCTATCGACTCTGAATCAGTTCCTATGGAAAACGGGGAATTATAGACCGGTTAGCTTGACATCAGTAGTGGGGAAAATGTTGGAATCAATTAGTAAAGATGAAATAGCAGCGCATTTGGAAAGCAGTGTCCTGCGACAGTGGGAACTGGAGCTCGCCGCTCTCTGTCCCGCGACAGTGGGAACTGGAGCGCCCCGCGACAGTGGGAACTGGAGCGCCCCGCGACAGTGGGAACTGGAGCGCCCCGCGACAGTGGGAACTGGAGCGCCCCGCGACAGTGGGAACTGGAGCGCCCCGCGACAGTGGGAACTGGAGCGCCCCGCGACAGTGGGAACTGGAGCGCCCCGCGCCAGTGGGAACTGGAGCGCCCCGCGCCAGTGGGAACTGGAGCGCCCCGCGCCAGTGGGAACTGGAGCGCCCCGCGCCAGTGGGAACTGGAGCGCCCCGCGACAGTGGGAACTGGAGCGCCCCGCGCCAGTGGGAACTGGAGCGCCCCGCGACAGTGGGAACTGGAGCGCCCCGCGACAGTGGGAACTGGAGCGCCCCGCTCTCTGTCCCGCGACAGTGGGAACTGGAGCGCCCCGCTCTCTGTCCCGCGACAGTGGGAACTGGAGCTCGCCGCTCTCTGTCCCGCGACAGTGGGAACTGGAGCGCCCCGCTCTCTGTCCCGCGACAGTGGGAACTGGAGCGCCCCGCTCTCTGTCCCGCGACAGTGGGAACTGGAGCGCCCCGCTCTCTGTCCCGCGACAGTGGGAACTGGAGCTCGCCGCTCTCTGTCCCGCGACAGTGGGAACTGGAGCTCCCCGCTCTCTGTCCCGCGACAGTGGGAACTGGAGCGCCCCGCTCTCTGTCCCGCGACAGTGGGAACTGGAGCTCGCCGCTCTCTGTCCTGCGACAGTGGGAACTGGAGCTCCCCGCTCTCTGTCCTGCGACAGTGGGAACTGGAGCGCCCCGCTCTCTGTCCTGCGACAGTGGGAACTGGAGCTCCCCGCTCTCTGTCCTGCGACAGTGGGAACTGGAGCTCCCCGCTCTCTGTCCTGCGACAGTGGGAACTGGAGCTCCCCGCTCTCTGTCCTGCGACAGTGGGAACTGGAGCTCCCCGCTCTCTGTCCTGCGACAGTGGGAACTGGAGCTCGCCGCTCTCTGTCCTGCGACAGTGGGAACGCGGATTTATGAAAGCGAAATCATGTTTGACAAATCGGTTAGAGTTTTTTGAGGTTATAACTCGCAGAATAGATCAGGGCGAACCAGTGAATGTGGTGTATTTGGATTTTCAGAAGGCATTCGATAAGGGACCACACAAGAGGTTATTAACAAAATTAGGGCTCATGGGATTGGGGGTGATATACTAGCATGGATTGAGGATTGGTTAATGGACAGAAGACAGAGAGTAGGAATAAATGGGTCATTTTTGGGTTAGCAGGCTGTAACTAGTGGGATCAGTGCTTGGGTCCCAGCTATTCACAATCTATATCACAGATTTGGATGAAGGGACCACATGTAATATATACACGTTTGCTGATGATACAAAGCTAGGTGGAAATGTAAGTTGTGAGGAGAATGCAAGAAGACTTCAAGGGGATATAGACAGGCTAAGTGAGTGGGCAAGAACATGGCAAATGAAATATAATGTGGAGAAATGTGAAGTTATCTACTGTGGTAGGAAAAATTGCAAAGCAGAGTATTTTTTAAATGGTGAGAGATTGGGAAATGTTGGTGTTCAGGGGGACCTGGGGGCCCTTGTACACCAATCACTGAAAGTTAACCTGCAGGTACAGCAAGCAATTAAGAAACCAAATGGTATGTTGGTCTTAATTGCAAGAGGATTTGAGTATAAGAGTGAAGGGAAAGGGAGCTGAAATTCAGGGCCCGGATAAGGCCAGTTACTGCCGTTTTGCGGCGGCATTGAGTGGCCTCCACAACCCAAATTCACTTTGGTGATTTTCCGGCCTGTCCCCTCTTCCGCCTTGCTGCTGCCGGCCGCCACACGCCTATCTCCTGCACCTCCAGCACACTCCGCCCCAAATATACCTCCAAAAATCTTCGCCCCGCCGCGCGGTGCCCCCGGCAGCTTTTGCTGTCGGTGAACATTGTTCGGTGAGTGCGGCCTGGCAGCGTGGCGGCCCTTCAAGGTTTTTATTTTTGCCGGCCGACTTCCCGATCGGCCGGCCAATTATTGCCCCGGGTTCGGCCGGGCCGCCAACAGGCAGCCTGACGGCCATCTCGGGTGCCAGGCCGCTGGCCCGGCCAAACCCCTCCCTGGTGGCCCAATGGCCAAACCCGCCGAATCGCCGATTCTCTCCCCTTTAAACGAGGGGAGAGAGGTGGTGACACACACGCGCAGTGACATCACCACCGCTCCGCCACAGAGTGACAGCGGCCGACACTCTGTCCCGCCACAACTTCCGCCCTTCACCAGCTCTCACCACCGTACTTCCGCCCTCATTATGACCGACTTCCGCTCCGACGTGAAAAACAGTTTCAAGTGGAGAAAATTGCTCGGCAGGTCGCCTCATCGTACCTGGTGGTAAAAAAAAAGTGAAAAATCGTAGGTGCGCTAGTTTTCTGGCGTGCCTGAATTTCGGCCCCAAGGTGTCTTACTGCAATTATATAGAGCCCTGGTGAGACCGCACCGGGAGTATTGTGCACAGTTTTGGTCTCCTAGCCTAAGGAAGGATATACTTGCCATAGAGGGAGTGCAACAAAGGTTCGCCAGATTGTTTCTTGGAATGGGGGGATTGTCCTATGAGGAGAGATTGGATAGACTGGGCCTATAGTTTAGAAGGATGAGAGGTGATCTCATTGAAACATAGACAATTCTTACAAGGCTTGACAGGGTAGATGCAGGGAGGATGTTTCCCCTGGCTGGAGAGTCGAGAACCAGGGGTCACAGTGTTAGGATAAGGGGTCAGCCATTTAGGACTGAAATGAGCAGAAACTTCTTCAATCAGGGGGTGATGAATCTTTGGAATTATCTACCCCTGAGGGCTGTGGAGGCTCAGGCTTTGAGTATATTCAAGACAGAGTAGATCGATAGATTTTTGAATATAGAAACATAGAAAATAAGTGCAGGAGTAGGCCAGTCAGCCCTTCGAACCTGCACCACAATTCAATATGATCATGGCTGATCATGCAACCTCAGTACCTCATTCCTGCTTTCTCGCCATACCCCTTGATCCCTTTAGGCGTAAGGGCCACATCTAACTCCCTTTGGAGTATATCTAACGAACTGGCCTCAACAACTTTCTGTGGTAGAGAATTCCACAGATTCACAATTCTCTGAGTGAAGAACTTTCTCCTCATCTTGGTCCTAAATGGCTGACCACTTATCCTTAGACTGTGACCCCTGGTTCTGGACTTCTCCAACATCGGGAACATTCTTCCTGCATTCAACCTGTCCAATCCCGTCAGAATTTTATATGTTTCTATGAGATCCCCTCTCATTCTTCGAAACTCCAGTCGATCCACTCTTTCTTCATGTCAGTCCTGCCATCCTGGGAATCAGTCTGGTGAACCTTTGCTGCACTCCCTCAATTGCAAGAATGTCCTTCCTCAGATTCAGAGACCAAAACTGTACAACTGCAGTATGACTTCCCTGCTCCTATACTCAATTTCTCTCGCTATGAAGGCCAACATGCCATTTGCCTTCTTCACCGCCTGCTGTACCTGCATGCCAACTTTCAATGACTGATGTATCCTGACACCCAGGTCTTGTTGCACCTCTCCTTTTCCTAATCTGCCGCCATTCAGATAATATTCTGCCTTCTTGTTTTTGCCACCAAAGTGGATAACCTCACACTTATCTGCATTATACTGCATCTGCCATGCATTTGCCCACTCACCTAACCTGTCCAAGTCACCCTGCAGCCTCTTAGCATCCTCCTCACACTGCCACCCAGCTTAGTGTCATCTGAAAACTTAGAGATATTACATTCCATTCCTTCATCTAAATCATTAATGTATGTTGTAAATAGCTGGGGTTCCAGCACTGAACATTGCGATACCCTATTAATCACTGCCTGCCATTCTGAAAAGGACTCGTTTATCCCACCCTTTGCTTCCTGTCTGCTAACCAGTTCTCTATCCATGTCAATACATTACCTCCAATACCATGTGCTTTAATTTTGCTCACTAATCTCTTGGGTGGGACCTTGTCAAAAGCCTTTTGAAAGTCCAAATACACCACATCCACTGGTTCTCCCATGTCCACTCTACTAGTTACATCCCCAAAAAATTCTAGAAGATTTGTCAAGCATGAATTCCCTTTCATAAATCCATGCTGACTTGGACCAATCCTGTCACTGCTTTCCAAATGCGCTGCTATTTCATCTTTAGTAATTGATTCCAACATTTTCTCCACTACTGATGTCAGGCTATAATTAACCGTTTTCTCTCTCCCTCCTTTTTTAAAAGTGGTGTTACATTAGCTATCCTCCAGTCCATAGGAATTGATCCAGAGTCTATAGAATGTAGGAAAATGACCACCAATGCATCCACTATTTCTAGGGCCACTTCCTTAAGTGCTCTGGGATGCAGACTATCAGACCCTGGGGATTTATCGGCCTTCAATCCCATCAATTTCCCCAACACAATTTCCTGACTAATAAGGATTTCCTTCATTTCCTCCTCCTCGCTAGACCCTCAGTCCCCTAGGATTTCCAGAAGGTTATTTGTGTCTTCCTTCGTGAAGACAGAACCAAAGTATTTGTTCAATTGGTCAGCCATTTCTTTGTTCCCCATTATAAATTCACCTGATTCTGACTGCAAGGGACCTACATTTGTCTTCACTAATCTTTTTCTCTTCACATATCTACAGAAGCTTTTGCAGTCAGGTTTTATGTTCCCTGCAAGTTTCCTCATATACTCTATTTTCCCCCTCCTAATTAAACCCTTTGTCCTCCTCTGCTGAATTCTAAATTTCTTCCAAATCCTCAGGTTTGCTGCTTTTTCTGCCCAATTTATATGCCTCTTCGTTGGATTTAACACTATCCCTAATTTCCCTTGTTAGCCACGGTTGAGCCACCTTTCCCGTTTTATTTTTACGTCAGACCGAGATGTACAATTGTTGAAGTTCATCCATGTGATCTTTTAATGTCTGCCATTACCTATCCACCGTCAACCCTTTAAGTATCATTCGCCAGTCTATCCGAGCCAATTCACATCTCATACCATCGAAGTTACTTTTCTTTAAGTTCAGGACCCTAGTCTCTGAATTAACTGTGCCATTCTCCATCTTAATGAAGAATTCGACCATATTATGGTCACTCTTCCCCAAGGGGCCTCACACAACAAGATTGCTAATTAATCCTCTCTCATTACACATCACCCAGTCTAGGATGGCCAGCTCTCTCGCTGGTTCCTCGACATATTGTTCTAGAAAACCATCCCTAATACACTCCAGGAAATCCTCCTCCACCGTATTGCTACCAGTTTGGTTAGCCCAATCTATATGTAGATTAAAGTCACCCATAAAGCTACTGTACCTTTATTGCACGCATCCCTAATTTCCTGTTTGATGCCATTCCCAACCTCATTACTACTGTTTGGTGATCTGTACACAACTCCCACTTGTGTTTTCTGCCCTTTGGTGTTCCTCAGCTCTACCCATACAGATTCCACATTATCCAGGCTAATGTCCTTCCTTACTATTGCGTTAATCTCCTTTTTAACCAGTAACGCTACCCCACCTCCTTTTCCTTTCTGTCTATCCCTCCTGAATGTTGAATACCCCTGGATGTTGAGTTCCCAGCCTTGGTCACCCTGGAGCCATGTCTCCGTAATCCCAATTACATCATATCCGTTAACAGGTATCTGCGCAGTTAATTCATCCACCTTATTACAAATGCTCCTCGCATTGAGAAACAGAACCTTCAGACCTGTTTTTTTAACACTCTTTTTACTTTTAGAATTATGTTGTAATGTGGCCCTTTTTGATTTTTGCCCTTGATTTCACTGCCCTCCACTTTTCCTTATCTCCTTCCGACCTTTTGCTTCTGTCCCTTTTTTACTTCCCTCTGCCTCCCTGTATAGATTCCCATCCCCCTGCCATATTAGTTTAACCCCTCCCCAACAGCACTAGCAAACACTCCGCCTAGTACATTGGTTCCAGTCCTACCCAGGTGCAGTCCGTCCGGTTTGTACTGGTGCCACCTCCCCCAGAACCAGTTCCAATGTCTCAGGAATTTGAATCCCTCCCTGCTGCACCACTCCTCAAGCCACGTATTCACCTGAGCTATCCTGTGATTCCTACTCTGATTAGCACGTGACATTGGTAGCAATCCTGAGATTACTACCTTTGAGGTCCTACTTTTTAATTTAACTCCTAGCTCCCTAAATTCAGCATGTAGGAACTCATCCCGTTTTTTACCGAAATCTTTGGAACCTATAATCACCATGACAACTGGCTGTTCACCCTCCCCCTCCAGAATGCCCTGTAGTTGCTCAGAGATATCTTGCACCAGGAAGGCAACATACCATCCTGGAGTCTCGATTGCGGCTGCAGAAACGCCTAGCTATTCCACTTACAATTGAATCTCCTACCGTGATAGCTCTCCCAGTCTTTTTCCTGCCCTCCTGTGCAGCAGAGCCACCCATGGTGCCATGAACTTGGCTGCTGCTGCCTTCCCCTGATGAGCCATCTCCCCCAACAGTACCCAAGGTGGTGTATCTGTTTTGGAGGGTGATGACCGCAGGGATCAATGGATATGGGGATAGTGCAGGAAAGTGGAGTTGAGGTAGGTGGTCAGCCATGATCTTATTGAATGGTGGAGCAGGTTTGAGGGGCCGAATGGCTACTCCTGTTCCTAATTCTTGTGTTTTTATACATCCTGCTGGAGCCATCAGTAGACAGAGCCACCTCCTCAGAATACTTTGAAAGTCAATAACATAATAAAAAGTCGGAATCCCATTGGGAATAAGTGTCTTGTCAGCATCATCATCACAGGCAGTCCCTCAGAATCGAGGAAGACTTGCTTCCACTCTAAAAGTGAGTTCTCGGGTGGCCGAACAGTCCAATACGAGAGCCACAGTCTCTGTCACAGGTGGGACAGACAGACGTTGTGGGAAGGGGTGGGTGGGACTGGTTTGCCGCACGCTCCTTCCGCTGTCTGTGCTTGATTTCTGCATGCTCTCGGCGATGAGACTCGAGGTGCTCAGCGCCCTCCCGAATGCAATTTCTCCACTGAGGGCGGTCTTTGGCCAGGAACTCCCAGGTGTCCGTGGGGATGTTGCACTTTATCAGCGCATATACAGAGGCTGAACTCCAGGACATAGTCGACGTATTTACTGAGGCGTACAAAAGTGTCTTGTGAACAGTCAGAGACAATACACAATCTGTTTTTTCTTTCGTGTCTAACCCCTGCATTACATGGACTCCTGCAGCTACTGGTAAAAAAACATCTGTTTACGTCTGAAGCCAGATCTAAGCTTTGCATCCTCTATCACAGAAGTTAGCTTAACAGATGATGACCGGGGGGGGGGGGGCAGTGCTGTGTGGCGGGGTCAGGTTGGTGGAAGACCTTTGTCTTATGGATGTTTAGTGTAAGGCCCATGCTTTCGTCAAGCAGGACTGCGTCATTGCGCCAACCCTCTTCTCGATCTTCCTCACTTCCATGCTCCACCTCACACTCAACAAGCTCCCCGCTGGAGTGGAACTTAACTATAGAACTGGTGGGAATCTGTTCAACCTTCATCTCCCCAGGCCAGATCCATGACCGTCCCATTCACTGTCGTCGAACTACAGTACACAGACGCCGTTTGTGTCTGCGCACAGAGGTTGAACTCCAAGCCATCGTCAACATCTTCAAGGCGTACGATGGGCAATAAATGCTGGCCTTGCCAGTGACACTCACATCCCAGAACAAACTTTTTAAAGTATAAACTTGGCTCTGCTCCCTGCTGCTGTATGCCAGATATGACGATGCACAGTGTAATGTTTGGCCCGAGGAGAATAGATTGTTGGCGAGATTTGGAATTGCTGAATTCCCAATACTAAGTTTACCTTTCAGCATATCACAGCTCTCCTGAGTGGCATAAATACCATTTACAGGCATTGACTAATGTGTTTGTTGCTGTTGATAGAAGCACAGGGTTATAATTCCATCTGCTGGTTGCTGACATTTAAAAAAATACATTGACACGATTTGGGCAATGCTGGCAAGGCCGGCTTTTATTGCCCATCCTTAATTGCCCTTGAGAAGGTGTGTGGTTGTATTTTATAGTCTCTTGAACACTCTTTTCAACTTAAATCTATTTATTTGGGAGATCTCAGACAGCCAAATGGATCTTAAAATGGCGTTCCTTCACAGACCCTCTCTCTTAATACAGCTCCAATACTTCCTAGCTAGAGGGTGCTATACATTATCTCGTTACACAGTCAGAGGCAGCCAGTTTGCACACACATAGCAATGATTTGATGACCAGGTAAGTTGGTTGAGGGATGGATATTGGCTAGGACACTGGGGAGAACTCCTTTGCTCTGCTTTGAAGTGGTGACTGTGGGACCTTTTGCGTCCACCTGGGAGGGCAGATGGGGCCTCAGTTTGGCGTCTCATCCGAGGGACGGCACCTCCGACAGTGCAGCACTCCCTCAGCGCTGCACCGGGAGTGTCGGCCTGGATTTTTGTGCTCAGGTCTCTGGAGTGGGACTTGAACCCGCAATCTTACTCACCAGCGAGAGGCTACCCACTGAACCACAGCTGACAGAAGAGGTGAGTTACTGATGGTCTCAATATTTAGACCATGATCAGGGCCCAGGAGTGGCGAGAGTTCGGGGCCCAGAAAAGCCGTGGACCCAGGGGCAGCACGGACCAGCCCACACCGCGATGTGTGTGCTCACTAGGTCCGTGCAGCAGAGCTGGTCTCCAGTTAGTCCTGGTTAATCCTTGCCACTGGACCAAGACCTAGCTCTGTCAAGCCCGTGTGGTGGCTGGTGTGCAACGGTCACCCCACGTTAAAAAAATCCACGCATAGGCATCTTCCACCCTTCAACGTGTAGTTCGGGATCTGGAATATTAGCTCCTTCATTGAAACACCTGTGAATTCATCCCTTTTTGGCGTGGAAGCAAGTCATCCGCATTTCGAGGGACTGCCTGTGATGATGATACTGTAGTGTCAATTCATTCAAATACGTGTTGTCAAAACTTAAAAAACGAGTTAAGTTTTGTTAACACAGGAAAACTGCTGTTAGAATTCACTCCATGATGGATCCTATGCGGATAAGAATTGGAAGTCACACTGTTGGCCAAGGTGTTAACGATTTGTCTGAAATTCCTCACTTCTGGAAGTTCTGAAGTGGAATTTCTGTTGACTGTTGGTCCACGGACTTCAGTGATTTTTCTGGGGTCAGCCTCATTAGAATATTCAAGCTGAGCTCCTGACATTGTCAACCCCTCTGATTTGAAGGTCACCCTGTTGGGGTACTGGTACACTGCTGCAGGAGCAGGAAAAGGCCAGACAATGTAACCAGTATCTTACGGCAGTCAGAAGTGAAGGTCTCTGGAGAATGTCGCACAGCTCCACCTCAAGCCGTGGATTTCCTGGGTTTCAGTGAAATCGCTGCTGCTCCAGATGGGTCTGCCTGCTGGAATTTCATCCTTTACAATCAGAGGGCATCTTTGCTCTTTGTATCCTTCTTAAAAAGGAGAATACAGTCCTATGAAAAAGATTGGCAGGAGATGGAGCTCCCCAAACTCTGCTCTCTCATCCCCAACGTGTAGGGAGCCTTGGAGCTTCCGGATAGGCAGACGGCCGAGGAGCTCAGAGGGAAGGTGTCCGCTTCTCATCCTTCTCGTAATAGTCACTGCGCACAACCTGTCAGCAAAACAAAGATTCGAAAACCCGCAGCTCATTCCTTCCGTTGTAAGTCATGTAAACCCCGCCCCTCAGTATCGCTTTCCAATCTCCTCTCCTCCTCCTCGAGATAAGACACAGATAGAAGCAGCAGAGGTGAAAGACCATATACTCGGCCTCAACGCTTCTAGTCCCACCACCACTTGCAAGGTTCAGTGCCGCTGGTCATAGATCAGCAGGACAATGAGAAGGAAGCCGTTCCCGTTGCTGTAAATGATGGGATTGATTAAGGAACTATCTACAGTTATGTGGGTGCAATCCCTGGCGAACTGGACCTTGAGCAGTCCTGACAATTTGCAAAATTGCACTGCACTGTCATTCTGCTGCCCCCTGTCCATAACTTGTGGATAAAGTGCCTTTCAATAGCAAATATTACAGCTGTCTTTACTCTACGCATCCATACACAATTGATTGGCTGTTACTAATGTCCCCATTGAGAGACTGGAAATGTAAAAGTTTAGGGTGGCTGAACCAAACAGCAGTGTCGATGGTAAAAGAAGAAAGTCTTGCATTTATATAGCGCCTTTCACTACCTCAGGAGCTCCCAAATTCCTTTACAGCCAATTAAGTACTTTTGAACTGTAGTCACTGTTGTAATGTAGGCGGCCAATTTGTGCACAGCAAGCTCCCACAAACAGCAATGTGATAATGCCCAGATAATTGAGAGATAAACATTGGCCAAGACACCGGGGAGAACTCCCCCACTAGTCTTCGAAATGGAGTCGGATCTTTTTATTTCCAGCGGAGAGACAGGTAGGGCTCCAGGCATGCAGCATCATTTGTTGATGGCTTCCTTTCGGAAGTTCAGCCTCCACAAGCAGTACGCCAGCTGGGGTAGGAGCGCTGTATTGTCTATATTCTGGAGTGGGGTTGGGGGGGGTGGGAACATGACAGAGGTACACAGCTATTCCAATAGGAAACCCATTGAATGGGGGCGGGGCACAAAAATGGAGCCTCACAAAGGAAAGGCACAGAACAAAAAGCATTGAAGATAAATATATCAGCAGGAAGACTTTTATAAAACTTTTCTGAAGTACCGACTGAGGCGGTTCATCATCTTCATTACCACCGAACAACGCTGGGTGCTTGCTTTATATGGACATGATTTACTTCCAGCATTACTGAGGTAATAATGATGGAAAATGGGACATATGGGATCACCACATAGAAACATAGAAAATAGATGCAGGAGTAGGCCATTCGGCCCTTCGAGCCTGCACCACCATTCAATAAGATCATGGCTGATCATTCCCTCAGTACCCCTTTCCTGCTTTCTCTCCATACCCCTTGATCTCTTTAGCCGTAAGGGCCATATCTAACTCCCCCTTGAATATATCCAATAAACTGGCATCAACAACTCTCTGCGGTAGAGAATTACACAGGTTAACAGCTCTCTGAGTGAAGAAGTTTCTCCTCATCTCAGTCCTAAATGGCTTACCCCTTATCCTTAGACTGAGACCCCTGGTTCTGGATTTCCCCAACATCGCGAACATTCTTCCTGCATCTAACCTGACCAATCGCGTCAGAATTTTATATGTTTCTATGAGATCCCCTCTCATCCTTCTAAACTCCAGTGAATACAGGCCCAGTTGATCCAGTCTCTCCTCATATGTCAGTCCTGCCATCCTGGGAATCAGTCTGGTGAACCTTCGCTGCACTCCCTCAATAGCAAGAATGTCCTTCCTCAGATTAGGAAACCAAAACTGAACATAATACTCCAGGTGAGGCCTCACCAAGGCCCTGTACAACTGCAGTAAGACCTCCCTGCTCCTATACTCAAATCCCCTAGCTATCAAGGCCAACATGCCATTTGCCTTCTTCACCGCCTGCTGTACCTGCATGCCAACTTTCAATGACTGATGAATCATGACACCCAGGTCTCGTTGCACCTCCCCTTTTCCTAATCTGCCGCCATTCAGATAATATTCTGCCTTCGTGTTTTTGTCACCAAAGTGGATAATCTCACATTTATCCACATTACACCGTATCTGCCATGCATTTGCCCACTCACCTAACCTGTCTAAGTCACCCTGCAGCCTCTTAGCATCCTCCTCACAGCTCACACCGCCACCCAGTTTAGTGTCATCTGCAAACGTGGAGATATTACACACCATTCCTTCATCTAAATTGATGTATATTGTAAAGAGCTGGGGTCCCAGCACTGAGCCCTGCGGCACTCCACTAGTCACTGCCTGCCATTCTGAAAAGGACACGTTTATCCCGACTCTCTACTTCCTGTCTGCCAACCAGTCCTCTATCCACATCAGTACATTACCCCCAATACCATGTGCTTTAATTTTGCACACCAATCTCTTGTGTGGGACCTTGTCAAAAACCTTTTGAAAGTCCAAATACACCACATCCACTGGTTCTCCCTTGTCCACTCTACTAGTTATATCCTCAAAAGATTCTTGAAGATTTGTCAAGCAGGATTTCCCTTTCATAAATCCATTCTGACTTGGACCGATCCTGTCACTGCTTTCCAAATGCACTGCTATTTCATCTTGAAAAATTGATTCCAACATGTTCCCCACTACTGATGTCAGGCTAACCGGTCTATAATTCCCTGTTTTCTCTCTCCCTCCCTTTTTAAAAAGTGGTGTTACATTAGATACCCTCCAGTCCATCGGAACTGATCCAGAGTCGATAGACTGTTGGAAAATGATCACCAAGGCATCCACTATTTCTAGGGCCACTTCCTTAAGTACTCTGGGATGCAGACTATCAGGCCCTGGGGATTTATCGGCCTTCAATCCCATCAATTTCCCAAACACAATTTCCTGACTAATAAGGATTTCTTTCAGTTCCTCCTTCTTACTAGACTCTTGGTCCCCTTGTATTTCCGGAAGGTTATTTGTGTCTTCCTTCGTGAAGACAGAATCTAAGTATTTGTTCAATTGGTCTGCCATTTCTTTGTTCCCCATTATAAATTCACCTGATTCGAACTGCGACTTCATTTAAATTGGCCCACTGGAAATGACGGTGGAAAATGAGTTGAGCGAGAAAGGGGCAGTATTTAGAGTTAAACCCAGGCTTAACTGCTTCCACCTATTATTCCATAGAATAATTGCAAGGCCGATGATCATTTTATGTCTGTCAGTAACTGTATTACAACTCATTTAACTATTAAACACAAGACAATTGGTTAAAAAAATGAAAAGGACCATTTTTTTTACTGTGTCAATTTTATTTGATGTTGGATTTACAAGTCTGAAAGAAGCTTTGGCACCTCCCATTTCTTTACACAAAGCAGTCGATACCACTTGCAGAGTTTTGCTCTGCCACCTTAGCTGAGATTAAAGTTGGATCAGGTCAAACTAGTTTAGATTTCACTGCCAACTAACATATTGAAGGAAAACAAAATACATTTCAACAGTGTCAATACAGTCTCACTATAAATATCAGCAAGAGGAGCATTTCCAGACTTTGCCTAGGCTACTGATCGTTATAAGGCAATTCTGCTAACTGAGTGGTGTAAAGAAAGCACAGCTCTTACAGTAGAATCAATAATGGAAAGAAAAAATTGGTCTTTTCTTTTTCTTCACCATTTTCTGCCCTTCTTTCTCTTCTGGAGGCATTAACTCCTTGCTGGGTTACAGTTGCACAGATGTGCGTGAGGTACTCGCCGCTACCTCGGCAAAGCGGCCCTCCTTCACGTGTGGGACTTGATGGTCAGTAATGGCAAGCTATTGGACTAGAGGGGCCATCACAGCCAAGTGCACTACTCTTGGCCTCACTGGACACCCACAAGTACACACACTCAGAAGGGCTCGTTCAATAGCAATTTAGCGAAGAGGTGCTGAGGCCATTTACAGCTCTCCTATCGAGGACCTCAGCTGAGATGAGCTAAATCAGCAGAGATTTAGGGTTGAACCCAAGGCCTTTCTGGCCCAAATCGCTGAGCCATGCACTGGATAGGCTCACTGAGCCATCAGAGGTCAAAATTGGGTTTCTCACGCCACCTGTTACCGCCGGAGAGGGGCGGCTAACGGGTGGCTACGTCCTTACCGTCGGCGGCGGCAAAACGTACTGCTGTGTGCTTGGCTGCCACCCATGTGGTGACATCGAGCGTGCACCGCCCCCTTGCCGCCACGATATTCGGCGAGTGCAGTGACCTTACCGGCCAGCGTCCGTACAGGCTGGGAAAGATGGCGGGACATTGGGGGTCCCGGGGTGGGAGGGTCCAGGAAGCAAGGTCAGTGGCTATGTTTTTTTTAGTGTTTACGTGGGACCGGGGCTGTGGGGGGGGGGGGCAAAGAGTGTGGGAAACTTTTTTTCATTTTTTTGATCTGGCATGTGACCGCCTGCCGTGGGGGAATTCGGTCGGCCTCCTGAGCTCCTGGCCCCTTGGCGCTCGAGGGTGAGTGTGCAGCGTCACCTTTAGTGCTGCTCACTCAGCTTTGGGCGGCAAAACTGAATTTTGCACAGTTTGAGGCAGCACCTACCGCCCGGCGGTAAATACAGCGCTCAGCCCGTATCACCGCCTCAAACACCGCAGGACCGAATTTCAATCTCACAGGTTCACTCGACTCAGTAGCAAAAACAGAGATGTTTTCAATAACCTCTGTCTCTGTATCTGAAGGAGAGGGGATAGTCACCTTCTCAGTAACTTACAGTGCAGCTCACTATAACAGAAGGAATTCTACAGCCATTAGTTAAGGAAATAGCATCCTGGAAGTGAAGGGAACGTGTCCGATTGAACAGAGGAGTCACGGCCATATTTTCAGATGCCAGCCTATTCCATCTTGAAGAAGAGTGATATGTCCAACATTTAAAATGTTGACAGTTTGTTTTAAAAGTTCAAACAGCCCAACACATAAATTGCATCCAATCTCTTTAAATATTTTTTCTTAATCTTTAAAAGACCTCTTTCCATTACAGGTACATTAGTGAAGACAGTTTGCCAGTAAAATATTCAATGCAATTACTTCCTGAACCGTTCTCGCTGACAGCCAAGTGTGGCTTCATTAGCATATATAAAGAATTCATGCAAATACTAGTTACAGCCCATATATTACTTAAACAAATCAAACCCAAAGCACAACTGAAATTCCTTATTACTGAATTCATTTTGCAGTTTACAGCATCAGCAGATCAATTCCATAATTTAACCTTCAAACCACTTGTCACTGCATTCGTTGCACTAAATCGGCAATGCCTCTGGATGTCTCGGAATGAAAATATAATGGTTAAGACATTGATACTGTTTTTAAGTGAGGTCCCTAACAGTAACCCTGTACATAGCTGATATTCTGTTGATGCTAATGCTGCAAATCTACATCATAAATCATAACAATTGCTCGAACTTAACCGTGCAGGGTTATTTACACCGACTGGGTTTCTGAGCCCAAAGTCCTGACATCACCTAGTGCTTGTCTGGGGCAGTGAACTCGGGCTTTCACTGGCTGGTACTAACATCCAATATCAATCTCCTGCTGATTCTAGCTCGAAAATCAGGAGTCTGAACTTGCACCTGGCAAGTCATTCAATATCTTCCAGTGCATGAGGAAACTCGGGATAGCTCCACCAAAATACACCCTTCCAGTTTCAAATATCATCAGGTCTAATTCAGACATCTCAACTTGCCTTTCGTACATCTAATTTTTGTAAAAAAACGTCAGTAGTACAGGTATTCTCAATCAAGCAACCTGTACATTCTTCATTGCTGTTTCTGAGTGAGCAACAGTGATACACAGACTGCATGAATGGCTGTGTAAAGTCAGAAAGCTATAATAAAATCAGAATACTGATTTTCAGATCACATCAATGTCTGGAAGATAGTAATGGGTTCAGCTTCCGGCAGAATGTCAATATAATCCAGGGACACCATAAGTAAGTACAGTTTGCATTCTTAATTACCACAGTGTAACAGAGCAAAGAGTAGATAGGTGTCACGATGGTCTGCCTCTAATCAAATTTGCTGATCATTACTCTAAGAAAATATATCAACAGCTATATTGTTTCCCAAGGAAAACTAACTTTTTGACACAATTGTGTTACTTAATTCCTCACCTCTTTTCGATCTCTCCATGCCATGTGCCATTACCCAGCCAAGGGACACCAATGCAGCCTGGTTGCACATTGCACAGGAGGGCACAAGCAGGGATGTGGTCAGGAGGACCAGGCTGCAGTGGTGCAAACCTGTCAATGATCTCAGTGTTATGTATTGATGTGTATATCGTCCTGGTACCTTAAATGCATAATATGCACAATGGTACACCACAGAGGGCGCTGTGGTGGGAGACCTGAAAGTACCTGCGAGAGGCACTATATAAGGCTGACCACCACACCTAAGAGTCACTCTGGAGCTGTTCCATAAAGGACGAAGGTCACAGCAGTTAGATCAACACCAGACCGCGTGGAGTCAGTGATTTGTGTGCTACATACACCACATTGGCGACAAGGAAGCAGACAAATTCCACGGAACCATGGCTAATCTGGATTCGCTAAAGGATTTTACCGTGGGCAATGATTGGGAGGCCTTTACGGAAAGGCTCGAGTACTACTTCACAGCAAACAATCTGACGGAGGACACGAACGCAGTGAGAGAGAAGCGTAAGGCGATATTGCTTTCCAGATGTGGCGATGAGGTTTACTGTCTCGTCAGGGATTTGCTGGCACCCGGGAGCGCCAGGGACAAGTCATATGAGGAGCTGACTGAACTCATTCGTGACCAGTTGAAACCGAAGGAGAGCATCCTCACGGCCAAATACAAATTTTATCATCACTGCAGACCTGAGGGCCAGGATGTCACCTGGACCTCAGAGTCCGCCGAGGGGGGCCAATCAAGCAGCACCATGCTGGCGCTGTGGAGGAAGCCATGGGGCTCACCGGTGCAGGTTTGCGGAGAATACGTGCAATACCTGCCACGTTAACCTTCAGCGTATGTGTAAAAGAAATCTGACTCACCAAGTGGCTGAGGAGATGGGGATGATCCACTGTTCAGCGAGGAGCAGGCAGAAGAGGATGAGGTGTTGGGACTGTATACGTGTACTGACGATTCACCCCCAGTGATAATGGAAGTAAAAATCAACGGAGTCCCAGTGAGTATGGAAGTGGACACGGGGTCGGGTCCGTCGTTGATGAGTTGGAGAACTTATGATAAACTGTGGATTAACCCAGCTACACGACCCAAGCTGGTCCCGGTCACGGCGAAGCTGTGTACCGACACCAGGGAACTAATACCTGTTCTTGGCAGAGCGATGGTGCAGGTATCCCACGGGGACGAGACGCACGCTTTACCTCTGAGTCGTTGCAGGCGATGGGCCGACGCTCCTCGGCCGGAAGTGGATGGGGACGGTCCTTGGGAGCTGGGAAGACTTCATTCCTCCACAGGCTGCTGCTCCCCGGGGTGCTGCCGTGCCCCGGGTCCCCAGAGAGCAGCACCGACCGAGCTGGAGCTGCAGCCTCAATCCCCTCACAGGCAAGCCCCAGGCCTCACACACAGACCCTGCAGCCCCAGCCCCCAAAGGCAAGCCCCAGGCCCGGGCC
Organism: Pristiophorus japonicus; assembly: GCF_044704955.1. Lineage (NCBI taxonomy): Eukaryota > Metazoa > Chordata > Chondrichthyes > Pristiophoridae > Pristiophorus > Pristiophorus japonicus. The sequence goes on from NC_091986.1 coordinate 3,545,411, forward strand.
TCACACACAGACCCTGCAGCCCCAGCCCCCATAGGCAAGCCCCAGGCCCGGGCCTCACACAGATCCCGCAGCCTCAGCCCCCATAGGCAAGCCCCAGGCCCGGACCTCACACAGATCCCGCAGCCTCAGCCCCCATCGGCAAGCCCCAGGCCCGGGCCTCACACAGACACCCTGCAGCCTCAGCCCCCACAGGCAAGCCCCAGGCCCGGGCCTCACACACAGACCCTGCAGCCCCAGCCCCCACAGGCAAGCCCCAGGCCCGGGCCTCAAGCCACAGAGACCCTGCAGCCTCAGCCCCCACAGGCAAGCAGCTCTGCAGAGGCAGGCCTAGTGGGAAGGGGGGGAGTGAGCCGGCGGGGCGCTGCGGGTGGGGTGCGAGGGATCCAGGATGGCCGGCGGATCGGAGGGGCCCACGCAGAGGGAGAGTCGGGCAGCGGCAGCAGCTGGAGGTCGGGGGCCGCGGGGGAGGCGGCAAGTCAGGTGGTGGCGGAGGGGAGCGGAGGCGGAGGGCATCCGGAGCGGCGGAGAGCAAGATGGCGGCGGCCTCGTGTCCAGAGCAACAGAGCATCAAAGATGGCGGCGCCCAAGGAGAAGCCTCGTGGAATCCTGCTGCATCAAAGATGGCGCCTTAAAAAGGAAATGCACCCGGGAGTCTTAAAAGAGCCTTACCATGTGGTGGTCCCCATAAAGGACTTCTGTAAGGCAAGAATGAGTCTAAAATGAGCTGTGTTAATGGAGATGACGGATTTATAATAAGAATTAATATTTTAATGCTGAATGATCACTGTGTTTGTGTAAAATAATGGATATGAAGTACAATTAATGATAAGAGCTAATAAGGAAATCAGGGATCCGTTAATAACTATTTAATGTAATTGCTTAGTGTACACGTAACCCGTTGACGCAACATCTCTACCAGATAACATGTACCACACAAACGCACTGTCTATGCATACCTGCCTTCCGTTGGACAAATAAGGTCGCGATCCCCGGCAACGGCTTGGGGACTGGGGGGGGGAGGAAGTGAGATGTTATGTATTGATGTGTGTATCGTCCTACGTCCTGGGGGGAAGTGAGATGTCATGTATTGATGTGTGTATCGTCCTGGTACCTTAAATATATAATAAGCACAATGGTACACCACATAGGGCACTGTGGTGGGAGACCTGAAAGTACCTGCAAGAGGCAATATAAAAGGCTGACCATCACACCCAAGAGTCACTCTGGAGCTGTTCAATAAAGGACCAAGGTCACAGCAGTTAGATTAACACCAGACCATGTGGAGTCAGTAATCTGTGTGCTACATACACCACACTCAGTAGAGCATGAAACGTTACTGCAAAGCCACACTCAACCTGATCCTGCTGTGCCACTCATCACATCCCCATCACTCTGCCTTCCCTACCCTGCTCCTGTACATCCTCACTCACACCAACTGACCTTGCACCTCCACCCATCCCTCTCTCTCTATCTACATTATCACATCCCCATCTCACTAGTCACCCCTCACACTCACCCTCATCCTTGTCCAATCACACCATCTAACAACACATACGGGTAGGCACTTGGTTCTTTTAGACAATGTTCATGTAAAGTTTCTGTTAATGTGTTGTCAAATATTGAAATCTTTATTTTCAGCATTTTGCGTTCTTAGGCAGCTGTGAGCACCTTTGGAAGTGGTTTAGTGAGTTGCAGTGAATGGTGAGACATAACATTACCCCCCGAAATGGTGCTGAGTGTGAAAGGAATGGGTTGGACATTGTAGGGATGCTTTATGGAGCTGGTGTGGGGTGGTGCCGTGCCAACCTGGTGCATCATGTGGCAGTCAGGGTGTACAGTGTCAAGTGAAGTAAATGTGGCCATGGTGAGATCATCCCTGGCCTCCCGGGCAGCAATGTGGTTGGGTGCTGATACCCTGTGTCCTGTGCAGCATCAAGTGATTGTGGAGAAGGGTTGGTGTTGTTGTTGGTGCTGCTGGTGTGCCTGGTGCTGCTGGTGTTGGGGCTGATCGTGGTGGAATTCTGAGGATCAAGGTGAGAGTTTTTCCAAGGGCACCACTGCTGCTGGAATAAATGGCAGGTGAAGTTGAGATGACAGAAGCGATCTGACACTGGTGAGAGAGGTTGCTCTAAGGAGGTGACACTGGATAGAGAGTTCACTGCAAACACAGATAAAGAGTTGATTCCAAACACTTCCAACCTTCCTAAAGTTCAAAAGTGTATTCCAAATCCTGAAAGCTCCAGCTTCTAACATTGGAAAGTGAATAGCTGTGAAATTGTAGCATTTATACCACTTTTGCAGCTGTCACCTATTCAGAGGAATGGAGAGTGATTGAAAACCCGACCTACTTACCCGACGTGATCCCTGAGCATCGTGAAACGCATCAAAAAGCTGGATTATAATAAGGAGATGGTAAAATGCTGTTTCAGTACCATTTAATGACCACTTAATTATTTCAACTGGCGCCCCCCACTGCTTAGTCAGGCTCAGCACTGATAGCGGACCCGCCTCTGAACCTGGCCTCTGAGTGCCGACAAAATCCTGGCCTGTGTGTGGAGAGTTATTCATCTTATTGGTCCATGTTTCCTACACAACCCAGCTTCATCACTGAAACTCACCTTCCATCGCTTAATGAAAGCCTGCACGACAGAGTTCACTGCAGTGGACCAAATGCAAGTCCCCAGAGTGTTCTGCAGTGTAATCTCTTCAAACGGGCCACATTACAGTTGATGCTTTTTGGCCAGGAGTTTATGCTACATGACGCAACATCAACGCACTGTAAATAAAAGACCCAAAATTACACCGACGTTCAGCTTTATGAGGAAATATTTAAGATGTAACTGCGCAGCCAGAGAACATTCGGAGGTGATTTTAACCCGACTCACTCAGCAGAAAGCTGGCGGGCGGGCAGTTAAAATCTCCCTGGCTCTCACCTGTCTGGAAGCTGCCATAATCGCCACACCTGCGATTTTAACCTGCTCTCCTGAGCGGGCAGCACAGACACCCTCCCGGAAACAACAGGATCCTTCTTTACATGGGCTTGGGACGGCCCAATGACATCAGTGAGACCCGACTATAATTGTAACTTGGGCCTGAACGGGAAATTCACCTGGAGTTAAAATCGGGGCCACATCTCGGCAAAAGTTTTTGATTGCCCAAGGTTGCTTTTCAGGGCACCCTCACCCACTGAGGGCTATATTGCCATGTAAGGGCTAGAAACATGCCACATACTATGGCAGACAATTCATTATTGGACAGTCAACAGCGGAGGAAAAATAAGTGTGTGACTGGTTACTATGACCACCAAGAAATCATCTTCCAGAACCGGCTGAACCCATTCTCTGCCAGAATACCCTATTGTTAGAATTACAACGGATTAAAGTAAGCCTGTTGGTGATGTATTTTATTTTGCCACAAGTTGGAAATCAAGTCAGTGCGTTATGGCATGCCCAAATATTGCCACGAGGGAAGTAATGGCCCTGTCTCGGTGGCCACGGGGCGATCAAGACAGAGCATGTGGTCGCACAGCTTTTAATGATTTGTCAAAAACTACCCGGGAGACAGAAGCTTTTCCCTTCCGTTTGCTTCCCAAAGCACCTCTGCTGATCGCGAGTAGACCATTCCGTTCTGCATCAATAACTCAAAAAACAACATCAAAGAAGAAAGAAAGAATTTCTCTTGCAGACCACCTACTGCAAGATTCCTTAAGGACTGTTGATGATACCATGGAGCTGGATGTTCCACTTGTTGGCGCTTCTGTTTACACCCCCGAGGGGCGTCGGTGAGCTATTCCGGGCGGGCGGCCAGCTCCCAGCCGGGGTTTTTGGGGCCGGTTTCAGCGGGGCACGGAGCGTTACCGCCCGGGAGAGACGAGCCGGTGTGAAACGCCCCTGGTTGCGACACCGACTCGAATTTTGCCTCCCGCCCGACCCGTAGCGCCCCCTGCTGGGAACGCCTGGGAAAGCGGACGGTCCCTGCTGTAGCAGCCGCAGTGAGGTCGGTAATGTCCACCTCGGGTAAGTGCGATTGGTTTTTATTTTATTTCTTTTGCTATTTATGTTGCGGTGCCGTGAGTTATTTATCGGGAATGGTTTTGGTGTTTTTTTCCCCCCAGGTTTTTTCCTTCTCCCCAGGCCTCTCTCGGAGCACTCCGAGGCCGACTGTTTAGCTCGGGGTTTTCCCATGCTCAGCCGGCCTAGTACCCTGAGAGAGGTGTACAACGCCTCCCTTAGCGCTGCGCCCCCTGACTCAGGGCCCAGCTGCCCAATGTTACTGACTGAGGCACAAACTGTTCCCGGGCGCTAACTTTACCGCCCCACCGCCATTACCGCCCCAAAATCAGCAAAGCCCAAAATCCAGCCCAATAGAGTTTTGAGGAAAAAATATCCTTCTGGAAACCAAACGTAAACATTTTTATTCCTGTTTGTTTTTGCTTTCAATAAAAAAAGAGCAATAAATAATTCATAGTTCCAAAATGCTTACATCCTGGAACTACTTAAGCCCTATACGTACCATTTCCATTGCCCATCCAAACAGCGTTGGTTCTCAACCCACACATTATTTTCCAGAAGATTACACGCTGTACAAGCCGGTGAGTGAAAAGTGAAAAGTAATAGCCACTCTGTTGTTGGAGTAAGCACAAGATGAAAAGTGCTGGAGGATAAATCACAGGCGACAGTGAGTTACTGCTGCCTTTCCACAAGTACGAAAGATGTATAACTCACTCGATCTTCAGCCCTGAGCAAACTGCAGTCTTTCAAACATGCAGAATGTACCTCAGTCAATGAGATATTAGTTACTCAACAGGACGAGGTTCTGTCAGTCTTGCAACAATGTAAAATGTATTTTGATGTGTAATTTTAAACAACTCCAAGGGAGATTTTCTAATTATAATTTAAAAGTTCAGCATTCTCCAGGTGGATGGATATCTTCCTGTAAAACTCAAAATATGAGAGAAATGAGAAGGTCCAGAGGAAGTGCTTTTTAATGTACGTGGTTAAATGTAACTTAATGTTACCAATCATTAATTAAAATGTTGCTGCAGGATCCGAGTTTTCTTGCATTTTGGGCTGGGTATTTGTCTGCAATCACAACTCCTGCGACAGTGTGTGTAAAATTCCTGCAGCAACGTTCCTCCTCCTCCTCCTCCTCCTACCCGCCTCCCCAGGACCCGAGGGCTACCTCAGATATGCATGGGCACCTGCCCAAAATGTTTAGGCTGGATTTTCCGGTCCTTTGCACGGCAGATTTCGCCCCGGGACCAGCGCGAAAGGCGGAGGTGAGGTCTCCAGTGCCCTGCCGCGATCCTCGGGTCGGGTTTTGCGGCAGGGCAGAGCAGCGCACCGGCGTGAGTTTGAGCATCTGCCCGACCCGTCCGCCTGGAAGTGCGCCCATAACGACCGCCTGAGAAATCAGATCTTCCTGCCGGCAGCGGAGAGAACGGTAATGTACCACATCAGTTAGTGAGAGTGTTTTTTGTTTCTAACTTTTTGTGTGATTTGTGTTGTGGTGGCGTGGGCAATGTTTGGGGAATGTTTTTGTGGGTTTAGTTCCCCCCCGCCTCCCCCCAGGCGTCTCTGGGAGCGCTCCCGGCCCGGCTCTTTAGCTCGGGAGTTTCCCATCCTAGCGCCCAAGAGAGGTGTACAACGCCTCCCTTAGCGCTGCGCCCCCTGACTCAGGGCCCAGCTGCCCAATGTTACTGACTGAGGCGCAAAATGTTCCCGGGCGCTAACTTTACCGCCCCGCCGCCATTACCGCCCCAAAATCAGCAAAGCCCAAAATCCAGCCGGTAAAGTCAGGAACAAAAGACATTGGGGCTGGAAGTGTCGCCCCTCCCCGAGAATGGTGTCGGGTTTTCAGCAGCAAGCACCTGTGTTCATAACTCATGCCTTATGTAGGGTACATTCAAAAACTCAATTCGGATCATGACATCTTATGACTAAGTGCTATAGGCTACATTTCAAATGGTCACATGCTTCCCCCTCCATCCATCAGTCTCCATGGTGCTGGGTAGATATTCATGCTCTGTACACGTTGGCTTCACGATACTGATGTTCAATTGCTCAAGTTAGAGAAGGCGCACTTCACGGTTGGCCCGTGTACCACAATTGATATTACAAATCAATCTTCATACACAAACATCTGAATGTTTAGGATTGGCTGGTCAGAAGTAGTGAAATGAGCAAATGCTGATGTCTGTATTAATGAAGAGATACAGCATTAGTCCGTGAACACAGAGCCTTCTTCTACCTGCACATTACTTGTCTCTGTCTCAATCTTATCCCAACGGCCCCTGAAACTCCCATGAATCCTTTGTTCTCCTCCAGGCTCAGATTTTCCTTCATTCTCCTCGCCAGACAATCAAGATTCTGCCGACACAAACTCTAACTCATACCAGCATCCTGCCCCACGGAGTGACACTCACTCAGCGCCTCCATTACCGACCGCCATTCCTTCACAATCGCTCAGAGCATTGATTTCAAAATCCTTGAGCTTATCTACAGGTGCCTCTCGGCTTCACACATCATACCTCTGCAACACCCTCCATCCCCATGGCCCTGCTCTCACTCTCTGCTCTTCTAATTACAGTCCATCACACATTCATCCCCTCTCTCTGCTCTCACCTCGATAGTGGAGCTTTCTGATCCCCACAATCTGAAACTCTCTCTCAATCATTGCACCTCACTGCATCACTCTCCTCCTGAGAATATACCTTTCACTCCACTGCCAGCCCTGCATTTCCCTCTTGCTGCTGCTCGTGACCCATCTCCTTGGGACATTTTGCTTAAGTGGTTGTTGAATGTGTATCAGGAAAATGACACTGAATATAACACAGACCACTGTCAAACAGAGGTCATCAAAAGAGTATCACATGAAGCATTAACAGGAGGAAGATCTATTCATTCAACAATATTCATCCCCAGCAACTCCTTGTGCTTAGCGCAGTACAGACACATCGAGCGGTGGATGGGGATAAAGAAAACAAACTGGGCAACCTGATCCCCAACTGGGCAACTTCCAGCTTTACCGGAGGTGGGGGACCAACACTCTCAGGAAGCAGGAACCACTAAAATATTTTAAGGAGGCTGTGTCCTCCGAATTTAACTGTGGGTTAACTCAGGCAGCTCAGCCTCCCGCGGCACGAATATCCAGCTGCCTACCTCGCTGGCAATGTCCTCAGCTTGGGGGGGGGGGGGGCGGTGCGGGCGACAGCGGGAGGGGTTCCCGCTCCTCCTGGCTCCACATAAAATTACCTTTTTTAATCTTGGCCTTTATTGCAAAGGTGATGGGAGTATAAAAGCAGGGAAGTCTTGCTACAGCTATATAAGATTGGTGAGGCCACACCTGGAATACTGCGTGCAGTTTCAGTTTCCATATTTACGAAAGGATATACTTGCTTTGGAGGCAGTTCAGAGAAGCTTCACTAGGTTGATTCCGGAGTTAGGGGGGTTGACTTATGAGGAAAGGTTGAGTAGGTTGGGCCTCTACTCATTGGAATCCAGAAGAATGAGAGGTGATCTTATCGAAAAGTATAAGATTATGAGGGGGCTTGACAAGGTGGATGCAGAGAGGATATTTCCACTGATAGGGGAGACTAGAACTAGGGGGCATAATCTTAGAATAAGGGGCCGCCCATTTAAAACTGAGATGAGGAGGAATTTCTTCTCTTAGAGGGTTGTAAATCTGTGGAATTCTCTGCCTCAGAGAGCTGTGGAAGCTGGGACATTGAATATATTGAAGACAGAAATAGACAATTTGTTAAACGATAAGGGAATAAGGGGTTATGGGGAGCGGGCAGGGAAGTGGAGCTGAGTCCATGATCAGATCAGCAATGATCTTATTAAATGGCGGAGCAGGCTCAAGGGGCCGTATGGCCTACTCCTGCTCCTATTTCTTATGTTCTAAACATAGCTTTTTGCAGGCAGGCACCAGCTCTGCTGCATTCATACCATAAAAATCTGCTCAGGATAGCCCAATTTCCCATTGGGGGCCTAAAGCCGGTGTAAGGCGCACCATAAGCACATGCAAGGGCCTAATGTCTATATCAGGCGGTCGTCCCTGAAGCCTGAATGTGCCCTGACCAAAAATTGGGTTATACATCGATCAGCTATCCTTGGGGGAACAGGACATTGGTCCCTGAAATTGGCCCTCATGGTGAGCATTTAAGCACATAAAACATGCACAAAAAGTCCAATTTCTAGGCCAAAATGCAACAGAAGCGCAGGAATCAATGAGGACTGTTTCATCTCTCAGACATTCACTGTATTCTTTTCCTCTCTCTTTCTATTCCATTCCTTTATTTCCCCCCCAATATTTGAATGCCTTCACATATTTTTTTTTTAAATTCTTGTTTCTCTATTCCTTTGCCCCACTCCAAACCACCTGCATACTTTCTCCTCCTCTCTTTCTCGTTCCACGTTTCTGTCTTTTTCTGCATGCCTCACCAACTGCTTTTCCTCACATGGAGTCCAGATGCCAAACTCTTGATGCTCTGACACACAAGTGATGTCGTGTTTCCCAGGATGTGAAGAAGGGAAAAGTTGGGGGGATGGGGCGGGATAGCGGGGCGGGGGGGTGGGGAGGGAGGCAGGGAGGACGCGAGAGATTGGAGCACTCTGCTGGGAGGAAATGCAGGCCCGATGCCACGAACGTAGCATTGTGCCTGGGCTCCGGACCGGGAGAGCTGGGACCCGAGATGCACCTCTACTCCAGACACAAAGCTCTTTGCTGTGCTAAATTCAGAGCTGGTATCGGCACATCTGACAGCTGCTCCAACATTCTGAGATGGGAGAGAAACTGGGAGCTGAGGGCTCGAGATTGTGGTTTGATTTATTGCATTCATTATCCTTTCCTTGCTTATGGAGCTACAAATGAGGATGTTTCCAGATACATTTTCTGTGTCTCTAACCAGCTGGAAAAGGGTTTGCAAAAGAGGCTGCACTTTCACATTTCTCTAGTGAATAGGTAATACAACATTGGGACTATTGAACATAAGAAATAGGAGCAGGAGTCGGCCATACGGCCCCTCAAGCCAGCTCCACCATTCCATCTGATCATGGACTCAGCTCCACTTCCCCGCCCACTCCCCATAACCCTTTACTCCCTAATCGTTCAAAAATCTGTCTATCTCCACCTTAAATATATTCAATGACCCAGCCTCCACAGCTCTCTGGGACAGAGAATTCCACAGATTCATGACCCTCAGAGAAGAAATTCCTCCTCATCTCCGGTTTAAATGTGCGGCCCCTTATTCTGAAACTATGCCCCCTTTTCCATATTGAGGGGATAGAAAGAGCAGATGTGGTGCGAGTGAAAGAGTTACAGCAAGACGTTTACAGCTCCTGGAAGAGGCATCCATTGAATTCAATCTTACAACAAATCGGTTAGCCATTTGTGCCGACTTCAGCAGAAGAAATGTACTTGTCGGAGCGGAGCACCTCCCTGCAGTGCTGGGAAGCCCCTTCATCTCTGGTCCTCAAGGTTCCTACTTCTACAATCATTAATTGCACAACCCTCTCTCCCAGGCCTTCAGTTGCAGCCAAAAGGCTCCATGGCCAGTGGCCAGACACGTTCTTTTTCTGTGTCGTTAGGGAGTAGACACTGGTCAGAAAGGAGCTGATGGATTTAATGCGTGTACTGCAGTGAAAGCCAAACCAGTCCAATATTTCAAGCAGTATTGGTCTCAGAAAAATGTTTGGCAATTTTCTTCTCTTCCTCCCCCTTCCCTCAAATTTGCATGGGCATCTTCCAACCAAGAAACACCGGATAGCAAATAAAAGCTGGAATCCTGTCTGAATTTCTCTTCCCCAGCTGAGGGCAATTGTGGCTAACCTACCACTACACCACCAGAGGGCAGCTAACTTAGAATCAAAAGCAAACTTAGAATCTGACAAAAGGTCACCGACCTGAAACGTTATCTCTGTTTCTCTCTCTCCACAGATGCTGTCTGACCCGCTGAGTATTTCCAGCATTTTATGTTTTTATTTAACTTAGGATCAAACCTGGGATCTTCTGGTCTGAAGAAAAATGCTCTTTTAATTAAACATCGTGAAAATGATCTTCTTTATTAGGTTGATTCTGCTGGTCTGTTCTTGTAAAATGTCTTAATACTGATGGAGCTCATGTGGCTGCGTGCCCATGAGTTGAAGCGTTGTTTTATACCACATAACGTATCAGGGCCACTGATTTACAGCAATTGAATGTGTCAAGTTCTCTTCTATTACACTGCATTCTGGAATTGTTAGACGTATTTCTGGGTCACAGTTATGGAATTGATTTACAATTTTCCTGAAAATATGAACAATTTGATTACTACATCTTTGTTTAGCTGCATATTCAATTTTATAGACATTTTCTTCAAAGTCCTTCTCTCTCCAAACTGCCTTAGAAATGGGAGGAACTGTTGGACCACTGTGTGTCCATAATCAAGGGTCACTGCATAGCTGCTGCTTCCCCCCCCTGTAATCATCCCATAACTTTCCTTTTCCTCTCAACCTTCAATTCGTCTTCCTGCTCTCTCCCGAGCCACATCCTCTCCCATCGTGTCCTCCGTTGTTTCTCCCCGTTCGCTCTCAATAGACTCACCCGGTCCCTGAAGCCTGCTCACTTAATCCCCTTCAGCCCCAGTTCCCAATCATCCAACTTCACTTTGCCAGCTCCATGCATGAAGATACCACCACCCCCCACTATCTCTCCCCCCGCCCACCCTTGGCCGCGATTTTTCCTACCGGGTCAGGAGCGAGGCGGTCGATTTCGGGCGTGAACTGGAACCCCGCTCCCTTCGTCTTCCCGCTCTCTCCAAGTGATTTTCCGTTGAAGAGGCTCATTAAGCCCACCCTGCGAGGTTAACGGCCAATTAAAAGGAAGTGAGTCTGATGACTTCATTGAATGACACGTCATCAACCGGTTTCCTTAAAGGGACCATGCCCGCATACATTTTGACATTTGTGCTGTCAGTCTTCTACAGCATTGAGGTGCTGCAAACACTGACACTCACGGCACAGAGGGGCACGGCTGCACCCAGGCTCTCCCATCACTCCCTCCAGATGCTTATGGAGGGAGTCACAGCACGTATGGAGGTTCTCTTCCCTTACAATGGCGGAAGAGACCTCCCCAGGAGACCAACGCAGCCTGGTTGCACATTGCACAGGAGGGCACAAGCAGGGATGTGGTCAGGAGGACCAGGCTGCAGTGGCACAAACCTTTCAATGATCTCAGTAGATCACGAAACGTTACTGCAAAGCCACACTCAACCTCATCCTGCTGTGCCTCTCATCACATCCCCATCACTCTGCCTTCCCTACCCTACTCCTGCACATCCTTACTCACATCAACTTTCCTTGCACCTCCACCCATCCCTCTCTCTCTCGACATTATCACATCCCCATCTCACTAGCCACCCCTCACACTCACCCTCATCCTTGTCCAATCATATCAACTAACAACACAAAAGGTGTTTTATCCAATGTTCGTGTTAAGTTTCTGTGAATTTCAACACTTTCTGTTCTTGGTCAGATTTGTGAGCACCTTTAGAAGTGGTTTAGTGAGTTGCAGTGAATGGCGAGACATAACGTTACCCCCCGCAATGGTGCTGAGTGTGAAAGGAATGGGTTGGGCATTGTAGGGATGCTTTATGTTGCTGGTGTGGGGTGGTGCCAACCTGGTGCATCATGTGGCAGTCAGGGTGTACAGCATCAAGTGAAGTAAATGTGGCCATGGTGAGGTCATCCCTGGCCTCCCGGGCAGCAATGTGGTCGGGTGCTGATACTGTGTCCTGTACAGCATCAGGTGATTGTGGAGAAGGTTGGTGTTGTTATTGTTGCTGCTGGTATGCCTGGTGCTGCTGGTGTTGGGACTGATTGTGGTCAGATTCTGAGGACCAAGGTGAGAGAGTATGAAGGGCACCTATGTTGATGGAATAGATGGCAGGTGAAGTGGAGGTGACAGAAGCAATCTGTCAATGGTGAGAGAGTTCTTCTAATGAGGTGAGAGTGGATCGAGAGTGGAAAGTGGAAAGCCTGCAGAACATGTGCTGAAAATGGACTGAGCTTCAGCTTGTGACTGAGGAAAGTGATCATCTGTTGGTGGGAGCTTTTACTGAACATTTAAAGCTGTCAATATTCAGCTGGAGCAATGGCCATTCAACTCCCGCCTCAGGTTCACAGATGTGGTTCCCGAGTGGCGGGGGGCCTGTGGGTGAGCAGTTATAGTGAAAAGGTAAGGTTAAAATCATTATTAAGAGTCTGTCAACAACCCAATAATTGGTTAATTGGAATGCCCGCCTCTGTGGGTTGGGTCGGGTCGGAGATCACACACTCACCATTGGGAAAGGTGTGTTGCGGCAAGTTGACAGCGGTATGCCCGGAAAATTCCGGCCACAGTGTTTGTTCCAGCTGTTATTTGGAAGCAGATACAATGTTGAAACTCTGTACCTCTGTTTTGAAAAATTTGAGAGGAAGCAGAATACTTTAGCAATTTCAGCGTGACTGGTCTGCCTTATTGCCAGATCAGCAATTTGGTGCCTGATATACGTTGAAACTTGAGGGTTGGGAACAAAGGATAATTCAGTCCCAAGTTCTAGTATAAATGCAACATCAGTTTACCTCTGCTGTCAAATAGCTACTGAATTAAAAAATTACAACCTACTTTTTATTTTATTTTCTTTCCCCAGTGATGAACTCGAGTTATAATTACCAAACAATGGGTGTGATGCTAGAAATAGTTTGCCTCATGAAGTATCACATCCTGACTTAATTCCATCATGGGTTTCCAAATCTTTTCCATTTTCAATGAAATTCTTTGTGAACTACTTTGAACTTGAAAAACAAAGTTAAATCTGATCAGCTGACCCATAAAGCAATGTTAACAATGAACAGAAATTAACTTAGCTCTTCATTTTCTTTGATAAATATAGTGTTTTCACTTCCATAGGTCTGAAATTCTGCTTTTCCCGAAAGATAATTTATAAATGTATTTCTTGATCACTTCACTAGGGATCAACAATTGCAAAAAAGTGAATGGTAAATATATTATCAGCATTTGTTAGCATCAGCAGTTCCCACTGTCTGATTCATTCCGACACGGATTTTCCTCATATCCTGGATCTGAAACCCTGTTTGAAATCAATCTGAAGTAGATGACACCATAAATCTCTGGACCATTTCCTACCATATGTCACAATTCCGAGAGGCGGATAGAAGGGTTTATGGCTCTTAAATAGCCAGCAGTGACAGAACCTGGTTTGTTTTCGCTCCCCTTTTGACCAGACATGTTTTTTACTGTAGTTTAAAGATTTTATTTTTTTTACTGGGGGATGCTTAGCTTCATGAACTGTAACCTTTGACCTCAGCCGCAGTGCAAGGACAGATCTGGTTAACTTCCTTTGCAAAAATAATCCAAATTGTCAAATTCAAAACCTCGACTGGATCCTCAAGGCATCGAGTCTCGGTATCCAGGTCAGTGGGAATGAAACTGCAATCGCTGGGATGGAACATAATTTGAGTTGCCTGCATAATAGATGGCAATTCTTCCAAGGCAGTGGATTTAGTGATACAATTCACTTACCCAGATAGCAGGAGTTCTTCCAATGGGGATTGCCATTGCCGCAATGCACTTGCGAGCTTCAAACAGAAGTTGCAATCTAATGTACGGTTCTACAACACATCAGTAATATACATAGCTAAATACGATTCAGAAACATGGCTACACACCAAATAATCAATCGGAAAATCGGTGGATTTGATTCTCCATCACTTTTGTACACTAGTGAAAGTTAAGCCCCAAACCTGAAATGAGCCTGGCTAATCAACCACTGCTGTCCAGTTTGGTGGGTCATTACTGCCCCATCTGGTATGGACAACCTCATACACCATGCCAAGTCTGATTCTGCCCGCACATTCACCACCGACATGGAAGAGACCAGACCCAAAGCAGATGGGATGACATAGATTTAAAATAAGTGGTAGGAGGTTTAGAGAGGATTTGAGGGGAGATTTCTTCACCCAGAGGTTGGTGGGGGTCTGGAACTCACTGCCTGAAAGGGTGGTAGAGGCAGAAACCCTCACACCACATTTAAAAAGTACTTGGATATGGCCTTGAAGTGCCATAACCTACAGGGCGACGGACCTAGAGCTGGAAAGTGGGATTAGGCTGGATAACTCTGTTAGCCAGCACGGATATGATGGGCCGAAATGGCCACCTTCCGTGCTGTAAATTTCTATGATTGACAGCATAAAAGTGCTCCTTAACAGCATAGGCCTTACTGTCATGAGGCACAAGTGAGAGCCCTGAACCGTGATGGTGGGGAAGCTGGTAGCAACAACATCCTCCTATGAGTAAGTCCCTCAACGACAAAAACTTGATGGAAATGTTCCAAAAAGAACCTGCAGCAAGTACTGAAAGTAGTGTCAGCTGTGGCCCAGTGGGCAGCACACGCGCCTCGGAATCAGCAGGTTGTGGGTTCAAGTCCCACTCCAGGGATTTGAGCACAGAAATCTAGGCTGACACTCCAGTGCAGGGCTGAGGGAATGCTGCACTGTCAGAGGTGCTGTCATTCGGATGAGACATTAAACTGAGGCCCGTCTGCTCTCTCAGATGGATGTAAAAAAAATCCCATGGCATTATTTCGAAGAATGTCAGGGGAGTTATCTCCGGTGTCCTGGCCAACATTTATCCCTCAATCAACATCACTATAAACAGATTATCTGGTCATTATCACATTGCTGTCTGTGGAAGCTTGCTGTGCGCAAATTGGCTGCCGCATTTCCCACATTCCTACACTTCAACCGGTACTTAATTGGCTGAAAAGCGCTTTGGACGTCCTGAGGCCAGAAAAGGCGCTACAGAAACGCAAGTCCTTCTTTTTTTTTAAAATGTTATGTATATTAAATGTCGAAATAAGAAATCAGAAAACAGGATGCAAAAATCTTATTCATTTTCTTTGTTAGATGCATAGTGAAATAATCCTAGCGATATTTCAACATTCAAACTCAGAAAATGAAAAAAATTCAATCACATTTTTTCATGAATAAGAATACATTTTAAAACGTGAGGAAATACTTGTGGAAAAAAATGGTACGTTTTGAAACATTCAGGGTGTAATTCCTTTTGCATATTTCCTGAACAAATGGAGCCACTGAGAGCGAATGCAGTAAATTCCTTAAAGTAAACGCCTGGATGGATGCGGGTGTTCAACAGATCGGAACATGTGCTGCTGAAGGAATAAAGACAGAGGCCGCGATGATTTTGTAAAATAAATGGTTTCTGTTAAATGTTCCATGAATATAAATCATTAAAAGTAGCAAAACAAGTTGATAAGGCCATAAAGAATGTAATCAAGCTACTGGGATCCATTTCTAAATGAACAGAATATAAAAGCATGGGAGTAATGTTAAATTTATGTAGAGCCTTGGTTAGAAACACTTGAAAAAGACTTGGATTTATATAGCGCCTTTCACAACCACCGGAAATCTCAAAGTGCTTTCCAGCCAATGAAGTACTTTTGGAGTGTAGTCACTGTTGTAATGTGGGAAACACGGCAGCCAATTTGCGCACAGCAAGCTCCCACAAACAGCAATGTGATAATGCCCAGATAATCTGTTTGTTAGGTTGCTTGAGGGATAAATATTGGCCCCAGGATACCGGGGATAACTCCCCCTGCTCTTCTTCAAAATAGTGCCATGGGATCTTTTACGTCCACCAGAGGGGGCAGATGGGACCTCGGTTTAATGTCTCATTCGAAAGGCGGCACCTCCAGCAGTGCAGCACTCCCTCAGTACTGCACTGGAGTGTCAGCCTAGATTTTTGTGCTCAAGTTCCTGGAGTGGGACTTGAACCCACAACCTGCTGACTCCGAGGCGAGTGTGCTACTCCCTGAGCCGTAGCTGACACGCGTGTCAGGCATGTTAACTGTGTGTGGATCTGGTCTCCATACTACTAAAAAGATATGGAAGCAATGGAGACAGCGTGGAAAAGATTTTCAAGGATGTTGCCAGAATTGAGAGGATGCAACTATGAGTCAAAAACTGAACAGCTGAAGCTGTTTTCTCTGAAAAAGAGACTAAGAGGCAACCTGATAGAGGTCATTACAACTATAAAGGGGTTGGAAAGGGTGGATGTGGAGAACTGTTTGCACCTGTGGGCAAGTCCAGAACAAGGGGACATAAATATAAGTTGGCCACTAACTGATCCAATAAAGAGTTTAAGAGGAATTTGTTTACATAGTGGTACAAATGTGGAGAAGGGAATAAGGGATATAGGGGAAGGGTGGGAAGATAGAATTTGAATGGAAGGAGACTTGTGCAGAGTGTAGACCAGTTGAGCAGAATGCCTGTTTGTGTTGTGTAGAATCTCTGCAACGTGTAGTCTTGAGGTTTTCAAGTACTTTCATTTTGTTTCCCCTCAATGAGTGATGGAATGTTGAGTATATAAATTAAATGACAAACCCATGTCCAACTGCATGAATTACTTATTTTCACACATGGCTGTTTTGGAATGGTCAGGCCTTTTGAAGCTCATTTTCTCGGTTGGCATGCAGGTCAAATGTAGACATTGTAAGCTACAACCCATATGTCACAGAAATGGCATCGTACCCCTAAAGGGAAATCTGTTCCACTAAATTGCTTCACAAGCTCTAAATGTTATAAAGCTCACCAGGATCTCCCATATGTGCACTTTAAAATTGATGGATATCGATAATTTGAAAGTGGAATTTAGCATAAAACCTCCCTTCGATTTATAACACAAATGGGGAGCACTGTCATAATCCATAATTTCCATGAATCCCAAATCAAAGAGAATTCTAACAAAGTGGTTGCACCAAACCTTCTTCATCTCCTTCATGACCAGCAGTTTTAAGGTACACAAGGCAACAAAAAGCAACTGAGAAACACTGATCAGTACACACGTCTGTCAGTACACACGTCTGTCAGTTCACACGTCTGTCAGTTCACACGTCTGTCAGTTCACACGTCTGTCAGTTCACACGTCTGTCAGTTCACACGTCTGTCAGTTCACACGTCTGTCAGTTCACACGTCTGTCAGTACACACGTCTGTCAGTACACACGTCTGTCAGTTCACACGTCTGTCAGTTCACACGTGTCAGTACACACGTCTGTCAGTACACACGCCTGTCAGTACACACGCCTGTCAGTTCACAGCGCCAATTGCATTGATTAAATTTTTTTTTAAAGTAGTGTAAAATTTAACAAGTCAAATTGGCTCAGGCAGCTGGGCCAAAGTGCCTGTCGCTGTGCTGTAATATTGTATGATTTAAATCTTCCTGCAAATTATGTTTCCTATTGTACGATGCACATTGTATGGCTTTTACAGCAAAGGCTAAATTAGCTGCAACCTGTACACGGGATTTTATTGCAGTTGGTTTTACAGTAGATATTACTATTATATCACATGGTCACATCATTCTAAACTAAAACATTGAGATATACGTCGGTAGTGCAGATTTATGGCTTCTCCTAAATCAACCCTTTTCCCCTGTTCAAATCCAGATTGGAAATGAAAACAAAGTGTGTCCTGGGACTTGAGGCAAATGTATCTGCACCATAATTACTCATCCCTATTGGTAATAGTCAGTCCTGCTGCAACCAAGTTGTGCCTTCTCCATTTGCTCTTAATAAGACCATCCATTATATGTATAATGGGTTGTGTAAGGGAGAGGGAAAATATCCCAGATGAAATTGTTAAAAATGTTTACAAATGAAGTATATAAAAACTATTTGTAAAATAAATGAGAAAAACAGCTGTTTTGAGGTTTTTAAAAAAAAACAGAATCCTGCAATGTCAGACATTAGTCTCTCACTAAGTACCTGTTATATATATGTAAACCTGTATATACCTTGTACAGCCACCAGAGGGTTCATCCCCTGGAGTCCCAAGGGATCCCACAATCCCTTGGGAGCACGGTACTTGAGGCCTCACAAGCTGGAGAGGCACTCTGGAGACCTGCAATAAAAGACTACGGTCATGCTTTACTTTGAGCTCACAGTATCTAGTCAGACTCTTTATTCATACATAACAGTACCCATCGTTGATATAACATGCGTACGTCTTATCACTTCTTAAGAGAAACCATACGCATACACCCTCACTCTCTGTCGCATGCTTCTTATTTTGACACAGTCTACACAGCTTACACAGCTCCACTAATAGTGTGATATAGCTGGACAGCCACAAGTGGAATGGTGGTTGGGGCGGGGGGGATGGGGGGGGAGGGAGGAAGGTGAGTGATGGTGACTGGGGAACGAGGGGAGAGATGGAGACAGGGGAATGGGATAAATATTTGAAAAGGAGGAATATAGAATGACCTGAGGTTAGAGTACAGAGTGGCAACACTGGCTCAGTCACCAGGGAAAGAATGGCTCCTCCTGGGTTACAATTTCTATCACTCTATGAAAACCCTCCTTCATTGAGTCCAGCCCATTGAGTGTTTTATAAATATTGGTGCTGAATTTTTCTTAAATCACTTGTTCATGGGATGTGGGCATCGCTGGCAAGGCCAGCATTTATTGCCCATCCCTAATTGCCCCTTGAGAAGGTGGTGGTGAGCCGCCTTCTTGAACCGCTGCAGTCCGTGTGGTGAAGGTGCTCCCACAGTGCTGTTAGGGAGGGAGTTCCAGGATTTTGACCCAGCGACGATGAAGAAACGATGATATATTTCCAAGTCAGGATGGGGTGTGACTGGGAGGGGAACGTGGAGTTGATGGTGCTCCCATGCACCTGCTGCCATTGTCCTTCTAGGTGGTAGAGGTGGCGGGTTTGGGAGGTGCTACTGAAGAAGTATTGCCGAGTTGCTGCAGTGCATCTTGTAGATGGTACACACTGCAGCCACGGTGCGCCGATGGTGGAGGGAGTGAATGTTGAAGGTGGGGGACTGGATGTCAATTAAGCGGGCTGCTTTGTCCTGGATGGTGTCGAGCTTCTTGAGTGTTGTTGGAGCTGCACTCATTCGGGCAAGTGGAGAGTATTGTATCACACTCCTGACTTGTGCCCGAGTCCATGATCAGATCAGCCATGATCGTATTAAATGGCGGAACAGGCTCGAGGGGCCAGGTGGCCTACTCCTGTTCCTATTTCTTATGTTCTGTAAGGTCAGAAGTGGGGATGTTCGCTGATGATTGCAGTGTTCAGTTCCATTCGCAAGTCCTCAGATAATGAAGCAGTCCGTGCCCACATGCAGCAAGACTTGGATGACATTCAGACTTGGGCTGATAAGGGGCAGGTAAAATTTGTGTTACACAAGTGTCAGACAATGACTATCTCCAACAAGCGAGAGTCTAACCACCGCCCCTTGACATTCATTCATCGGCACTACCATCACCGAATCCCCCACCATCAACATCCTGGGGGTCACCATTGACCAGAAACTTAACTGGACCAGCCACATAAATACTGTGGCTACAAGAGCAGGTCAGAGATTGGGTATTCTGTGGCGAGTGTCTCACCTCCTGACTCCCCAAAACCGTTCTACCACCCCTCATTCTTCTAACCTCCAATGTGTATAGGCCCAACTTACTCAACCTATCTTCATAAGTCAACCCCCTCATCTCCGGAATCAACCTCGTGAATCTTCTCTGAACAGCCTCCAATGCAAGTATATCTTCCTTAAATACGGAGACCAAAACTGTACGCAGTATTGCAGGTGTGGCCTCACCAATACCCTGTACAGTTGTAGCAGGACTTCTCTGCTTTTATACTCTATCCCCCTTGCAATAAAGGCCAACATTCCATTTGCCTTCCTGATTACTTGTTATACCTGCATACTAACTTTTTGTGTTTCATGCACAAGGATCCCCAGGTCCCTCTGTACTGCAGCATTTTGCAATTTTTCTCCATTTAAAATTATAATTTGCTTTTCTCTTATTTCTGCCAAAGTGGATAACCTCACATTTTCCCACATTATACGGCATCTGCTAAATTTTTGCCCACTCACTTAGCCTGTCTATATCCCTTTGCAGATTTTGTGTCGTCCTCACAATTTCCTCTCCCATCCATCTTTGTATCATCAGCAAACTTGGCCACATTACACTCAGTCCCTTCATCTGCGGCATCCCACTAGTAGCCAAGTTTGCTGAATTTCAGAGAGTTACCATTAGTTACTATTGGAATCAAAGTTCCTCCCACCTCTGCTTTCCCTCTCCCCCACCCGGTTTCACCGATATCCCGCCCTTGGTCTTCCCCCCTTCACCACCCTCGGTGTTCCCTCACCCTCGGTTTCCCCTCCCCCGTCTGCTCACAAATGCCCTTCTGATCCGTGGACCTTCACACAACAACTGCTGGTGCGGAACCACGAGCAAAGATACTCAACTCCGGGGCCTTTATACGATAAATGCAATAACATTTGTAGAAGTCATGTGATCAGATGGCATGTGATCGGGCATCACATCGACAGATGTCAGGTGGTCAGAGCAGCATGTGATCAAACCTCCCAGAATGCCTCCAACCAGAGTCGGCATCGCTCCGTGTAGTAATACACCCAGTGGGCTGGAGGCACTTTGGAGAGCTTGATTTAAGCTGCAGCGTCTTCTAGGTTTCGGAGTACATCACTGTCCATGTATTTATGAAATAACTACGCTGTACCACAGATGATTTATTGTATAAAATTCACTTATTCATAATTGTAAAGATCAGTCGTTAAAAAATGTCTTCTTTATAAACTTACAGTAAGATGTTTAACTACTGTGTCAGTGACACTAACGTTACGCAGGCACTTTCAAATCCCAAAATGAAAAGAAGGTGTGCTATAGTGCCAGCACTCAGCCCAATATGTTTTGAATTAGATTTGACACTGTTCAAAGCAGATAAGCTGACATTTTTTTCAAATTGGCAGAACACTATTCTATGCATTTTTGTGTGTAACTAGAGGAGATCAGTTCACAGAGAATAACAAAGATTTCTGTAAATCTGAAGCCAAAACAAAATTACAAGCACTGGTAAAATGATTCTCGTGAAAGACGGCATAAAACATCTAAAGAAGGAGCGTTCCAAAATTAAAACTGACCTGTATTTCAAACTTTACCAGAGCACCCACTCTGTGTCCTGTCACACCAAGCTTAACAGTAACAGCGGTATGTAACTCGCTTCACAGTGACCCACAATGCAACTCAGTATTCGGGCTAGATTAAACAATTAAAGTTTTATTTTCACATCTAACTTTATGGCTTGATAACAATGCCCTCAACAACATGCTTCTCGCTCGAAAATATGAGCTTAATTTGAGAGCTCAAAATGAGAAAAGCCTGGTGTTGGTCCTGACAATTCTTAATAGTTATGGATTAAGGTTACTCCTCAATACTCAGTAATGGTCGCTGCTCTTAATTCTGCCGCTGCACATGAAGACTGGGACACAATTTGAGAAACTGTGAAGACACAGTAGAATTGGCAATGGTGTAATTTTGATCCAATGATTAGTTTCTTTTGGCTTCTTGGTAAACCTCTGATTGAATTGTGCAACATGGTTTCAGGGCAATGCAAACCTACAGTGTCACACATCTATCTGCTTTTTATATTTGCATAATTACCATTGTACCAAATATGTGTGACATGTTGTAATGAAGGTGGCTAATCCAGCCCAAACAGGTGGCTGGAGATTTGATGTTTGATTTTTCTCCTGGTGTAATTGTACTGCAGAACATGAATCCAGAATCTAGGCAGACTTTCCAGTGCCGTACTGAGAATGTGCTACAACATCAGAGGTGATATGCTTTACATAGAAATAACTCGTACTTACACAGTGCCTTTTCGAACCTCAGGACTTTCCAAAACATTTTACAGGCAATTAAGTACTTTTGAAGTGTAGTCATTGTTGTAATGAGGTCAGGAATTTGGGATTGGGGCGGGGGAGGAGGTCAGAAACTTGAGGCTAGGGAAAGGATTTCAGGAACTTGGGCAGTGGGGACAAGCACTTCTTTGGAAGTTCTGTTCTGTCTGGAGCCAGCAGTCAGACTAGCTCAAATTACACTTTGCAAAGAGAAACTGCTGGGTGTGTCTTATCCTCCAAGGGGACCAATCAGCAATCAGCAATCAGGACTCATCATCAAGGGGGCCCAATCAGAGCTTTAAGTGTTGCAAATTAACGCACCCTTTCTTTGAAGTGTTTTCTTTAAGCTTATTGTTTTTGGAGAATTTTTAATTGGTGCAACAGCAACCAATGAAATCAAACGTCCCATGGATATGAATCACTTACCATTAAAGGAACAGAGGAAAAGTCTAAAATTATCAGAGTAATACACTGCATCGAGTGAAATGACACGGTCAGTTACTCAATGTTAACTCACATTATATTACTGATCAGCTCTGCTCATTTTTATTAAATGCATAAAATGTACAAAAGTGGCCCAAAAACAACATTGCAAAATCTTTTGCTATCAAAGATCCAGCATTGACCATATCGCAAACTTTCCCTGGAACCCATTGCAAAGGAAATAAAGCAGAGTGGGAGAAATGGATCTTGCCCCAAACTCTTCCACCTGCTCATAATAAATGGTGACTTTATAAGTCAAGCAAAACTCTGGATTGTTCATGGTTTTTAAAGCATAAAATTGCACAAAAATAAAACAATTGTCCCACCAGCTGCATGAAATGCAAGCCTGGCTTCAGCAGTTTGCTGGTCTTTATTTTGATCACATATATTCTGTCTGACTAGTTTTAACACAGCCGTGTTATCTGCAGACTATTACACAGCACTGTTCATCAACCTAGAGCAACACCAACAGTTCTTTAAACTGTCTGTAGCTCCATATCAATTCCATCCAACATGACTATTTCAATTTCTGTCTGACTATCACCACTTCAAACAGTTTATGTCTTCCCTTCTCCGACCAGGAGACTGGATGAGTGAGCCGGGCCAGTGCTTCCTTTCTAGGCTTCTGACTGAATGTATTTCTGTTCTTTAGCAGACCAGGCAGCATGCTACTGGAGGGAGAGGAGGGGAGAGAAGAGGTCTTTTTTCTGAATGTTGGGGAATTTCACACTGTGCTGAATTGTTGCAACGGGACAATTCAGTTCCAAAGGGCAGCTTTCTTTATACAGCTAATAATGCAATCTTAAATAAACACTAGAAAAAAATCAGCTTTCTGTAATCCATTTATACAGAATGTGAAAACAGTGAAACTGTGTTTATTGCGGGTGAAAATTCTAATATTCCACTTATCTCAACAGATAGAAATATAATAATACTGCTGTCAAAACCCACAATGAAAACTTTCCATAGTTTACACCACATTAAGTAGAATATGGCACAACAGAAAGCAATGGACTCAGTATGCTAAATGTTGAATCTATACACTGACTGCATCTCATAAGAGGTAATTTTAGTGTCTGTGGTAACCATTAATTTTAAAGGTTGAACAATCATGGGCAACCCTTGCCTGAATTTCCGATATGAGGACAAAGTTCCCCATCATTAGTGCAGACTTGCAAAGTTAACCCTTTTATTCTTTTCAATTGAACATTATTTGGGGAAGTGATACACAATTGGCAGACACTGTAATATTCTACAGTTTAGCCTTACAGGTGGCCGTGCCTTTGTAACCTAATCTTGCTTTAATTTCTATGTCCGCTTCTGATTTTGTCTGCCTTAAAAATTGCATGCTGGTGAATGATAATATTCTTTTGCAATTAAATTTTGTTACAAAAAATGTCATTATGAAAAGATTGCATCTTACGGAATGAATCACCAACTGCAATAGTTTCTTTTGATGTCACGCTAAAAAACATGAGGAGATAAAAATGCCTGCAACTGTGAAAGCAGTGAGTTGAGTTATATCAAAAGGCTCATTTCTTAATGATGCACAGCACAACTTTCATAACTTTCTCCTCCAGCCCCACAACCCCCAGAGATGTCTGCCCCCCTAGCATCCCTGATTATAATCACTCAACCATCGGTGGCCGTGCCTTCTGTTGCCTGGGCCCCAAGCTCTGGAACTCCCTCCCTAAACCTCTCCACCTCTCTTTCCTCCTTCAAGATGCTCCTTAAAACCGACCTCCTTCACCTGCGCTAATTTCTCCTTACGCGGCTCGGTGTCAAATCTTTAATCGCATAATACTGCTGTGAAGCACCTTGGGACATTTCACTACGTTAAAGGCGCTACTTAAATACAAGTTGTTGTTGTTGAACATTGGTTCTGTACAGACACAAGAGCAGGAATTTCATATCAGTTCTTTTTTTAACTGCATGTCGCAGTTTGATGCTAATAAGAATACTTATGGACAGAGAAGCAGTCAGGATTGAACCGTCAATGGTTTCTGAGCAGCATTCTCAACATATTGCAATCCTGCAACCAAGAGCAACCGGACAACAAAGCCACATTACTTCTGAACTTTCCAACCCATCCTTCAAATGAACTTAAAATTGAATGTGTTTCCTTTCACCTGTCTGACAAAGGTTTTGTTTTGTTTAGCTTTGACTCTTGCCAAAATGAACATTCAAAGAATCAGGGAATCATACAACACAGAGGGAGGCACTTCAGTGCATCGTGCCTGTGCCAGCTCTGTGAAAGAGCAGTCCCAATTAGCCCTGCCCTTTCCCGACAGTCCTGCAAATTTTCATTTTTCAAATATATATCCAATTGTCTTTTGAACGTTACTGGTGAATGTTCCCACCAATCTTTCAGGCGGTGAATTCCAAATGATACAACTCTCGGCGTAAAACACAGTCTCCTCATCTCCGCTCTGGTTCTTATGCCAATGACCTTCAATCTGTGTCTGGTTACTGATCCTCCTGCCACTGGAAACCGTTTCTCCTCATTTACTCGATCAAATCTTGGAAAACATTTAGAGGCTACAAGCTGGCAGTAAACACCCACTACCGACACACTACAGTTTCAATAAAGGTTCCCATGTGCAGTATCGGGCATTGATGCATTGTCCATTGTTTAAATGTGACAACTTCAAAACCACTGGTTAACATGGTTTGTGCAACATTTTCATCAGGCACAATTCAGGTCCTATTAAAAACTCTTACAGATGACCCTGCGCTCCAGTAATAAAAACAATTAGCTTAGAAACACTGAACGAGACTGTGCTCACATATGACATTTTTGAAGGTTTTTTTCTGCAATATTTTCTTCAGTCAGGGGTCAATGGTACCACAAATATTTCATGAGAGCTGTACAATTACCTGTGCTTCAAGGCATTCTATGTGTGGTGGGAAAGTGCCATATATTTGCATTCTGGAAAATCCCGAACTAGTTTGTGAATGAATGCTATGCTGAGATCGTGATGTCTATAAATTACACATCATTTATGGGGCTGAACTTTCCCCACCATTCTGTGCCCTTTTTTTGGCCGACGCTGTTTTTTGGGAGCAAGACTAAAATCTGCAAGTTTCGCCAAAGTTTCTGCGCCACCCTAAAATACTTGTGCCCGATTTTTTGACGTCACTGGGGGCGGAACCTGCTGGGTGCGCCATTTCTGGCCATTTCAGCGAGTTTGGCCAAGTAGGATTTTTTTCTAAAACGGCGCAGTGCACCGTTCTGAAAAACCTTACTTACACCTTATGGAAATCGGCGCAGAGAAGACGCCATTGTTTCAGCGGAACTGAAGATACGGCACGGAGTGGGGGGCCATTCAGCACGGGATAGCAGCAGCACCGGTGGGGGGAGGGGGGAAGTCCTTTCGGCCCATGAACACTTGTACGTTGTGCAACATTTCTCTAAATATCGTTCATAGTCTCCTGGTTTCAGATATTGAGATTTCAGTCTGTTGTCCCAAGTCTCACTCAGTGATCTATTTCACAAGGGGGAAATGCTTAATCTGTGCCTCAGCCCTTCAGTGTGTCCCTCGTTACCCTGACAACCTCAGTTTTTCGGCGCAGACCTGAAGCTCCACCCACAGACCTTAAGGACAATCTGCGGCGCTCCAAAATGAAAGGTTATGCCGGCGAAACTTGCAACTTTTTTTTTGGTGCAGTCAGGCCACTAAAAAAATTGGACGTACCTGTACAAGTGCGCCAAAAATCGCCAATATGGAATTTTGGGCCCCTAAGCTGCTTATTACACCTTTGAACTATATTCCAATGTAAAAACTAATAAGCAATTAAATTATATTAATGGAAACAAAACAGATATCTCATCAGGATGTAACCGGGCTGCTCGTGGCAATGACAAGATCATCTATCCAATGCCAGCAGAACTGCACTGGAGTGCAGGTTGGAGGAGTAATTCTGCACTCTCAGTGGGGACACACTTGAAGAGATCGTAGGTTAGAGACAGGATTTCAACACTCGAGCCTCAATCCTGGGACCCACCTTCCCTGCGATTGCAGCCTCCCTACTAGAGGCACAGATTCCGAGTTACATCTAATATGCTCTCGTCCTCAAGTGAGACTTGAACTCACAACTTTTGAATCTGGGGGCAATTCACCCAACCGAGACAAAGTGACACTTCCTGGTCGGCGTATCAAACACATCAAAGAGGTGGACTGATTTTGTACCTAAGCTGCTACCACGAAAAACTTGAAAGTTTTGGGACTGAATTAATAAACTGACATTTGGGGCCCGATAATAACCCAGAGGCGGGTTCTGAGCGGGGGAGTGATAGCGGGCATGTAACGTAAAAACATAAGAACAGTGTCAGCCGTGGCTCAGTGGGCAACACTCTCGCCTCTGAGTCAGAAGGTTGTGGGTTCAAGTCCCACTTGAGCTCAAAAACAAATCTAAACTGACACTCCAGTGCAGTACTGAGGGAGCACTGCACTGTCGGTGGGGCCATCTTTCAGATGAGATGTTAAACCGAGGCCCTGTCTGCTCCCTCAAGCGGACATCAAAGATTCCATGGCACTATTTTGAAGAAAAGCAGGGAGTTATCCCTGGTGTCCTGGCCAACATAACACAAAAAACGATTATCTGGTCATTATCACATTGCTGTTTGTGGGAGTTTGCTTGTGTGTAAATTGGCTGTATTGTTTCCTACATTACAACAGTGACTCCACTCCAAAAGTACTTCAATGGCCATAAAGCGCTTTGAGACGTCCGGTGGTTGTGAAAGGCGTTATATAAAGCAAGTCTTTTCTTTGACACAACAGAGTTGGGAGGGTGGGGTGGATGTTGTACACCATAGGATGTAGGTGAATCTGCAACTATACTCACCTTTCAGGACATGGTTAGGTCATTGAAGTGCTTCCTGACGCAGGTGGAGCAGTCTTTGGCGGGGTCCTTATGGGGATGGACACCGAGAGGTCATTGGCCAAGAGCATCTCAACAGTCAAAGCAAGGATCTGAGCAGGCTGGCTCGACCCGTGCTAAAGCCACAGGGGTTGCATCAGGTCAGAGTGGCAGGAAAACAAAGAGTCAAGCTTTGCAGATCACCAAGGGTATGTACAGGGGCGTTTGTGAAAACATGTTGTGAAATTTAATTTTCTTTACATCAAATCACGTAAAATGTATTGATTTGCACCACTTGTCCGTGCCGTCCATGCCTTGTGCGCCGGGTGTTAACCCACTCTTTAGATGCTTGGTGATGCCTGTGAAGGGGACCAATTGGTGTTTGAGTAATGGATGAATTGTTGGTGTGCAGGGCTGCTTTGGGACTTCCATGGGCACTGTAAGGACCACGTTGTTTCAAAGATATTATTGTCTCTGGTGGCCCTGACCCTCTGATAAGTCACTCATCCTGTGTGCTGCTGATGGACTATTGCCTCGGTTGGCCGTATTTGAGTCTAGTGTTGTCCTCGACAAGGCCATTCCGCCCCCCCCCCCCATACCACAAAAGGAATATTAACGGAAAAGTGACAGCAGGTCTTCCCAAGCTGTTGCTGCTCGAAATCGTGCACCCACTGCCTCGGTGCTTTCCGAGCATGGCATGAACACAATGGGGAGGACGAAAAAAGTACTTATTACCTGACCTCACATTGTCCACCAAGATGAGAGCCTTGGCTCTGTGGTACAGACAGTGGCAGACTCGCTGTGGTCTCAGTGCATCAATGTACAGCCGGCACCTCAAGGCACTGGAGAAATACCACCAACGCTGCCTCCGCTAAATCCTGAAAATCCATTGGCAGGATAGGTGTACCAACGTCAGTGTTCTCTCTCAGGCCAATATTCCCAGCATCGAGGCATTGACCACACTCAATCAGCTCCGTTGGGCGGGCCACATTGTCTGCATGCCTGACACTAGACTCCCGAAACAAGCGCTCTACTCAGAGCTCCGACACGGCAAGCGAGTCCCAGGAGGGCAGAGAAAACGTTTCAAGGACACCCTCAAAGCCTCCTTGAAAAAATGTAACAACCCCACCGACTCTTGGGAATCCCTGGCCAAAGACCGCTCAAAGTGAGAAGCATCCAAGAAGGTGCCGAACTCTTCGCCGGGAGCACGCGGAAGTACAAACAGTGGAAGGAGCGCACGGCAAACCAAGCACCCCACCCACCTGTCCCTCCAACCACCGTCTGCCCCACCTGTGACAGAGACTGTAGGTCCCGCATCGGACTCATCAGTCACCTGAGAACTGGTGTTAGTGTGGGAGCAAGTCATCCTCCACTCCGGGGGACTGCCTAAGAAGAAGAAGCGAGCATCATCGATCCCAAAGTCTACAATGGGAAATATCTAACACTTAATAACAAGCCCATCACAAAATATTAAATGCTACCCATGCATTCTCAATATATAAAGACAATTACATGAGCACACCATACATACACAATTATACCCACTTCAACCAGTTAACTAACTACCGAATAATAAAACTCAAGGCTTCAACAAACTAGTTTTTAAATCAAAATTGTCAATCTTTCTAAACAGATGCAGTGGACAATACATAGTTCATTATCAAGATTCTTCAGTTTTGATTCCGTTGCTGCAGGCACACGCATTGGCTGATCAGAGGCTGGTTGCTGGTGCCAACAATGATATTTCCCCGTGGTAGTCAGCCTGGTTTGATATCTTCTGGGGCCCGCCAACACTTTGGGGCCCACTGACTCTTCGAGGCCCGCTGGCTCTTTGGGGCCCGCTGGCTCTTCGGGGCCCGCTGGCCCACCGGCCACAAGGAAGACGCTGGGGTGGAGTGTTCCGGCAGTACTGTGAAACATTCTGCCCGGGGCCGGTGCTGAACCGACCGAAGGGATTCAATTTTTAAACTTTTAATCAACTTTTAAACTTCTTAAACAATTCGGGAAAGCTTTTAAATTCTTAAATCAACTTGGAGAACTTTATTTCTATTTTTTAAAAAACTTTTAATCAACCTGAGCAACTTTTTAAAACAAATTGTTAAAACTTTTAAACTTTTAAACAACCTCAGTAACTTTTTAAACAATTTGGAAATACTTTTAAACTCTTAAACTTTTAAGAAATGTTGAAATAACCTTGAAAACTCTGGAAAAAAACATCCCTTGGAACAGACAGCTGACCTTCCTAATGCCTGCTTCCCAACCAAACTTCTGGCCATCTACCATCGATGGCGCTATTCGGTGCCGAGCTTGTGGCCAACACCTCGCTCTTAGACTCATACAGCAGTGCCTGGTCTCCAGTTGTCTTGGACCTCCCTTGCCACTGGACCAAGACCTCGCTCAGCTAAGCCCGTGTGGTTGTCGGTGTGCAACGGCCACCCCACGTTAAAAGAACTCACGCACAGGCATCTTCCACTTCATCAGTATGAATTTCTGGACCTGGAACGTCAGGACCCTCATGGACTATTCTGTCATATATGTATGCTTGGGTTTACTAGCCACCAGGTGGCGCCACTGTCGGAGTCATTGGGCTGTGCGCACGTGTGTGCGGCCCAGGTATAAAAGGCCAGCCATCTTGTAATGTGATCACGACGGGCCCTAATAAAGTCGAGCCAGGTTTGTACCTGTTCGGAGTTTACAATTTTCAGTCTTTTGAGTTATTGCATACACAACATTTGGTGACGAGGTAACAAGAACCTTTGCATGCAAAAATGAGCACAATTGGAATTCTGGAGCAATTCGTGGAGGGAGAAGTTTGGGCAGATTTTGTAGCCAGCTTGAACCAGTACTTCGTGGCCAACAAAATGGAGAAAGAGGAAGATACAGTTTGGCGCCCGGCAGTCCTCCTCACGGTTTGCGATCCGAAAATCTATGGACTCAAAGAATCTCCTCTCACCCTTATGTCCAACATTGTATGAAACATTGTGTGCTCTGGTACGTGACCATCTCAAACCAGATGAAGGCATCATCATCTCACGATATCGATTCTATACGCACGTTTGTTCTGAGGGCCAGGATGCATCGGAATTCGTTGCTGACCGAAGACGTCTAGCTGGACCGTGTAAGTTCGAAACTGCGTTGGCAGACATACTGCGGGACTTCTTTGTAATCGGCATCAACCACAAGGTGATCCTGTGTAAGCTACTGGCAGTGGAGACACTGGATTTGAGCAAGGCCATCACGATTGCCCAATCATGCATGACGACGGACAAAAACTTAAAGCAGATATCATCGAAAAAATTGGAACTCGGCAAGTGCTGTAAACAAGATAGTATCGCCGTTTGGCAGAGCTGCATATGGCAGGGCCTACTCGACTGCGTACACGAAACCTATGGTTGCTCAAAGTCCGCCAACGGGAATGAATCCGATATCACCATGTTGGCGTTGTGGAGGAAATCATCGGCATCATCAGTGTCGATTTAAACAGTATATTTGTAAAGGCTGCTTGAGAGTGGGGCATCTCCAGCGCATATGTCCGCAACTGAGCAAGCGTGCT
Organism: Pristiophorus japonicus; assembly: GCF_044704955.1. Lineage (NCBI taxonomy): Eukaryota > Metazoa > Chordata > Chondrichthyes > Pristiophoridae > Pristiophorus > Pristiophorus japonicus. The sequence goes on from NC_091986.1 coordinate 3,576,080, forward strand.
GCGACACACCACGTGGAGGATGATGACCAGTCTAGCGCGGATCCGGACATGCAATCCAAGATATCAGAGGAGGAAGTGTATGGACTGTATTCGTTCCTAACAAAGATAATGATTAATGTAAAACTTAACGATGTGCCGGTATCGATGGAATTGGACACGGGTGCGAGTCAATCAATAATGAGCCAGAGGACATTCGACAGGCTGTGGGATACTAAGGCTGTGAGGCCTAAGCTGAGTCCAGTCAATGCCAAGTTACATACGTACACTAAAGAACTCATAACAGTGATTGGCAGTGCGGTAATCAAGGTATCGTATGATGGTATGGTTCATGATTTACCATTATGGATTGTTCCAGGCAATGGTCTAACACTGTTCGGCAGGAACTAGTTAGAAAAAATCAAATGGAACTGGAATGAGATCAAAGCATTGTCGTCGTCGGAGGATGCTCCATGTGCTCAAGTGCCGAGCAAGTTCCCCTCGCTGTTTGAACCAGGCATCGGCAATTTCACGGGAGCCAAGGTGCAGATCCACGTGGTCTTGGGTGCAAGACCTGTCTATCATAAAGCTCGGGCAGTTCCATACATGATGAGGGAGAAGGTCGAAATCGAACGGACAGACTCCAGCATGAAGGGAACATATCACCGGTCGAATTTAACGAATGGGCCAGCCCCATAGTTCCCGTGTTGAAAAGTGATGGCACGATCAGGATTTGTGGAGATTACAAGGTTATAGAAACATAGAAAATAGGTGCAGGAGTAGGCCATTCGGCCCTTCTAGCCTGCACCGCCATTCAATGAGTTCATGGCTGAACATTCAACTTCAGTACCCCATTCCTGCTTTCTCGCCATACCCCTTGATCCCCCTAGCAGTAAGGACCTCATCTAACTCCTTTTTGAATATATTTAGTGAATTGGCCTCAACAACTTTCTGTGGTAGAGAATTCCACAGGTTCACCACTCTCTGGGTGAAGAAGTTCCTCCGCATCTCGGTCCTAAATGGCTTACCCCTTATCCTTAGACTGTGACCCCTGGTTCTGGACTTCCCCAACATTGGGAACATTCTTCCTGCATCTAACCTGTCTAACCCCGTCAGAATTTTATATGTTTCTATGAGGTCCCCTCTCATTCTTCTGAACTCCAGTGAATACAAGCCCAGTTGATCCAGTCTTTCTTGATAGGTCAGTCCCGCCATCCCGGGAATCAGTCTGGTGAACCTTCGCTGCACTCCCTCAATAGCAAGAATGTCCTTCCTCAGGTTAGGAGACCAAAACTGTACACAATACTCCAGGTGTGGCCTCACCAATGCCCTGTACAACTGTAGCAACACCTCCCTGCCCCTGTACTCAAATCCCCTTGCTATGAAGGCCAACATGCCATTTGCTTTCTTAACCGCCTGCTGCACCTGCATGCCAACCTTCAATGACTGATGTACCATGACACCCAGGTCTCTTTGCACCTCCCCTTTTCCTAATCTGTCACCATTCAGATAATAGTCTGTCTCTCTGTTTTTACCACCAAAGTGGATAACCTCACATTTATCCACATTATACTTCATCTGCCATGCATTTGCCCACTCACCTAACCTATCCAAGTCGCTCTGCAGCCTCACAGCATCCTCCTCGCAGCTCACACTGCCACCCAACTTAGTGTCATCCGCAAATTTGGAGATACTACATTTAATCCCCTCATCTAAATCATTAATGTACAGTGTAAACAGCTGGGGCCCCAGCACAGAACCTTGCGGTACCCCACTAGTCACTGCCTGCCATTCTGAAAAGTACCCATTTACTCCTACTCTTTGCTTCCTGTCTGACAACCAGTTCTCAATCCATGTCAGTACACTACCCCCAATCCCATGTGCTCTAACTTTGCACATCAATCTCTTGTGTGGGACCTTGTCGAACGCCTTCTGAAAGTCCAAATATACCACATCAACTGGTTCTCCCTTATCCACTCTACTGGAAACATCCTCAAAAAATTCCAGAAGATTTGTCAAGCATGATTTCCCTTTCACAAATCCATGCTGACTTGGACCTATCATGTCACCTCTTTCCAAATGCACTGCTATGACATCCTTAATAATTGATTCCATCATTTTACCCACTACCGATGTCAGGCTGACCGGTCTATAATTCCCTGTTTTCTCTCTCCCTCCTTTTTTAAAAAGTGGGGTTACATTGGCTACCCTCCACTCCATAGGAACTGATCCAGAGTCAATGGAATGTTGGAAAATGACTGTCAACGCATCCACTATTTCCAAGGCCACCTCCTTAAGTACTCTGGGATGCAGTCCATCAGGCCCTGGGGATTTATCGGCCTTCAATCCCATCAATTTCCCCAACACAATTTCCCGGCTAATAAGGATTTCCCTCAGTTCCTCCTCCTTACTAGACCCCCCGACCCCTTTTATAACCGGAAGGTTGTTCGTGTCCTCCTTCGTGAATACCGAACCAAAGTACTTGTTCAATTGGTCCGCCATTTCTTTGTTCCCCGTTATGACTTCCCCTGATTCTGACTGCAGGGGACCTACATTTGTCTTTACTAACCTTTTTCTCTTTACATATCTATAGAAACTTTTGCAATCCGTCTTAATGTTCCCTGCAAGCTTCTTCTCATACTCCATTTTCCCTGCCCTAATCAAACCCTTTGTCCTCCTCTGCTGAGTTCTAAATTTCTCCCAGTCCCCAGGTTCGCTGCTATTTCTGGCCAATTTGTATGCCACTTCCTTGGCTTTAATACTATCCCTGATTTCCCTTGATAGCCACGGTTGAGCCACCTTCCCTTTTTTATTTCTATGCCAGACAGGAATGTACAGTTATGATCAACTGAGTTTCGAAACAGGATCAATACCCGTTACCGAAGGCTGATGACCTGCTGCAACACTAGCCGGGGGGAAAGTCGTTCACAAAACTGGATCTTACGTCGGCCTACATGACACAGGAGCTGGTTGACACGTCGAAGAAACTTACGTGCATCAACACTCATAAAGGACTGTTTATCTACAACAGGTGCCCTTTTGGAATTTGTTCGGCTGCAGCCATATTTCAGAGGAACATGGAGAGTTTACTGAAGTCCGTCCCCAGAACCATCGTGTTTCAAGATGACATACTGGTCGCATGTCGTGACTCCGCCGAACATCTGAACAACCTGGAAGAGGTTCTACATCGGCTGGACAAAGTGGGAGTCAGATTGAAACGCTCAAAGTGTGCCTTCATGGCACCGGAAGTCGAATTCCTGGGGAGGAAAATTGCTGCTGACGGTATCAGGCCTATGGACTCGAAAACCAAGACCATTAAAAATGCACCCAAGCCTCAGAATGTGATGGAGTTGCATTCTTTCCTTGGTCTACTCAACTACTTCGGTAATTTCTTACCTAGATTGAGCACTATTAGAGCCACTGCACATGCTGCTCAGAAAAGGCGGCAACTGGGTTTAGGGTGTGTCTCAAGATAGAGCTTTTGAGAAAGCTACTAATCTGCTTTGCTTTAACAAGCTGCTGGTACATTATGATCCGTGTAAGCGTCTAGTATTGGCCTGTGATGTTTTGTCATATGGAGTTGGTTGCGTGCACCAACAAGCTAATGAGTCGGGCAAATTACAACCTGTTGCATATGCTTCAAAAAGTTTGTCAAATGCAGAAAGAGCCTACAGCATGGTAGAGAAAGAAATACTAGCCTGTGTGTATGGGGTTAAAAAGATGCATCAGTACCTGTTTGGTCTTCGGTTTGAACTGGAAACAGATCACAGGCCACTCATTTCATTGTTTTCAGAAAACAAAGGTATCAATACCAACGCATCGTCCCGCATCCAGAGGTGGGCGCTGACATTATCTGCCTATGATTATGTCATTCGCCATAAGACCTGGCACCGAGAATTGTGCCGATGCACTGAGCCTTCTGCCGTTGCCCACACCGGAAGTGGAAATGCCACAACCTGCAGACCTACTGTTAGTCATGGATGCTTTTGAAAGTGAAGGAACCCCTGTCATGGCCCAACAAGTTAAGACCTGGATCAGCCAGGACCCGATATTATTGGTTGTGAAATACTGTATCCTTAGTGGTGATTGGTCTGCCATAACCAAGCAAATGTGTGAGGAGACCAAACCTTACATCCATCGCAAAGACGAACTATCCATTCAATCAGATTGTATGTTGTGGGGTAATCGTTTTGTTATGCTCAAGAAAGGCAGAGAGAAATTTGTGCATGATCTACACAGCACGCATCCCGGTATTGTCATGATGAAAGCCATTGCCAGGTCTCATGTATGGTGGTCTGGAATTGAATCTGATCTGGAATCATGTGTGCATCCGTGCAACACTTGCATACAGCTTAGTAAGGCACCAGCGGAATCACCGTTGAGTCTGTGGTCGTGGCCATCTAAACCATGGTCCAGGATTCACATCGACTTTGCAGGTCCCTTCCTGGGAAAGATGTTTTTAATTGTGGTGGATGCTTATTCCAAGTGGATAGAGTGTATAATCATGTCATCCAGTACATCCACAGCTACCATTGAGAGCCTTCGTGTCATGTTTGCTATGCATGGTCTGCCCGACATCTTTGTAAGCGACAACGGATCTTGCTTCACCATATGGAGTTTCAAGAGTTCATGAAACTCAATGGTATCAAACATGTGAGATCAGCACCATTCAAACCCGCATCCAATGGTCAAGCAGAGTGTGTGGTCCAAACCATCAAGCAGAGTATGAAACATGTAACTCAGGGTTCACTGCAAACTCGGTTGTCATGCATATTGCTTAATTACAAGACAAGACCTCACACGCTTACCGGGGTCTCCCCTGCTGAACTATTGATGGAGAGGTCTCAAGACCAAGCTCTCTCTTGTCCACCCTGACTTGAATAATCGTGTCGAATACAGACATGAAAGTCAGCAGTGGTATCATGATCGCGCTGCTGTGTCACGCGACATTTCTATCAATGATCCTGTGTTTGCACTAAATTGTGGTCAAGGTCCCAAGTGGATCGCTGGTACTGTTACGGCCAAGGAGGGTAACAGAGTGTTTATTGTCAAGCTCAAGAATGAGCAGACATGCAGGAAACATGTCGATCAGATCAAGCTGCGGCACACGGATGAACCGGAACAGTCTGAGGAAGACACAATCAGTGACCAACCAACCTACCCTCAGTCATCAGAGGACTCCGCTGTCATCAGTGAATCTGGACTTTCAATCCCTGACATGGTCATTGCCATTCCCATCAGATCGGCTACCCAGCCCCCAGTCATAACAGACTCAGAACACTCGCCCAAGGCTGGAGTTGAACTGAGATGATCAACTCGGGAGCGGAAAGCTCCGGACCGTCTCAATTTGTAAAAAGACTGATACTAATACCTTAAAGGGGGATATTGTCATGTATGTATGTTTGGTTTACTAGCCACCAGGTGGCGCCACTGTCGGAGGTCACTGGGCTGTGCGCACGTGTGTGGGCCCAGGTATAAAAGGCCAGCCATCTTGTAATGTGATCACTTTGGGCCCTAATAAAGTAGAGCCAGCTTTGTACCTGTTCGGAGTTTACAGTATTCAGTCTTTTGAGTTATTGCATACACAACAAATTCCAACAACAACTGGCCGGAACACCGCACCGCCATAGTTGCCCGGGAACTTAGACGTTTTGACATCGACATCACCGCCCTAAGCGAGACCCGGCGGGCAGGGGAAGGCCAGCTCAAGGAACAAGGTGGAGGTTACACTTTTTTCTGGAAAGGGAAACCAGGGGAAGAATGCCGTCTTCATGGAGTCGGCTTCACCGTCAAAAATGAGCTGGTCGGCCGTCTCAAAGACTCCCCCTGCGGGGTTAACAAACACCTCATGACTCTTCATCTTACCCTAACCCGGAACCAATGCACTACAGTCATCAGTGCGTATGCCCAACACACGATGCAATGGATGAGGCTAAAGAGGGTTTTTATTCCAACCTCGAGACATCCCTGTCCCGCGTCCCCACGGGCGACATTGTTCCTCCTAGGTGACTTTAATGCCAGGGCCGGCAAAGACACAGCCCTCTGGGGAGGTGTGATTGGCAGAGAGTGGGTAGGGAAAGCCAACTCCAGCAGTACCCTACTCCTGACAAAAAGTCGGGAACATGAACTCCTCATCACCAACACCTTGTTCCGCCAGAGGGACAAATACAAGGCATCGTGGCAACACCCTCGCTCCAAACACTGGCACCTGCTCGACTATGTCATCGTTCGAGCCAGGGATCGCAAGGATATTCGCATCACCCGCGCCATGACAGGAGCTGACGACTGCTGGACGGACCACCACCTAATCTGATCCATCATCAACATTAATATTGCCCCAAAGCAGAGGGGACAGCAGAAGCAGTTCCGCAAAAAAGTTAATGCTGGGGCACTTAGAGACCCAGCTAAGAGAGCCCTATACAGCCAGCACCTCACAACCAACCTGGTGTGCCTTGGTGACCCTGAGATGCTGAATACCCACAGTGCTTGGTCTGCCCTCCAGGCCTCTATAACCAGTGCCTGTGAAGAGACACTTGGTCACTCAACCAGAAAACACCAGGACTGGTTTGATGAAAATGATCAGGAGATCCAAGAACTAATAGATCTGAGCCTCAAGCAACAGCCCAACTCGAGAGCAGAAAAAGCAACATTACAGACGGCTCAAGGCTGAGTCCAACAAAAACCCGGGACCTAAAGAACTGGTGGTGGACAGAGAAAGCACAGGAGATAGAACAACTGGCCGACAGCCATGATATGCGAGGATTCTTCACTGCAGTCAAGGCCACCTACGGTCCAAACTCCCAAGGCCTCACCCCACTCCTGGCCAAGAACGGGGAAACACTCATCAAGGACACCGAGGCTATCAGGGCCCGCTGGAAGGAACACTTCGAAGATCTCCTCCATCAAGACTCTGCCTTTGACTCGAGTGTTCTCGATTCCATCCCGCAGCATGTGACCCGCCACCACCTCAGTGAAACTCCAACGTTACACGAGGTAGGCAAAGCCATAAAACAGCTGAAGAATAACAAGGCTACAGGTGCGGATGGAATCCCTGCTGAGGCGCTAAAGTATGGTGGAGAGGCACTGTTGGCGCGGATACATGACCTCATCTCTCTCATCTGGAGGGAGGAGAGCATGCTGGGAGATCTGAGAGATGCAGTGATCGTGACCATCTTGAAAAAAGTGGACAAGTCCGACTGCGGCAACTACAGGGGAATCTCCCTGCTATCAGCCACTGGGAAAGTCATCGCGATAGTCCTCCTCAACCGTCTTCTCCCTGTGGCCGAGGAGCTCCTCCCAGAATCACAGTGCAGATTTCGTCCTCTACGGGGCACAACAGACATGATCTTTGCAGCGCAACAGTTGCAGGAAAAATGCAGGGAGCAGTTCCAGCCCTTATACATGGTCTTTTTCGATCTAACAAAGGCCTTTGACTCTGTCAACCGTGAGGGTCTATGGAGCGTCCTCCTCAGTTTCGGATGCCCCCAAAAGTTTGTCAACATCCTTCGCCTGCTTCACGACGACATGTAGGCTGTGATCCTTACCAACGGATCCATTACAGACCCAATCCACGTCCGGACCGGGGTCAAACAGGGCTGCGTTATCGCCCCAACCCTCTTCTCAATCTTTCTCGCCGCCATGCTCCACCTCACAATCAACAAGCTCCCCGCTGGAGTGGAACTAAACTACAGAACCAGTGGGAAGCTGTTTAACCTACGCCGCCTCCAGGCCAGGTCCAAGATCACTCCAACCTCTGATGTTCAGCTACAGTACACGGACGACGCCTGCGTCTGTGCACATTCAGAGGCTGAACTCCAGGATATAGTCAATGTATTCACTGAGGCATATGAAAGCATGGGCCTTACGCTTAACATCCGTAAGACAAAGGTCCTCCACCAGCCTGTACCCATCGCACAGCACTGTCCCCCAGTGAGAAACTTCTTCACTCAGAGAGTTGTTAACCTGTGGAATTCCCCACCACAGAGAGTTGTTGATGCCAGTTCATTGGATATATTCAAAAGGGAGTTAGATATTGCCCTTACGGCTAAAGGGATCAAGGGGTATGGAGCGAAAGGAGGAAAGGGGTACTGAGGTGAATGATCAGCCATGATCTTATTGAATGGTGGTGCAGGCTCGAAGGGCCGAATGTCCTAATCCTGCACCTATTTTCTATGTTTCTATGTTTCAAGATTCATGGTGCGGCCCTCGACAATGTGGACCATTTCCCATACCTCGGGAGCCTCCTATCAACAAGAGCAGACAATGATGCAGAGATTCAACTCCGCCTCCAGTGCGCCAGCGCAGCCTTCGGCTAGCTGAGAAAAAGAGTGTTCGAAGACCAGGCCCTCAAATCTACCACCAAGCTCATGGTCTACAGGGCTGTAGTAATACCCGCCCTCCTGTATGGATCAGAGGCATGGACGATGTATAGAAGGCACCTCAAGTGGCTGGAGATATACCACCAACGATGTCTCCGCATGAACCTGCAAATCCCCTGGGAGGACAGGCGCACCAACATCAGTGTCCTCGTCCAGGCTAACATCCCCAGTATTGAAGCAGCGACCACACATCGATCAGCTTCGCTGGGCAGGCCACATAGTTCGCATGCCAGACACAAGACTCCCAAAGCAATTGCTCCATGCGGAGCTCCTTCACGGTAAATGAGCCAAAAGTGGGCAGCGTAAATACTACAAGTACACTCTCAAAGCCTTCCTGGTAAAGTGCGACATCACCACTGACACCTGGGAGACCCTGGCCGAAGACCACCCGAGGTGGAGAAAGTGCATCCAGGAGGGCGTTGAGCTCTTTGAGTCTCAATGCCGAGAGCGTGAAGAGTCCAGGCGCAGGCAGCGGAAAGAGCGTGCGGCAAACCAATCCCACCCACCCCTTCCTTTGACGACTATCTGCCCCACCTGTGACAGGGTCTGTGGCTCTCGTGTTGGACTGTTCAGCCACCAGAGAACTCACTTCAGGAGTGGAAGCAAGTCTTCCTCGATTCCGAGGGAGTGCCTATGATGATGATGACGACGATGGTTTGATGCTGTAAAACATGCCACAAGTTGACCTAGCCATACCTTTTGAGCACATACAGGTCAATTCCTGATGCAAATCCCATATCCAAAATAGAAAATAGGCCCATTGTGCAGAAAAACTCCACTGCACACAGAGTGTTTTAATCTTACCAAATAGAAAGAGGGTGATTTTACACCAGAGCTGCTGGCCAGAATCCTTGCCTTTCGGCACCGTACTTGAAAACTTGGGCGGTGCTTCCCACAATTTTCCAACCATTTAAATGAACGGAATGGATAAAAACAGGGGTAATAATTAGAAACAAATATAAAGTTAAAATAACACAAATTGGATCGAAAAAGGGAGACAGCAATATGATGGGGAGAGAGAAAGGTCAGGCAGGCAGGGCAGTTAACACTTTAAAATGTAAAATGAAGCATACCAGGATCATAAACCTGAAGAAGAATATTCCTAAGAGCCCCAGCCTCAATTATATGACTAGACTGTTGCATTATTGATGCTATTAAATTAAACATAATACCATGACAATTAACATCTTATCCAAAAATATACAATCTGTGCAGAATGCTGCTGATTCTTTTGAACAGTGTTTTGTGTAATGTTTTATGAAACCTACAAAGATCAGAATTCACTGACATTACAAAATCTAAAAACCACAAAAATCTGAAACTGGAGATCCACCTTTACAATGTCACTGTATGTCTTCAGTCGAAATGGATCGCCGATTGTGCTCAGCATGTAGTATGCTAACCATTAAATGTAACTGAAAAGCATTTTGTTAGTCTCACTCTCCCCCAGTCTCTCTCTCCCCAGTCACTCTCCCCCCTCCCCACTCTCTCTCTAGTCTCTCTCTCTCTCTCTCCACCCCTCAGCCACCCTCTCTCCCCCCAGTCTCTCTCCAACACCCAGTCTCTCTCTCTCTCTCACCCCAGTCTCTCTCTCTCTCCCTCTCCCCCAGTCTCTCTCTCTCTCCCCCGTCTCCCCCAGTCTCTCTCTCTCCCCCTCTCCCACAGTCACTCTCTCTCCCCCGTCTCTCTCTCTCCCTCCCCAGTCTCTCTCTCTCTCTCCCTCCCTCCCCAGTGTCTCTCTCTCTCTCTCTCTCCCCCCCCCCCAGTCTGTCTCTCTCTCTCCCCCCCAGTCTCTCTCTCTCTCTCTCTCCCCCCCAGTCTCTCTCTCTCTCTCTTCCCCCAGCCTCTCTCTCTCTTTCTCTCTCCCCCTCCCCCAGTCTCTCTCTCTCTCCCCCCCACCCCCAGTCTCTCTCTCTCTCCCCCCCACCCAGTCTCTCTCTCTCTCTCTCTCTCTCCCCCCACCGTCTCTCTCTCTCTCTCTCTCTCTCCCCCCCCCGTCTCTCTCTCTCTCTCTCTCTCCCCCCTCCCGTCTCTCTCTCTCTCTCTCTCTACCCCCCAGTCTCTCTCTCTCTCCCCCTCCCCCAGTCTCTCTCTCTCTCCCCCCCCCCACCCAGTCTCTCTCTCTCTCGCTCCCTCCCCACCCAGTCTCTCTCTCTCTCTCTCTCTCTCTACCCTCCAGTCTCTCTCTCTCTCCCCCTCTCCCACAGTCTCTCTCTCTCCCCCTCTCCCAGTCTCTCTCTCTCCCCCTCTCCCACAGTCTCTCTCTCTCCCCCTCTCCCACAGTCTCTCTCTCTCCCCCTCTCCCACAGTCTCTCTCTCTCCCCCTCTCCCACAGTCTCTCTCTCTCCCCCTCTCCCACAGTCTCTCTCTCTCCCCCTCTCCCACAGTCTCTCTCTCTCCCCCTCTCCCACAGTCACTCTCTCACCCCCGTCTCTCTCTCTCTCCCTCCCTCTCCTCCCCAGTCTCTCTCTCGCTCTCTCTCCCTCCCCAGTCTCTCTCTCCCTCCCCAGTCTCTCTCTCTCTCTCTCTCCCTCCCCAGTCTCTCTCTCTCTCTCCCCCTCCCCAGTGTGTCTCTCTATCTCTCTCTCTCTCTGTCTCTCCACGCCCCCAGTCTCTCTCTCTCTCTCCCCCAGTCTGTCTCTCTCTCTCTCTCTCTCCCCCAGTCTCTCTCTCCCTTCCCCCAGCCTCTCTCTCTCTCTCCCCCTCCCCCAGTCTCTCTCTCTCTCTCTCTCCCCCCCAGTCTCTCTCTCTCTCTCTCTCCCCCCCAGTCTCTCTCTCTCTCTCTCTCTCTTTCTCTCCCCCCCAGTCTCTCTCTCTCTCTCTACCCCCCCCCCAGTCTCTCTCTCTCTATCCCCCCTCCCCCCCCCCCCGAGTCTCTCTCTCTCCCCAGTCTCTCTCTCTCTCTCACCCCCCACAACACCAGTCTCTCTCTCTCTCTCTCCGCCCCCCCCCCCCCAAGTCTCTCTCTCTCCCCAGTCTCTCTCTCTCTCTCTCCCCCTCCCCCCCACAACCCCTGTCTCTCTCTCTCTCTCCCCCTCTCCCAGTCTCTCTCACTCTCCCCCTCTCTCTCACCTCTGATTTTTTCTCTCCCACAGCAGGCCGTGTAGATAATCACAGTGATATTTTAGGCAAAACTCCTGGAGATAATCCAAAAGCCTGAGAAGCAGGTCCAGCGGCGATAAGCTCCACGCCGATCGTGGTCCGGCCCCACCTCTGGCTTCCTCGTACGCCGCAGTGCGCATGTGTGACCGGATCGAGCGTGCATACGCAAAAAGGGGGCGGAATCCAAGGCTCGCATGCGCAGAATGACACAAAAAGGTTGCAAATAATCACTCCGCATTTAAAACATCATGTAATAAATAATTTGCATCTTTTAGCCATCGTGTCACAGTTGAGGATTAACACGTCAAAAAACTTAGTGATGTCACTGGAAATGCCTCCAATCTGCATTTAATGTAGTTAAAATTAAAAATTAAAATTAAAAATTGTGTTTAATTTGTCATTTTAATTCCTGAAGGAACGTGTGGTCTGAACAGAATACACAATTAAGATCAGTGAGACACAGACTGTACAGCACTTTGGAACATTATCAATTAGCCCGCTAGTTGAACATAAATTGAACATTCAATCCCCTCCTCGATCCCCTTTATTCACGTTGCTATTATCATGTGCCCCATTCAGTACCAAAATAGGGTTTCTGTGCATGGACACACAGTGCACAAATTTATCTCCTGTGCACGGAGATGAAAACTGGACATTAAAGGTTTCATGGTGCATAGAGTAACAGGTCGCACATGATGAACATCTTTCCCCTTGAGCTTCTTAGCTCATCATAGACAGCACATGTCTGATTATAACACTCCATTACATCGAAAGCTGAAGGTTTTCTACATTTATTTAAAATGGAAGGATACACTTGGCTAAATACACGTAGAAGAAAACAGGTTGACAGCACAAGCCACACGCAAACAGCAATTACTGTGACATATAACTGATGTGGCAAGTAACATTCACGCCACACACGTGCCAGTCAATGACCATCTCCAACAAGCGAGAGTCGAACCACTCCCCCTTGACATTCAATGGCATTACCTCACCAAATCCCCCACCATCAATATCCTGGGGGTCACCATTGACCAGAAACTTAACTGGACCAGCCACATAAATACTGTGGCTACAAGAGCAGGTCAGAGGTTGGGTATTCTGCGGCGAGTGTCTCACCTCCTGACTCCCCAAAGCCTTTCCACCATCTCCAAGGCACAAGTCAGGAGTGTGATGGGATACTCTCCACTTGCCTGGATGAGTGCAGCTCCAACAACACTCAAGAAGCTTGACACCATCCAGGACAAAGCAGCCGCTTGATTGGCTCCCCATCCACTACCTTAAACACTCACTCCCTCCACCACCGGCGCACCGTGGCTGCAGTGTGTACCATCTACAAGATGCAATGCAACAACTCGCCAAGGCTTCTTCAAAAGCCTCTATCACCTAGAAGGACAAGGAGAACGTTCCCCTCCAAGTCATACATCATCCTGACTTGGAGATATATCGGCCGTTCCTTCATCGTTGCTGGGTCAAAATCCTGGAACTCCCTCCCCAACAGCACTATGGGAGCATCTTCACCACACGTGTAGAGTTCTCAACCTCTAGAACATATTCACTCGAAGCATATACTGCAGACAAGGTCACTACATGACCTGCATCTTTATTCCCCGGACCAAGGAGTGCTGAGCCTGCGTGGAACCTCCCTTTAAGTACCTGGCTGACCAGGTAAGGAGTGTCTCCCACAAGTTGACCCGCTGTGGTCAAGGTGTGTATTTCACAGTTGTATACAGTGTACAGTATTGTTACATATTGGTTACAGTTATGTGAAGGTTACAAACATGACATCACCTCCCCCCTCATGTCTTTGGGTCAAAGGTTAAGTCTATCAGGTGGTCGACGCTCTCTCGTGCAGCGCCGCAGTTGTGGCTGGTGGTTGAGCCTTGGCATGCGTCTCTGTCGCCTGAGTTGGTTCCGGCCTGTCCGGGCTGGCCGCAGGGACTGTGCATGCTGTTGACTGTCCTTGTTGCTCATTCACTGGCCGTGGTGTGGTTGACATCCCATGGTCTATTTCAAGTTCCTCAGTGTCCATGCTGAACCTTTTCTTTACCTGGTCCAGATGTTTGCGACATATCTGCCCATTGTTTAGTCTGACCACTATGACCCTATTCCCCTCTTTACCAATTACGGTGCCCTCAAGCCACTTGGGTCCTAGTGCATGGTTAAACACAAATACCGGGTCATCCATTTCTATACACCTCCCCCTTGAGTTTCAATCATGGCACTCGGTTTGGGACTGCCGCTTGCCCTCAACAATGTCTGCCAGGGTTGGGTGGATGAGGGACAGCCGCGTTTTGAGCGTGCGTTTCATGAGGAGTTCCACTGGCGGAACTCCCGTGAGCAAGTGCGGGCGGGACCTATAGGCCAGCAGGAGGCGCGATAGGCGGTACTGAAGGGAGGGTCCCTGGATACGGAGCATGCCCTGTTTTATGACTTGGACCGCACGTTCTGCCTGGCCATTGGAAGCCGGATTGAACGGCGCCGTCCGGACGTGTTTAATGCCATTACCCGACATAAACTCCTGGAATTCATGGCTGGTGAAACACGGGCCATTGTCGCTGGCAATGTCCGGCAAGCCATGGGTCGCGAAAACCGTGCACAGACTCTCCACAGTGATGGATGTCGTGCTCGAGTTTAATATGATGCACTCGATCCATTTCGAGTATGCATCGACTACAATCAAGAACATTTTTCCTATGAACAGCCCCGCATAGTCCACGTGGATGCGTGACCATGGCCTGGTGGGCTAGAGCCACGGGCTGAGCGGGGTCTCCCTGGGGGCATTGCCCAGCTGGGCACATGTCGTGCACCTGCGAACCCAGTGTTCCAGGCCTGAGTCAATCCCCGGCCACCATACATGTGACCGGGCAATGGCCTTCATTAGCACAATGCCAGGGTGCTCGCTGTGGAGTTCCCTGATGAACGCTTCCCTTCCTTTCTGGGGCATGACCACCTGGCTGCCCCATAGTAGGCAGTCGGCTTGGATGGAGAGCTCATCCATCTGTCTTTGAAACGGTCTGACCTCCTCGGGGCACGCCCCGTGTGGATGTCTTGTTTGTAACCTTCACATAACTGTAACCAATATGTAACAACACTGTACACTGTATACAACGGTGAAGGTTACAAACATGACAATACGGACTACAGCGGTTCAAGAAGGCAGCTCACCAGCACCTCCTCAAGGGCAATTAGGGATGGGCAATAAATGCTGGCCTTGTCAGCGATGCCCACAACCAGTGAATGAATTTTTAAAAACTTTTCAAGAATTGAATGAATCAAACCTACTGTATCACTTATCTCCAAACATTTGCTGTATGCAGTTTTTCTCTTAGTTAAACTTTAAATTCAGGATTCAAGCTCAAATTACATCACTGCTTTTCCATCTTTTAGGAACGGAGTAGTTCTTTACCACAGATTTTCACACCCCTCAGTATATGCTCGGAAGTATATACTAAGGAGCTCTGGCAGAAATCTATTTTTGAAAAGTTAGTAAAATGACTGTGAAGAAAGATGTGATTGTCAGAAATTCAAACCCAGACTCTGGGACTGACCTTCTGCATTAGATCGAGAGAATTCAGTTAGTTATATTCATATATTTTGTCAAAATTGAATAATCTAATTATTTTACTGTTGTTGAAGCTGTTAGTGCTGACTAAAATAAGCAGCTTCAACTTAGAAAATTCTAATCCATTTATTTGCGAGATATTAAAATGGAATTTGTGCTTGATTGAATTTAATTTCTTTATTTCCATTGTGTGCACAGACAAGTTTGCCAATCACGGCATCATTGCACTGCCCAGTCTCCAGTTTATTTAAACCACTGCTGTCCAATACATTAACCACTAGCCAAATGAGAATCCCGTTGTTGCTAATTGCATTTTATATGAGTGAATAAATTATTAGCAGACGCATTCGTTGGGAAAATGATGGTAGGCTGCTCCATCTAATGACAGTGCTAGCTTGGGAATTCCAGATTATTGACGAGGAACGATGAAGGTTCGGCAATGTACGCCAAAGTCAGAATGGTGTGCAACTTGGAAGGGTTCCCAAGATATTGAGAAAGACACAAGCAGCAGTGGTAGAGATCACAAGGTGGGTGCTGTCAAAGTAACTTTGTTGAGTTCCTGAAGTGCATCCTGTAGATTGTACATATTGCAGCCATAGTGAGCCGGTCACTAATCAAACAAACTGCTCTGTCGGAAATAATGTTCAACTTCACGGGTGCCCATTACAATTAACCCATCCAGGGTGATTAAAAAGTCCATCATACTGCTGACTGGAGCCTTGCAGATGGTGGAGAGCCCTGGAGGGGTCAGGAGGTGAGCCACATGTTGTAAAGTACCTTTCCTGCTCTTGTAGCCACAGTGTTGATATGGCTGGTCAATGGTGACAGCTCCCCACCCCCTCAAGATGTTGACGGTGAGGTATCTGGCAATCGCGGTGTCACTGAAGGTTAAGGAAGGATGGCTTGGGCTTTCCACTGTTCAAGCTGGTGATTACTCACCACTATTACCCGACCCTTGTCAGCCCAGGCTTGGATGTTATCCAGGTCCTGCTGTTGCCTGCAGTGGGCTGCTTCAGTATCGGAGCAGTTGTGAATGGATATGAATTCTGTGGAATCATCAGCAAGCAGGCCCTGACATTGTGATGGAGCAAAGATCGTGGAGGAAGCAACTGAAAATGGTTGGGCCAAGAGCACTGCCCTGATAAACTCCTGTGGTGGTATCCCAGGGCTGAGATAGAACAGAAGAAGATAAGAATTAGGAACAGGAGTAGGCCATCTAGCCCCTCGAGCCTGCTCCGCCACTCAACAAGATCATGGCTGATCTGGCCGTGGACTCAGCTCCACTTACCCGCCCGCTCCCCATAACCCTTAATTCCCTTATTGGTTAAAAATCTATCTGTGACTTGAATACATTCAATGAGCTAGCCTCAACTGCTTCCTTGGGCAGAGAATTCCACAGATTCACAACCCTCTGGGAGAAGAAATTCCTTCTCAGCTCGGTTTTAAATTGGCTCCCCCGTATTTTGAGGCTGTGCCCCCTAGTTCTAGTCTCCCCGACCAGTGGAAACAACCTCTCTGCCTCTATCTTGACTATCCCTTTCATTATTTTAAATGTTTCTATAAGATCACCCCTCATCCTTCTGAACTCCAACGAGTAAAGACCCAGTCTATTCAATCTATCATCATAAGGTAACCCCCTCAGCTCCGGAATCAGCCGAGTGAATCGTCTCTGTACTCCCTCCAAAGCTAGTATATCCTTCCTTAAGTAAGGTGACCAAAACTGCACACAGTACTCCAGGTGCGGCCTCACCAATACCCTGTACAGTTGCAGCAGGACCTCCTTGCTTTTGTACTCCATCCCTCTCGCAATAAAGGCCAACATTCCATTCACCTTCCTGATTACCTGCTGCACCTGCAAACTAACTTTTTGGGATTCATGCACAAGGACTCCCAGGTCCCTCTGCACCGCAGCATGTTGTAATTTCTCCCCATTCAAATAATATTCCCTTTTACTGTTTTTTTTCCCCAAGATGGATGACCTCACATTTTCCGACATTGTATTCCATCTGCCAAACCTTAGCCCTTTCGCTTAACCTATCTAAATCTCTTTGCAGCCTCTCTGTGTCCTCTACACAACCCGCTTTCCCACTAATCTTTGTGTCATCTGCAAATTTTGTTACACTACACTCTGTCCCCTCTTCCAGGTCATCTATGTATATTGTAAACAGTTGTGGTCCCAGCACTGATCCCTGTGGCACACCACTAACCACCGATTTCCAACCCAAAAAGGACCCATTTATCCCGACTCTCTGCTTTCTGTTAGCCAGCCAATTCTCTATCCATGCTAATACATTTCCTCTGACTCCGCGTACCTTTATCTTCTGCAGTAACCTTTTGTGTGGCACCTTATCGAATGCCTTTTGGAAATCTAAATACACCACATCCATCGGTACACCTCTATCCTCAAAGTTGAAAAACTAAACTTATATTTGGGGAATGTTAAATTCCATTATGATAAAAAAAACGATTAGATTTTTAAAATAATAAAAAATATTTTCAAAACTTAAAAAAAAAAGTTTGTTAATGATATTTCAGCTTCTACCTTAATCCCATGTGTGTGTCCCAATTTTTATTTCGCTCTGCAAATTTTTACAAAGTGAAATGATAATCAGTGCTTTTTATTTCCCAGTTTGCTGTCTGAGAATTATTCAATGTGATTGGCCGTTTCGACAGCTTGATGACATCACTACTGTTCTAGGGTCGCCTTTTGACAGAGCTGCAATCAATTTAACGTTGAGAAAGCCAACATTTTCACCACAGAAATTGCTCGATCTTTGTGGGACACTTTGTTCGAGGTCACCACGAGCGCCATTGCTGACCGCAAATTCCAGGCCATTTAGTTTGCAGATCCTGGCGCCAGTTATTAATTAAGATATCCAATTTAAAGAGACATCCGTTTTACACAAAAGCTATTCTGCTGTCAGTGAACTCTGGCAGTAGAATGAAAAATGTATTGAATATTCTGACCATTTAAAAAAAAAGATAATGGCCAAACATGTTAAGTTTTGTGACAGTGCTTTGTCCACTACAGTGGTTTGGTGCACAGAAACTCCTTTTTTAATCAAAATTATGCTGGGAGCAGGCACGTGCTTATCTGCAGTTTATCCTCTTACTGAAATTAAAGACATATTTAGCTCAGGTGTCTAACCAAAAGTCAGCTCCTGGATTACGTTCTTGCACCTATATAAAAAACCGGGAGGCAGTCACAAGTGGAGAAGGCTTTTTTTGCTTTGACAGAAGTTGGGCTCAAGTCAAAAATATTATGAAGTGTCTTGGAAAAAAAACATACTTTCCGAAAACAGATTGCAATTACAATGCTACAAGAAAATTGCGGATGGGGAAGTCACCCTGGGCCCCAATGCTTCCAAACCTTCATTATCTTAGCAAGTACTTCTGCTGTGGCTGCAAGATACTATACAGAATGGACACACTTTCTCTCCACAGAGACTATGACCCCAATATTGATAGGGAGATTGGGGAGGGAGCGGGGTGGGGGGGATGGGCATTAAACTGACGGGAAACCCGGAAATATGAGGAACGCCGAGGTTTTCCCCGATGTAATAGCAGGAACATCACTTGAATATTCCAGTCGTCCAGTTGCTGGGCGAGAAACAGAAAAAACGTCTTGTTCTTATGTGGTCCCCCGTATCGAGAATGACTTGCTTCCACACCAAAAAGTGATGAGTTCACAGGTGTTTCAATGAAGGACCTAATATTCCAGATCCAGAACTACATGTTGAAGGGTGGAAGATGCCTGTGCGTGGATTTTTTTAACGTGTGGTGACCGTTGCACACCAGCCACCACACGGGCTTGACAGAGCTAGGTCTTGGTCCAGTGGCAAGGGTTAACCAGTACGATTGGAGACCAGCTCTGCTGCACGGACCTAGTGCGCACACATATCGCAGTGTGGGCTGGTCCGTGCTGCCCCTGGGCCCTCGCCTCTTCTGGGCCCCGAACTCTCATAAATCTTGAGTACATAAATCCAGGTTGAAACACCTGTGAACTCATCCCTTTTTCGTGTGGAAGCAAGTCATCCTCGATACGAGGGACCGCCCCCAAGATGAAGATGTTTTTTCTCTGTTTCACGTCCAGCAACTGGCCAACTGTCAGGCAGGAAGGCCTGCGATAGGAGACTGCAGTCAGGGAGTGGAGAGGGGGGGGAGATCGCGGAGGGGGAGATCACAGCGGTGGCTGAAGATTGGACCATGGGGAGTAAAGATCGCGGGGGTGAGGATCGGGGGAGTTGGGCCGATCACGGGAAGCAGGGCAGACCGTGAGGGGTAATCTGCAGAGACTGAGAAACACTCCTGATCCTCCTGGCCCACAAGCAGTGCTGGAAAAGCACCGACCCACTGCAGCTGGCAGCTCACAAGCTCTGAGAAACCTGGCATGTAGCACTTTTAAATATTAAATATTATAATTGTTGACCCGCCTCTTGCGAGTAGATTAATTGCCCGACCCCTAATCAGGAATTGGTGCGTTTGGGACGGGTTTGGGTCCAGTTTCCCTACCCGCCTATTGTACTCACTCTGCTACTCACCCCAGCTCCATGATGAACATGTAAATTTACACATAAATCAGTTTTCTTCTGGCAATACTCAAACTTAAATTTGTGTTTGCAATCATTTCCTTGAGATTCATCACATTTGATCCATGTAGGTTTAATGTTACTGCTGTTCTCTGTCAGTCAGACAGGCACATAGATGGACATCCCCACCACAATAATGGCAGCACATTAAAACTGGATAAACTTGCACTGGAAAGTAACATATGCCGATGGGACCACATTAATATCGAGTTTCTCATGAATTATTAGGTTGAGGCAATGCAGGCAGTAAGTTGCACCATTATTATTTACCCCCAGAGACCCAGATTTGATTGCAGGCCCTGCATATGGGATACAAGTCTCCGCATTGAATGAGAAAAGTTTGTGTGATCTCATCCTTATTAAGAAAAAAGCTGCCTTTGTGGAGACTAATTTTTCCTTTCTTGTGAGTTTACTAACGTGGGATGCAAGGTGGGAAATTGAGAAAGAAACAAAAGACTTGAATTTATATAGCGCTTTTCACAACCACCGGACGTCTCAAAGTGCTTTACAGACAATGTACTTTTGGAGTAGTCACTGTTGTAATGTAGAAAAGGCCGCAGCCAATTTGCGCACAGCAAGCTCCCACAAATAGCAATGTGATAACGACTAGATCATCTGTTTTTGTTGTGTTGATTAAACTGGCCAGGACACCGGGGATAACTCCCCTGCTCTTCTTCAAAATAGCACCATGAGATCTTTTAAGTCCACCTGAGAGAGCAGACAGGGCCTTGGTTTAACATTTCATCCAAAAGATGGCACCTCCAACAGGGCAGCACTCCCTCAGTACTGCATTGGAGTGTGGGCCTAGATTTACGTGATTGAGTCCCTGGAGTGGGACTTGAACCCACAACCTTCTGACTCAGAGGTGAGAGAGAGAGTGCTGCCCACTGAGCCACAGCTGACACTGAAGAGGTAGTATGGATGTGTCACACATTCACACATGCTGCATAGGGGCATAGGGGCTTCCGACTGACTTTGGAATGGTGTAAGAGGAGGTTGGTACTGTCCCACTTTAACCAACATGAGATACTGCCTGAACGTCAGAAGATGATCTTTCATCATCCATCGGTATGATAAAGTCTCGTTGATAAGCATTGAAAATGCACCAATATTTTTTTTAAAGTGATATAATTGAAGTGGAGAGAAAAGCTGGCAGTGAAGCAGTCACAAGCCGTATTTTAAACTGTTGGAAGTTGGTTCCAGTTCCCCCAGTGACTCACAGCTGGTGAGTGACCACGGGCCCAAGTTTCCACACGCGCCTAGAACGGCGCAGTCCCGACCGGGACGCCCGTTTTTCGTGCCACAAAGTGCGCCTAAAAAAATCCTCCGTATTCTCCACCTACCTGCAGGTCCTCTGGCCCTCGGTGCAGCCGGCACGAGCTGTGTGGGGGGGCAGAGACAGGTCCCTGCGCTTCAAACAGTGCCGGGACCTCTGCACAGGCGCGCTACAGTGGGCACGCAAGTGCAGTAGCTCCAGGCGCCGAACTGTGTGGGAGGGGCCCGAAGCACGCAGCCCCTAGCCCTGGCCCAATGGCCTCACTGGGGCTGCGTGAATAAGGCTCCTCCCACGGCCAGCTCCTGCTCCCCTCCCCCCCGACCAGACCCGACACCCGCTCCCCCCCCCCGCGACTGACCCGACCCGACCCGACCCGCGCTCCTGTTCACGCTCCCCGCCTCCCCGACTGGACCCGACCCGCGCTCCCGCCCCCCGACCCGACCCGACTCCCGGACTGGATCCGACCTGACCTCCCCCCCTCCTCTCCCTCTCCCCCCCCCCCCCTCTCCCTCCCTCCCCCCCCCCCACCACCCGACCCGACCCAACCCAACGCCACCTACCTGTAAATCTGGTGCTGGGGACTGGCCGGCAGCCTTCGGTCCTGAAAGGCCTGCCTGAAGCACTTTCACACAGGTAGGAAGATGGTTTATTTAATCTTTTCTTTGCTTATAAATGTTTATTCAGGTTGGATTTATTTGTATAATATTTGTATAAGTATAAATAAGGATTTATTTTGAATTTAATGACTTCCCTTCCCCCCCGACCTCGTTCTGGACGCCTAATGTGTAGAACAGGTTTTTTCAGTTCTACAAAAATCTTCACTTGCTCCATTCTACTTTAGTTTGGAGTACATTTTCACTGTGGAAACTTTCAAATCAGGCGTCAGTGGCCGGGCACGCCCCCTTTTGAAGACAAAATTCTGTTCCAAAGTAGAACTGTTCTACCTGACTAGAACTGCAGAAAAAAAATGTGGAGAATTGCGATTTCTAAGATAGTCCGTTCTCCACCAGTTGCTTCTAAAAATCAGGCGCAAATCATGTGGAAACTTGGGCCCATTATGTCAATGGTGAGGTTTGACTGTTCTCTGCTGGACAATTTGCTAAGGGGTTCGAGGCTTAACAGAGCGAGAGGCGTAGAAACATGACTCGGGCGGTGGGGCAAAACGGACCATATCGAATCCACTGCCGTTATACGCAATACCTGATGTTCACTTCCATTGCAACTCCTAAGCACAGCCATGTAGTGGTCTGGAGGTCCCGTACAGGCCGATCACTGGTTTATTCCAGAGAAACCACCTGCGTGAAAACTTGAATGGGCTACGCAGCCACTTAAAGGGACAGTGCACCAATAAAATATAAGAGGGAACATTGTCCTCTTGTAATGTCTCCTCTGGTCATCAACCCGTAAGAACATAAGAAATAGGTGCAGGAGTAGGCCATACGACCCTTTGATCCTGCTCCGCCATTTAATACGATCATGGCTGATCTGATCATGGACTCAGCCCCACTTCCCTACCCGCTGCCCTTAACCCTTTATCCCCTTATCGTTTAAGAAACTGTCTATTTCAGTCTTAAACTTATTCAACGTCCCAGCTTCCACAGTGAATTCCAGAGATTTCCAACCCTCAGAGAAGAAATTTCTCCTCATCTCAGTTTTAAATGGGTGTCCCCTTATTCTAAAATCATGCCCTCTAGTTCTAGTCTCCCTCATCATTGGAAACATCCTTTCTGCATCTACCTTGTCAAGACCCCTCATAATCTCATACATTTCGATAAGATCACCTCCCATTCTTCTGAATTCCAATGAGTAGGGGCCCAACCTACTCAACCTTTCCTCATAAGTCAACCCCCTCATCCCCAGAATCAACCTCGTGAACCTTCTCTGAACTGCCTCCAAAGCAAGTATATCCTTTCGTAAATATGGAAGCCAAAACTGCATGCAGTATTCCAGGTGTGGCCTCACCAATATCCTGTATAGCTGTAGCAAGACTTCCCTGCTTTTATACTCCATCCCCTTTGCAATAAAGGCCAAGATACCATTGGCCTACCTGATCACTTGCTGTACCTGCATACTATCCTTTTGTGTTTCATGCACTAGTACCCCCAGGTCCCGCTGTACTGCGGTACTTTGCAATCTTTGTCCATTTAAATAATAACTTGCTCTTTGATTTTTTTCTGCCAAAGTGCATGACCTCACACTTTCCAACATTATACTCCATCTGCCAAATTTTTGCCCACTCACTTAGCCTTCTACCACTGGAAACAGATTCTCCTTATTTACTCTAGCAAAACAATTCATGAGTTTGAACACCTCCATCAAATCTTCTCTTAACTTTCTCTGCTCGAAGGAGAACAACTCCAGCTTCTCCAGTCGATCCACATAACTGAAGTCCAATAAATATATGTTGTTTTATAAGAGCATAAGAAATAGAAGCAGGAGTCGGCCATTCGGCCCCTTGAGCCTGCTCCACCATTCAATGGGATCATGGCTGATCTTCTACCTCAACTCCACTTTCCTGCACGATCCCCATATCCCTTGATTCCCTTAATATCCAAAAATCTATCGATCTCTGTCTTCAGTATGATCAACGACTGAGCCTCCTCAGCTCTCTGGGGTAGAGAATTCCGAAAATTTACAACCCTCAGTGAAGATATTTCTCATCTCAGTCCTAAATGGCTGATCCCTTATTCTGAGACTGTGACCCCTGGTTCTAGACTCCCCAGCCCGGGGGAAACATCCTCACCGCATCGACCCTGTCAAGCCCTGTTAGAATTGTGTATGTTTCAATGAGATCACCTCTCATTTTTCTAAACTATAGGCCTAGTCGACTCAATCTCTCCTCATAGGTCAATCCCCCTATCCCAGGAATCAGTCTGGTGAAACTTTGTTGCACCCCCTCTATGGTAAGTATATCCTTCCTTATGTAAGGAGACCAGAACTGTGCACAATACTCCCGGTGCGGTCTCACCAGGGCCCAATATAATTGCAGTAAGACATCTTTACACTTATACTCAAATCCTCTTGTAATAAAGGCCACACATACCATTTGGTTTCTTAATTGCTTGCTGTACCTGCATGTTAACTTTCAGTGATTTGTGTACAAGGGCCCCCAGGTCCCTCTGAACACCAACATTTCACAATCTCACCATTTAAAAATACTTTGCTTTTCTATTTTTCCTACCAGAGTGGATAAATTCACATTTCCCCACATTATATTCCATTTGCCATGTTCTTGCCCACTCACTTAGCCTGTCTATATCCCTTTGAAGTCTCTTTGCATCCTCCTCACAACTTATATTCCCACCTTGCTTTGTATCATCAGCAAACGTGGATATATTACATTTGGTCCCCTCATCCAAATCATTGATATAGATTGTGAATAGCTGGGGCCCAAGCACTGATCCTTGCGGCACCCCACTAGTTACAGTCTGCCAACCCGAAAATGAAACATTTATCCCTACTCTGTTTTCTGTCCGTTAACCAATCCTCAATCAATGCTCGTATATCACACCCAATCCCATGAGCCCTAATTTTGTTTAATAACCTCTTGTGTGGCCTTATCGAATGCTTTCTGAAAATCCAAATACACCACATCCACTGGTTCCCCCACTTAACGATTCTGCTAGTTACAACCTCAAAAAATAGATTTGTCAAACATGATTTCTCTTTCATAAATCCATGTTGAATCTGCCCAATTCTATTATTATTTTCTAGGTGCCCTGTTACCACGTCCTTAATAATAGATTCAAACATTTTCCCTACTATTGATGTCAGGTTAACTGGTCTGTTGTTCCGTTTTCTCTCTCCCTCCTTTCTTAAATAGTGGGGTTACATTTGCTACCTTCCAATCCGTGGGAACCATTCTAGAATCGATGGAATTTTGGAAAATGACAACCAATGCATCCACTATCTCTATAGCCACCTCTTTCAAAACCCTAGGATGTGGGCCATCAAGTCCAGGGGATTTATCGGCTTTCGGTCCCATTAATTTCACGGATATTAATTTCTTTCAGTTCCCCATTCTTGCTCGACCCCTTGGTTCTCCACCATTTCCAGGAGGTTTCTTGTGCCTTCTTCCCTGAAGTCAGACACAAAGTATTTGTTTAATTTCTCTGCCATTTCCTTATTCCCCATTATAATTTCTCCTGTCTCAGCCTTTAAGGGATCCACATTTACTTTCGCTAATCTTTTCCTTTTTACATACCTATAGAAGCTTTTGCAGTCTATTTTTATGTCTCTCATTAGTTTACTCTCATATTCTATTTTCCCTTTCTTCATCAATTACTCGGTCCTCCTTTGCTGAATTCTAAAATCCTCTGGCGTTATGCTCTTTCTGGCAACATTATAAGGCTCTTCCTTTGATCGAATACGAATTATAGAAACATAGAAAATAGGTGCAGGAGTAAGCCATTCGGCCCTTCGAGCCTGCACCACCATTCAATAAGATCATGGCTGATCATTCCCTCAGTATCCCTTTCCTGCTTTCTCTCCATACTCCTTGATCCCTTTAGCCGTAAGGGCCATATCTAACTCCCTCTTGAATATATCCAATGAAATAGCATCAACAACTCTCTGCGGCAGGGAATTCCACAGGTTAACAACTCACTGAGTGAAGAAGTTTCTCCTCATCTCGGTCCTAAATGGCTTACCCTTTATCCTAAGACTGTGTCCCCTGGTTCTGGACTTCCCCAACATCGGGAACATTCTTCCCGCATCTAACTTGTCCAGTCCCATCAGAATCTTATACGTTTCTATGAGATCCCCTCTCATCCTTCTCAACTCCAGTATATAAAGATCTAGTTGATCCAGTCTCTCCTCATAGGTCAGTCCTGCGATCCCGGAAATCAGTCTGGTGAATCTTCGCTGCATTCCCTCAATAGCAAGAACGTCCTTCCTCAGATTATGCAACATAATTCTCCGCACACAATTACAACTCTTGTTGTGCCTTTGTCATTTACGGCTACAATGACAATCAAGGGAAAGTAGTACAAAATAATAAATATTATCCTTACCAATAAGGTACCAATATGCAGATAGTTGAATGACTATTACAGGAGTATCACTAGGCCCACAGTAATGCGTTTTTTGAGTTGCAAAGATATCAAGTGAATAAAACATGAAAATTATGATGAAATAGAGTGATTCTCGTTAAATACAGAATTGCTGCTGAAAGGAAGGAGCTGAGAGTAGAGTCAGATTACTAGCCTGTCACATTCAACTCACTGCAAGGATAAATGGTTTCCCATCTCAAAACTGTGGTAAATGATTCATGTAGAACGCTACATGTAGCAGCTGTGAGGATTGCTTAAGCCTTGGCTCAGTATTTCCATTGTGATTCTAATTTTTGCATCCTCTATTTGCTTATTTCATCATCATCATCATAGGTGGTCCCTCGGAGCGAGGATGACTTGCTTCCACGCCAAAAAAGAATAAGTTCACAGGTGTTCCAATGAAGGACCTAATTTTCCGGGTCCCGAACTATATCCTGAAAGGTGGAAGATGCCTGTGCGTGGATTTTTTTAACGTGGGGTGACCGTTGCACACCAGCCACCACACGTGCTTGACAGAGCTCGGTCTTGGTCCAGTGGCAAGGATTACCCAAGACGACTGGAGACCAGCTCTGCTGCACGGACCTAGTGCGCGCACATATCGCAGTGTGGGCTGGGCCCGTGCTGCCCCTGGGCCCCAGGCCCTGAACTCACGCCTCTCCTGGGACCCGATCACATCCCTCCACAGACTGTGGAGCATACTACTCCAGGGAGCAGCACGAGCTGCGACGGCAGCGAAGAGTGACGTCATCAAGGTCCAGGTCGGTGATTGGAGCGTGGGCAGATTCACTTATTTAGATGCCAGCTGACACATTTTATTCCTGCAGCAATCCTGCGACAATGTGTGTTGTGGATACGCAGTGATTTGCCCATGGACATTCTGCAATGGCTTCGCTGACTTCATTGCTCCTCTTTCCCCAAACTACAGACTGAAAAATTATTATGTACCAACACAAAAGCAACATACTGCGGAGGCTGGAACCTGGAATAAGAACAGAAATTGCTGGAAATCTCAGCAGGTCAGGCAGCGTCTGTGGAGAGGAAGCAGAGTTAATGTTTCGGGTGACCCTTCGCGTTAACTCTGATTCCTCTCCACAGATGCTGCCTGACCCGCTGAGATTTCCAGCATTCTCTGTTTTTATTATGTACCAACAACAGTTTCACTAAATGACAAAGTGGCAACTCCAGCAATTTTAGTTGATTAGCAATTTTCCAAACCAAGGGGACAATTCCTGAACCAAAAGAGTTTTGTAGGATCATGACTAGAGCATCTATAATTTCCCCATCTCTTACTTATACTACCTTGGGGCAGAAACCATTAGGTCCTGGAGGTTTGCCCATCTTTAATGTCATTATTGTCCCCATTACCATTGTTTTATTTATATAAATCCACGAAGTTCCTCCCCATGATTTATTTTTACTTTCTCCTCATCTTCTACTGTGAAGACCAAAACACAGTACGTATTTAGCTTACTGTGTCCTGATTTTGAATTACAGATTGTAGAATATGTTCATACTGGATTAAAATAATGGGACGGTAGGTGAGTTAGTGCAGAAGTCAATATGGATGAGGATATATTATATGGAGAAAGAACTACACAGGATCATAAGAACATAAGAACATAAGAAATAGGAGCAGGAGCAGGCCACCTGGCCCCTCGAGCCTGCTCCGCCATTCAATAAGATCATGGCTGATCTGATCTGATCTGATCATGGACTCAGCTCCACTTCCCTGCCCACTCCCCATAACCCTTTACTCCCTTATCGCTCAAAAATCTGTCTATCGCCGCCTTAAATATATTCAATGAACCAGCCTCCACAGCTCTCTGGGGCAGAGAATTCCACAGATTTACAACCCTCGGAGAGAAGAAATTTCTCTTGTTGATGCTTTGAACAATCAGAGCACATAGATGATGGTCTCATCAATGAAAGATTGCAATATAGCTCCTGTTGCCTGTAAAAGTGGCTGAGCAGGAATCTCTTCTGTCTCTTTATCTTGCTCTGGTCTTGGCTCTGGATTGAGGTCCTCCTCTTCCAACTGCTCCATGCGTATGCGTCTTTGGCTGACAAAAATGCAGAGCATGTAGCAGACTGCAAAGCTCCAGCAAACCCTGCCACCTGAAGTATCCAGATATCCGAACACTGTTCCAAGATGCCCAATAGTGCGTTTAATAATGATCCTATCGCTGCATGTGCCTCATTGTATCTGCATTATGCTATTGCTTGGAGCTGTCTCAGAGCGAGGGCTGAAGAGTGTTGTCTAGATCTCCTAGCAAACATCCTTACCTATCCAGGCCTCAACATAAAGGTAGCCCTGCGTGATACTATTTTGGTGTTCGAAGATAACTTCCAAACTGTTGCATTGGAAGCAATGTTCCTTTTCCCAGGGAATAACAGACCTCTGGAACAAGCTGCCGTTCCATGTGGTGGATGCAGACTCACTGAATTCCTTTGAGCAAAAGCTGGATTTGTTTCTGACTGCGGCGAAGATCACCTCTTACAGAAGGTAGGTACTGCAGGGAATTTAATGGCCAGAGTGATCTCCTGGACTAGTTTTGATCGCCTGCATGGGTCAGAGAGGAATTTCCCAGATTTTATTTCCCAAATTAGCCTGGGCTTTTTAATCTATGTCTTTGCCTCTCCCAGGAGATCCCATGGTTTGGTGTGGGGTGGGGTGTATATGTGTGATACACAAGGTATTGCAATTGTTTGGGACAGGCTCGATGTACAAGGTGGTCTTTACCTGCCCGTCATTGTTCGTATGTTCGTATAAGCTCTGGCCATTCATGAAAGGCCTGGGATTGTGTGCAGAGGTCCACCAGGGCCAAACTGGTGTTAACAATGTCCAGGACATGCAGAAACAATTGCACAGCCTTTGTATTCTGCAGCCAATTTTACATGAAGAAAAAGATGATACTATTTCCCCCAGCAAACAACAGATCAGTCCCCTACTTGCTGCATGTGTGAACTGCAGATTGATGGTTACTGATGTCCCTGTGACATAGAAACATAGAAAATAGGTGCAGGAGTAGGCCATTCGGCCCTTC
Organism: Pristiophorus japonicus; assembly: GCF_044704955.1. Taxonomy (NCBI): domain Eukaryota; kingdom Metazoa; phylum Chordata; class Chondrichthyes; family Pristiophoridae; genus Pristiophorus; species Pristiophorus japonicus. The sequence goes on from NC_091986.1 coordinate 3,605,061, forward strand.
CAGGCTGCACCACCATTCAATAAGATCATGGTTGATCATTCCCTCAGTACCCCTTTCCTGCTTTCTCTCCATACCCCTTGATCCCTTTAGATGTGAGGGCCATATCCAACTCCCTCTTGAATATATCCAATCAACTGGCATCAACAACACTCTGCGGTAGGGAATTCCACATGTTACCAACTCTCTGAGTGAAGAAGTTTCTCCTCATCTCAGTCCTAAATGGCTTACCCCTTATCCTTAGACTATGTCCCCTGGTTCTGGACTTCCCCAACATCGGGACCATTCTTCCTGCATCTAACCTGTCCAGTCTCGTCAGAATTTTATATGTTTCTATGAGATCCCCTCTCATCCTTCTAAATTCCAATGTATAAAGGCCCAGTTGATCCAGTCTCTCCTCATATGTCACTCCTGCCATCCCGGGAATCAGTCTGGTGAACCTTCGCTGCACTCCCTCAATAGTAAGAATGTTCTTCCTTAGATTAGGAGACCAAAACTGAACACAATATTCCAGGTGAGGCCTCACCAAGGCCCTGCACAACTGCAGTAAGACCTCCCTGCTCCTATACTCAAATCCCCTAGCTATGAAGGCCAACATACCATTTGCCTTCTTCACCGCCTGCTGTACCTGCATGCCAACTTTCAATGACTGATGTACCATGACAGCCAGGTCTCGTTGCACCTCCCCTTTTCCTAATCTGCCGCCATTCAGAAATATTCTGCCCTCGTGTTTTTGCCACCAAAATGGATAACCTCACATTTATTCACATTATACTGCATCTGCCATGCATTTGCCCACTCACCGAACCTGTCCAAGTCAACCCTGCAGCCTCTTAGCATCCTCCTCACAGCTCACTCCGCCAACCTGCTTAGTGTCATCTGCAAACTTGGAGATATTACACTCAATTCCTTCATCTAAATCATTGATGTATATTGTAAATAGCTGGGGTCCCAGCACTGAGCCCTTCGGCACCCCACGAATCACAGCCTACCATTCTGAAAAGGACCCGTTTATCCCTACTCTCTGCTTCCTGTCTGCCAACCAGTTCTCTATCCACATCAGTACATTACCCCCAATACTATATGCTTTAATTTTGCACACTGTGTGGCAAAGACCCAAACATATATGTCCAGGCTGCACTGACCTTGACCAACACTGGCAATGTTGTGACGGAGGTTGGCTGGAGGTCAGATTCTAGAAGACAGCAAAACTTTGTTCGTGACTTCCTGGGACAGAGAGCTTACAACGGGAGTAAGCCTATTTCATCCTAATCCCAAGGCAGATGTGCTTCTGCCTGTAGATATGCTTCGTGGCTAAAGCTGGGCGTGGACAGTGTGCTCCTGATGCAATGTGACCTGCCTCTCATCCCTCCTTTTATCCTCTTCTTCTTCCTCCAAATAATACAAATCCAACAGAGACTCCCTTTGTTGCCTATTTGCAGAATTATAATTACAGCAACTAAAATCTGTCAGCCAACTGTTGACCAAAAATCTCAAAAATGAGAATAAGTAGCGCTGAAAATAACCACGCACAAAACTAAAATGACACAACTTTGAGACATTTTTCTCCAACCACAGCGAGTCTGCTTTTAAATGGGCGACTACCCAGAATGTGACTTCCCTTTTGCCCATTTTATATGGCCAACTTGGCATAGAGCATTCCTCGAATGAATCACAGGGAATTGCAAGCGCATGAATATGCATCCATTACAATGCTGTGTCTATTCTGCTTGTTTACCATGAGCAATGATACCAGAAGATGCATTATTTTATGTTCCAAGAATTATTCAACAGACTAAATTATGTTAGTTTCCAAACAGTTATTTTTGGCTTTTTAAACTTTGGTTTGAATTCTCTGCTTCTTGCTACATTCATTAACGTAGATTAAGTCCCTTGCTTCCACTCCTTAAGGTGCTAAACCTGAACAGTTTGAACTAATCTCGGACTGTAGCTTTAACTTGCCAAAGTGGTAAATTAAAGATGCTGGCCCCATTGAGTGCTTTCACCGCCACGGTGGTTGAAGTGGCCTCGAGCGAAATTCCGCTCTTTGGTTTTATTCCAGTTGGATCCGGAAGTCGCTCCTAATGGGGGTGGAAGTTTGGGCGGTGACAACACTAGAGAGGCAGAATTTTAGTAGGGGGGTTGGGGGGGGGGGGTGGAGTGTAGTGGCCACCATGATGACATCATCACAGCGCCGCGTCACCATGGCTCTCCCCTTCACGTAAAGGGGCGAGCCTCTGCGACATTTTAACTTCGGTCCACTGGGCCACTAGAGAGGGTTCGGCCGGGCCAGCAGCCTGGCACCCAAGAGGGGGTGCCAGGCTGCCTGTTGGCGGCCCGGCCGAACCCGGGGGCATAACTGTCGAGCCGACCAGACAGTCGGCCGACAAAAAAAAAACATGGCGGCAGCGGCTCGCGCACTCCCCTTTAAGGGGAGCCGCACTGCCGCGGCAGAAAGCCACACCGCCTCACTGCACCGCTGTGAAAAAGCTTGTTTTGGCACCGCTCGCCAGCAGAAAGATTTTCACGGTGGAATTTTGCCGTCGGGGGTTACATCGGCGGTGCGCACGGTGATGATGCACTTAGGACGGATCGGGAGCAGCGGAGCGGTGGGTGGGGGGGTGGTCATCGCCGGGATACTGCAGGAGCGGAATTTTGATAATGGCGGTCATTCCACGGAAAGTCGGCGGACATTGCACTCTGCGGCGCTTTTCGGCGTTAACAGGCCTTAAGGAAAGGGGCAATTTAGGCCCCACTGTGTTCTGCAATCTGCAGCATTCCAGTTCAGTTATAACTGTGAAATGCCGCAATGTCTACGCTCTGAAAAGTTCATCTCATATTATCTCTGCAGCCACTCTGACGCAACAGTAGGCTACTTGTCAATTAGAGTCTGTACTCACACATGCACAATTGTTTAATTTGCACTTTTCTTTTTCATTCAGTTCTCCTTTATAAATCCACCCACACAGAGAATGAAGTAAAGAAATAAAGATCTGAGCAGACCTCCTGTGAAATAATTGAATTTGAAGAACAACACAGAAATGCGAAGTTGTTCTAGGGAGATGGATGCTGACTCTGTCCATAGTCGGTTTGTCAAGCGTAGGTCTTACTTGATACTAAAACCTGCTCTTGAGCCTCCCACTGGCATGAACAACTTGTTTACTGGACACAGTGATCCAGTGCTGACAGACTTTATAGCTTTATAAAAGAAAATGTCAAAAGGACAGGAAAGCCCATTTGTGTTGGAGTCAAAGATTAGATCAAATTAGACAGAGAAATCAGCTCTACTCCAGTTCCAGCATTTCATAAGAAATAGGAGCAGGAGTCGGCCATTGGGCCCCTCGAGCCTGCTCCGCCATTCAATAAGATCATGGCTGATCTGATCATGGACTCAGCTCCACTTCCCTGCCCACTCCCCATAACCCTTGACTCCCTTATCGCTCAAAAATCTGTCTATCTCCGCCTTAAATGTATTCAATGACCCAGCCTCCACAGCTCTCTGGGGCAGAGAATTCCACAGATTTACAACCCTCTGAGAGAAGAAATTTCTCCTCATCTCAGTTTTAAATGGGAGGCCCCTTATTCTGAGACGATGTCCCCGAGTTTTAGTTTCCCCTATGAGTGGAAATAGCCTCTCTGCATCCACCCTAATGAAACATATTTACTGGGGAGATGCACATAAGTCATATTGAAAACCGCTACGATATTAGATCAAAAAAATCTACTTTTTTTCCCCTACTATTTCCCCTTTCTATTTTTTCCTGAGGCATTGATTCTTTGTTGGGGTGGAGTTCCCGGGCACTGCTCTCCATGGTCATTATCCAAGTAACAATTATTCATGCACAGACCTCAACAATGATTGTCCATAAGCTATTCAACCATGCGGTGCACCACAGAGGAAGCCAACACTGTCCTCACCTAATATCTAGCTGTCACTCGTCCAGAAGCTGTCACAAGTTAGTAATCAAGAGTGGGAACTCGTTCCGGTTCCCCCATCATTGACCCAGGGGCACGAAGGACAACAATCACGCCGCAACTGTTGTTGCGGCTGGGATTAGCCGAGTCAGCACAGAGCAGACACGGCTGGTCAGTCTGCATGGCTATACTCACTGCTTGAAGGCAATACGCCACTTGGGAAATTTAAAATGCGTTGTTATACTAACAGAAAAAGGGGACTAAATGCGATAGTCCTTGAAAACGTATATCCATCATCATCACAGGCAGTCCTTCGGAATCAAGGAAGACTTGCTTCCACTCTTAAAGTGAGTTCTCAGGTGACTGAACAGTCCAATACGGGAATTACAGTCTCTGTCACAGGTGGGACAGACAGTGGTTGAAGGAAAGGGTGGGTGGGACAGATTTGCCGCACGCTCCTTCCGCTGCCTGCGCTTGGTTTCTGCATGCTCTCGGCGACGAGACTCGAGGTGCTCAGCGCCCTCCCGGATGCTCTTCCTCCACTTAGGGCGGTCTTTGGCCAGGGACTCCCAGGTGTCGGTGGGGATATTATCAAGGAGGCTTTGAGGGTGTCCTTGAAACGTTTCCTCTGCCCACCTGGGGCTCGCCTGCCATGTAGGAGTTCCAAGTAGAGCGCTTGCTTTGGGAGTCTCGTGTCTGGCATGTGGACAATGTGGCCCGCCCAATACGCTCATACTTAATCCTCCTTCTCACATCCAACTTCCCCCTCATCCCACAATCTTTTCTCACTTGCAAACTGCTGATGGTGTAGGAGTGCACATTTTGTTTCCCTCCCCGCCGCTCACCACAACCCTGCTCCATCTCCATGTGATGCTGCAGCCCGGGGGGAAATGGCAGCTCGAGCCCCCAGGACAGGTGGCCTTCTCCGGGGCCCTCCTTTCCTCGCAAACGTCCAGCAGCACTCCCTGCACACTTCAACAACGTTTTAAATGTCTTACACCAAGTTGCGACTCAAATAAACTATACAAGAACCAGTACAAAAGCAAAACTTACCTCAAAGTTGTGTGTCTCTCTTACGGTAACACTGGTGATGGGGGCTGCCATGCAGCGGAACACACATTCAGCTGTGCGTACTTCAGTGGGGGCTGACAGTGTAGCGGGGACGTTCAGAACGACAGGCCGTGCATCAAAACAGTGTTACACGTTGATTAACGTCATCGAACCATAGAAACTTACAGCACGGAAGGAGGCCATTTGGCCCATCGTGTCCACGTCGGCCGACCAAGAGCTACCCAGCCTAATCCCACTTTGCAGCTCTCGGTCCGTAGCCCTGTCGGTTACGGCACTTCAGGTGCACATCCAAGTACTTTTTAAATGTGGTGAGGGTTTCTGCCTCTACCACCCTTTCAGGCCGTGAGTTCCAGATCCCCACCATCCTCTGGGTGAAGAAATTTCCCCTCAAATCCCCTCTAAACCTCCCCCCAATGACTTTAAATCCAAGCCCCCCTGGTTGTTGACCCCTCTGCCAAGGGAAACTGGTGCTTCCTATCCACTCTATCCAGTCCCCTCATAATTGTATACACCTCAATCAGGCCCCCCTCAGCCCCCTCTGATCTGCCTGATTGGAATTCTCGTGGTGCACACGGGCAATGCCTACGCTCTCGCCCGTCCCATGATGGCGAGCAGCATGGGCCGCGCCAGAGGTCAGCGGAAGAGCCACCTTTTGCTACTAACTGGCCACAGCAGCCAGCGCCAAGCACGGGAATTTCTATATGTATCTGCGCTTTCTCGACAATCACCCATAGGCTTTTTCCAGCATTTGATTTAGAGGCTGATCCATATTGGGACACCTCACCACATTCCCTCGGTCAGTGAGTTGGTCATGCACAAAAAGACTTCAAATCTAGGAACAAATGTGTTCTCACAGACTTGAGACAACTTCCTACGAGTAAAATGATCCATAAACCCAGATATGTATGCAGTTTATTTGAAATTAAACTGATTCCGTTATGATTAAATTGCTGTGTTGCACCTTGGATCGTTCAGAGACAGAAACCTGTTGTATGACAGGCGGTGATGCAGGTACTGGGCAGCGAGGGGAGACTCAATTTCACACGAAGTACAAAAGACACAGCTAGCTTGATAATCCCCTCCAAATGTTCTTGCTCCCTTCAGGGGGCGAGGCCCGACATCCATCCTTCTTGGGTAAGAGGTGGGCATTGGGTCCTAGCAGCTAACGTTAACTGGGGTCTTATCTACCTTGGACCATCGAGGACCAGCACCTCCTCTTTCGTTTAGGCACTTTACAGCCTTCTGGACTCAACATCGAGTTCAACAATTTCAGTCCATAAACTCTGCCCATATCTTGCTCCCTTCCCTCCTTTTTTTTAACCCCACCGCCCCCACCCCCCCTCCCCGTCACTGATGTTATGTTTTTTCTCTCTCTCGGTTTCCCATGGCAACCGGTCATTATCGCGCCATTCACAACCTATCTTTTTCTAACTCCTGCCATTACCATCTCCATTCGGCCCATCATCCCTTGTGTCCCTCTAATCTCTCCTGCCTTCCACCCTATCACAGACCTTCCCTTTTGTTCTTTCCTCCCCTCCCCCTTTCAGTGCTCGTTAAGAATGTGTTACATTTCGAACACTCTCCAGTTCTGATAATGGGTCATCGGCCTGAAACGTTAACTCTGTTTCTCTCCACAGATGCTGCCTGACCCGCTGAGATTTCAAGCATTCTCTGTCTTTATTTCAGATTCCAGCATCCGCAGTATTTTGCTTGTGTGTTACCTGTCTTGGTTTGTTCTATAATTTGCTCTGGAATATGGTGGGATTGACTTGGTGAAGGTGAGGAGGCATCTATCTCTATGTGAGACTATGAGTCGTGCTACAGGGACCAAATCAGATGCCCTACATAAGAAATAGGAGCAGGAGTCGGCCATATGGCCCCTCGAGCCTGCTCTGCATTCAATAAGATCATGGCTGATCTGATCATGGACTCAGCTCCACTTCCTGTCATCTCCAACAACCCTTTTGGTCAGGTAGCTGGTTGAACTCATGCCTTGGTGCTTTTATAACTCCACATATAATTGTAAAATCTTGCCAACTGTATTCTACATATTTATATCAAATGTAATCTTCCTTGTATTAAAAAACATCAAACCGATAAAGCAGATTCAGTTTGCACTGATTAAAGTAACCGCTCTCAGGAAGCCCAGTGTCTCACAAAGAATGGAATCTTAATTCCATCCTTAATTAAGAGTTCATCGTGCCTGCTTTCTTTGGAAAGTAAAATACTGCGGATGCTGGAATCTGGAATAAAAACAGAAAGTGCTGGAAATCTCAGCAGGTCAGGCAGCATCTGTGGAGAGGAAACAGGGTTAACGTTTCAGGTCGATGACCCTTTGTCAGAACTGGTGAATGTTCGAAATGTAACACATTCTTAAGGAGCACTGAAAGGGGGAGAGGAGAAAGAACAAAAGGGAAGGTTTGTGATAGGGTGGAAGGCAGGAGAGATTAGAGAGACACAAGGGATGATGGGCCGAATGGAGATGGTAATGGCAGGAGTTAGAAAAACATTAATCAAGATTAGGGTGTGAATGGGATAATGGCCAGCTGCCATTTGAGACAAGGAGAAAAAAAGAAACAGGCTCGGGGGATGGGGGGGGGGGGGGGGGCAGGGGGATGGGGTGGAGGGAAAGGGAGCCAAACATGGGCACGGTGGTTACACTCTGAAATTGTTGAACTCGATGTTGAGTCCAGAAGGCTGTAAAGTGCCTAATTAAAAGATGAGATGCTGTTCCTCGAGCTTGCGTTGAGCTTTGTTGGAACAGTGCAGGAGACCGAGGACGGAGAGGTCAGAGTGCGAGTGGGGCGGGGAATTAAAGTGACAGGCGACCGGAAGCTCAGGGTGACACTTACAGATTGAACAGAGGTGTTCCACAAAGTGGTCACCCAATCTGTGTTTGGTCTCCCCAGTATCGAGGTGACCACATCGTGAGCAGCGAAAGCAGTATACTAAATTGTAAGAAGTACAAGTAAATCACTGTTTCACCTGGAAGGAGTATTTGAGACCCTGGACAGTGGGAAGAGAGGGGGTAAAAGGGCAGGTGTTGCATCTCCTGTGCTTGCATGGGAAGGTGCCGTGGGAAGGGGAGGAGGTGCTGGGGGTGACTGCGGAATGGACCAGGGGGTGGCGGAGGGAGCGGTCCCTTCTGAATGCTGAGAGGGGAGGGGAGGGGGAGATGTGATTGGTGGTGGGATCATGCTGGAGGTGGTGGAAATGGCGGAGGATGATCCGTTGAACGTGGAGGCTGGTGGGGTGAAAGGTGAGGACAAGGGGAACCCTGTCGGGGTTATGAGAGGGAGAGGAAGGGGTGAGAGCAGAGATGCGGGAAATAGAACGGACACGGTCGAGGGCCATGTTAACCATGGAGGAGGGGAATCCTCGGTTGAGGGAAAAGGAAGACATGTCAGAGGCACTAGTGTGAAAGGTGGCATCGTCAGAGCAGATGCGACGGAGACGGAGACACTGGGAGAATGGAATAGAGTCCTTACAGGATGCGGGGTGGGAGGAAGTGTAGTGCAGGTAGCTGTGGGAGTCAGTGGACTTATAGTGACTCATCGTTTCAGCCTGTTCTTGCCCCACAGAACTTATTTCTTCCTACCTCGACTCTATTTTTCTCCCCTTGTAGGAAACGAACAGAGACAGATGGATGAGGCAAGACCGACAAAAGATGTGGTACAAATTGGTGAGAGTTGTGCTCACTGATCCTGTGGAGCCAGGAGGATTGCACCACTGACATCGCAACTGCCTCCCCCCCACCCCCCCATCCCCTCCCCCACACTTAGACAGACATCTGATGGCTGACAGAGACATGGAGTGTATGCCCCTTACTTTTACTGCAGGTAACCCATAGCAGTAACCTGAAGCCATTTTCTGTAATTGAGTACAATTCCTATATTACAATTTACTGAACCTTGTTTGCACAATTTCACGGTGAGTCACTTTAATCACATCACAGCTGAAGTATTTATAATACAGCAGACACATTTCCGCATCAGATGATGCACATAAAAGGGATATTAGGAGTTACTTTGCATTTCAAACCAGCCCGGGTTAATGGTCAGATGAAATGCAGTGCGATAATGTGCTGAAAATGGTCACTTTGTAATGGTTTGGTAAACAAAACTTTTTATGTGGAAACTGCAAACATGCTGGAGCAATTTCTAATGCCACTAAGAATGAGATAGCAGACTTCTCAAAGCTAAGCTTGCTGCTTTCAGGAATCGGCAGCGGGAATCACTTCAATCCACCAGGGGATGCAAGGTGACATCGTTCAGTTCTTGGGTGGTCGGCTCGATGGGATTTCTTTACAGATACAAATATCTCCGGGATGCTTGGGAGAGGTACTGAGAGAGCAGACAGTTGCACTGTACTGCTAGCATTTCAGCAGCAATGTAAGTGGAGAGTTGCCATCACGCTATCTTCCATTTCTCTAAACGAGAGAGAACCACCAAGCTGCACATACACTCAAACCTACACAGAGTGCAGCTTACGAGCTTTAGACCAACAATTAGATTTTTTACCCCCACAGATTCAGAATAAAACGGACAGGTGAGTCAGTTCGTCTTATACAATAAAAGTAGAATGGTGGTACAGAATAGCAGCTCAGTTTCAACCTTATAAACAATCAAAGCCAGACATCACACAGCTGACATTTATACTCCCGCCAATGTAAGTCACAAAGACAGGAAACCACTTCGTGATCATAGTCTTCTTTTGTCAATAATGATATCCAATGGCAGCAAACCATTGCACTTTTAGCTCGAGGGTTCTCAAAATCTGCATAAAAGACCGGTGCCCAGTGTAATGTATGCCTCGGTGAGTATTCTCACAGGTCTGTAGAGCTGTTGAGTTGGGAGTGGCTGAGCCAGTCACGTGATGTTCACAAGGCTCAATAAAACCCCAGCCAGTTGGTTCAGGGGGATCCACGATGGGGCAGGTGGTTGTGAGCCTGGTGGATGAACTGGTAATGTGTCGTGTGATTGTTAAACCTTTTGCTAATAAACCAACTAGTTCTTAATTTGTTGCTATGAATTCTTAAGACCCCATGAAGCAAATACATTGCACCCAGGATACAGATCCTTCATCAGTGCAGAGCAAAACATGTGAGCTTATGATACTCTCCACCATTAAGCATGAAAAGTGTATGTCCACATGACATGTTAGAAAACAAACATAAAAAGCAGACAGCTTTGGATTTTGTGATGGAATGTTTGATATGTTTCTTTATTACTCATCCAACATCATTAAAAACAGATTATCTGGTCATTATTATATTGCTATTTATGTGACCTTGCTGTGTGCAAATTGCCTGTTGCGAATTCCTATATTAAAACGGTGATCACACTTCAAAAGTACTTCACTGGCTGCAAAGCACATTGAGGCATCGCGATATTGTGACAGGCGCTGTAGAAATTCAAGATTTTTTTCTCTTTTAGAATTGGTCTTGGGTTTCTCCGTCTGTTTTTTTTCTCCCCCCGGAGATTACATGGCGAATGGTTGGTAGGGCGTCTAATTATAATGCTTCAGGCATTGCGATTGTATGCTGAACCAGATGGTCTTTTCCTGACCTTCATTTTAGTATGTAAAATAATTTACGAAAGATGATTTAATTTGTGAGTCGCAAACAACTGAAGCATTTTTATTCATGAGAAAATTCAGCATCGAATCGAGGGTGGTGCACCAGTGCAATACTGAGAACATCAGTGTTCTCGATCAGGCCAACATCCCCAGCATCGAAGCAGTGACCACACTCGACCAGCTCCGCTGGGCGGGCCACATTGTCCGCACGCCCGACACAAGACTCCCTGAGCAAGCGCTCTACTTGGAACTCCTATATGGCAAGCGAGCCGGTGGGCAGAGGAAACGCTTCAAGGACACCCTCAAAACCTCTCTGATAAAGTGCAACATCCCACTGACACCTGGGAGTCCCTGGCCAAAGACCGCCCTAAGTAGAGGAAGAGCATCCGGGAGGGCACTGAACACCTCGAGACTCGTCGGCAAGAGCATGCAGAAACCAAGCGCAGGCAGCGGAAGGAGCGTGCGGCAAACCAGACTCCCCACCCACCCTTTCCTTCAACCACTGTCTGTCCCACCTGTGACAGAGACTGTAATTCCCATATTGGACTGTTCAGTCACCTGAGAACTCATTTTTAGAGTGGAAGCAAGCCTTCCTCAATTCCGAGGGACTGCCTATGATGATGATGACTGAGAGCGTGCTGCTCGGTCAGAGGTGCCCTCTAGCTCAGTTTGCTCTCTCAAGTGTGTGGGCGCGAAAGTCCATATTTTCCGAACACCTCGATTTATGGTGAAGTCTGAGACGACACATGTTGGGCTAAAAGGTGAAGCAGCTTTGCTGATGAACGTGGATTTTATTGAAGTTTGGACCAAAGCAAGGAATGTTGCCACAGAAACGAGATGCTGGACGGTGTGAGAGTCACTCAGCCAATCAAATGTGTCAATCTGGTCACCGGTGTGTTCACAGTAATTCATGGCAAGAGGTGATTGCGGCAATAAAGCCTGATTTCAGGACAATGGCTAGCTGGTTGTTTAGTCCACATCGTCTGCTTGTTAATTATTTGTAGGTACTGTTGATGTACCACTGATAGTGTGTATGGAATGTAGGGAGTCACTCAGCCATTCAAAGACTTGATTGTGTATAAGAGATGAGAGAGAAGACGGTTTTAGCAGAGACACTAGAATTGGATGTGTTTCTCAAGCAGGGAGCATACGCTGGTTTTGTGAAGTGTACCGGGCCGAAATTTACCTCTCCCCGAAACGGGTTGCACCTTCCGCTCCTGAAGTGTTTGTTCCGCCATGTCGAATGAGGTGGACTCTTTCGGTAAATTCAGCTCTTTGTCGTTTTGTTTTAAAGCGGACTGAAAGTCGGTCATAATGGGGGCGGGAGTGGGGCAGTGAGTGCTGTAGAGGGGCAGGAGTGGGGCAGTGAGTACTGTAGAGGGGTGGGAGTGGGGCAGTGAGTACTGTAGAGGGGTGGGAGTGGGGCAGTGAGTACTGTAGAGGGGTGGGAGTGGGGGCAGTGAGTACTGTAGAGGGGTGGGAGTGGGGGCAGTGAGTACTGTAGAGGGGTGGGAGTGGGGCAGTGAGTACTGTAGAGGGGTGGGAGTGGGGCAGTGAGTACTGTAGAGGGGTGGGAGTGGGGCAGTGAGTACTGTAGAGGGGCGGGAGTGGGGCAGTGAGTACTGTAGAGGGGCAGGAGTGGGGCAGTGAGTACTGTAGAGGGGTGGGAGTGGGGCAGTGAGTACTGTAGAGGGGTGGGAGTGGGGGCAGTGAGTACTGTAGAGGGGTGGGAGTGGGGGCAGTGAGTACTGTAGAGGGGTGGGAGTGGGGCAGTGAGTACTGTAGAGGGGTGGGAGTGGGGCAGTGAGTACTGTAGAGGGGTGGGAGTGGGGCAGTGAGTACTGTAGAGGGGTGGGAGTGGGGTAGTGAGTACTGTAGAGGGGTGGGAGTGGGGGCAGTGAGTACTGTAGAGGGGTGGGAGTGGGGGCAGTGAGTACTGTAGAGGGGTGGGAGTGGGGCAGTGAGTACTGTAGAGGGGTGGGAGTGGGGCAGTGAGTACTGTAGAGGGGTGGGAGTGGGGCAGTGAGTACTGTAGCGGGGCGGGAGTGGGGCAGTGAGTGCTGTAGAGGGGTGGGAGTGGGGCAGTGAGTACTGTAGAGGGGTGGGAGTGGGGCAGTGAGTACTGTAGAGGGGTGGGAGTGGGGCAGTGAGTACTGTAGAGGGGTGGGAGTGGGGGCAGTGAGTACTGTAGAGGGGTGGGAGTGGGGCAGTGAGTACTGTAGAGGGGTGGGAGTGGGGCAGTGAGTACTGTAGAGGGGTGGGAGTGGGGCAGTGAGTACTGTAGAGGGGTGGGAGTGGGGCAGTGAGTACTGTAGAGGGGTGGGAGTGGGGCAGTGAGTACTGTAGAGGGGTGGGAGTGGGGCAGTGAGTACTGTAGAGGGGCGGGAGTGGGGCAGTGAGTACTGTAGAGGGGCAGGAGTGGGGCAGTGAGTACTGTAGAGGGGTGGGAGTGGGGCAGTGAGTACTGTAGAGGGGTGGGAGTGGGGGCAGTGAGTACTGTAGAGGGGTGGGAGTGGGGGCAGTGAGTACTGTAGAGGGGTGGGAGTGGGGCAGTGAGTACTGTAGAGGGGTGGGAGTGGGGCAGTGAGTACTGTAGAGGGGTGGGAGTGGGGCAGTGAGTACTGTAGAGGGGTGGGAGTGGGGTAGTGAGTACTGTAGAGGGGTGGGAGTGGGGGCAGTGAGTACTGTAGAGGGGTGGGAGTGGGGGCAGTGAGTACTGTAGAGGGGTGGGAGTGGGGCAGTGAGTACTGTAGAGGGGTGGGAGTGGGGCAGTGAGTACTGTAGAGGGGTGGGAGTGGGGCAGTGAGTACTGTAGCGGGGCGGGAGTGGGGCAGTGAGTGCTGTAGAGGGGTGGGAGTGGGGCAGTGAGTACTGTAGAGGGGTGGGAGTGGGGCAGTGAGTACTGTAGAGGGGTGGGAGTGGGGCAGTGAGTACTGTAGAGGGGTGGGAGTGGGGGCAGTGAGTACTGTAGAGGGGTGGGAGTGGGGCAGTGAGTACTGTAGAGGGGTGGGAGTGGGGCAGTGAGTACTGTAGAGGGGTGGGAGTGGGGCAGTGAGTACTGTAGAGGGGTGGGAGTGGGGCAGTGAGTACTGTAGAGGGGTGGGAGTGGGGCAGTGAGTACTGTAGAGGGGTGGGAGTGGGGCAGTGAGTGCTGTAGAGGGGAGGGAGTGGGGCAGTGAGTACTGTAGAGGGGTGGGAGTGGGGGCAGTGAGTGCTGTAGAGGGGTGGGAGTGGGGCAGTGAGTACTGTAGAGGGGTGGGAGTGGGGCAGTGAGTACTGTAGAGGGGTGGGAGTGGGGCAGTGAGTACTGTAGAGGGGTGGGAGTGGGGCAGTGAGTACTGTAGAGGGGAGGGAGTGGGGCAGTGAGTACTGTAGAGGGGTGGGAGTGGGGGCAGTGAGTGCTGTAGAGGGGTGGGAGTGGGGCAGTGAGTACTGTAGAGGGGTGGGAGTGGGGGCGGGTCGGAATCTCGGCCGCTGTCAGTCAGCACGCTCGCTCCTTCACTTAAAGGGGAGAGCCTTCGCCATTGAGAAACTGCGGCCCCCTGGGCCACCAGGGATAGTTTCGGCCGTGCCAGCGGCCTCTCACCAAAGAGGGGTCCCACGCTGCCTGTTGGCGGCCCGATGAAACCGGGGGCATAATAACATGGCGGCCGAGGCAGTGCGCCCTCCCCGTGGAGGGCCGCCGCGCTGCTGTGGAAACGAGGAGCAGCGACAGAAAGAGCTGTCGGGGGCACCGCACGGCGGGTCATGGATATTTGGAGCTAAATTTGGCGGGGGTGGGATGGAGGTGTGGGAGATCGGCGGTGCACGCTTTGATGACGCGCTTCGGACGGTCGGCAGCAACGGGCCGGAAGTGGGGACCGCCAGAAAAATCCCCGAGGTGAATTTCGCCGACGGTGGCCATTGGACGGGAAGTCTCGGCCGCTCGACCCCGCCGCCTGGCCGCTGCTTTCTGGCGGTAAGCGGCCTTTGTGGTGAGCTGGATCTCAGCCCCTCCGCCTCAGTATCTGTCATACTGGGGTTGAAATTCAGGGCCCGGATAAGGCCAGTTACTGCCGTTTTGCGGCGGCATTGAGTGGCCTCCACAACCCAAATTCACTTCGGTGATTTTCCGGCCAGTCCCCTCTTCCGCCTTGCTGCTGCCGGCCGCCACACGCCTATCTCCTGCACCTCCAGCACACTCCGCCCCAAATATACCTCCAAAAATCTTCACCCCGCCGCGCGGTGCCCCCGGCAGCTTTTGCGGTCGGTGAACATTGTTCGGTGAGTGCGGCCTGGCAGCGTGGCGGCCCTTCAAGGCTTTTATTTTTGCCGGCCGACTTCCCGATCGGCCGGCCAATTATCGCCCCGGGTTCGGCCGGGCCGCCAACAGGCAGCCTGACGGCCATCTCGGGTGCCAGGCCGCTGGCCCGGCCAAACCCCTCCCTGGTGGCCCAATGGCCAAACCCGCCGAATCGCCGATTCTCTCCCCTTTAAACGAGGGGAGAGAGGTGGTGACACACACGCGCAGTGACATCACCACCGCTCCGCCACAGAGTGACAGCGGCCGACACTCTGTCCCGCCACAACCTCCGCACCTCACCACCGTACTTCCGCCCTCATGATGACCGACTTCCGGTCTTGTCGGGAAAAACCGACAAAGAGCTGACCTCTTCCCATGTGCCGATAAAACCAGGTACGCAACCGTCGGTGCGGTGCGGTTTCTGGCGTGCCTGAATTTTGGCCCCACTGGGTTTTTGTGTAGTATGAAGGTTTAAATAAAGACCCGGCCCTGCCGATACAACTGAGTATGTGGGCAATCTGACGCTTAAAGCAACCAAACGAAAAAGAGCAAGAAAGCAGTCCAACAAAGTGGATGTAAAAAAATCCCACAGCTCTATTCGAAGAAGAGCAGGGGAGTTCTCAGTGTCCGAGCCAAGGTTTATGCCCATTTCCAACATTTGCACCCAACACCAAACAACCAACTCGAAAACAGATGATTTGGTCATTATCTCATTTTGTGGGAGCTTGCTGTGCGCAAATTTGCTGCTGTGTTTCCTACATTACAACAGTGACACTTCAAACGTACTTCATTGGCCGTAAACTGCTCTGGGACATCCTGAGGTCGTGAAAGGTGCGATATAAATGCAAGTTTTTTTTTTAATTCTCTTTGGAAATGTGATCAAATTCAGTCCACTTAAGTACAAAGGAATTAGAATTATCACATCGTTGAATCTTCATGTTAATCAGGTTAGTAAAGGGGAATATGGGAACAAGATGCATTTTCTGTATCTTTGACACAACACAGTATCTGAAGCCAAGGGCCCTGGGATGTTTGAATTTTATCTTAAGCTCTTAATTTTCAAAAAGTACTAGAGGCCTTCTAAAGATTGAATCCTTTGAAGCAGAACTTATTGAATTTGTTTGAGAAAAGTTTACAACTGAAAATGCTTCTTGCTATTTCTGTACCTTTGGGAACCCAAACTCTTGCACTATTTTCAAACCTTTGACTGATGCTGGAACCCAGTTTAAGGCAGTACCACATATTGATGCCTGCACAACACACAAAGATCAATATTTTGGCTTCAGGAGGCTCTCACAAACAATATCAGCTTTCTAAGAGATTTTATGAAAAGATCAGAAGATGTGCCTTGCTTAGAAGAGTAGGATTTTCATGGGCATTTCCCCAGTCTGGATTACTAATGCCAGCTTGCCTGCAGCGACCAGACTGTGGGGCTGAAATTGCCCCGCGACTAACAATAGTTTTCAAGATTTTTCTCCCCCCACAATCCATGGGGCGAGAATAGAGCGATTTTCAGGTCTTCTTTTTCCGGTCGGGGTGGATGTCGGGTCGGAAGTGCCATTCGGTGGGGTCAGCCACTGCCGACACGTCTCTCCCCTTCAGTTAAAGGAGCGGGCCGCTGCGAGCTCTGCATGGGGTTTAGTTCGGCCCACTGGGCCATCAGGGAGGGTTTCGGCCGGGCCAGTGACCTGGTACCCAAGAGGGGCTGTCAGGCTGCCTGCAGGCGGCCCGGCCGAACCTGTGGCCACCAATGTTGGGCCAACCTCGGAGTCGGCCGACAATTAAAATAAAATGGCAGCCCTGGAAGAGCGCCCTCCCCTTTAAGGGTGGACACACCGCCCAGCCACACACAAGCTCCCCGCCGGGGAAAGCTGTCGGTGGCACCGACAGGCATCAACGCCGCTCCCGTGGGGCAATTGTCCGGGCGGGGCGGAAAGGGGTCGCCGCTGGTCGGAAAGGGGTCAGGCGTGTGCCCGATGGGTGCGGAAACCCCTTTAGGACGGGTCGGCCCATCCTTCTTCCCTCGGTTGGTGAGGCCTTGGAGTTCGCTGGAGAAATACCACCAACGATGTCTCCGCAAGATCCTGCAAATCCCCTGGGAGGACTGACACACCAACGTCAGTGTTCTCGATCAGACCAACATCCCCAGCATTGACGCACTGACCACGCTCGACCAGCTCCGCTGGGCGGGCCACATTGTCCACATGCCAGACACAAGACTCCCAAAGCAAGCGCTCTACTCGGAACTCCGACATGGCAAGCGAGCCCCAGGTGCGCAGAGAAAACGTTACAAGGACACCCTCAAAGCCTCCCTGATAAAATGCAACATCCCCACCGACACCTGGGAGTCCCCGGCCAAAGACTGCCCTAAGTGGAGGAAGAGCATCCGGGAGGGCGCTGAGCACCTCGAGTCTCGTCGCTGAGAGCATGCAGAAAACAAGCGCAGGCAGCGGAAGGAGCGTGCGGCAAACCAGGCTCCCTGCCCACCCTTCCCTTCAACCACTGTCTGTCCCACCTGTGACAGGGACTATAATTCCCGTATTGGACTGTTCAGTCACCTGAGAACTCACTTTTAGAGTGGAAGCAAGTCTTATTTGATTTTGAGGAACTGCCTATGATGATGATGGTGAGGCCTATCCCCTACATTGCCGCCACTTAGAGGCAGTAATGGGCCTTCAGGAGAGGGCAATTTCAGCCCCTGCATTATTATATTATGCAAAAGGTGCAGTTTAAAGATCAACAGATCTAACAATTTCATTAAAAACTGTGTATACCTTATGTTTCAAAAGGCGGGCAGATCTGCTTTCTCCTGCTTAGGTTTCTTGAAGTACAAATTGATATGTCCTTACTACACAGTATAAATGCACACGAGGCCCATGCTTGAGAGAAGGTCAGTCTGTGACCTGTCCTTTATTCCTCAAGTGATGAAGGCGGGTGGAGCTTCCCCTTTTATACCTGAAGGTCCAGGTTAGGAGTGTCTCCAACCTAGTGGTCAGTGTTCTCACGGTGTACAACTTAGGTCAGTTTATACATGGGTTACATTGCTGGTTGAATACATGACATCACCTCCCCCCCAAAGTCTTATTGGGATCACAGGTTGAGTCTCTCTGGTGGTTTACGCTCCCTTGTCGAGCGCCTGAGTTGGGGCTCCAGTTGTTGGGCACTGGCCTGAGTGTCTGCTGTTTGCGGTGCCTCAGGCCTGTCCGGACTGCCCATAGTAACTGGGCTCTCCTCCACTTGGTTCCAGTGTTCGGTCACCTGTGGTGGAGTAAACTCTATGTCGTGTTCTTCCTCTGCTTCTTCTATGGGGTTGCTGAACCTCCTTTTTGTTTGATCCACATGTTTGCGACAGGTTTGTCCATTGGTAAGTTTAACTACCAGAATCCTATTTCCCTCTTTGGCAACCACAGTGCCTGCGAGCCATTTGGGCCCTGCAGCGTAGTTGAGGACAAAAACAGGGTCATTGACATCAATACATCGCGCCCTCGCATTCCTGTCATGGTAGTGATATTGTGACTGGCGCCTGCTCTCGACAATTTCTTTCATGGTGGGGTGTATAAGGGATAACCGGGTGTTGAGCATCCTTTTCATTAGCAATCCTGCGGGTGGAACCCCTGTGAGCGAATGTGGTCGGGATCTGTAGGCTAACAGGAGGCGTGATAAGCGTCTTTGTAGGGAACCCCCTTGGATTCTGAGCATCCCCTGTTTGATTATCTGCACTGCTCGTTCTGCCTGGCCGTGACCATCTCAGCACCATGCTCGGTAGTGCCCTCAGTGGTGGCTAATGGGAGCCTGCTGAGTGCATCGGCGCAGTTTTCGGTGCCCGGTCTGTGCCGAATTGTGTAGTCATAGGCGGCTAACGTGAGTGCCCACCTCTGTATGCGGGCCGATGCGTTTGCATTTATGGCCTAGTTGTCGGCCAAAAGGGACGTTAGGGGTTTGTGATCTGTCTCCAGCTCAAATTTCCTGCCAAACAGGTACTGGTGCATTTTCTTTACCGCATATACACATGCTAGCGCCTCCTTTTCTACCATCCTGTAGCCCCTTTCTGCCTGGGACAGACTTCTGGAGGCATAAGCTACCGGCTGTAACTGACTTTTGGCATTGACATGCTGCAACACACACCCGACCCCATAGGATGATGCATCGCACGTTAACACAAGTTTCTTACATGGGTCATATAGCGTTAACAGATTGTTGGAACATAACAAATTGTGTGCTCTATTAAAAGCCCTTTCCTGGCTGTCCCCCAAGACCCATTCGCGACCTTTGCGTAGGAGCACGTGTAGCGGCTCTAACAGCGTGCTCAATTTGGGAAGAAAGTTACCAAAATAGTTCAGGAGCCCCAGGAACGAACGCAGCTCCGTTGTGTTACGGGGCCTGGGTGCTCTCTGGATCGCTTCCGTCTTGGATGCAGTGGGGCTGATCCCGTCTGCTGCTACCCTCATCCCCAGGAATTCTACCTCTGGAGCTAGGAAGACGCACTTCGCCTTTTTCAGTCGCAGCCCTACCCGGTCCAGTCTGCGTAGCATCTCCTCCAGGTTGTGGAGGTGTTCTTCAGTATCGTAACCCGTGATGAGGATGTCGTCCTGAAAAACCACCGTCCTTGGAATCGACTTGAGGAGGCTTTCCATAATTCGTTGGAAGATCGCGGCGGCCGAGCGAATCCCGAATGAACATCTGTTGTACTCAAACGACCCCTTGTGTGTCGTGATGTTGGTCAGCTTCTTTGACTCACTCGCCAGCTCCTGGGTCATGTAAGCTGAGGTCAGGTCCAATTTTGAAAAAAGTTTGCCACCGGATAGCGTCGCAAAGAGGTCCTCCGCTCTCGGTAGCGGGTACTGGTCTTGGAGTGACACCCGATTGATGGTGGCCTTGTAACCACCACATATCCTGACAGACCCATCCGCCTTGAGCACCGGCACAATCGGGCTTGCCCAGTCACTGAATTCAACTGGCGAGATGATGCCTTCCCTCAGCAGGCCGTCCAATTCGCCTTCTATCTTTTCCCGCATCACGTACGGCACCGCTCTGGCCTTGTGGTGTACTGGTCAGGCGTCCGGGTTTATGTGAATCACTACCTTGGCCCCCATGAAAGTGCCAATGCCGGGTTGAAATAATGAGTCAAATTTGTCCAGGATCTGTGAGCATGATACTCGCTCCACAGAGGAAATTGCATTGACATCACCCCATTAAAGTTCCTGACAACAAGCCAACTCCTCCCCAGCAGTGCGGGACCGTCCCCCGGGACAACCCAGAGTGGCAACCTGTTCTCCGAATCTTTGTGGGTCACGACTACCGTGGCGCTGTCTAGCACCGGAATGATCTCCTTTGTGTATGTCCGTAGCTGTGCGTCAATCGGCGATAATTTTGGCCTCCTGGCCTTGGACGCCCATAACTTTTCGAACTGTTTGATACCCATCAGGGACTGGCTGGCCCCCGTGTCTAACTCCATTGATACTGGGATTCCATTGAGGAGCACATTCATCATTATCGGTTGCGTCCTGGTGTATGAACTGTATACGTGCTCCACATGAACTCGCTGAACTTCAGCTTCCAGCGATTTCTCCCAGCGATCATTTCTGCAATTTCTGCAGGTATTTTGCTCATCTCTGCAAACTCCGGCTGAGTGTGTGCCTCCACGCCTCCAGCATGAGTTGCGGTTTGAAACAAAAGGTCCCTTGCCAGTCGATCGTCCCTGACTGCCCCTGTTATTGTCCTTGAGTGCGCCATTAACAGGTGTTGATGGCCCCATTACTGGCCGCATTGTCCCTTGCAATGGTGTGAATCGCTGTTCAGCTTGCCATTGTCTCTGTCGAACTCCCCCTCTGGGTTCGACTACATGTTGGGGCATGCCTGACTGCCCTTGTCTGCCTGGAGAACTGTGTGCTGCTTTAACAATGTTGAATCTCTGTCCCAACCATTCCTTAACACAGTACCTCTGGTCTGTTCTGCTAGTGGCCATGCTCGCATGGTTTAAATCCCAGTTTCTCGACGCCACTGATACGTCCTTACCACACAGTATAAATGCACACGAGGCCCATGCTTGAGAGAAGGTCAGTCTGTGACCTGTCCTTTATTCTTTAGTACTCAAGTGATGAAGGTGGGTGGAGCTTCCCCTTTTGTACCTGAAGGTCCAGGTTAGGAGTGTCTCCCACCTAGTGGTCAGTGTTCTCACGGTGTACAACTTCGGTCAGATTATACATGGGTTACAATGCTGGTTGAATACATGACACAAATGATCTGTTAAAAGTTCGAATGAGCAGCCAACAGGAATTGGGGAACCTGGGACCTTGCTATGAAATGGGGAGGCAAACGTTTTGATATATGAAAGATGCACATTCCTCCCACACTGCCACAGCCCTGTAACTGCAAGTTTCTGCTGCACAGGGGTTTAAATAATGAGAGCTCCAACAGGTTGGTGGAATGGGCGAATCAAGTTGTGTTTTCGGAGGAAGCACTTGGGAGATCTGTCGCAGAGAGGAAGGAAGAAATAGCTTTTCAGACACAACTTGCAATCAATGGATGAATGAACTCTGGGTGCATTTTGCTCTATGTCAATGGTTGGCTCAAGACTGCCATTGGTATACAAGTGGGACTGGGAATGACAGTGTGTGTGTTGATATGGAATTGCTCCATCTGCTATATTGGCAAAGGCATTAACTGTCCTCACTTCGGTTTCGGGTTTGGTGCATCACCTCAGTGAGAGGGAGAACATTTGGAAAAATTGAGAATAATATAAAATAAAGCAACAGGGATAAAGAATGAAAGATTTATCTATGGGTGAAATAGGACGAATTTACGAAAGGATATACTTGCTTTGGAGGCAGTTCAGAGAAGGTTCACTAGGTTGATTCCAGGGAAGAGGGGGTTGACTTATGAGGAAAGGTTGAGCAGGTTGGACCTCTACTCATTGGAGTTCAGAAGAATGAGAGGTGATCTTATTGAAATGTATAAGATTATGAGGGGGCTTGACAAGGTGGATGCAGAGAGGATGTTTCCACTGATGGGGGAGACTAGAACTAGAGGGCATGATCTTAGAATAAGGGGCCGCCCATTTAAAACTGAGATGAGGAGGAATTTCTTCTCTCAGAGGGTTGTAAATCTG
Source organism: Pristiophorus japonicus (assembly GCF_044704955.1). Taxonomy (NCBI): domain Eukaryota; kingdom Metazoa; phylum Chordata; class Chondrichthyes; family Pristiophoridae; genus Pristiophorus; species Pristiophorus japonicus. Next base: position 3,627,011 of record NC_091986.1, read on the forward strand.
TGGAATTCGCTGCCTCAGAGAGCTGTGGAAGCTGGGACATTGAATAAATTTAAGACAGAGATAGACAGTTTCTTAAACGATAAGGGAATAAGGGGTTATGGGGAGCGGGCAGGGAAGTGGAGCTGAGTGCATGATCAGATCAGCCATGATCGTATTAAATGGCAGAGCAGGCTCGAGGGGCCATATGGCCTACTCCTGCTCCTATTTCTCATGTTCTTATATTAATTGATTCAATGCAGGAGTTTCCCTTACCCACACACAGCTTCACCATCCCTTTGCAACAGAAATGCTAATAAAACGGCCAAATCTTCCTGAAAAAGTAAGGCAGAGTTGACAACACGTGCCATTATTAATGCGCAAATCAGCCAGCGAGGGGGATTAGACACGCTGTTGGTTGTGAATCTCCAGAAATTGCTGCTTGATTTACACCACTCCTCATTTGCTTCTCACAAACAGTGAGAATTGTTAATGCAATGCCTCTCAGCCTCTCTGTCACAGAAAGGGCACAATTGATACTGTTGAACCTCATTCCTGCATGTAGCAAATTCTACTCAGAGATTTAAAACATTTCAAATAAAAAAATGGTTGCATTTTTTTTCTTACTTTTCCTTCTGTCTCTTTTGTTCCCTCTTAATCCAAACTTACCCTCCCTCTCTTTAGTTCTCTTTCTGTATCTGATTTGACTCCAAAGCACCTTCCTTCTCTGTCGTTTTTCTGCTGATTTCTCAAGCTGTAAATCTGAGGGGTTGAGGAGATACACTGCTGGACCCTGAGGCCCCCGCTATCAGCCCACACCTCAAGCAAGTTACACCGCAAGTTATGTTGGAGTTCAAGTTCGCCGTCTAACTAACGGAGCACGCTGTGCCTTGCCCCGCGACAGCAATGTTTGGCCCGATCAACTTACATCATGCTGTCATTTCAGCACAAAGTCACTCACGCCAGCAACAGATTTGTGCCATGAACTTGCCTTGTGATGGTCCTACACACAGTAAGGCACATTTTAAATGGACAATGCATTTCTCAAAATAACACAGACCATTCACATAGTGCACATTAACAGATTTGATTCATAATATTGCATCGTGCAATTTCACTCCATTATAAATCCATACGGAGGCCAAGCCCACTAGTCTCCTTCCAGCTACCTTGGGATTAGGATGTTGCAGCATTTGTGTTACATCACTAAGAAAAACAAGGTGCTTTGCTTTTTTTGTCTTCCTCTCATGAGCAAAGCAGCATAACATTATCTGGAATCTAACACTTGTGTCTATTTGCAGATCTGACAGCTGCAGAAGAAGAATGGAAGGGTCCTGAGGTATTTGCACAAACAAAAACTGACGGATAGAAAGCTTAATTTTATGTCATGGTATTGGGAGAAATCTTTAAACATTACATGTTTATAGCACCATCTGCCTCACACGTAGAAATCAAGCCACATTTAATTTGATGTTTGACTAACTGTTGCTTTCAAACTGGCGGGTCAGAGCAGACAGGATCACCGAGGATAAACCTGATGTGAATTTCCAACATTATCGGTCTCTATTTCAGATTTCCAACATTTTTCTTTCTATCAAAACTGTCTATTGGCCTATTGGCCAATAGATCCCGACCACACTCACTCACAGGGGTCCCACCCGCAGAGTTGCTAATGAAAAGGACGCTCAAAACCATGGTTATCCCTTATGCACCCCACCATGAAAGAAATTGTTGAGAGCAGGCGCCAGTCACAATGTGACTACCATGACAGGAATGCGAGGGCGCAATGTATTGATGTCAATGACCCGGTCTTTGTTCTCAACTACGCTGCAGGGCCCAAATGGCTCGCAGGCACTGTGGTTGCCAAAGAGGGGAATAGGATTCTGGTAGTTAAACTTACCAATGGACAAATCTGCCGCAAACACGTGGATCAAACAAAAAGGAGGTTCAGCAACCGCATAGAAGAAGCAGAGGAAGAACACGACATAGAGTTCACTCCACCACAGGTGACCGAACACCGGAACCAAGTGGAGGAGAGTCCAGTCACTGTGGGCAGTCTGGACAGGCCTGAGGCACCGCAAACAGCAGACACTCAGGCCAGCGCCCAACAACCGGAGCCCCAACTCAGGCGCTCTACAAGGGAGCGTAAACCACCAGAGAGACTTAACCTGTGATCCCAATAAGACTTTGGGGGGGCGGGGGGTGGAGGTGATGTCATGTATTTTACTGTCATTGAACCCGTGTATAAACTGCCCTAAGTTGTACACTGTGAGAACATTGACCACTCGGTGGTGGACTTGTGGGAGACACTCCTAACCTGGTCTTTCAGGTATAAAAGGGGAAGCTCCACCCACCTTCATCACTTCAGTGCTGGAATAAAAGTTACTGGTCACAGAGTGACCTTCTCTCAAGCATGGGCCTCGTGTGCATTTATACTGTATAGTAAGGACCTATCAAAAACAAATGACAGTCCTCACTATTGCAGAAAGATAACAAAAAAATGGGTTACTTCTATTATTTGATTGCTTTCTTCCTTCACTATCCTCCTCACTCATAATGTGCCCGCTGTCGTACAGCCCACGCTACCCGCTGTCGTACAGCCCACCCTAGCCCCTCGTACAGTCTATCCTGCCCCGCCATATGGCCCATCCTGCCCCGTCATACAGCCCACCCTAGCCCCTCGTACAGCCCATCCTACCCCATCATACAGCCCACCCTGCCCCCTGTCGTACAGCCCACCCTGCCCCCTGTCATACAGCCCACCCTGCCTGGCTGACAACTTGGTCTACAGTGCAGACCTCTTCATAATCATAGTCAGTGATGCTTTGTCATGGACTGATTTTGGGGCAGGGAAATATTTTAAGATTCTCCTGCCTGCATTCCCGACACATGTGTACTGTCACTAACCATGCTGAATTTAGCACACTTCATGGATACCCAGCCACTGCTATACTAATCTGTCCAATTACATAGAATTATACAGTATTACATAGAATATACGGCACAGAAACAGGCCATTCGGCCCAACTCGTCCATGCCGGCATTTATGCTCCACTCACACCTACTCCCATCCTTCCTCATCTCTCAACATAACCTTTTTTTCCCCTTCTCCCCTATATGCTTATCGAGTTTCCCCTTAAATGTATCTATACCTGTACTATCCACTTTAACTGTACTATCCACATTCTCACCACTCTCTGGATAAACGTGGTGACTATCTTATATTGATGGCCTCTAGTTTTGCTCTTCCCCACAAGTGGAAACATTCTCTCTGTGTCTACGCTGTCAAAACCTCTCAGAATTTTAAAGATTTCTATTCGGTCACCTCTCAGTCTTTTTCTAGAGAAAAGAGACCCAGCCTGCTCATTCTTTCCTGATAGGTATAACTTCACAGTTCTGGTAGCATCCTTTTCTGCATCCTCTCCAGTGCCTCCATTTTTATAATATGGCAACTAGAATTGTTCACGTTACTCCACGTGTGGTCTAACCAAAGTTCGATACAAGGGTAGCATAACCTTTTTACTTTTTCAATTCCACCCCTCCAGAAATACACCCTGGTGTTGGGTTTACTTTTGTTTTATGGCCTTATTGACCTGTGTCACTACATTTAGTGATGTGTGTAACTGTACTCCCAGATCCCTTTGCTCCTCTACCCCATTTAGATTCGTATTTTCCCAGTAATAAGCGACCTCCTTATTTTTCTTACCAAAGTCTAATACCTCACATTTATCTATGTTGAAATTCATTTGCCAATTATCTGCCCATTCTTCAAGTGTATTCATGTCTTCCAGTAAGTTGTTGCATTTCTCCTCAGTGTTGACTACCCCTCCGAATTTGGTGTCATCCACAAATTTAGAAATAGTGTTTTTGATTCCAAAGTCTAAATTGTTAATATAAATTGTGAACAACAGTGGACCCAGCACTGATCCTTGTGGGACCCCACTTCCCAGCTTCTGCCACTCCGAATAGCTACTCTTTAGCACTGCTCTCAGAATCATAGGAATTTACAGCACGGAAGGAGGCCATTCGGTCCATTGTGTCTGCGCCGGCCAACAAAGAGCTATCCAGCCTAATCCCACTTTCCAGCTCTAGGTCCGTAGCCCTGTAGGTTACGGCACTTCAGGTGCACATCCAGGTACTTTTTAAATGTGGTGAGGGTTTCTGCCTCTACCACCCTTTCAGGCAGTGAGTTCCAGACTCCCACCATCCTCTGGGTGAAGACATTTCCCCTCAAATCCCCTCTAAACGTCCTACCACTTACTTTAAATCTATGCCTCCTGGTTATTGACCCCTCTGCTAAGGGAAATAGGTCCTTCCTATCCACTCTATCTAGGCCCCGCATAACTTTATACATCTCAATCATGTCTCCCCTCAGTCTCCTCTGTTCCAAGGAAAACAAAGCCAGTCTATCCGGTCTTTCCTCTAGTCCAGGCAACATCCTCATAAATCTCCTCTATACCTTCTCTAGTGCTATCACATCTTTCCTGTAATGTGGTGACCAGAACTGCACACAGTACTCTAGCTGTGGCCTAACTAGTGTTTTATACAGTTCAAGCATAATCTCCCTGCTCTTGTATTCTATGTCTTGTCTAATAAAGGCAAGTATCGCGTTGGTCTTCTTAACCACCTTATCTACCTGGCCTGCAACCTTCAGGGATCTGTGGACCTGCACTCCAATGTCCCTCTGTACATTTACACGTCTCAGTGTCCTTACATTTATTGTGCATTTCCCTTGCCTTGTTAGCCCTCCGCAAATGCATTACCTCACACGTCTCCAGATTGAATTCCATTTGCTACTTTTCTGCCTACCTAACAAGTCCATTAATATCTTCCTGCAGTCTACAGCTTTCTTCGTCATTATCAACCACACAGCCAATTTCTCTAATCAACTGCAAACTTCATAATCATACCCCCTACATTCAAGTCCAAATCATTGATATATACCACAAAAAGCAAGGGACCCAGTACTGAGCCCTGAGGAACCCCACTGGAAACATCCTTCCAGTCACAAATACATCCATCAACCATTACCCTTTGCTTCCGGCCTCTGAGCCGATTTTGGATCCAACTTGCCACTTTGCCCTGGATCCCCTGGGCTTTTAATTTTGTGACCAGTCTGCCATGTGGGGCCTTATCAAAAGCTTTGCTAAAATCCATAAACACTACATCAAACGCACTGCCCTCATCGATTCTCTACTTTCTGTCTTTCAGCTAGCTATTCCTTCTGCTAATTGTCCCCGAAATCCACCTTATTCATTAGTCTATTATTAAAGGCCTTTTGGAAATCCAGATATATTACATCTCTCGGTTACCTCTTCAAAGAATTCAATGAACTTGGTGAAGCCAGACTTTCCCCTTTGAATCCCTATTGACTATTCATTATTATCCTAATGGTTTCTAGATGTTATTCTATTTTTTCCTTCAGTAGGGATTCCATTATTTTTCCTACTACTGATCTTAAGGTGGCTGGTCTATAGTTCCCTGGACATGTTCTTCTTCTTAAATATAGGTATGATGTTAGCTATCTGCCCCTCTTCTGGCATGATACCTTTTTCTAACGAATTATTAAATATGTGTCTCTGCTATCTCTTCCCGAGATTCATTTAAAATCCGTGCATTCAATCCATCCGGACCACGGGCTTTATTTTCTTTGGGACAGATTTCCAGCACCTCACCGCCCGCTGCTGCTGACATTCCTCCTGAAGATCCGCCCAGTGCCACTTTCGGGATGGGCGGGAGGGGAGAGCCGCCGGGAACCGCCCGCCAACGTCAGCGGACGGCAGAGTGGCGCCACCGAGCTCCCAGATTCGTGCGGGCAGGAGTCGGTGGGACTCGGAGGGAGAACGGGGACAGACCCGCTGGCTGGAGGCCGGTCTGTCCCTGACCGTGAGTATAAAGATCCTGAAAAAAAGGTAAGTGAACAATTTAATATTTTTGTTCCCCACAGTGACCTACCTGGATGGGGTCCCCTGAAGGTCTTTGGACACTTTTAAAATTTGTTGCTGTTGTTTTTTTTCCAGCTCTTCGACCCTCCGTGGGCCCAACTCCATCCTCAGCGGCACTTGGGCGGCAAGCGTCTCTGCCGCCGAGAGTGAGAGCTCCCGCCCGCTGACGCCCAGATTGGCGGCATACGTCGTCCATTTTCCACCCGCCGACCTTAGAGGGATCTCGGCGATGAAAACCCCCCCCAAAGTACCGTCCGTACTTCACCGGCACTTGGGCAGGTGGAGGCCTTGATGAAAATTGGCCCCTTTTGAGTTTGATTCGTTTATTTGATATTTCTCTTCTTTTTATTTCAAATGCAGTTATATCAGTTCTAATCTCATCTTCCGATGTTATGTCTATTGGTTTCATCTCCCTGGTAAATGCTGAAGCAAAATAAGTATTTAATATTTCTGCTATTTCACTATTGATGTTATGCTGACTGTCCCTATTCCCATCCCAACTTTCCTTTTATTTATCCTGTAGAATATTTTACTATTTTGTTTTATGATCCTTGATAATTTAACTTCACAGTTCCTCTTTGCCTTCCTAATACTTTTTTTGACTTCTCTCCTAGTCTTTCCGTACCCTCCCTTTGTCATGCTTTCATCTGCTGTCTATGTATTTAGTAAATGTCCTTTACCTTACCCTCAATTTTTACCGTGTGTCTTTATTCATCCATGGTGTCTCATTGTTCTTCTGTTTTAGCAGAATATATTCTTCCTGGGCTCTGCTGAAAACCGTTTTAAATGTTTCCCGTTGATGTTTTACATCATTATTTTCCCAAGTCTTGTTCTCAGCTCCTCAAAATCAGCTTTTCCCCAATCTCTACCCCTTGTCTTTGTCATGCTTGTGTCCTTTTCAACTATTATCCTAAATCGTGTTATATTATGGTCACTATTGCCTAGATGTTCCCCTACTTTTACTTCTCTTAGTTGTTCTGGTTCATTCCACATTACCAGATCCCTTGTTTGGCTTCTTACAATCTGGGTTAGAAAGGAGTCCTGTACACATTGTAGCAACTCTATTCCCTTATCCCCTTTACCTACCTCTTCTGTCCAATTAATTTTGGGGTAGTTGAAATCTCCCATGATTATTATTCTTTGTGTATTACTCATTTGTCTGCATATTTCTTCCTCTACATCTCTTCCACTATTTGAGCTTATAACTAGTAAACACAAATCATGTATTTAAGTTTTCAAAGTAAAATTTTAAAAAACTGTATTTACACCTGAGCAAAATGGAAGCCTATTTAGGGATCATTTGTGCTGACCAGTCTGCCATGGGGAATCTTTGTTGCTTGAACCAGCGAGGATGGGATAAAGAGACATCTACATACAGTAATCTGATTTATATTTTGATGAGAAATGACAGAAGTTACAGCTCAAGCATAATTCAACAATTATGAAAAGCTTTGATGATCATTTCTGAAGTGATAAACTGTTACAGGTCCTGGCGGGACACACAGAAGAGCAGAGTCAAAATTAGATTTTGTAATATTAAAGACAGACAAGTGTGTTGCCTGAATAGGCACTTTAAGATATAGACTAATGCACAATCATTGGAAGAATTAGCATATCACTAATTAGTCATTTTAACTACTTGTCAGGCAATTTAATACCATTGTTACTGTGCTGATTCTACAGAAACTGCAGTGGTACTTAACATTTATTATGTGTTAAATTCATTACGTGTGCGCATGTTGAAAAGCTATTTTCAGTAGTTGCAGTACCTGTTACTCCTGAAGGTGGCAATGTGAAAGGTATTTTAATGTTAAAGATGTCACAATGTGTGTGGTACTTAATAGCTGCTATTTTATACTGAGAGTACATTACCCTGACATTGGAAAATCTGGCCACCATATTCCCACATATCATTCAAAATGTTCTCTGAATATTTTCTCTTCCTTTTTTCAGTAACTGAAATTGCTCGTATCAAAATATGGTTTTAAATGAAAATTTCAAAGTACATATTACACAATAATTTCATAATTTATTCACTGAATCATCTTCTGTGCGAATTTATCTTTATTAAAGTTTTTAGCGGAAGGTCTCAACCTCTCCAAAAAGCCTGGGCTTGTACTTGGATAGAGTGGAAGAAGAGGATGGATTGAGAGAGAGTGAGGGATAGAGGGAGGGGAATATAGTTCCAAATCAGGATGTGACTTGGAGGGGAACGTGGAGGTGGTGATGTTCCCATGTGCCTGCTGCCCTCGTCCTTCTCTGTGCTAGAGGTCAGTGTTAAGTGTAAAGTGTTAAGAAAAGTCCTGATGGTGTAAAGAAAGAAAGACAGACGTGGATTTATATAGCGCCTGTCATGACCATCGGACGTCTCAAAGCGCTTTACAGCCATTGAAGTACTTTTGGAGTGTAGTCACTGTTGTAAAACTTTTCTTAACACTTCAGTCTTTCCATTGCACAAGTTGCTCATATTTCCATACATACTCCCAGAGCCAGTAGTAGGAATATTTTCATCCTATCAGTCTGGGTTTGGATTCAAAGCTGGGTTACAGAGGTGAAAGTAGTGTGCTAATCCACTTATTAACCAGCTCCTATTACATCAGAAACCTCATGGGAGTGATGGAGTGCAAATGCACAGCCATAAGTCAGTTCCTACTGAATGTAGGCCCACACAAGATTATATAGATAGCTTGTGCGGAAATAAAAATGCCACACTGGTCAATAAGGATTACTGTTCGAGTCTGTCCTAACGATCATGAAGCTGTGAAGATTTCTCAGTACCCAACCCGACTTGGCAATGTTTCATGCTGACACTGGATGTCTGCAATGAACTCTCTCAAGTAGAAGTATCGTGCACCCTCAGATAGCAAAACTTCCTTAAAAAAGTTTAGAAGGGGAAAAAAAAAGGTTTGGGCACAGGGAAGAAGGAATGTACAGCACTATAAAATCAGACAACAGAGCCAGTTCATCCCTTATTTCCTCGAAGGCTTCAGCAATTAGGAAAGAAAGAAAGAAAGAAAGAAAGAAAGAAAGAAAGAAAGAAAGAAAGAAAGAAAGAAAGAAAGAAAGAAAGAAAGAATGATTGAGACATAAGAGCAATATTATGCAAGAATATAAATTTGAAACTTCCATCAACAAAAAGAAACAAGAAGGTGATTCAAAATTCTTATGTGGGAACAGAAAGAAAACAAAAGAATCTTTTTTTAACCTGTGTATTAATATGCCTCTAGTAAATGATCCATTAGATTTCATGCCAGAATGAGAATCTATTGCTAATCAGAGCAGGAGGTAAAATTCCCTGGCCTATTCTAGCCCACAATCTGCTGGATCATTTAGTTTAAACTAAGTATTGCAATCACATCCAGGAAAGAACTGGCTTGATTTCAACAAAAAGGATTGATTTCATATGTAATCCCTCTTGTCGAGCACAAGCCATTTCAACAAAGTGTGCAGTCATAATAGTTTATCTGTTGCACTGTAACGGCACGTCGGGTCAGATCGGCACCTGTGAGGGCCTGCAATGCAGCTGCAGTAATTGCCTCTGAAAAACACCATCCTTCATGGGCGCTACTGCCAGAATTCCAGGGAGGGCAAAGCTGAGTGAAAGAGATGCAAGTGCTCAGCTACACTGGATACAAAAATGATTTAGCCCATGCTGCCTACTAATAGCTATCCTTTATGATCGAATACCCTCTGGACTCAAAGATCTCAAGCTGAATAGAGCATTTGGCTATCACCTGGTGCTTTAATCAACTGTCTGGCCCCAATCCAATTATACTATTGTTCCATTAAATAGAAATGCACTGAAAGGACTCAAACACTTCGCAATGTCATGAGGAGGCGGTTACAGCTCAGATATTGTGTTGGTGCGTCATAAAGTTTTTCTTTTACCTGTTTTTCTCCTTTCTCTCTTGAAGGTACTCAGTCTTGCTGGAGTAAGGTTCTATGGGCTCTTGCTTCTCGCAGTATGTAGCACAGGCTCGAGGAGCAGACTGACCAACTCTTGTTTTTGTGTACCAAAAACGGAATTCTTCATGCAGTTGCACAGACAAAAGCGACACACATTTCTCTAGCACTCATTATATGCAGAGAGGTCTCAGAATACCAAGAGAATACTAATGAAGGGCTTGTTATATATGTAAACTTGCATTTACTCTGTACAGCCACCAGAGGGCTCAACCTCTGGAGTCCCGAGGGATCCCATAATCCCTTGGGAGCACAGGTATTTAAGGAAGCTTCACAGGTTAGAGAGGCACTCTGGAGAACTGCAATAAAAGACTACGGTCACACTTTACTTTGAGCTCACAGTGTTCAGTCTGACTCTTTCTCCATACACAACACGGCTGGTGGACAGGAAGGTGGCCATCAGGAGGCAGAAGCACGTTTGAGGAAGAGGATTTAGAGGATGCTTTTCAAGTTAGGCATGGAGGTGGAAAATGGAGGTGCTGATGCAGGAGTTCCAGAGGAAGAAGCTCGGTAGCTGAAGGAGCAGCTGCCAATGATAGAACACAGTAGACTGACAGTGGAGATGTGGAGAGTACATTCAGGAACACAGGGCTGAAGGAAATCATGAACTGTTTCTTCTCTGTCCACATACATGTGTGTTCTGGATAAACTAAAACCATAGTCTTAAACCCCTGCCACAAACACCATACCTTCAGTCACCAATTTCATTCCCCTTTTTTGCTGTCTCAGGCTGAACAAGACCTGGAAATTCTTATGCGGGAACAGAAAGAAAAATAAAGAACCAGACCTTGCATTTATACAGTGCCTTCCGGGTAGAAGCAGAGAGCATAGCAAGGACCCTGGGTGCCTGTGCACAAGGCTCATTAAGGCCGCATAACTTATTTGAATTTAGCTACAAATCACACATTTCAATAATAAGAACACAAGAAATAGGAACAGGAGTCAATAAGATCATGGCTGATCCGATCATGGACTCAGCTCCACTTCCCTGCCCGCTCCCCATAACCCTCAACTTCCTTATCGTTCAAAAATCTGCCTATCTCCACCTCAAATATATTCAATGACCCATTACAGGTAATGTGACTGTAGCATCTCAGCTACTTGCCTGGTGCCAAACAGCTATGGGAACAGGTCATTTTAAAAGGGTCTGTGCCTGGAGGTGGCGGGGGGGATTGCCTGAGGGGGGAGGGGGTGGTGGGGAGGATTGCCTGGGTGGGTGGGGGGGAGGGGTGGATTGCCCCTGGGTGGCCAACTCCCGAACACTGCACTCCCCCTCTGTGCTCCCATGGTTGTTTTGGGCCTTCACTGGTCAGAATGAGTGAGTAGATTTGATTGAAGTAGATTGAGCAACTGACCAACAGGTAAATAATGGGACTGAACAGACAACCCGTAACTCTCGATTGACTGCTGATGCCCAACTTTCCTGCCCCCTGGGCATCCGATTCAGCTCCTATCATCATCATAGGCAGTCCCTCGAAATCGAGGAAGACTTGCTTCCACTCTAAAAGTGAGTTCTCAGGTGACTGAACAGTCCAATACGGGAATTACAGTCTCTGTCACAGGTGGGACAGACAGTGGTTGAAGGAAAGGGTGGGTGGGGAGTCTGGTTTGCCGCACGCTCCTTCCGCTGTCTGCACTTGTCGGCTCCCATCATGTTGTGCTTTACACACCAGGACCCCCAATGAAATATTCAATGAGTTAACCCCGCATTAAGAATGTGTAATTATATTGCGCCTAATCATGTCCTCCACACAATCCGAAGCATTTTAAGACCAATGGCTGCTGTTTGCTTACACAATGGCAGCAACTTCACTTCACCTGTTATGTAACAAAAACACAGCAGCCAGATTGTACACAGCAAGGTTCCACAAACAGCATGAATGAACAGGGGTTGGATTTTCGGCTCCCCTGTGCTCCGTTTCTCACCCCAGAGCGGCGGCAATGGCGGGGGTGAGGTGTTCTGGGCGGGCGGTCAGCCTCCAGCGCCCCGCGGCGATCCTCGGGTCGGGTTTAGCGGTGACAATGGCGGGGGTGGGGTGTTCTGGGCGGGTGGTCAGCCTCCAGTGCCCCGCGGTGATCCTCGGGTCGGGTTTAGCGGTGACAATGGCGGGGGTGAGGTGTTCTGGGCGGGTGGTCAGCCTCCAGTGCCCCGCGGTGATCCTCGGGTCGGGTTTAGCGGTGACAATGGCGGGGGTGGGGTGTTCTGGGCGGGTGGTCAGCCTCCAGCGCCCCGCGGTGATCCTCGGGTTGGGTTTAGCGGTGACAATGGCGGGGGTGGGGTGTTCTGGGCGGGCGGTCAGCCTCCAGTGCCCCGCGGCGATCCTCGGGTCGGGTTTAGCGGTGACAATGGCGGGGGTGGGGTGTTCTGGGCGGGTGGTCAGCCTCCAGCGCCCCGCGGTGATCCTCGGGTCGGGTTTAGCGGTGACAATGGCGGGGGTGGGGTGTTCTGGGCGGGCGGTCAGCCTCCAGCGCCCCGCGGCGATCCTCGGGTCGGGTTTAGCGGCGGCGCGGAGCAGCACCGCCCGGAAGAGCTGCGCCCGGTGTGTAACGCCCCCGGTTGTGACACCGGCGCGAGTTTTGACTCCCGCCCGACCCGTCCGCCCCGCAGCGCGCCCCGCACTGACCGCCCGGGAAATCAGGGCGGTCCCACCATCCCGACAGCGGAGAGGTGAGTAATGGGCTCCTGAGGTAAGTGCGATTGTTTGTTCTTTTAATGTTTTTGTGATTTGTGTTGTGGTGGCGTGGGCAATGTTTGGGGAATGTTTTTGTGGGTTTAGTTCCCCCTCCCAGGTGTCTCTGGGAGCGCTCCCGGCCCGGCTCTTTAGCTCGGGAGTTTCCCATCCTAGCGCCCAAGAGAGGTGTACAACGCCTCCCTTAGCGCTGCGCCCCCTGACTCAGGGCCCAGCTGCCCAATGTTACTGACTGAGGCACAAACTGTTCCCGGGCGCTAACTTTACCGCCCCACCGCCATTACCGCCCCAAAATCAGCAAAGCCCAAAATCCGGCTCATATGTTTTTGCTGATGTTGGTTGAGCAAGGCAACTTGGTTGGGACATTGGCAGAATAGTGACATATGACCCTTTGTGTCCATCGGAGCAGGCGGACAGGGTCTCGCTACCACATCTCCTCTACAAGACGATGATTCTGTCCGTGCAGCACTCCCTCAGTAAGTCCAGCCTAAGCTCTGCAGTGGGGCTTCAATCCATAATCTGCTGACTCAGAGGGTAGAGTATAACTTACCCGGCCAAGCTGGCACACGATGAGAGAATGCCACTTTATTGAGGGATGGCACAACTAGCAAATCAGCAGCAGGGGGGGCAGGAACTTCCCAGTGCAGTACAGCCTGGATCACATTCTCAGCCACACAGACTAAACAGCCTCATCAATTGGCTATTAAATTGACACTGACTGGTCGTAAGTACACGTTGTAAGGGAACACAAGTGACAGGTTATCACCAAGTAGCTATTTCAGAGTAAGAATATTTTTCAGTCTCTTACTGAAGTGTCAGCCGTGGCTCAGTGAGCAGCACACACTCTCTCTTGCGCCTCCGAGTCACAAGGTTGTGAGTTCAAGTCCCACTCCAGAGACTTGAGCATATAAATCTAGGCTGACCCTCCAGGGGAGTGCTGCACTGTCGGAGGTGCCATCTGTTGGATGAGACATTAAACCGAGGCCCCGTCTGCCCTCTCAAGTGGACGTAAAAGATCCCATGGCACTATTTTGAAGAGCAGGTGAGTTATCCCCGGTGTCCTGGCCAATATTTATCCCTCAATCAACATAACAAAATCAGATTATCTGGTCATTATCACATTGCTGTTTGTGGGAGCTTGCTGTGCGCAAATTGGCTGTCATGTTTTCCACATTACAACAGTGACTACACTACAAAAGTACTTCATTGGCTGTAAAGCGCTTTGAGACGTCCGGTGGTCATGAAAGGCGCTATATAAATGCAAGTCTTTCTTGCTTTACTCACACAAATGATCATCAGCAGACTGTGCCCTCCATAACAGCAAGTCCCAGAAAAAGAATATTCAAAGAGTCCAACAGAACTCGTTTAATTTTTAAAATGACAATTTAAAAACACCTGTGGCATGACTTGGGTTTGGTGGGTCACTAAAAAGCCGAGGGATGTCAGGAGGTGAGCCATGTATCGCAGATCACTGCCCCCCTGTCCTGCTCTTGAAGCCTCCGGGAACGAGACTGACTCCAATCCCAGCTTTCTCAGAGATGTCGAGGCATATGAGCAAAATGTTAATGAAGGTATGCCAGGATAATTTTAGAGGTATGTTTCTTCATGTTATTGTCTAATATATCATTTTAAATGTCTTTATTAGTTACAAAACCTTATTTTCAATATTTTCACCTATGTGTATGGGGCTAACACTGTGGGCAAAAATTATTTTGTATGATTTGATTGATTCCATTTCTGCTTTTCATTGGTGCTGTAATAGTTCCCACTGCTCTTCATTACAGAGTTCTGATTTGTTGCTGTTTTGATATTTTCATAATATATATATTTTTTTAATTTGATCTACATTGGCTTCCGGTTAAGCATCACCTCAATTTCAAAATTCTCATCCTTAATTTCAAATCCCTCCATGGCCCTCGCCCCTCCCTACGAATGTAATCTCCTCCAGCTCCGAGATATCTGCACTCCTCAAATTTTGCCCTCTTGAGAATCCCTGATTGTAATCGCTCAACCATCGGTGGCCGTGCCTTCTGTTGCCTGAGCCACAAGTTCGAACTCCCTCCCTAAACCTGTCCGCCTCTCTACCTCTCTTCCCTCCTTAAAACCTACCTCTTTGACCCAGCCTTTGGTCACCTACCTAATTTCTCCTCATGTGGCTTGGTGTAAAACATTTTTTATCTCATAATACTCCTGCGAAGCGCCTTAGGACGTTTCACTATGTTAAAGACACTATATACATACAAGCCAGATAAAAGATTACTACACAAGATAAGAACTTACGGGGTTGGGGGTAATATAATAGAATGGATAAAGGATTGGCTAACTAACAGAAAACAGAGAGTCAGGATAAATGGGTCATTTTCTGGTTGGCAAACAGTAACTAGTGGAGTGCCGCAGGGATCGGTGCTGGGGCCTCAACTATTTACAATCTATATTAACGACTTGGATGAAGGGACTGAGTGTAATGTAGCCAAGTTTGCTGATGATACAAAGATGGGTGGGAAAGCAAATTGTGAGGAGGACACAAAAAATCTGCAAAGGGATATAGACAGGCTAAGTGAGTCATTTGGAAGATGGATTATAATGTGGGAAAATGTGAGGTTATCCACTTTGGCAGGAAAATTAAAAAAGCAAATTATTATTTAAATGGAGATTACAAAGTGCTGCAGTACAGAGGGACCTGGGGGTCCTTGTGCATGAAACACAAAAAGTTAGTATGCAGGTACAGCAAGTAATCAGGACGGCAAAATCGGAATGTTGGCCTTTATTGCAAGGGGGATAGAGTATAAAAGCAGAGAAGTCCTGCTACATCTGTACAGGGTATTGGTAAGGCCACACCTGGAGTACTGCGTACAGTTTTGGTCTCCATATTTGAGGAAGGATATACTTGCGTTGGAGGCTGTTCAGAGAAGGTTCACCAGGTTGATTCTTGAGATGACGGGGTTGACTTATGGGGATAGGTTGAGTAGGTTGGGGCTATACTCATTGGAGTTTAGAAGAATGAGAGGTGATCTTATTGAAGCATATAAGATTCTGAGGGGGGTTGACAGGGTAGATGCAGAGAGGATGTTTCCCCTTGTGAGGAGAATCTAGAACTAGGGGTCATAGTTTCAGAATAAGGGGTCGCCCATTTAAAACTGAGATGAGGAGGAATTTCTTCTCTCAGAGGGTTGTAAATCTGTGGAATTCTCTGCCCCAGAGAGCTGTGGAGGCTGGGTCATTGAATATATTTAAGGTGGATTTTTGAACGATACGGGAGTCAAGGGCAGGAAGTGGAGTTGAGGTCAAGATCAGATCAGCCATGATCTTATTAAATGGCGGAGCAGGCTCGAGGGGTCGAATGGTCGACTCCTGCTCCTATTTCTTATGTCCTTATATTCTACTGTAATTCCAAACATTTGTGTCAGCATTTCAGCCTTCGCCTGGTCGTGCCGACAGATCAATGGCCTTTCAGAGACAACAAAGCAGAGATACTGCACCTTCCCATTTCATAATATTTAAAAACAATTAAATATCGGCTCTGGTCACCAAGCGGGCTTGGATTCCAAAAAGTCTCCCTGGTATTTACAGAGTATCGACGATGCATCTGAGGAGTTGAGGGGGCCATCATATTAACCGCTGCCAGTGTGTGTGTAGTCAGTCTAGTATTGCCAGAACAATACATCACTGACTACATGAACGTGCAAGAAAGGAGATTTACATTTAAAATCATTGCGGCACTGCACAAAACGTGACCTCGCATTACTAAATGAAACAGATTAATATTGCTGCAGAGTTCCAGATTGCTCTTTGCAATAGTGCTGACACAAATAAGCAAAAACACCACCTTGCCGTTATACAGTGCCTTTAATGTAGGAAAACCACAAGCGTAACTAGGCACCGGCTCAAATCGGATGGCGAGGTTGCAAACAGTCTTGGTGAGCTCAAGACCATGGCGTGGGAGGGGGCGAGGACACATGGCAAGCTGTACTGGGTGGAATCATCAGTGTGTGAGTTGAGGAAGGGTTTTACTGGGAACAAGTGCATCAGAGGCAGAGATGAGAGATCAGTGAGCAGACACAGAGTTATCGTGGTGAACATGGAGCCAAAGGCTAGAGAGTTGGGAGTTTGAAGGGCGAGACAATGGGAGTAGATTGAATAAATAATGTTGGAATTGCGATCGGAGGCTACCTTCGGGCGAACGGCTACGACCCGAAAAAAATCTACAAAAGTACCTGGTGGTCCTGGAGGAACGTAGGATCCCGGTCGGAGGCCGAGATTCACCGCGCAGCACACGGGGAGATGTCTTTCAGGTACGTACATACAGACTGGAGTCACATGGGCCTGGACCACCAATCACTGTGCAGTATTCTCATTGATAATAATGGGAGCTGTGTCTGTACGGACTCCCATTACTATCAATGAGAAAAAAACCCGAAACACAACACAATAAATAAACACCTCACATATTTAAAATTAATTGAAAGTGAATATAATTACATGTTTTAGAAAAAAAAATTGGGGGAATTTTTTTAATGTGTTTCAATAATGTTAAGAATAAACTTACCTTAATGGACAGGGTTTTTAATATAAAAATGAGTGATTACAATTAATTTTTATATGTTTTAAAACTCTTACGCTGGTGTAAGAATTTGAAGGAGATTTGCTGGGCATGAGTTGGGTAAATAGCCCAACCTCTCCCACACGGATGTCCTTCTCCCAGGGATGTGGAGGATCTGTCTAGAGATATTTTGACAGATCGGAAAATCCGGTTTTCGGCGCGTGCGCATCGCGGCCCGAGAACCGGCTTTTGCGAAGCCTCGCCGGGTCCATCCCAACTCCGTACCCATCCGGAGAGGCCGGGAGTTTGAATTTCAGGAAACGGTTATAAATGTAGGGTGTAATATATGTTAAAGTCAACGTGCTGTGAATGTTAAACAAGCAGAGAAAAAAGGCAAGGAAAATCCCTGCTTTTCAATCACAAGTTTGAAGAACCAGGAAACAGAAACATAGAAATTTACAGCGCAGAAGGAGGCCATTCCGGCCCATCGTGTCTGTGCCGGCCGACAAAGAGCCACACGGCCCTCGGTCAGCAGCCCTGAAGGTTACATATAAACCTATGAACAATGGCAGAAAGGTAAAGAGCATCCAGCCCAACCAGTCCGTCCCACACAACTGAAACATTTTACACTCCACCCCAACCAGAGCCATAAAGAGAGAGATTGGCCGAGAACTAAGTACAATGCTCAACTTGTATGAGACACAGAAGTTCCCACAGAAGAATTCCCTTCATGCTTCATAAAGAGTTGGGGGACAGTCACTAGAGCTCCGCTAACAGTCGACCAACGATGATGGTGAAGAAATCATATCGGGAATCCCAATGGGCCGGATTTTGCACTTGTAATGATGGTAAAACTGTCAGCGTTCACCATCATTACTCTGTGAAACTGACAGCAACCTCTGGGTTCTGCACCTGCACATTTAAACGCAGAAATCCAGAAGTTGCCATCCGGGATTCCCTGCTCCTCCACAGGGTGTACTGCTACCGTCCCTGCAGACAGCAATCTTCAGAAATCAATTCAACGGATATCAACCTCCACTTTTTATGCTGTAATCTCACTGTAAAAAAAACCCTGAAAACATTAAGTCTTGTTGAATGAGGTGTAACAGGGGTTTTAAAGGCGTACCAAGTCATAATTACTGCTGAATAACCTCTCCGGCCCTGAAAAACTAATGTTATATTTGCAGAATGTCAAGTGTCTCCATTATGATTAAAAAATCCATAGGTTTTTAATAATAGTAATATTTTTAATTTGATTATGATATTTTAGCTTCTGCCTTAATCCCATGTGTATGTCCCAATCTTCATTTTCACTCTCTGTAAAATGATTATAAAAGTGAAAGATAATCAGTGCATTTTACTTCCTGGTTTGCTGTCTGTGAGGATTCTTCAATGTGATTGGCTGCCCAGCCTGTTTGATGATATCACTGTTGCTGAATGCCAGAGACCCAGAGTTGGCGCCAGAATCAAATTAACGTTGGGAAGGTGAAATCCACACCAGAGAGATCGTTGGATCTTGGCGGGTAGCTTTGCTCAAGATCAATGGCGAGAGCCAAGTCTGGGTCAACGGAATACTCACATTAACAGCTCAGCTGCAACACCTCGAAATTTCATTGGGCTGGATTTTAGGCTTTCCTGTTCTCGGGGTGAAAACAGTGGTGGGGCGGGAAAGTTACCGGCCGGGAATAGTTTGTGCTTTGGGAAGAAAGTTTCACCATCTGGGCCCTGAGTCAGGGGGCGCAGCGTGAAGGGAGGCGTTGTACAGCTCTCGTGACGCAAAAATGGGAAACTCGCGAACTAAAATGCCGGGCTGTGTGCGCTCCGAGAGAGGCTTGGGGGGGAGGGGTGGGGGCTGGGGGGAACCTTAAAATAAAAACACAAAAACATTCCCCAAGCCAGCACAACACAAATCACGAAATAAATTCAAAGAACAAACAATCGCACTTACCTTTGGCAAAAGTCCAAACTCCTGCCGGTGTCGCAACCAGGGACTTTGCACATCCAGCGCTGCTCTTCCCGGTGGTGCTGCTCAACACTGCCGCAAAACCCGACCGGGGATCGTGGCGGGGCGCAGGAGATCTCTCCGCCGCCTTTCACACCGCTCCCAGGCGGAACTCGGAGCGCAAAGGACCGGAAAATCCAGCCCACAAATTAAAGGAACGTATTTATATTCCTTAATTTTTGTTGGTAGAACTGCTGAGTATGTATTCAAATAAAATTCCCAAAATTCACTACTGGGGCATCAATATTGGTGCCATTTTTGATTTGTTCTTGGTTTCCGACATCCTGACCTTACATCCCAGACAGCAACTGTTGTCATACCAATTAACTAGGCTCACATTTATCACTCACACTCATCTGGAAGCAGATTGATCCACAAATTAGTTCAATATTAAGCAAGAAGTAGAATTTGTAATTTAAACCCAGGGCGGTGATGTTTACACGTCCTTTTGAAGTGTGCACATTTTAAGCTTGCAGTGCCCTACAGTTTGCCGCAGTCCCAGTTTCCCCACAACCAGGTAAACACAAAGAAGGTTACGTTTCGGCAGAAAGGCAACGGTGTTGTCTCTCATTGTGAAGTATTTTAATCTTGCGCAGTGCAAATCGAAATCTGTAAACACAAGGTTGCTGTATGCATGCTGCTAACCTGAGATCTTTAACCCTGGGCTTATTCCCATCAGTCATCAAGTCACAGCCACTTGCAAAAAGATTAAGACTAGTTGGCAGGAGAGATGGCATTCAACAGGTTGACGGCATGGTCAGTATTTAATGGTGAAACTGTGGTACTCCAGCTGGGTTCCCAGGGAAATAAAATGTTTCGAAATGAATACCAATGCAGTTCTGCCCTTTTTTCTTGACTTCAGATCTTCAGATTTGTCAGGAGGCGTGAAATAAAATCCCTGATTGTTCCTGTCAAAACTTTGAGAAGAACTGCAAGCAGGGAAATCATTATCCTGTCTCTGAGCATCAAACTGCCAGGCAAAGGGGCAGGTGAACAGTGATAAAGTGTTATTTTGTCGAAACATTCAATCAGGGCTGCCTTCAGTCTGTTTATGCGAGATATGATCGAAGAAGCGACCTACAAATTGCTGAGAAATCAGAAATCTGCTTCAAATTTTACATGACACATTTAAAGTTAAAAATAACCCGCAGTATAAAACAGTGAAAAGCAGAAGACATTGGGGCCGAAATTCAGGTGCACAAGAAAGCTGGCACAGCTGTGATTTTTTTTAGTGGCACACACTGCTGGGTTCCTAATGCAGCAGGATGAGCCATTTTCAGCACTTTGACATCCTTTCAAAGTCCCAGAGTTCATGAGTCATAATGGGGGCGGGCCACGGACTGAGGGGCTGAAAATCGGTCGGGACTCGGACTCCGCTGCTGTCAATCGCTGCATGTGCGTCACCATGTTCTCTCCCCTCCGTTAAAGGAGAGAGATTCTGTCATTTTTAATCTTCCGACCACTGGGCCACCAGGGAGGGCTATGGCCGGGCCAGCAGCCTGACACCCAACCGGGGGTTCCAGGCTGCCCGTTGGCGGCCCGGCCAAACCCGGGAGCACTGTCCAGCCGGCAGATCGGGAAGTCGGTTGGCAAGAATTATTAAATGGCGGCCGCGGCAGTGGGCCCTCCCGGTGAAGGGCTGCCTGGCCGCACTCAGCGCGGAGATGGTGCACCGACAGAAAGACCTGTCGGGGGCACCGCGCGGCGGGGGATCGGCGAGTTCAGCTGAATATCGGTCAGTAACTTTTTCCCCGTATTTGAAAATACTAACCGATGACTCGCTTTGGGCAGTCATCAGAATCGGGCGATATGCAGTCCAGGCCGAAAAATCCCCGGCCTGAATTTGGGTCGGGTCGGCCTGTTGACCCCAAAGTGGTGGCCAATCGATTTTGACGAATGGCCGCCACAAACGGGCAGTAACGGGTCTCTCGGAGAGTCTGAATTTCGGCCCCCGTTGCGTGTTGAACTAGACGTGGAATGGGTGTACCGAGATTGTTAAACACATTCGTCTCCTATGTCATCCTGCTGCACTCCCCCCACCACCGCCGCCACCCCCACATTCCCCACCCCACCCCCGCAAAAAAGGTACAATGCGGACCATCTCAGCACAATACTGATGGAATACAAAGTTCCCCAAGGCACAGGCAGCCACTCTTTCGGTCTCACATCACACCTGGACCAGCAGCTTATAAAAGGATTCCTTGGGTACTACTGAACATTTACACTTCATCAGATTACAAATTATAACAGATTAGAACTGTTGAGCAGGAGGTCCGTTCCTCTAATGACATGGCATGGACATCATCCCATTTCAGTTTAGTTTTGCCAGCCAGCTTCTCCCCAGCAGTGCTGGGGGGTCTCCGGGGACAATCCACAGGGGAAGTCGGTTCACTGTCCCTTTGTGTGTTGCAGAGAGCATGGCGCTGCCGAGGACTGGTACGATTTCTTTGGTATAGGTCCTTAGTTTCGTGTCAACCCTTGTGAGTTTTGGTCTGTCTCTTTTATGCGGCCACAGTTGTTCAAATTGTTGAGCGTCCATGAGAGATTGACTCGCTCCCGTATCCAGCTCCATGTTGACAGGTATCCCGTTGAGTAGGACCCTCATCTTTATAGGAGGCGTTCTGTTGTAGGAGCAGCGGCCATTGATCGTGTTGACCCGCTGTCCCGGGTACTGTCCCCACCATCTTCTGGTCCGCTTTCCGACCCATCCGATTCGTATACCAGCCGAGCTGCCGTTTTTTTGCACATGCGGGCCAAATGCCCTGTATATTCACAGTTCCTGCAAACAGCCTGCTGAAATCGACATCCCCTTGACAAGTGCCCACCCCCACATCTCCAGCACAGACTGCTTGCAAAGAATGAGCTGCGTCTGGCTGATCTCTCTTGAGCTTCTCTCAGTTTGTAGTTGATTGCTCGCATTGTGGGTTGATGAGGTGTGAACGGCCGTTCCTGTGGCCCTTGATGGCTTCTGGCGCCACTGCCTGCTGTCGAGAGCCTGTTCTCCCGGTTTTGTCTGTGTGTGGGGGTAGCAGCTTGTTTAATGCTGTGAACTTCTTGTTCCGATATTTCGTTAGTTGTCGTACCTGCATTGTAAATCAACCTCGTTTCTTCTTCTCCTACCAAGAATGTCTGTGCAACCAGTGCTGCTGCCTCTAAGGTCAGGTTCTTGGTCTCTATGAGCTTTCGGAATATGCCTGCGTGGCCTATTCCTGCAATGAAAAAGTCTCTCAGCATTTCTCTCCTCAGTTCATCGGAGAACTCACATAAACTAGCCAACCTCCGAAGTTCCGCCACGAAGTCGGGTATGCTCTGGCCCACACAGCGTCTGTAGTTGTAGAACCTGTGTCTGGCTATGTGTAGGCTGCTCGCTGGCTTCAGGTGGTCTCTTACCAGTGTGCTCAATTCTTCAAACGACTTGCTTGCTAGTTTCTCGGGTGCCAGTAGATCCTTCATTAAAGCGTATGTTTTCGAGCCGCAGCTGGTCAAGAGATGGGCTCTTCTCTTGTCTGCTTTGTCATCTCCTAATCAGTCTTTGGTTACAAAGCTTTGCTGGAGCCTTTTTATAAAGTCCTCCCAATTGTCTCCAGCATTGTATTTTTCATCTGATCCGTTGTTCGCCATTCTGTGGATTCTGTAATCCCATCCTTGTCGCCACTGTAAAGTCCTGTCCCCTCAGTACAGATTCACACGAGGCATGTAGTGAAGTCAAGGTCACTCTGGACCGGCACCCACCATCCTGTCAGAATCTTATATGTTTCTATGAGATCCCCTCTCATCCTTCTAAACTCCAATGTATAAAGGCCCAGTTGATCCAGTCTCTCCTCATATATCAGTCCAACCATCCCGGGAATCGATCTGGTGAACCTTCGCTGCACTCCCTCAATAGCAAGAACGTCCTTCCTCAGATTAGGAGATCAAAACTGAACACCAAGGCCCTGTACAACTGCAGTAAGACCTTCCTGCTCCTATACTCAAATCCCCTAGCTATGAAGGCCAACATATCATTTGCCTTCTTCACTGCCTGCTGCACCTGTATGCCAACTTTCAATAACTGATGAACCATGACATCCAGGTCTCGCTGCACCTCCCCTTTTCCTAATCTGCTGCCATTCAGATAATATTCTGTCTTCGCGTTTTTGCCCCCAAAGTGGATAACCTCACATTTATCCACATTATACTGCATCTGCCATGCATTTTCCCACTCAATTAACCTGTCCCAAGTCACCCTGCAGCCTCTTAGCATCCTCCTCACAGCTCACACCGCCACCCAGTTTAGTGTCACCTGCAAACTTGGAGATATTACGCTCAATTCCTTCATCTAAATCATTGATGTATATTGTAAAGAGCTGGGGTCCCAGCTCTGAGCCCTGCGGCACTCCACTAGTCACTGCCTGCCATTCTGAAAAGGACCCGTTTATCCCAACTCTCTGCTTCCTGTCTGCCAACCAGTTCTCTATCTACGTCAGTATATTACCCCCAATATCATGTGCTTTGATTTTGCACACTAATCTCTTGTGTGGGACCTTGTCAAAAGCCTTTTGAAAGTCCAAATACACCACATACACTGGTTCTCCATTGTCCACTCTACTAGTTACATCCTCAAAAAATTCCAGAAGATTTGTCAAGTATGATTTCCCCTTCATAAATCCATACTGACTTGGACCGATCCTGTCACTGCTTTCTAAATGTGCTGCTATTTTATCCTTAGTAATTGATTCCAACATTTTCCTCACAACTGATGTCAGGCTAACCAGTCTATAATTATCCGCTTTCTCTCTCCCTCCCTTCTGAAAAAGTGGTGTTACATTAGCTACCCTCCAGTCCATAGGAACTGATCCAGAGTGGATAGACTGTTGGAAAATGATCACCGATGCATCCACTATTTCTAAGGCCACTTCCTTAAGTACTCTGGGATGATAACTATCAGGCCCCAGGGATTTATCGGCCTTCAATCCCATCAATTTCCCAAACACAATTTCCGGCCTAATAAGGATTTCCTTCAGTTCCTCCTTCTCACGAGACCCTCGGTCCCCTAGTACATTTGGAAGGTTATTTGTGTCTTCTTTCGTGAAGACAGTAGCGAAGTATTTGTTCAATGGGTCTGCCATTTCTTTGTTCCCCATTATAAATTCACCTGAATCTGACTGCAAGGGACCTACGTTTGTCTTCACTAATCTTTTTCTCTTCACATATCTATAGAAGCTTTTGCAGTCAGTTTTTATGTTCCCGGCAAGCTTCTTCTCATACTCTATTTTCCCCCTCTTAATTAAACCCTTTGTCCTCCTCTGCTGAATTCTAAATTTCTCCCAGTCCTCAGGTTTGCTGCTTTTTCTGGCCAATTTATATGCTTCTTCCTTGGATTTAACACTATCCTTAATTTCCCTTGTTAGCCATGGTTGAGCCACCTTCCCCGTTTTATTTTTTACTCCAGACAGGGATGTACAATTGTTGAAGTTCATCCATGTGATCTTTAAATGTTTGCCATTGCCTATCCACCGGCAACCCTTTAAGTATCATTTGCCAGTCTATTCTAGCCAATTCACAGCTCATACCATCGAAGTTACCTTTCCTTAACTCCAGGACCCTAGTTTCTGAATTAACTGTGTCACTCTCCATCTTAATAAAGAATTCTACTATGTTGTGGTCACTCTTCCCCAAGGGGTCTCGCACAACAAGATTGCTAATTAGTCCCTTCTCATTACACATAACCCAGTCTAGGATGGCCAGCTCCCTAGTTGGTTCCTCGACATATTGGTCTTGAAAACCATCCCTAATACACTCCAGGAAATCCTGCTCCACCACATTGCTACCAGTTTGGTTAGCCCAATCAATATGTAGATTAAAGTCGCCCATGATAACTACTGTACCTTTATTGCACACATCCCTAATTTCTTGTTTGATACTGTCCCCAACCTCACTACTACTGTTTGGTGGTCTGTACACAACTCCCACCAGCGTTTTCTGCCCCTTGGTATTCCGTAGCTCCACCCATACAGATTCCACATCATCCAAGCTCATGTCCTTCCTTACTATTGCATTAATTTCCTCTTTAACCAGCAATGCCACCCCGCCTCCTTTTCCTTTCTGTCTATCCTTTCTAAATGTTGAATACCCCTGGATGTTGAGTTCCCAGCCTTGGTCATCCTGGAGCCATGTCTCAGTGATGCCAATTACATCATAACCATTAACTGCTGTTAATTCGTCCACCTTATTCCGAATACTCCTCGCATTGAGGCACAGAGCCTTCAGGCTTGTCTTTCTAACACACTTTGCCCCTTTAGAATTTTGCTGTAATGTGGCCCTTTTTGCTCTTTGCCTTGGGTTTCTCTGCCCTCTACTTTTTTTTTCTTTTTTCTATCTTTTGCTTCTGCCCGCATTCTACTTCTCTCTGCCTCCCTGCATAGGTTCCCATCCCCCTGCCATATTAGTTTAACTCCTCCCCAACAGCACTAGCAAACACTCCCCCTAGGACATTGGTTCCGGTCCTGCCCAGGTGCAGACCATCCGGTTTGTACTGGTCCCACCTCCCCCAGAACCGGTTCCAATGTCCCAGGAATTTGAATCCCTCCCTTTTGCACCACTCCTCAAGCCACGTATTCATCTGAGCTATCCTGCGATTCCTACTCTGACTAGCACATGGCACTGGTAGCAATCCTGAGATTACTACTTTTGAGGTCCTACTTTTTAATTTAGCTCCTAGCTCCCTAAATTCAGCTTGTAGCACCTCTTCCCGCTTCTTACCTACATCATTGGTCCCGACATGTACCACGACAACTGGCTGTTCACCCTCCCTTTTCAGAATGCTCTGCAGCCACTCCGAGACATCCTTGACCCTTGCATCAGGGAGGCAACATACCATCCTGGAGTTTCGGTTGCGGCCGCAGAAACGCCTATCTATTCCGCTTACGATTGAATCCCCGATCACTATCGCTCTCCCACTCTTTTTCCTGCCCTCCTGTGCAGCAGAGCCAGCCACGGTGCCATGAACTTGGCTGCTGCTGCCCTCCCCTGATGAGTCATCCCCCTCAACAGTACTTAAAGCGGTGTATCTGTTTTGCAGGGGGATGACCGCAGGGGACCCCTGCACTGCTCTTCCTGTTGGTCACCCATCCCCTATCTGGCTGTGAACCCTTTACCTGCGGTAAGACCAACTCACTAAACGTGCTACTCACATCATTCTCAGCATCGTGGATGCTCCAGAGTTCATCCACCTGCAGCTCCAGTGCTGCAATGCGGTCTGTCCGGACACTGGAAGCGTCCCTGACTTCCCACATCGTACAGGAGGAGCATAACACATGTCCGAGCTCTCCCGCCATGACTTAACCCTTAGATTAACTTAATTTGGCAACAACAATGCTAAAAGTTTGCTTACTGATAAAGAAAAGAAAAAGAAAAAAGAAAAACTACTTACCAATCACCAGCCAATCACTTGGCTGTGACGTCACTGTTCGATTTCTTTCTACTTCTTTTTTGCCTTCTCTCCCTGCTGCAGCTGCACCGGCTGGGCCTTTATAGGCCTCCCCCGGACCCCCGCTGCTCGGGCTGTCTCTCCTCCTCGACGCTGGGCCTTTATAGGCCTCCCCCGGACCCCCGCTCCCAGGGCTGTCTCTCCTCCTCGATGCTGGGCCTTTATAGGCCTCCCCCGGACCCCCGCTCCCAGGGCTGTCTCTCCTCCTCGACGCTGGGCCTTTATAGGCCTTCCTGAGACCCCCGCTGCTCGGGCTGCCACTCCTCCTCAACACTGGGCCTTTATAGGCCTTCCTGAGACCCCCGCTGCTCGGGCTGCCTCTCCTCCTCGACGCTGGGCCTTTATAGGCCTCCCCCGGACCCCCGCTGCTCGGACCTTTTATGTGGCACCTTATCGAATTCCTTCTGGAAATACTTTCATATGCAGCTGCTAACAGGCAGTGGTGGGTGATTTTTTTCTTTATACCTTAGTGCTAAATAGTTGCCAAGGTGGTGAATATGGGGATTTAAGCTGAACTGCCGGTTTAGGCTACACTTAGCACGCCATCTTGGTAAAGGAGTTGAAGCTTAGACTAGGAACAGCCACCCCGAGGGTCATTAATCAGCTGATTGCCACTTAAATTGCCTGCCAGTGCTCATTAAGGAGGCTGCACGTCATTTTGGTGGCTGGCGTTTGAACTAACTCCCTCTCCTAACGACAAGCAGCTGATTGGGAGTAATGGAGTTGTTGCAGAGGATTTTGAGCTCAACTTTATCAACTTTTACTGTTCACTTGTGCTGGAGGTTTGAAACATACAGGTTAAATGCAGGGAGGATGTTTCCCCTGGGCTGGGGAGTCTAGAACCAGGGGTCACAGTCTCAGAATAAGGGCTGAGAGGAGGAGAAATTTCTTCACTCAGAGGGTGGTGAATCTTTGGGATTCTCTGCCCCAGAGGGCTGTGGAGGCTCAGTCTTTGAGTATATTCAAGACAGAGATCGATAGGTTTTTGGATATTAGTGGAATCAAGGGATATGGGGATAGTGCAGGAAAGTGGAGTTGAGGTCAAAGATCAGCCATGATCTCATTGAATGGTGGAGCAGGCTCGATGGGCCGAATGGCCTACTCCTGCTCCTAATTCTTATATTCTCATGGTTCAGAAATGGGAGGAAGACATAAAGCCAGGCAGAGCAGCACCAGCAGAAGAGGGGGACAGGAGGGTAAGATGGACCTCTTATCCCCTGCAGGTACAGGAAAACCCACCTCCTCGGGACCTCCTCCACCAGGATCTCCAGTGCCATGTCGGAGTGACTGTGCACCCTCTCCCTCGATCGCTGAGCCCTCCTGATTCCTGCTGCTCTGTGTGTCAGCCAGCCCCACGCCACACCTTCGGCACAAGTGGGTGGAGCCCACATCTACCGCTCCACGAAAACTGGCACTAATCCTGCAGCTGTCTGATTTAGTGACCGGAACAGTCTAGTCCCCAGTGGGCTGCAGTCTTCAGCATAAAACTGCCCTTTATTTGACGGCCTGCTGATGCAGACTCTGCTTTCTGTGCCTTACCTGACATAACACTTCATACAGTCAACAAAAAGGGAGCAAAGTTTCATTTCCAGTGTGGCTGAACCTCACAATACAGAACTCTGAAGCAAGCAGTAATGGGCACTGCCAAGTTAAAAAAACAATGTCTGCTTTGAATTTACAATTTGAAGTAAAACAGCATAAGAAATTCCATAATGTAATGCCAAAAGAAATGCCTTTTCAAGCCATGCAAAAGATACAAAAAAAACTCTCAGAATGTTTTTTACCATATTAACAAGATCTTTGAATATTAACATTTCTGGATTTAACCCAGCTGGTATACAACATTCAGTTCTGGGCTCTGCCCGGCAGGGAGGATATACTGGCCTTGTCGGGGTTTGCAACACAGAATACCAGGGCTAAATTATGAGGGTAGGTTGCATAGTCTAGGTTTACATTCCCTTAAATATAGAAGATAAACCTAATTGAGGTGTTTTAAGCTGATTAAAGGAGTTGATCGGGTAGATCAGGAGAAACTATTTGCTCTGGTGGGAGAGTCCAGAATAAGAGGATATAACCTTAAAATCAGAGCCAGGCCATACAGGGGTGATGTCAGGTAGCACTCCTTCACACAAAGGGCAGTGGGAATCTGGAACTCTTCCCCCAAAAGCTGTTGAGGCTGGTGGGGGGGGTCAATGGAAAATGAAAGTGATAGATTTTTGTAATGCAAGGGTATTATGGGATATGGAACCAAGGCAAGTAGATGGATTTAGGATACAGATCAGCCATGATTTAATTGAATGCAGGAACATGCTAAAGGGGCTGAATGGCCTACTCCTGTTCTTACGTCAGTCAATAAAATATTCCCTTCCCCAGCTTACACGAACACTCCACGATAGTTTTGAATAAAGCATCCCTACCACTAATATCATGGCAATCTGGGTATGGCACCGGGAGCGGTCTGAGAGTGATAGATTTTTGGAGTCTAGGGGAATCAAGGGATATGGAGATCGGGCGGGAAAGTGGAGTTGAGATCAATGATCAGCCGTGATTTTATTGAATGGTGGAGCAGGCTCCAGGGGCCAAATGGCCGACTCCTGTTTCTATTTCTTATGTTCTTATGTTCTTAGTAGTGGTTACGTTACAGGACAAGTAATCCAGAGGCCTGGACTAATAAGGTTAGTTTAAATCTCACCATGACAGTTTGAATTCACTTAAAAAAATCTGGAATAAAGAGCAGAATTGTCATAAAAACCGAAATAGTTCACTCGTGTCCTTTCGAGAAGGAAACTTGCCACCCTCACATGGTCTGGCCCCGATGTGACTCTAATTCTGCCCTCCCGAGCATCCCTGATTAACCCATTTATTGCAAGCTGGTAAGCAACTTTGTTGAAATATCATACAGAGGAATCAGACACAAATGCATTAACCAGTACGATTAACAAAAGGTCACAGCAGAACTCCAACCTAATAATATTTTCACTTCAAGACAGCATCTTGATCAAACTTTCTCAGCAGTACACAGGACGCAAAACGCGGATTGTTGGGGCCGGTGTTTTGGGGGCTATGAGTGCTGTCAGAGCTCCACAATGACATCCGCAGGGAAATGGAGCCGGGGTCAAGATCAGATCAGCCACGATCTTATTGAACGGTGGAGCAGGGTCGAGGGGCCGTATGGCCGACTCCTGCTCCTAGCTCTTATGCGTGCACACAGTTGTGGGGCGAATGGTGCCAGGTACCATATTGGTGAAGGTGTTGACACACGACTCAGGAAGGCTGCACAGCAGGCAGGCATGATGTCAATCAGGGTGCAATGCATTTTGGAGCTGAATGCTCCCACCAATGTCCTCTCTTCACCAGCAGCAGGAAGGTCGGCACCTGCGCAATTTAAAGGGATCACCAACTACTTACAGTTTAGTTGCTTATAGATTTCTTCTGGCTGTTATGCTTCTACAAAGAGTTTGGTGCTTTCCATAGTTGTTTCAAGTTGCAACAGTCTACAGGAAGTAGTGTGGCAGGTGCTGAAGGACTTTTGCTGACTTCAAGACTTCTGCACAAACCACTTGCTGCTAGACATGGGTGCACTGAGAAGGAAACCCTTTGGAAACACAGCATGACTTGGAGAATGAACAGAGGTCATGCAGAGCAGGACAAGTTGCTGGAAGAGGGAGGAGGAGGAGGAGGAGGAGGAGGAGGAGGAGGGGGAGAAGGAGAAGGGCTCCCAGCAGGAGGCCATATCCACCCATGGTGTTCATTGGGCAATTCTCCTCCTTGATTGAACCTCTGCGAGGAATAGCGTGTGAGACGTCCGTGCTTCAGTCAGGACATCCTCATTGAAATCTGCCACCTGCTGCAGCTACAGCTACAACTACAACCCCGGAGCAGGGCGAGGACTGCATTGCCAGTGGCTGTGAAGGTGACCGTGGCCATGAACGTTTATGGGTCGGGCTCCTTCCCGGCTGGAGCTGGAGATATTTGCAACATCCCCCAGTTTTCTGTCCACTGTTGCATAAAGGAGATCACAGAGGCTCTCTATTCAAAGAGAGCTTCGTACATTTCATTCTCTCTGGGCAGAGAGCAGCAGGCGGAGCGAGCACGTGGCTTCGCTAGGATTGCAGGCTTCACCGTGGTGCAGGGTGCCATTTAACTGCACACATCCCCACTGACACCTGGGAGTCCCTGGCCAAAGACCGCCCTCAGTGGAGGAAGTGCATCCGGGAGGGCGCTGAGCAGCTCGAGTCTCATCGCCGAGAGCATGCAGAAACCAAGCGCAGGCAGCGGAAGGAGCATGCGACAAACCAGACTCTCTACTCACCCTTTCCCTCAACCACTGTCTGTCCCACCTGTGACAGGGACTGTGGTTCTCGTATTGGATTGTTCAGCCAAGGACTCATTTTTAGAGTGGAAGCAAGTCTTCCTTGATTCCGAGGGACTGCCTACGATGATGATATGGGATCGCTTTGCAGGTGCCGCATGTCAACTCTGCCATGTACCAGAACCGAAAGGGATTCCACTCCCTCAACGTCCAGCTGGTGCGTGACCACAGGAAGTGAATCGTGCGGGTCAATGCCTGGTATCCCGCGAGTTGCCACGATGCTTTCATTCTGCGGCAGTCCCTGTATGCCAGCTGCATTTCATCGTCACCACAACAAACCACAGGGCGGGCAAGTCTTGCGCACGTGGGCAGCGTGCAGACAATGAAAGCCATGCTGCCACATGACGTGTGATAGAGTAGACCACTGGCAGTGCTGACACAATGCTTCCGCTGCCTGGACCGCTCTGGAGGAGCCCTGCAGTACTCGGCAAAGCAGGTGTCAAGATTCGTGGTGGTCTGCTGCAGGTTGCACAACCTCGCCATCGTGAGGACACAACCCTTGCCACCAGCTATACGGCGAGAAGCTGAGCAGCAGGAGCACGAGCAGGAGGAGGAGGAAGGGAGGTGAAACCAAGACAGCTCCTTTCTGGCCAGGCTGTATGTGAATAATTAATTCAAGCACAGCACCGGTAACTGCATCCCCAATTCCCCAATCACCAGCAGGCCCACACCTTCCCTTCCCTCGTCAATGACCATCAGTGTCCGCTTGGCCGCAATGCAAAAATAAAAGCAAACACAAAATAAACATTCCAAACCAAAGCTATAAATGAAATCATGGCATATTACATACAAACGTAAACTAATCACCCTTGTACATTCCCTTGGTGCCTGTTTTCTGTGAGCGTCTGCCGATCCTCGTGCTCCAACACAGTGCTACCCCAGTGACTGCAGCAAGGCTGGTGGGAGGCTGCTGACTTTCAGTGGGGGACACTGCAGATGGACTTGGAGGATGCCCTTGAGCAGCTCCGGGCCTAGTAGGTCAGGCTTCGGACTGCACCACCTCGGCATGGGGGGCAGCAGTCTGGGCTGGCTGACAGGCAACAGCAAGGGCACTGGCGGAGTGGCAGGGGTGGGTGGAAGTAGGAATGCCGTTACCCTGAGAGGGGACAGCAGACCCACAGCCACTCCCCCTGGGGCAGCCCCTCTGCAATCCGAGTAATCTGTTGGGGACACATTGCTGGCCTGCTGTGCCACCCTGCCAGCCCCTTTGAACAATGAGATCCAGAGCCACGATGGCAGCAGTCTGAGCTTCCCCTGCAGTCTCCAGATGTTGGGTGGCTGCTGCTTGTGCTGCAATGGAAGCTGAGACGTTGCCATCAGACGCTGTATATGGTTGGGTCCATAAGTGCGCTAATGGAATTGGCCACCACTTCCACGCTGGAATGGATGGGCTCCAAGCTCTGCCCAAAGTCCTGTGCAACGTTGGTGCTGGACTCCTCCTTGACATTGCGCTCAGGCTTTCTGGCGGGCCTGCCAAAGCACCAAGCATTTTGTTGTGCATACCCATCAACCGTACTGTACCCTGCACCATTGGAGCCCTCTGCAGTGTGCGACCTCGTCCTATGGCGAGCTGGCACCTGCGCTACCCTTGCGCCCTGCTCTGGCAACAGGCCACTCATGCCTGGTGACTCACCACGTGCAGGTCCCGCCTCGATGCTACCCTCTGAATTACGCACAATGTCAGTATCTGAGCTGGTGGCTGCGAGTGTGAAATCGAGCGACGGTGTGTCTTCATCATCGCTGTCTTCTTGGTCTTCCACCACTGCCTGGGCAGGTGGCAGCTTTCGGTATTTTAAAGGAGAAAGGCACAAGGGTAAGATTGTGGTGAGGGGAGTGGGGAGGGGAGTAAGAGATGCACGCTTACACCATCTGCAGCTTGCAAGTCAGAAGAGATTGTAGGATGAGGGGTAAGTGGGCTCTGAGAAGTAGGATTATGTATGAGGATACCATCATCTTGCATGGGTTCAGCCCCGATAGTGGCCACAGCCTCAGCCATGGCCATCCCAGTAATGGCCAGCACCGTCTGCTCCACGGCGGGTCAGGACATGCAGGCGTGATGGCCCCCGCCTGTTGGCTCATGCTGCCTCTGGTTGTGCACCACCTTCTCTTGCAAGAGAGAGTGTCAGTGAGTGTGGTGCAATGTGTTTGGGTGATGCACTTGTCATGGTTGAATAGCTGGCGGTGTGTGCAAGCTGTGAGATGTGGGTGTGAGGCTTGCAGCAGTGCTAAGTGTGTGAGGGTGAGACATCCCTATGAATATTAGGTATTAGTTCTGACTGATAGAGACTGTCGGTAGGTGAGTGATGGGGGTGCGATGCATTGAGTGACTGAGGCTCGTGGTGCAGTTGGTAGGGTACGGCATTTGAAGATGCATTCACTGACCTTGACCTTGTGTGAGGTCCTTGCACTTCTTGGGGCACTGCATCCGGAGGGTTGGGCTGCGGAATGTTACAGAGAGAGGGAGGGGCGAGGGCCATGGAAGGATTTGAACACAAGGATGAGAATGTTAAAATTGAGGCTTTGCTGGACTGAGAGCCAATGTAGGTCAGCGAGCACAGAGTGATGGGTGAGTGGAACTCGGAGCGAGTTGGGACACGGGCAGTGAGCACAGGGGGTGATGGGTGAGCAGGACTTGGTGCGAGTTAGGACACAGGCAGTGAGCACAGGGGGTGATGGGTGAGCGGGACTCGGTGCGAGTTAGGACACGGGGCAGCGAGCACAGGGGATGATGGGTGAGCGGGACTCGGTGCGAGTTAGGACACGGGGCAGCGAGCACAGGGGATGATGGGTGAGCGGGACACGGGGCAGCGAGCACAGGGGATGATGGGTGAGCGGGACTCGGTGCGAGTTAGGACACGGGGCAGCGAGCACAGGGGGTGATGGGTGAGTGGGACTGGGTGCGAGTTAGGACACGGGGCAGCGAGCACAGGGGATGATGGGTGAGCGGGACTCGGTGCGAGTTAGGACACGGGGCAGCGAGCACAGGGGATGATGGGTGAGCGGGACTCGGTGCGAGTTAGGACACAGGCAGTGAGCACAGGGGGTGATGGGTGAGCGGGACTCGGTGCGAGTTAGGACACGGGGCAGCGAGCACAGGGGATGATGGGTGAGCGGGACTCGGTGCGAGTTAGGACACGGGGCAGCGAGCGCAGGGGATGATGGGTGAGCGGGACTCGGTGCGAGTTAGGACACGGGGCAGCGAGCACAGGGGATGATGGGTGAGCGGGACACGGGGCAGCGAGCACAGGGGATGATTGGTGAGCGGGACTCGGTGCGAGTTAGGACACGGGGCAGCGAGCACAGGGGGTGATGGGTGAGTGGGACTGGGTGCGAGTTAGGACACGGGGCAGCGAGCACAGGGGATGATGGGTGAGCGGGACTCGGTGCGAGTCAGGACACAGGGCAGCAGAGGTTTACAGAGGGTGGTAGGTGGGAGACCAGCTGGGAGAGCGCTTGAATCGTGGAGTCCGGAGCGAACAAACACGCGGATGAGTGTTTCAGCAATAAATGGGCGGAGGCGGAGACGGGTGATATTACAAGAGGGGGAAATAGGCAGTCTTCATGATGGCGAGGATATGGGGTCGGAAGCTCAGCTCACAGCAAAAGGAATAGAAGGGAGAAGGATAATAGGAAACACAAAAATCTAAGAAAAAGCAGAAGTCAAGCAAACTCTCAAAGGTGATTTCACAACCTCGCCCCATCAGCAGTGCTCATGAGCAGAAATTGTGTGTGTTAACAAGCTTGGTAATGGTGTGACAATCTTTTTCAATTAACTATTCCTATTTTATATTTCAATTTACAAACGCTTTGTCCGGTCCTGTTGGCTGATTAAGATTTTGACTTTAATGGACCTGGAACAACTGTTCAATAATGTCGGCTTTACTGCTTTTCTTCGAGTTATCTGTCCTGGGGGGGAACCTTAAGAATGAATTGGCCTAGACCTGGCATCTTCAGTTTTTCGTTGTGTCTCAGCCCGGAAATGATGCAAAATCTCGGGGTTTTAGGACCAATTTCCCAATGATACTATCATTATAAATATCGTAATTTCCATTTCTCTAAAGACGACTTTTCATTTATTTTACTCAAGTACATAAAACACAGCAATAATGGGAACATGACAAACAAAACTATTAGAAAAAAATTCAGCTCATTTCAAAAGATAGAGAAAACTCCATGGAGGGCTGTAAAATCTGATTTTATGGTCTTAAGTCGACATACAGACTAGATTCCATAGTTTGTAATATTAGTAGCTTTGTAGTGAAATCATTTTGCTTCTATTTGATTTCGATTTTGTTTTAACGACAAATATTTCAAGCACAGATACAGTATTCACTCACTATGTGAACTTCCTCTCTTTGGAGGCAACTGGCTGGCTTCTGCTAAATCAGGACTTGCGTGTTGAATTGATGGGACTACACCTGCCATAGATACGATTTGTATGAATAGTGTGCTGTGGTACGAGCATAAATGTTCGCTCTCTGACTTGGATGAGAACAGCCACATTTATTGCTTCCAGTCTCTAGTGCAGAACATGATGGTTTCCTTACCTCTGTAAATAATGCCTAACTATAGGTCGAAAAGTTACTACACACTTTGAGTTACAGGACAGGATGTCCCGAGGGGAAAAAGCACCAGGAAATTTACTGATGACATGACAATCATAGAAATAGGATTTTCATTTCTACAGTTGCCAAACCAGTCAAGTACATAGAATTACATAGAATATTCAGTAAAGAAACAGACCATTCAGCCCAACCAGTCCATATCGGTGTTTATGCTCCATTTGAGCCTCTTCCCATCTCCCCTCATCTGACCCTATCAGCATAACCCTCTATTCCCTTCTCCCTCATATACTATTCACCTCAACCACTCCCTGTGGCAGCGAGTTCCACATTCTCACCACTCTCTGGGTAAAGAAGTTCCTTCTGAATTCCCTATTTGATTTCTTGGTGACTATCTTATATTGATGGCCTCTAGTTTTGCTCTTCGCCACAAGTGGAAACATTCTCTCTGTATTACTCTATCAAAACCTTTCAGAATTTTAAAGACTTCTAAGAGACCCAGCCTGTTCAGTCTTTCCTGATAGGTATAACTTTGCAGTTCTGGTAGCATCCTTTTCTGCATTCTCTCCAGTGCCTTTACTTCCTTTTTATAATATAGCAACTCGAACTGCTCACGTTACTCCACATATGATCGAAACAAAGTTCGATACAAGGGTAGCATAAGCTTTCTACTTTTTCAATTCTACCCCCTGCAAATACTCCGTAATGCTCATGTTATAACCTTATTGACCTGTGCTGCTACTTTGTGATGTGTATAACTGTACTCCCAGAACCCTTTGTTCCTCCACCCCATTTAGATTCATACTTTCCAAGTAATAAGCAACCTCCTTATTTTTCTTACCAAAATGTAATACCTCACATTTATCCATGTTGAAATTCATTTGCCAATTATATGCCCATTCTTCAAGTTTATTCATGTCTTCCAGTAAGTTGTTGCAGTTCCCCTCAGTGTTGACTACCCCTCCGAATTTGGTGTCATCCACAAATTTAGAAATAGTGGCCGAGAAATCCCAGCCTTCCCAGGTCCGTACGGACCCAGGAAGGCATCGCAAAAGTCGGTTTCCAGCGCACAATGCGCATGCGCTGAAAACCGGCTTTTCCGATCCATCAAGCTGGAACTGGAGCTGGACAGATCCTCTGTATATCGGGAGCGAGGACACTTGCAAGGGCAAGATTGCAGGATTTATTCATATCTTGCCCGTCAAATGTACTGAAAACTTCAAAATACATAAAACATAATAAAATAACATTTTTAAAACACATTTTATTGTTAAAAACCCTCCCCACTATGGTAAGTTTATTTTAAACTATTAAAAAAACTTTTTTTTTTTAAATCAGAAAAAGATTTTTTTATAATACAGGTACATAAATAACTTTAATTTAAATTAATAAAAATATATGGTGTATTTTTTCTATTTCTTATTAATGTTTTGTGTGTTGCGGGGGGCGGTTCTCATTCATAATAATAGGAATTCCAACTTACGGAGTTCCCATTATTAAGAACGAGAGCATACTTTACCTGATTGGCTGCCCAGAGCCATGTGACTGCAGCTCCAACCCTGCGTATGCCCCGATGTGCACGTGCTGCAACGCGCAGTCAGTGGCCTCAGGACCGGGAACTCGCGTGGGCGCGGCACGAACAGGTAGGTGTGCTTCTTTTTTAGCTTTTTCCCTCGATCGCCCGCGGGAAGCAGCTGATCAGGATTTCTAGGCCCATGTTTTTGATTCCAAAGTCTAAATCATTAATATAAATTGTGAACAGTGGATCCAGCACTGATCCCACCATCTGCCACTCTCTGCTTTCTGTCTTTCAGCCATTTTGCTACTTGTCCCTGGACTCCGCTTGTTCTGACCTTATTCATTAGTCAGTTATATGGTACCTTTTTGAAGGCCTTTTAGATGTCTAGATATGTTACATCTGCTATATTATCATTGTTTATTCTCTCTGTTATCTCTTCAAATAATTCAACGAGGTTGGTCAAGCAAGACTTTTCCTTTTGAAATCCCAGTTGACTATGCATTATTATATTTTTGGTTTCTCGATGTTTTTCCTTAAGTTGGGATTCCATTATTTTACAGACTATTCATGTTAAGCTAAGTGATATTTTTATATATATATCTCTGGACACGCTCTATCCCCTTTCTTAAATATAGGTATTACGTGAGCTATTCACCAGTCATCTGGCACTATACCTTTTTCTAATGAATTATTCAATATGTGTAGTAATGCCTCTGCTGTCTCTTCCCTGGATTCTATTAAAATACGCAATGTAATCCGTTGGAACCAGAGGTTTTATTGTCTTTGAGTTTGATTCGTTTATTTAATATTTCTCTTTTTATTTTAAATATGGTTATATCATTTCTAATCTCATCTTCTGATGTCATGTTCACCTGATCCGTCTCCCTGGTAGATACTGAAGCGACTTTAATATTTCTGCCATTTTGCTATTGCTGCCTGTGATATAATCCTGACTGCCCCTTAGTGGCCCAATACCCATCCTTATTTTCCTTTATTTAGTGATATGCCTGCATATTTTACTATTTTGTTTTACATCCCTTGATAATCTAATTTCATAAATCCCCTTTGCCTTCCTATTTGCTTTTTTGCTTCAATTACTACAAAAAATAACTTTCATTTCCTGTTTTTAAATATTACATTCATTCACCTTTGAGAGGTGCCTTCCCCCATTCCTGTCAAAGAGCATATCAGTGAATTCATGAAATAAAGTTAACTATGTAGAAAGCTGCTATGATTCCACCAGCCAAGCTCTGCCTGAAAATATTATTGCCCCATTAAAAACTCTAGGGATCAGTTAACATTTACTTTACAATCCAAGTTATGCATTAGTAATTAAGCCAGAACAGTGATGCACTAGAGGTAATCACATCAGTGCTCTGCTTTAAGTATAAGTCAATATTGTTGATTTGTTGCCTGGGGTTTTGGAACAAGTGAATGTGACAATTACAGATGGTCACGTCGCAATATTTTTTGACCCTTTTCCATGGAACTGATTTGGAAAAGAAACAGTTACATTTATGTTTTAAAAGTAATGTGGATTCACACAACTCTTTATTTAT
Organism: Pristiophorus japonicus; assembly: GCF_044704955.1. Classification (NCBI taxonomy): domain Eukaryota; kingdom Metazoa; phylum Chordata; class Chondrichthyes; family Pristiophoridae; genus Pristiophorus; species Pristiophorus japonicus. The sequence goes on from NC_091986.1 coordinate 3,665,607, forward strand.
AAAAAGGCAATGCGATCACAGGTAATTAAAATGATAATATTCTCCAAAGACTGTGAACAACAAGCAATGCATTAGCAGGGGCGGCGAGGTCGGGGCGAAGGAGCAGTGAAAGATTGCAGAGCGACGTGACCGGGGCCCAGGAGAGGCGTGAGGTTGGGGCCCCAGAAGAGCCGAGGACCCAGGGGCAGCACGGGCCCAGCCCACACTGCGATATGTGTGCACACTAGGTCCGTGCAGCAGAGCTGGTCTCCAGTCGTCCTGGTTAACCCTTGCCACTGGACCAAGACCTAGCTCTGTCAAGCCCCGTGTGGTGGCTGGTGTGCAACGGCCACCCCATGTTAAAAAAATCCACGCACAGGCATCTACCACCCTTCAACGTGTAGTTCGGGATCTGGAATATCAGGTCCTTCATTGAAACACATGTGAACTCATCTTTTTTTGGCGTGGAAGCAAGTCATCCTCGATAAGAGGGACCACCTATAATGATGAGTCTGTCTCATCAACAATAAACACCTCACACCCATTGTCATCATCGGTTTCTAGTCACAAGGCACTGAACAAAGTTGTGAACGGAGAGATATAAAAAATAGAGACAGAAACACAAGTAGTCAGCTGGTTTTAAAACATACGTAAAACTGTCAGGGCGAGCTCCCGCCAGATTTGGAAGGAGAACAAGGGAGGGCAGTTAGGAGTTACTGGCCGAGAATTTGCTGGAGCAGAGCATCTCATAGGGTGCCCTGTTTAGTTAGACTTGTTCCTGCACCCTTCAGCTCAAAAAATGTTTGGCCACAAAGTTGCTGAAAGTGCGAGCTGGTAACAGTGCAGCGAGGGCAACAGGTCATCTGGGATGTTGGTGAATCGTGGGACAAACAGTGTATCTCAATAACCAACGGGAATTAGTGATGGAAAAATAAACAGAGCAAGGATGGAGAAGGACAGTGAGTAAGAGTGAGTGAATTCAGTGTTATACTAGGCGCAGAAAGTGAAAGAAAGATTGGAGTAAGAAAGAGAGCAAAAAGAGTCAAAAAGGAAAAGCAATTAAAAAAAATTAAATTTTAAAATTCGACATTTTTAAAATCTCCCACAACAATTCACTACCTGAAGGAATGAAACTGAACACTTTTAATTGTTCCCTTTCTGAAGAGCGATTGATTGGCAGTCATTAAGAATTATATTATCGTAAAAGGGGTACTTATGCTGCCAATTACTAGACTTGACTTTCTGTGGCGATTTTAATGGGCAATTAATGTGCAAATGCTTATTAATTTCATGAAAGTCACAGAAGGTTAAGGACGAGATTCCATTTTCATAAAGGCGGAGCTATGCAAATTGGCCAGAAAGGTGTCGAAATTCGCAATTCAAGGTTCTGTTCCCTGCCACAAATTGCTGGCCGATTTGCACATTAATAATGGCATCATCGTTCACACATCATTATTTTTTTCAGCAAATTCTGGGTCATTTTCTTTTAAGTCAAGCAAGACAGCCCACTCGTGGAGAAGTATAACATGTTCATTATTTCGTATTATTACACGTAGACAGTTTGTTCTGAATGAATGAAGTAGGCCCAATCATAACTATTGGTCCGTATGTTCACCTGTTATGAAATAAAGCAGCTTAACAATTCATATCTGGGGCCATCTTACGACGTGTTTTCTCAGTCCATCGTTGAAAAGATTGAAGGACCCGTGTGAAAGATCAGAAGGGGGTTTGACTGTTACACTGCTGGGTTACACTACATACTGAGCAGTATGGACACACACTTAAATGTTAAAAGGCCGGATTTTCGGCTTTGCTGATTTCGGGGCGGTTAAGTTAGCGCCCGGGAACAGTTTGCGCCTCAGTCAGTAACATTGGGCAGCTGGGCCCTGAGTGTGGGGCGCAGCGCTAAGGGAGGCATTGTACACCTCTCTCAGGGTACTAGGCCGGCTGAGCATGGGAAAATCCCGAGCTAAACAACCGGTCTCGGAGCGCTCTGAAAGGGGCCTGGGGAGAAAAACAAAACTGAAAAAAAACCTAACAAAAACATCGCCAATAAATAACTCACGCCACCACAACAGAAATTGCAAAGAAATAAAATAAAACCCAATCGCACTTACCTGAGGTGGACATTACTGACCTCATTGCAGCCGCAACAGCTCGGAGTGCCCGCTTTCACAGGTGATCCCAGCAGGGGGCGCTCTGGGTCGGGCGGGAGCCAAAAATCAATCCAGTGTCGCAACCAGGGGCGTTGTACACCGGCTCGTCTCTCCCGGGCGGTAATGCCCCACGCCCCGCCAAAACTGGCCCCGAAAATCCCAGCAGGGCGCTGGGAGCTGGCCGCCCGCCCAGAATAGCTCACTGCCGCCATTGCTGCCCCTCCGAGAGATGGCGACAAGCGTAAAATACAGCCCCAAGATAGACAAACTGTACACCTGCCTGTATTGATGCATCAACAGTGCCAAGCTGTATGGTGTCAGTTACCACTTTGTTTCCAACCAGATAATATATAAGAAAGTTAACTGCTGGTTATGTACAAAGTCACCTCCTTCATGTTTCAGAAGGTAACTGTTGTGTATGAAGAAAGGGTCTGACTGGATACTGTGAGCTCAAAGTGTGGCCTTAATCTTTTATTGCAGGTCTCCAGAGTGCCTCTCCAGCCTGTGAGGCCTCCTTAAATACATGTGCTCCCAAGGGATTATGGGATTGTGGGATCCCTTGGGACTCCAGGGGATGAGCCCTCTGGTGGCTGTACAAGGTATATACAAGCTTAAATATATAACAGCAACAAAGACACCTGTGTTTTCCCCATAAAATACAGAGGATGCAACTTTCAGAAAGTATGGTAGAATGTAACACTTATGATGCAGTATCTAAACGGATTAAATAAAACAAAGAGACACACCTCAACCCAAGGTTCAGGCCCTCATTTCACTGTCAAAATCCACTCCCTTGTATATATGCCTAAGACAAACCCTCGACAACCCAGCAAAAATCCAGAAACACAAGCACCTCTACTGGCACGTAAACTGATAGATAGAAAGCCATGGAGCCTGGGTGCTCTTTCATTTAAATTTGAAGGTTGGCTAGAATATATTCAAATGGTCTTTACTAGTTCGTAAAGATGTTTCACTTTGAAATTCCAGCCAGTTACTGTAAATATCATATACAACTTAGGATATCCACAGTAGAAAATATCAGTCTTTACTTTAGACTTCAAAAAAGAGGCAATTCTCCAGATATTTGATATTAGGATCGTCATCAGAGGAATTGTTCATGCAAGGCAAACAATTTTCCAGCACACAGGAATGATGCTTCACAGAATGTTAGTTCCGAACCATTATAATCAAAGTTGAGCACTTTAGTAAACAAGAAATGAAACTATTTACCCCTCAGTAAAACACAGACTAGAGAGCCAATCTAGATGAGCTGATTGGAAAATTCTGAGTTCAGAGTATGAGAATTTTCCAGAAAATACTTTGACACGGAGGTATCAATCTTCGTCCAAGAAGAACTGGATGAGACAATTGCAATATCCCACTGAGGTGTATCCCCGATCCACGTTCAGAAAACAGGTCCGGGCAGCCATGGCCATCAGGGCCACACAAGGACAATCACACACACAACCTGGTAGGGCAGCACAGGTTTCAGTGGTGTGGGGAAAGTAAACCACAGTGGGATGGAAATCGGCCTAATAGGCCTAAATTATATGCTCGGCCACTCATTTGTGGTTTGGCATATGTAGTGGACCGACCGCCTGCCTGTTTTAGGGAGCCGCCAGGAACGTCTGAGTTTACAGTTCTCCTGACAAGGCTTTAATCTAGCATTTACTGGTGTGTGTAAACAATTACAATTCGGAAGTAATTTTTATACATAGATGGATTAAGGATAGTGTCTTGGATATCCTGCATCGGAAATAACTAGGCTGTTTTTATCTAAAATAAATATCAGAAAGTAGGAAGTGGTATCTGTGAGGGATCTGTGCTGGGACCAATGTTATTCACCACATACATGGATAACCTGGTACTCAGAAATTTGAAGTATCATGGCAAAATTTGCAGATATACCTAACTGGGAGTGTAGCTGGTCACGTAGAGTATGCACCCAAATAAAGGAAGATATAAAAAAGCTTGTAAAGTGGGCGGAAAAATGGGAACTGAAATTCAATATATCAAAGTGTGAGGTGGTTTAGTTTGTTAGAAGAATTAAGGAGGCCATTTATTCCTTAAGATCATAAGAATATAAGAAATAGGAGCAGGAGTAGGCCACCTGGCCCCTCGAGCCTGCTCCGCCATTCAATAAGATCGTGGCTGATCTGATCATGGACTCAGCTCCACTTCCCCGCCCGCTCCCCATAACCCCTTATTCCCTTATCGCTCAAAAATCTGTCTATCTCCGCCTTAAATATATTCAATGTCCCAGCCTCCACAGCTCTCTGGGGCAGAGAATTCCACAGATTTACAACCCTCTGAAAGAAGAAATTCCTCCTCGTCTCAGTTTTAAATGGGCGGCCCCTTATTCTGAAACTATGTCCCCTAGTTTTAGTTTCCCCTATGAGTGGAAATATCCTCTCTGCACCCACCTAGGAAGGAAAGAAACTAAATGGGTTTGCCGAACAAAAAGATTTGGGATTCCACAGGATAGACGGCACAGAAACAGGCCATTCGGCCCAACCAGTCCATGCGCGGCACTCGAGCCTCCTCCATTACAGATATATAAATCATTAAAAGTAGTAACACAAGTTGATAAGGCAATAAAGAGTGCAAACAAAATACTCGGATTCATTTCTATACGAATAGAATACAAAAGCGGGGAGTTAAAGTTAAATGTATATAGAACCGGAGTACTGCAGTCACCATCATCATCATTGGCAGTCCCTCGGAATCGAGGAAGACTTGCTTCCACTCTAAAAGTGAGTTCCCAGGTGACTGAACAGTCCAATACGGGAATTACAGTCTCTGTCACAGGTGGGACAGACAGTGGTTGGAGGAAAGGGTGGGTGGGGAGTCTGGTTTGCCGCACGCTCCTTCCGCTGCCTGCGCTTGCTTTCTGCATGCTCTCGACGACGAGACTTGAGGTGCTCAGCGCCCTCCCGGATGTACTTCCTCCACTTGGTGGTCTTTGGCCAGGAATTCCCAGGTGCCGGTGGGGATGTTGCACTTTATCAAGGAGGCTGTGAGGGTGTCCTTGAAACGTTTCCTCTGCCCACCTGGGGCTCGTTTGCCGTGTAGGAGTTCCGAGTCGAGCGCTTGCTTTGGGAGTCTTGTGTCGGGCATGTGGACGATGTGGCCCGCCCAACGGGGCTGGTCGAGTGTGGTCAGTGCTTCGATGCTGGGGATGTTGGCCTGATCAAGGACATGGACGTTGGTGGTATTTCTCCAGCGATTTGAGATGTCTGCTGTGTATGGTCCACGTCTCTGAGCCATACAGGAGGGCGGGTATCACTACTGCCCTGTAGACCATGAGCTTGGTGCCAGTTTTGCAGTTCAGACTGCAGTTCTGGTCTACATACTACAAAAAGGTTACTGAAGGGGGGGAGGGTTAAATTGCTTAGCCCCTAAAATGGGCACATGGATCGCAATACGCAATTAACCCGTGGCCATTGCATGGAATGTAGGCAACATGCCAACTTCATGTTCATTATCATAATTTCTGCATGCAGCCTGCGCTCCAAGTGCTGCACATTGCATGCATCAGCAAATAGCCCGATATCGTTACTAACTTGTGCTACCTAAAGCTAGCCTGCACTACTGAAAGCTAGCCTGCATCTCTTAAAGGAGAGATGCATTATGGCTGGAGCAGGCGCTGGAAGTCATTCTGCAACTGAATCTGACCTGAGAAAGAGCGAAGAATGGCTGACCATGGGAGAGAGCGGACCCCCAGGTTTTCGGATGCTGCACTGGAGGTCTTGGCAGAGGAGGTGAAAAGGAGGAGAGGCATCCTGTAGCCTCAGACCCTCCAGACACACAATGAGAAGGCAATTAGAACAAATAGCAGCGAGGTCAATGCCAGGAGTCTCGCCCCAAGGACCAGGATGAAGTGCCGGAAGACATTTAATGATCTCACAAGAGTGGTCAAGGTCAGTGAATGCATCTTCAAATGCCGTATCCTACCAACTGCCACCAGCCACTCAATGCACCACACCCCCATCACTCACCTACCAACAGCCTCTATCAGTGAGAACTCATACCTAATATTCAGAGCTTCACCGTGCCCTCACACACTGTTGCAAGCCTCATACGCACATCCCACAGCTTGCACATACTGGCAGCTATTCAACCATGACAGCCACATCACACAAACAGATTACACCACACTCACTGACACACCTCCCTCTTTCTTGCAGGAAAAGGTGGTGCACAACGGAAGGCAGCAAGAGCTAACCGGAGGGGTGATGGTCTAATTCCCATGCAGGAGACAGTGGTAGCCACTATGGGAAGGCCCATTGCTGAGGCTGTGGCCACTGGCGGGGTTAAAGCCTTTTAAGATGATGGTCTCCTAATACCTAAACCTGCTTCTCACATTCCACTTCTCCTTCATCCTTCTCTTCTGACTTACAAGTTGCAGATGGTGTAAAGAATGCACTTTCCCCTCTCCCCTCACCACAACCTTGCTCAGAGGTTGGCGCTTTGGCTGCCACTGATGGCAGATTTCAGTGACGACCTCCTTAGTAAAGCGCAGACGTCTCAAACATTGCTCGGTGCTGAAGTTCGGCCGGAGAATTGGTCCCTAAACACCCTCTCCTAGCGGCTTGTCTGGCTCCGCAAGGCCCCTGCTCATTCTCCCAGCCATGCTCAATGCCAAGAGGAAGGCCAACTGTTCCACCCATGTGCAGAAGCAACTGGTTTGTGCAGAAGCTTTGTAGTCAGCTGATTGATGTCATGATCTGTGAGATCTGCATGAACACGAATCCATTTACCAACATGGCGTCCAGTGCCCTTAGCATCAGAAGTGTGAGCGCCTGCCATGAGCACCATTTTTGGAATCTTAAGGAGCCTCGCAGCACCCAAAAATTGGGCGTTACTGGGCTCAATTTTTCCCCAAGCACTGGAGAAAGTGCAGGAAGGAGTTACGACAAGAAAGATTGGACAAGCCGCGTTGTTGTCTTTGGAACAGAGGAGGCTGAGGGGAGACTTAATTGAGGTGTATAATTATGAGGGGCCTAGATAGAGTGGATAGGAAGGACCTATTTCCCTTTGAAGAGGGGTCAACAACCAAGGGGTACAAGTTTAAAGTAATTGGTAGAAGGATTTGAGGGGATTTGAAAACCTTTTCGCCCAGAGGGTGGTGGGGGTCTGGAACTCACTGCCTGAAAGGGTGGTAGAGGCAGAAGCCCTCACCACATTTAAAAATACCTGGATGTGCACTTGAAGTGCTGTAACCTACAGGGCTACAGACCGACAGACCAAGAGCTGGAAAGTGGGATTAGGCTGGATAGCTCCTTGTCGGCCGGCACAGACACGATGGGCCGAAATGGCCTCCTTCCGTGCTGTAAATTTCTATGATTCTTTGATCAATGTTACCAGAATTGAGAGAATGGGACTGAGAGAAAAGATTGAACAAGCTGGAGCTCTCTTCTCTGGAGACCTGAGAGAGGTCTTTCAACTTCTGAAGGGTTTGAAAGTGGAACAGCAGGGACTGTTTCCACTTGTGGGTGAGTCAGGAACAAGGGGGCAGCAATACAAGATCATGACCGACAGATCAAAAAGAATTTCAGACAAATGTCTTTACACAGAGTGGTGAGAATGTGAAACTTGTTGCCAGATGGAGTGACTGAAGCCAATAGCATTGATGCATTTAAGGAGAGGCTGATATATATATGAAGGACAAGGGAATAGAGGGATATGGTGGCAAGGTGGGAGAGGTCATTAGAGTGCAATGAGGCCTGTGTGGAGAATAAACGTTGAGATAGACCAGTTGGACCGACGACCTGTTGCTGTGCTTTCGATTCTATGTACATTTAGAACTTTGTTTTAGTACATTAAAACAGGAACCCCATGAGTGGAACTGTTGTTATACAAATCAGACAATGACAAGAACGGACACTGCCTTATAATGTGCTAAAAGTAGACTCAAAACAATAAAGATATGAAAATCTTTAGTGTCATTTCATTTTTTCCCCCACAGCATTAGGGTATAGTTCTAAGATCCTACTTCATATTTCACTTTTAGCATTATTTTGAAATGGATACTTTCAAAGATGTTTAGTAAATATATTTATTTTTAAACTGTGTCAAAAGTTGTATCAAAGTTCGCTCTGTGGTGGCACCATTGTGATGAAAATAATGCATACCTCTTCGAACTCTCTTTTCGCCTCTACACATAAATGTAATACCTCTTTAAATTAATATTCAAAAGCATTTTCCTGTTGAAATTGGAATATAATTTTGTCCAACGATCTATCACACACGTAAAGTTTTAACAAATCCATAGCTTTACGAATTAATACAATTATGTGGTTGCTGAACAGACACCCAAGAGAAAGTCCAACACAATTCACGGACAAGACAAAGAACTGCCCATCCTTCCTATCTACTGGAGTCACTCCTGACTCATACAATCACAATCTTTCTACATCATCCAGCAGTGACTGTCTCGAGTCACAGATCACCATTATGGTGACTCAGCAATTCACTCCCAATTCTGAGGATAATCATTTCACATATTAATAAATTTATAGTTACATTATGTTTTGTTCTATGAAGCATTTCTTTCAAGTTATACATATGTTGTGATACAAATTCTAACAAATACCATTTATTTAATCTCCTTTTTAGTCTATCTCATGCGATACACCATTCCTTCACAAAAACACTATGCAGACAACTTATATCCAGGGGAGGCTCAGTCGTTGAACATATTCAAGACAGAGATTGATGGCGTTTTGGATATTAAGGGAATCAAGGGATATGGGGATGGTGCAGGAAAGTGGAGTTAGAATCATAGACATTTACAGCACGGAAGGAGGCCATTTCGGCCCATCGTGTCTGCGCCGACCGACAAAGAGCTATCCAGCCTAATCCCACTTTCCAGCTCTTGGTCCGTAGCCCTGTAAAGAGTTGAGGTCGATGATCAGCCATGATCTTAGTGAATGGTGGAGCAGGCTCGAGGGGCTGAATAGCCGACTCCTGCTCCTATTTCTTATGTTCTATTAGTGTTGTTCTCTAACCAGCCATAAGGAAATTCATAAAACAGAGGCCTGGGTTGACTTGCTATCAGGTATTTGCTCATTGTCTAGCGGGGAGTACTTTACCTTCGCTCAGTAGATTGAATCACTCTCCGGCATCATCAGCATCATCATAGACTGTCCCTCGAACGAGGATGACTTGCTACCACAAGAGTTCACAGAAGGACCGATGTTCCAGTCCTGAACTCCAATCGAAGGGGTGGAAGATGCCTGTGCGTGGATTTTTTTTAACGTGTGGTGGCCGTTTCACATCAGCCACCACATGGGCTTGACAGAGCTCGGCCTTTATCCAGTGGCAAAGGACGACTGGAGACCTGCTCTGCTGCACGGACCTAGTGCGCACACATAGCGCAGTGTTTATAGAGCGCCTTTGATGCTAGGAAACACCAGGAATTCAGAAGATTCAGGGGTTGTCTGATCGAAGTTTTCAAGATATTATGGGAAACTGATAGAGAGAATCTATTTTTGCTGGTTGGGGAGTCTAGGACTAGGGGGCACAGTCTAAAATTTAGAGCCAGACCTTTCAGGAGTGAAATTAGGAAACACTTCTACACACAAAGCGTGGTAGAAGTTTGGAACTCTCTTCCACAAACAGCAATTTATGCTGATCAATTGTTAATTTTAGATAGAAAAGCAAGACTTTAATTGCTATAGCGTCTCTCACATCCCAAAGTGCTTTACAGCCAATGAAGTACTCTTGAAGTATTGCATAACTGTAAGAAACGCAGCAGCCAACCCACGCACAGCAAGCTCCCACAAACAGCAATGCGAAAATGAGCAGACAATCTGCCTCAGTGTAGCACATTAGTAGACCACTGCATTAGCTAGACAGGACATCGCCAAATACTGCTTAAAATTTACTTGCATCCAAAAATGGGCAACCAACATTTCAACAAACAAGGTAACACACCGAGCTGTCAACAGTTAAAGAGTAAAGAGAAAAGACACTGCATCCAATCGGATTAATTAAACTAATCTGCTGCTGCAAGCTGATCCCATAATGCTTTAGCTGTTTCATGGAAAAACTTTAGAAAATTGGAAACGGTTAGTAAAACTAATCTATTTAAATCAACCATGAAGCTACATTAAATAACCCCAAGATTAACATAGCAGCCCCTTCAATGCATTGGGGAGAGTGACTCTCAGTAAGCATTAATGTGGTACATGACGTATTTAGTGAAGGTCAGTTAGGTTCACTTAACCAGCTCAGAGAATGCTTTTATTCAGGCAATAAAGAATGTCTTTATTGCTTTGCTTGGTGAGATACTCTATCACTTCTCTGCAAGGTAATAACCCAAATCTGTCCAAATCACAGTGCAGTCAAATCTCTCATGTTGGAGCTCACTACAAAACAGCATACACAGTCAAGTCACTTGTACGCAACTTTGACTTTTTCCAAAACTCTGTTGAATGCAACTTTTTTGCTTGCCAAACCTATTGCATAATAACAGCAGCGTATTCTGCAGTGCATTTATTCAGGACTTTAACACACACCATTTGTTAGTGATGAGTTTTGGGAAGAGGGTCCTTTCCCCATGAACTGACTATGAGAATTGGAAGTTGATGAGGGCACATGCCACAGGTTGTTACGTATGAAAACATATATTCAACAACTGGGATTGGGGGAGGAAGTTGCTCCAGGCCATATCACCATAACGTGAAAGCTTTACTTCCCAAGTACAGAGCAAATCAGGTACTAGAATACAATTTACATCATTCAGTCAAAGCTAGGAATTTGTTTAGATCAAGACTGCTCATGATTGTAGGTTTGACTAAAATCTCCTACTTGCCTCTGCAAAACCAGCCTGTCAGCGAACACAGTGCCAGATGGGTGATGGAAGGGAGAGCACAACCTTGGATCTCACACATTTAAAAATTGTTGAAAATTTCTAAACTGTCCACATTTTTAAATGGCAGGTTTATCATTGACATTTTCAAAGTTGTGAGGCCTATAATTCCTGGGACGTCCAGAACCCAGAGGACAGGCTACCAGCCACCATGCTGCAGCCCTGAACGCCTTCCAGAATTCTGCAGCGAGCCTCGTTTGCGAATGGGCAGATACCCACGTCAGAGCAGCATGACTTGGCACCCACCTTGCCAGGTGATGGGGCATTTGCAGCAGCCCCTTGCCACAATGCAAAGGAGACCAGCTGCTCCATTCGAAGTTGTCCATGAGGGTCCTGACTTTCCATGTCCCGAACTTAATATTCAAGGGTGGAAGATGCCTGTGTGTGAGTTATATTAACGTGGGGTGGCCGTTGCACACCGGCATCCACACAGGCTTAGCTGAGCAAGGTCTTGGTCCAGTGGTAAGGGGGTCCAAGACAACTGGAGACCAGGCACTGCCGTATGAGCCTAGTTGCCTACGGCGAGATGTGGGCCGTAAGTTCGGTGCTGAGCAGCGCCCTTCGGTCATTCGAAGATAACATAGAAACATAGAAACTAGGTGCAGGAGTAGGCCATTCGGCCCTTCGAGCCTGCACCACCATTCAATAAGATCATGGCTGATCATACAACTTCAGTACTCCATTTTAAGTATCCCATTCCTGCTTTCTCTCCATACCCCTTGATCCCTTTAGCCATAAGGGCCACATCTAACTCCCTTTTGAATATATCTAACGAACTGGCCTCAACAACTTTCTGTGGTAAAGAATTCCACAGGTTCACAATTCTCTGAGTGAAGAAGTTTCTCCTCATCTCGGTCCTAAATGGCTTACCCCTTATCCTTAGACTGTGTCTCCTGGTTCTGGACTTCCCCAACATCGGGAACATTCTTCCTGCATCTAACCTGTCCAGTCCCGTCAGAATTTTATATGTTTCTATGGGATCCCCTCTCATTCTTCTAAATTCCAGTGAATATAAGCCGAGTCGATCCAGTCTTTCCTCATATGTCAGTCCTGCCATAACCACAGGAACAAACATTTTTTTTGAAGCTATCATTGCCATTGGGAACCTGGACTCCACTTCCGCCAGTTCCTGGATCTGGCACAGTAGTACACCTGCGTTATACAGGTGTACTTACCATTGAGAGCAATGGAGATGGAACTGGCCTAATGAGTGATGCCACCAGTTCCCATCCTTCCAGTGACACCTGCATGGGGAGGGAGTCGACACAGGGCTTGGCCACCCCCACCTCTGGGACAATTTGCCAATGTACCAAACACAGGGCCAGCGACACAAAAGAACCAGATCCCACTCCGAATTCCGGCCCAGCCGATGTGTCCTGCAGTCCCAGAATTTTCAAACACCTATCTCTTTGTTAAGTGTAAGCATGCATTAAATAACAAGCATGTAATGAAATACTCTCCTTCATCTACTGAAATTCAGGTGCAAATATACTTAACCATTATTATTAAATGAGTACAGGAATACTTTAACTCAAAAAGCAGACGGTATTATTAAACTATACTTGTGGTGGTCACATCAGTGTTTACGTTCAGTAGCCCATTAGTAACTAGTGGAACGCTTATATCGTGTATTGGCACCAGACAATCGGTTATAAGGATACAAAATGGAAAAACAATCATATAAATACCAGCTTTGGATCAGTGCCACCACTCACACCTCTGAGTCAGCATGTTGTGGGTTGAAGTCCGAATCCAGAGACTTGAGCACATAATCTCGTCTGACAGTACAGTGCTGAGGGAGTGCTGCACTGCCGGAGGTGCCGTTTTTTCGATGAGGCATCAATCTGAGGAATCTCAGTTGGACATAAAATATCCCATGACACTGTTGGTCGAAGGGTGGGGGGGTCTTCTGGTGTTCTGACCAATATATAAAATAAGGATTGCCCTGTCATTTGTCCCATTGGTGTTTGAGGGACCATGCTGTGTGCAGATTGGATGCTATGCTTCCCGACACTTCAAAAGTACCTCATTGGCTGTGAAGCACTTTGGGACGTCCTGGGGCACTGTGTGAATGCAAGATATTCCTTCTATAAATGCTACTAATTACTCGGACATCTCTTAAGTACAACTTTGATTCATACTTGAAGCAATCCATAGAATAGGCCACTGAAGGCAGGTCTTGGTCACACTGACATTCATCCTCACCCTCCAATCTCCTACCTCGACTTCAAAGTTAAAAATAACAGCATGACCACAGCACCCAAACTCACATTGTGATCTTCAGAGCAAAGGAAAACAAATCTAGGGTATGAAACATTTTATTTCTAGAATGTTCTGAATTACATTGCTGCAGTTATCATTTTTTTTTGGGGGGGGGGCGGGGTGGTGAGAGGGGCCATTACAACCCAGACTCCATGTCGCCTCCAGTCCTTGAACTATGCATTATTACTCCTATTCCTATTCCCCACCTGACAATTGCAGGCCGCTACTTCAGCAGTTTTGCCTTCACAAAACTCAACCCTGGCCAGGGCCACTGGGTTTCCACACAAAGTCCTTCACTTCCGAATTGGTATCCACCTATCCCTCTCATAAAGCATATTCTTTTACACGAGGAGTCCTATATACATACAAGTTGTCATTGTTACAGTACTCTGCCTGAAAACAGTCAAAAAGTTGTTTTAAGTGAAAAAAACATTATTAGTTCCAGGATGTGAGCATCGCTGGCATTTATTGCCCATCCCTAATTGCCCCTTGAGAAAGTGGTGGTGAGCTGCCTTCTTGAACCGCTGCAGTCCGTGTGGTGAAGGTGCTCCCACAGTGCTGTTAAGGAAAGAGTTCCAGGATTTTGATCCAGCGACAATGAAGGAACGGTGATATATTTCCAAGTCAGGATGGTGTGTGACTTGAAGGGGAACATGGAGGTGGTGGTATTCTCATGCACCTGCTGCCCTTGTCCTTCTAGGTGGTAGAGGTCGCGGGTTTGGGAGGTGCTGCCGAAGAAGCCTTGGTGAGTTGCTGCAGTGCATCTTGTAGACGGCACACACTGCAGCCACGGTGCGCCGGGAGTGAATGTTGAAGGTAGTGGAAAGGGTGCCAATCAAGCGGGCTGCTTTGTCCTCGAAGGTGTCGAGCTTCTCGAGTGTTGTTGGAGCTGCACTCATCCAGGCAAGTGCCTTGTAGATGGTGGAAAGGCTTTGGGGAGTCAGGAGATGAGACACTCGCCGCAGAATACCCAGCCTCTGACCTGCTCTTGTAGCCACAGTATCCATGTAGCTGGTCCAGTTAAGTTTCTGGTAATTTGGTGACCCCCAGGATGTTGATGGTGGGGGATTTGGTGATGGTAATGCTGTTGAATATCAAGCGGTGGTGAGACTCTCTCTTGTTGGAGATAGTCATTGCCTGGCACTTGTGTGGCACAAATGTAACTTGCCAGTTATCAGCCCAAGCCTGAATGTTGTCCAGGTCTTGCTGCATGCTGGCACGGACTGCTCCATTATCTGAGGAGCTGGGAATGACACTAAACACTGTGCAGTCATCAGCGAACATCCCCACTTCTGACCTTATGATGAAGGGAAGGTTATTGATGACGCAGCTGAAAATGCTACCAATGCAAGTGATTTGCTGATATTAAACTGACTTAAGATTCCAGAAGACAGTTTAAAATAATTGTTCATTTCACTTGTGATTAAGATATGATCTGAACCCCTTCAATAAGATTACCTGGCAATGAGTCCTGGGGTTCCATTAGGACCCAGCAAAGTGGGGCGTATAGTGTTGAATATAAAACACCATACGCTTCTTCCTGCAAGCTAATTATAATATTCACCTGGTGCTATAATCTTGCGAAATCATCTGCCATCACATAAAGCAAAGTCACACACAAACATGCAGGGGCCTCAATCGTGGCAACAGAAAAACATTATTGGTGCCATATATCCGAACCGCAACAATCAAAACCTGAACAGAAATGTTGGCCGAAAAATAAGCAACTGGTGTAGTTATATGTTGAAAAGTGAGAGAGAGTGATAGTGTGTCAAAGAACAAACCATATATGAACTCTTTCTATAGTAGAAACAGGTTATGTTATTGGCTTTCAGCATGCAGTGAACTAAATCCCAGCATCAATGCTGTTTAAATCACAGTACAACGCTACTTCCATTCAAGTAATTTGATTTAAGTGCAGGAGCCATCCATGTGACACCTTCACTAGTAACAAAAGGAAAATGTATAACAGTAAACAATGACAATAAATGTTTTGTTTGTATATAATAAAGATTCACAGATTCTGTGCCGTATCCAAAGGCAGCAGCACTCAAGCTTTGTCGGTCTGGTTTATAAATTCATTTCAATCCCTCAAGATATTATTGCTTTGAACAATACTGCACATTGTATTATTCCACGTGTAATAATAATGCACATATATTTTTGTCTACACGGTAAATCTGTATCTACACTGCTGTAAAATGTATACGGAGTTATTTGGTGAAACAAATACACTATGCAGACAAGCATACTCCGCCAGCCCTCACAACTCACTGAACAGCTTCAATTTTTATGGGTCACAAGCTCACCGGTGAAAAATATATTGTCTCGCAATCCAGCGACTCATTTCAACTTACAGTTGCATTTTGCAATTTACCTTCTTAAAAACATGTCTCAGATCAGGAATTTCAGACAAAGCCATACTTATTTTTTCCTGTTGAGATATTCAGAGAATTGTAAAAATACCCTCAGGAAAAGGCCCAAATACTAGTGCTCAGTGTGGCTTCACGCTTCCCCTACCTGTGCACGGGGCATTTCTATGAAAGGGTTCAGGACCAGAGGCTCCCCTAGTCATGCAGGTGGGAGGGAGCAGACAGGGACGACATTTTACTCTCAGTTATCACCATTTTTAGGCCATTTTGAGGTGAATGGGGGAAAGAAGTCGCTCCCTCCTGGTCACTGCCACAGCCGGGATTTCCTCTCGAAATGATGGTGGGAGCTGAATACACCCATGCATATTTAGATGCATTCAAACGCTGCATTAATGAATGAAATATATCAACCAACGTAGTTTCTTTATCAACTGTTTAACAACATTGAGCATTGGGAATGCCATTTCAGTTTTGGTCTCCGTATTGGAGGCAATTCAGAGAAAGTTCACGAGGTTGATTCCTGAGATGAGGGGGTTGTCTTATGTAGAATGGTTGAGCCTAAACTCATTGGAGTTTAAAAGAATGAGAGGTGATCTTATTGAAACATATAAGATTCTGAGGGGGTTTGACAGGGTAGATGCAGAGAGAATGTTTCCCCTCGTGGGGGAATCTAGAACTAGGGGACATAGTCTCAGAATAAGGGGTCGCCCTTTTAAGATGGAGATGCGGAGGAATTTCTTCTGTCAGAGGATTGTAAATCTGTGGAATTCTCTGCCCCAGAGAGCTGTGGAGGCTGGGAAATTGAATATATTTAAGGCGGAGATAGACAGATTTTTGAGCGATAAGGGAGTAAAGGGTTATGGGGAACGGGCAGGGAAGTGGAGTTTAGGCCAAGATCAGATTAGCCATGGTCTTATTGAATGGCGGAGCAGGCTCGAGGGGCTGTATGGCCTACTCCTATTTCTTATGTTTTTAATCTAGCATTGCTAAGGATGCAAGGTAGGAATTAGTGGAGTGCAATTGATCAGAAGGTGATCAACTGAACTTGTCCAGTGCACCAATTTAAAATCAAAATATAAAATCACTGTTATGGCAGTTACCGCAGAGATAGTTGACCAAGCTAGACACCTGAAGGCAGATGACATCGACAACAGCAATATTCTCCCTCCTCCGCTGGGGACAGGAACCACAGAACTGCAGCAAATCACACCAGCAGTGTCCAGATGTTAAACGGGGAAGCTGTGTGCCTGTGGCTGAGAGCATGTCTGCAACAGTCAGCATTTAGGCTGATAGCATTTCAACCTGTGGCCGTGATTGTTACCTGCAGATGCGCTGGGAGTAGGACGGGGTGTCTGGTAGTGGCCAAGGTAATGTATGCACCTGTGAGTATGCTCACAGGTTTGCAGAGCGGTTAAGGAGCTGGCGCCTCACAACTTGAGCCTCCTCGGGGAAATCCCCTCCATGCCTTTCGGTTCTGCATGGAGGGGTTTCCTGTACGGGCTGCTCCTGCACACTCTCCACCTTGCCATCCTCGTCTGCCGTCCGGACACACCATGGCGCACCATCTTGCCGTCCGGATGAGGCGGGAGTCCCCAGTTGAGTGGTTCAGAGAAGGTTCACTCGGTTGATTCCGGAGATGAGGGGGTTGACTTATGAGGAAAGGTTGAGTAGGTTTGGCCTCTACTCATTGGAATTCAGAAGAATGGGAGGTGATCTTATCAAAACGTATAAGATTATGAGGGGGCTTGACAAGGTGGATGCAGAGAGGATGTTTCCACTGATGGGGGAGACTAGAACTAGGGGGCATGGTCTTAGAATAAGGGGCCGCCCATTTAAAACTGAGATGAGGAGAAATTTCTTCTCTCAGAGGGTTGTAAATCTGTAGAATTCGCTGCCTCAGAGAGCTGTGGAAGTTGGGACATTGAATATGTATAAGGCGGAGATAGACAGTTTTTTAACCGATAAGGGAATAAGGGGTCATGGAGAGCGGGCAAGGGAAGTGGACCCGAGTCCATGATCGGATCAGCCATGATCATATTAAATGGCAGAGCAGGCTCGAGGGGCCATATGGCCTATTCCTGCTCCTGTTTCTTATGTTCTTATGTTATCTAGTTCTTAATAGCAATGTGTTGCTATAAATTCTTAATTAAAGAACCCATGAAGCAAATACACTACATCTGGGAAAGTCTGGGTTTCCCCGCGCGCTGGAGATTTAACTTGGCTTCCAGTTGGCCAGAGAACACTGGAGGAGGGGCCGCTGGACCGTGTAGGTCCAATCCCCCGGCCCCAGGGGTGGGTCCGATGCTGGGGAGGAATGTCTGACCTGCGACCCCAGGCGGGGGGTCTGGTCTGATGGTGAGGAGTTTGGGGGTGGGGGGGTCCAGGGGGAAGCACGTCTGCTCTTCCAAGCCCACGAGGAGCACTCCCCAAGGCTGTCCCAAACCCCGGCCGGCCACAGTAAAACCTGCCAATCAGATTAAACTCCACGCTTCCAGCCTCATTATTATATTTAACGCATCATCCCACCTCCTGGGAGTGAGTTGGCTCCCTGCTCCTCGTCCCGCCTGAGTAAAAGGCGGAATTAGGCAGGTTGGAGCCGGCTTCCCAACATGCTTCCAATTTCCCCCCGTTTAACGCCCCACTCCTACCCGCTCACCTATGGGAACATTCCCCCAATGTGTCAGCTTATTGCTACTTTTGAAGAAAAATCAGCTTTTTACAACTTCATCGTAATATCTGAGCTGAGCTTCCGACCCCATATCCTCTCCGTCACAAGGAATGCTTACTTACAATGTATATAATGTGTGTTCGTTTGTGGGTCTCAGCACCTCTCCTGTGTCTTACTGCCAGTACCATGGAGGGTGCAAACATATATAAAAGGGCTATAAATACAATCAAGGCCATCAAGTGTCTCTCATTTTCTTAAATAAACGCAGTGCCATACAGTACACTTTTCTCTGATCACTAATGTCAATGAAAGGTCACTGAGAATATGAACCAGGTGTCCCAGTTTTAAACCCACCAACTCTCACTCACGTCAGTGATTGGATGAAACCATGCAATCTTGTGTTTGAATGGGTTTGATATCTATCTCACTCTTTCTGGTCAGAAATCGCATTCCTAAAATGTCCTCGATGTTGATGAGTGAGTGATGGATATAAATTGCTCAAAGTTAAACATAAAGCTCAATTTCCATCACTCTGTAAGTGCATCCTCGTGTTGAAATTTCTAAAGTTAAAAATACTATCAAATCATAGTCTGTTCTTGGAAGATTTACATTAAGTAGATTCTTCTATCATTCACATTTTGCTCTACTTGGAAATCGGAAATATACCAAAAATGACAGAAAATCATCATACTGCATTCATGGCAATAAAGTAAGTAATTATACAGTTGCTAGCCTCAAATACTGGATGTTAAAATGTTCCTCCAGGAGCTCGAACAAAAGCTGTTAATCGTGGCTAATTAGTAATACTATCGGAGCCAAATCAGGTGTTGTACTTCAGGGCCTAGATTAAATCAGGAACATGAATATTTATATTAAACATAAAATTTGTAGCATGGATTTGCAGCTCTGCAGTTTAAAGTATTTAAGATTAATACAGCAAAAATAATTAGGACCATATTGCTCTGATTTACATAAGTTAATTTCCACTGATAATTACCACAAGCTATTAGAATCACAGCAGACTTAAGCAGACTTCTGACACATACTTATACAATGAAAATGTGGAGAAATGCAGGCTCAAGATTGACCATGGGGCTCTGCTTTTCTTTTTCTCAATTAATTATATTTAAAATTAGATTAAGTTTACTGTTTTAACTCACTCAAATATTCTCAATTAAAGTGAATACTGAGCAGCCTGGTCATTTTTACAGTCTTGGTGCGTGTGTGGTCTGTGTAGCCAATTCACATGGAGCAGTGCATTGCTACATCATCTGGTTATACCAGCAATAATGGGTAGTGTGGTGGTGAACTGAACAAAGGTCAAACTACCCAACAGGGAAGAACATAAGAAATAGGAGCAGGAGTCGGCCATTTGGCCCCTCGAGCCTGCCCCGCCATTCAATAAGATCATGGGATAAACGAGTCCTTTTCAGAATGGCAGGCAGTGACTAGTCGGGTGCCGCAGGGCTCAGTGCTGGGACCCCAGCTATTTACAATATACATCAATGATTTAGATGAAGGAATTGAGAGAATATCTCCAAGTTTGCAGATGACACTAAGCTGGGTGGCGGTGTGAGTTGTGAGGAGGATGCTAAGAGGCTGCAGGGTGACTTGGACAGGTTAGGTGAGTGGGCAAATGCATGGCAGATGCAGTATAATGTGGATAAATGTGAGGTTATCTACTTTGGTGGCAAAAACATGAAGGCAGAATATTATCTGAATGGTGGCAGATTAAGAAAAGGGGAGGTGCAACGAGATCTGGGTGCCATGGTACATCAGTCATTGAAAGTTGGCATGCAGGTACAGCAGGTGGTGAAGAAGGCAAATGGTATGTTGGCCTTCATAGCTAGGGGATTTGAGTATAGGAGCAGCGAGGTCTTGCTGCAGCTGTACAGGGCCTTGGTGAGGCCTCACCTGGAATATTGTGTTCAGTTTTGGTCTCCTAATCTGAGGAAGGACATTCTTGCTATTGAGGGAGTGCAGCGAAGGTTCACCAGACTGATTCCTGGGATGGCAGGACTGACATATGAGGAGAGACTGGATCGACTGGGCCTGTATTCACTGGCGTTTAGAAGAATGAGAGGGTATCTCATAGAAACATATAAAATTCTGACAGCACTGGACAGGCTAGATGCAGGAAGAATGTTCCCAATGTTGGGGAAGTCCAGAACCAGGGGACACAGTCTAAGGATAAGGGGTAAGCCATTTAGGACCAAGATGAGGAGAAACTTCTTCACTCAGAGAGTTATTAACCTGTGGAATTCTCTTCTGCAGAGAGCTGTTGATGTCAGTTCACTAGATATATTCAAGAGGGAGTTGGATATGACCTCTACGGCTAAAGGGATCAAGGGGTATGGAGAGAAAGCAGGAAAAGGGGTACTGAGGTGAATGATCAGCCATGATCTTATTGAATGGTGGTGCAGGCTCGAAGGGCCAAATGGCCTACTCCTGCATCTATTTTCTATGTTTCTATGTTTCTATGGCTGATCTGATCATGGACTCAGCTCCACTTCCCTGCCCGTTCCCCATAATCCTTTACTCCCTTATCGTTCAAAAATCTGTCTATCTCCGCTTTAAATATATTCCATGACCCAGCCTCCACCCCCCCTGGGGTAGAGAATTCCAAAGATTCACAACCTTCTGAGAGAAGAAATTCCTCTTCATCTCCGATTTAAATGGGCGACCCCTTCTTCTGAAACCCAAGGACTATGCACCCCCAGGCCACACATGTGGATAAGCCCAGCTGTTTGGCCATCCGTCTTCAGTAAAACCAACCAACTGTGAAGCCACCTTAGAAAGAGTTACGGCAGTTCATACCAGGCATAGAAAGTGGCTTCCAGCACAACATCATCAGCAGCAGGCACTCCAAAACCAAAGCACAACTCATAAAAGCTAAGGAAGCAAGCAGCCAAGGGAATCATTGCTGTTGTTTATCTTCAACGACAATGCTTTCTTCCATATCCCTCCTCACTTTGTCATTTGACTCTCGCTATCTTTGTGAGATACACACAATACCACAAAGTATAAAATCTCACCTCGTGGGTTATGCTGTGTATCCACTAAAGGCATAATTAAGGAGCAGAATTATGTTTAGTTAGTACCATCCACACGATTACATTCAGACCGCATTCCACACTACGAATGGAATTCTACAGCTTAGAAACAGCATATCCTGTCCCTGCCTCCATTAGTGGTTCCCACAGTCTGTACCTACAACAATATCACCCCTAATTATTTACACAAGACATTCTAGTCATTATCAAGTAATCAATGAATAGGAAAAACACAAAAAGGTTATCATATTTTTTGCAACTATTTGATTTTCATTAAGTGGTACATTGAGATTCTGAAAGGTTAAAATAAATCAAACAGCTCCTACTTAACCAGTCTTCATTGAAGTTAAAACATTGAACTGTAAACAAGTGAATCAGGATGACTGGAAGAACTGGGAGATTGCTGTTGACACTGAAGTACGAAGAGGTTTTGGCATCAAGCTAATCTCTCAGGAACGATAGGACAGTGTATATTTTCTGTGCCACCACTTGTTTGTTCATCGTGATTCAAGGCCATCTTCCATAAATTTCTGCAATGCTGTTTCTGCCAGCGTTTGAAAAGTTGATAAATAAAGGAATGCTTCTTTTTCACAGTTCAAACATTTTGCTGATTTATAAAGAAAATAACTAAATATGAGCAGATCTCCCTTTGTGTTGTACTGTTTCATCCCGTGCAATATATTAATCAGGATCATTGAATTATGATATTAGAAAAGTCTATGGGCCGGATTTTGGGCTTTGCTGATTTTGGGGCGGTAATGGCGGTGGGGCGGTAAAGTTAGCGCCCGGGAACAGTTTGTGCCTCAGTCAGTAACATTGGGCAGCTGGGCCCTGAGTCAGGGGGCGCAGCGCTAAGGGAGGCGTTGTACACCTCTCTCAGGGTACTAGGCCGGCTGAGCAAGTGAAAATCCCGAGCTGGACAGCTCGCCTCGGAGCACTCAGAGAGGCCTGGGGAGAAAATAAAACCTGAAAAAAAAAACAACAAAAACATTCCCAATACATAGCCCACACCACCACAACATAAATCACAAAACAAAAATAGAAGAAAAACCAATCACACTTACCCGAGGTGGACATTACTTACCACACTGCAGGCGGTATAGGTTGGACCGTCCGCTTTCACAGGCGGTCTCAGCAGGGGGCACTGCATGGCGATACAGATCGAGCCGGTGTCACCAGGTGCATTGCACACCGGCTCACCTCTTCCGGGCGGTTACGTACCGCGGCCCGCCGAAACTGACCCGGAAAACCCCGGCGGGGCGCTGGAAACTGGCCGCCTGCCCGGAAGAGCTCACCGTCGCCACTGCCGCCCCTCCGGGACATAAATAGAGGCAGACTGGTCTGGAAAATCCAGCCCAACTTATTATTATACAGGATTGCCGGACCTTTAGCGGTAAATTACTGATTAAAATCCATGATTACGTGCAAATTTGCATGAAAAGTGTAAATCCGTTGCCTTGATTACTGGGCCCAGATTTTGCGGTCAGTAGCGAAGGAATTGCACTCACCATTCATGACGCTTACAGTTGCCCCCGACATTTTGTGGGCTTTTGCGTGGCAACCATACAGTTTTTAGAGATCCTTTTCAGCACCACGGTCTCTACAGGGGATCTGTGGTGTGGGTGGGCAGGTCAAA
This sequence comes from Pristiophorus japonicus, assembly GCF_044704955.1. NCBI lineage: Eukaryota > Metazoa > Chordata > Chondrichthyes > Pristiophoridae > Pristiophorus > Pristiophorus japonicus. The sequence continues at coordinate 3,688,608 of NC_091986.1, forward strand.
CAAGGACAGGTCTCTTCAACCAATCAGATTGAAGAATCCTCACTGAGCCACGCACAGTCCAAACCAGGAAGTATAAATTTAATTCAATATAAAATTGTGTACAGAAAGTGAAATAAGAGGCGGGATTAAGAGAGAGATAAAAGAAACAGAAAGAAAAAGTAAAAAAATATATCATAATTTTTTGAAATCTCCAACAATAATTAAATTAGAAAGGAATTGAGACGCCACACTTGTAAAATCAAATTTTCAGGCCCAGGAAGATGCTTGGCAGCAATTAGGACTTACCACGCCATTCGAAATTCACTTACACTTGAATGCACCAGCTCTCACCTTTTCTGGCATGTTTTGTGGGTAACTATTGGGTAAGTACCGCAAATTCATGCCCTCCATGTATTTTAATGCAGAATCAATCGATGAGGTATCGGTGTAGCAAAGCTTGTGGAGGAGCAGGGCCAATCAGACAGCAACTTTCAGATTTCTGTATTTTACTGCACATGTCCAAATTCCTGTCCAATTTTCTCCATAATAAGAGTGAGTGCTGATACCCTCGCCGTTATTTCTATCGCAATATCTAGGCCATTATGTTTATTTAACGATGTCGTTAATTTGATCTCTTAGCTTGTTTAAAGTCCAGAGCACAGAGGAAGATTACAAAATAGTTACAGATGAGAGAATCCATTTGGCCCATTTTAGCTCATCCATCTGGACTAAAAGGTCTACATTCCTCTTATCGTGTCATCCATCTGACTCCTGAATAAGACAAGCTTTTCAACTCCACCAATTCATTCAGGAGACCATTCCAAATGTTCATCATTCTTCAAATGTTCTTCTGTCCTAAACTTTCTTTTCAACAGTTTTAAACTATGCTCGCTTATTGATTTTACTGGCCTTCAAGTCATGTTTTGGATTAACCCTCATCGAGTTCTCGGAGCTGCTCCCGTTCTACTGTTGTAGCTTCACTGGAAGTGAAGGGGAAACTCTATTTGTCCTATAATATCTTGTACACTCCTATAAAGGTCCCAGTCACCTCCTTTCAATGCTAAGGAACAAATTTTACTCCAGTCTCATAACTTAATCCTTTGATTCTAGGAATCAGCCTCGTGGCTCTCCGCAGCAGTGCCTGTGTAACTGAAGTGTTTCTTTATGTCTTGGTGACCAAAACTGAACATGGTGTGATCTGATCGGGGCACTGTACAGTGTAACCACAAAATCTTCCAACTTATACTCAACTGACCGAGCAATGTAATTAAACATTTAATTTGCTTTGTTTATGACCACCTCACCATGATTTGAAGTTCTCACTCTACTATTGTGTCTAGAATGTTCTCCGCTATTTTGTACCGTTCCACACAATATTTGTGACATCAATTTCTCCAGCAAATGTGAAGCACTTTGCACCTCTGTGTATTGAATTTCATGTGCCACTGATTTGCCCAATTAAAAATGTTATCCAACTCCTTTTATAGGTCCCTGGCTGTTTTATTTGTCTCAACTGCCCAATATAGTATTGACTGAAAACCTGACCAGTCTGCACAGAGCTTCTGCATTGAAGTCATTCTCAGTTTTGGCTCAGTTGGATATTCTGACTTCGGAGTCCGGCGATTATGTGCACAAGCCCCAGGGAGTGCTGCGTCATCAGTGTTTCAGATGAGACGTTAAACCGTGGCCCCATTTGCACATTTAGGTGCGTGTAAAAGATCCCACAGTATTATGTGAAAAATAGCTGGAGGTTCTCACAGTATCCTGGCCAGCATTTACCCCTCAGCCAACAACTATTTTGTTGTGGTGAAAAAAATGATCTCATAAAAATGACCACATAATCAAACCTATGTGAATATCATATTCAAAGCTGTTTTATTATTGTAAGATCTTAGGAAATGATTTCATGTGGGAACCTCTGAAATAAATGCACATCAAATTGGAAGAAATATAATATACACTTAATGACTGCACTGCATGTTAAGCTAATTTGACATTTACAAGTAGATTAAGAAAAGGATATTATAAATGATGACTGCTGTTTATGAATTAGTACCTGGTGGACAAGAATATTGCTTGGTCTCATTTCTTTGGGGCCGAACTGACATGGGAGAAGGATGGCCTGATCCTTTTTTCAGTAACAACAAAGTTTTAATGGATGGTTAAACTTTCTTTCACTGTTTACAGATTGTAGGCATGCAAGGCAAGGGATTCCTTCTGTCCATGTGCAAGACCCAGCATCAAACTGTGTGGCAAACTTGTGGCAAGAGTGTCATGTATTTGCTTCATGGGGTCTTTGCTTAAAAATTCATCTCAACACATTGATATTAAGAACAAGTTGGTTTATGAGCAAAGGTTTAACAATCACACTACACATTACCGGTTCATCCACCAGGCTCACAACCACCTGCCTCGTGGATCCCCCGAACCCAACTGACTGGGGTTTTATTGAGTCTTGTGAACATCATGTAACTGGCTAAGCCACTCACAACTCAACATCTCTACAAACCTGTGAGCATACAAGCACTTGTTAAGAATCTGTTCTTTCCGAAAACTCTCCAGTTCTGATATAGAAACAAAGAAAATAGGTGCAGGAGTAGGCCATTCGGCCCTTCGAGCCTGCACCACCATTCAATAAGATCATGGCTGATCATTCACCTCAGTGCCCCTTTTCCTGCTTTCTCTCCATACCCCTTGATCCCTTTAGCCGTAGAGGTCATATCCAACTCCCTCTTGAATATATCTAGCGAACTGACATCAACAGCTCTCTGCAGAAGAGAATTCCACAGGTTAATAACTCTCTGAGTGAAGAAGTTTCTCCTCATCTTGGTCCTAAATGGCTTACCCCTTATCCTTAGACTGTGTCCCCTGGTTCTGGACTTCCCCAACATTGGGAACATTCTTCCAGCATCTAACCTGTCCAGTCCCGTCATAATTTTATGTGTCTATGATATCCCCCATCATCCTTCTAAACTCCAGTGAATACAGGCTCAGTCGATCCAGTCTCTCCTCATATGTCAGTCCTGCCATCCCAGGAATCAGTCTGGTGAACCTTTGCTGCACTCCCTCAATAGCAAGAACGTCCTTCCTCAGATTAGGAGACCAAAACTGAACACAATATTCCAGGTGAGGCATCACTAAGGCCCTGTACAACTGCAGTAAGACCTCCCTGCTCTTAAACGCAAATCCCCTAGCTATGAAGGCCAACATACCATTTGCCTTCTTCACCGCCTGCTGTACCTGCATGCCAACTTTCAATGACTGATGTACCATGACACCCAGGTCTCGTTGCACCTCCCCTTTTCCTAACCTGCCACCATTCAGATAATGGGAACATAAAAACTGACTGCAAAATCTTCTACAGATATGTGAAAAGAAAAAGATTAGTGAAGACAAACATAGGTCCCTTGCAGCCAGAATCAGGTGAATTTATAATGGGGAACAAAGAAATGGCAGACCAATTGAACAAATACTTTGGTTCTGTCTTCACGAGGGAAGACACAAATAACCTTAGTAAAAGGGGAGGTGCAACAAGACCTGGATGTCATGGTACATCAGTCACTGAAAGTTGTCATGCAGGTACAGCAGGTAGTGAAGAAGGCAAATGGCATGTTGGCCTTCATAGCTAGGGGATTTGAGTATAGGAGCAGGGAGGTCTTACTGAAGTTGTACAGAGCCTTGGTGAGGCCTCACCTGGAATATTGTGTTCAGTTTTGGTCTCCTAATCTGAGGAAGGACGTTCTTGCTCTTGAGGGAGTGCAGCGAAGGTTCACCAGACTGATTCCCGGGATGGCAGGACTGACAATATGAGGAGAGACTGGATCGACTGGGCCTGTATTCACTGGAGTTTAGAAGGATGAGAGGGGATCTCATAGAAACATATAAAGTTCTGACGCGATTGGACAGGTTAGATGCAGGAAGAATGCTCCCGATGTTGGGGAAGTCCAGAACCAGGGGACACAGTCTAAGGATAAGGGGTAAGTCATTTAGGACCAAGATGTAGAGAAAATTCTTCACTCAGAGGGTTGTTAACCTGTGGAATTCTCTACCGCAGAGAGTTGTTGATGCCAGTTTGTTGGATCTATTCAAGAGAGAGTTAGATATGGCCCTTACGGCTAAAGGGATCAAGGGGTATGGAGAGAAAGCAGAAATGGGGTACTGAGGTGATGATCAGCCATGATCTTATTGAATGGTGGTGCAGGCTCGAAGGGCCTACTCCTGCACCTATTTTCTATGTTTATATATTCTGCCTTTGTGTTTTTGCCACCAAAGTGGATAACCTCACATTTATCCACATTATACTGCAACTGCCATGCATTTGCCCACTCACCGAACCTGTCCGAGTCACCCTGCAGCCTTTTAGCATCCTTCTCACAGCTCACACCACCACCCAGCTTAGTGTCGTCTGCAAACTTGGAAATATTACATTCAATTCCTTCATGCAAGGGTCATCGACCCGAAACATTAACTCGGCTTCCTTTTCACAGATGCTGCCTGACCTGCTGAGATTTGCAGCATTTTCTGATGATAAAAGAACTCTCTACACTTCTCATTGGGAAAGTAACTTAAAGCTCCATTTCTCATTTGTAACTTTGCATGATGAAATACAAATGAAAAAAAAACACGTGAAAATGGTTGATTTAAGCCAGCAATCACAGTCATTACGTTGCACTAAAAACACTGCCTTTCATTTACAATGCTGAACAGTTAAATTCCTGACAAAAAAGGAGTTGTTTTAATGAGGTATTGTCACAAGGAATTTCTGTGTCGTGAGCCAAAAATTAGTGATGTGACCAAATCTTTCACTTTAACTATTTATACTGCAAGCCACCTGTTGTCATTTGAAAAACATTGCTTTTGCAGAGTTTACACTGTGCAGTCTTCCTCTGCAAGCCTCATGCACTTCCTGATCTCGTCAGAAACGGTGATGTTGAGTAAGTATTCGTGCTTTAGCAACCTGAGCTGCTCGAACAGTGATTGTCATTGCCCCCTCTGCCAGTGGCAGCCGGACCCCTTTACAGGAACAAGACCCCTTTGTGCCGGAGCGAGGAGTGCCAGCGCGCACCATTCCAAAATAAAACCAACAGTGCCCACACTTTGGCATTTGAATCTTTAATTTCTCCCCGAGTCTACTTGCCTCTGTGCAGCGTTCTGAATCTGGAAGGGCAGGGCAGAGGAGAGCCAGGGGAGTTCTTCATTGTCAGCATCGCCAGTGCTGTTCTGTCCTCAGCCATCAAGTGAGTTCTGTCTTGCACCATGCCGGCCCCCTCCTCCACTGCGTGCACTTAAATCTCTTGACAGGAAACTGAAGATTAATTTCATCTGGTATTCTTGTGAATGTCACAATAATATCATTTATCATCATAATTTCAATTCCTGCCAAAATGATGTCAGTCCATCAATTGTATCCGAGCCTCAGCTGCCAGCTCTGTACCTCTGCTACATTCGCTCCAACCGAAAGCATCTGGATTTCTCCACACACGTGCCTGAGCAAGAGAAAACCCTTCCACAATGAGTTGTAAAGAAACAGCTGGTTTATTATTTATTCATAAAATTGTTCCCTCACCTTCTGGAGCACATCATTTCACAGCTACACGGGCACAGTGGAGTGTTAGCCCACTACTTCTTTGAATTATGTATTTTAAATGTCAAACAATTGATTTTAAGCACTGTGCAGGAGCGTGGGAGCCTGTCCCAGCTCGGCTCAAGGATACTTTACAGCAGCAGATGCAAAGGCCACGAGGAGGTGATCGTGACAACTTCCGCTCGGTGTTTAAATTTTCCATTACCTATGGAATTGGGGGAATGGAGGGAAACACATGTGGAAATCTTTTTAGCTTGGGAAAAACTAACAGACGGTATTGCAGGTCCTCGTGAGGTTTACACAAGGTAGATCAGGAGGCTACGAGCAACACCATCAACCTGTCATGCCATGTTGCATTTGTTCACTCACGTTTCTCATGAAGAAAAACGAGTTATTGCACAGCCAGATACAAATGCAGTTTGAAAGTTCTGGCCATAATTTACACGCAAACAGTTATGCCCTGTGCATGATTTGGTTCAAATGAACATGACTCACAATTGTTGCCCCAGATATTTGAAAGCAGTACCCCCGAGTGGTCTTGGCAACATCGACATGTGGCTACTTTCCTTCATCAGCATTATTCATCAAACAGAATATTTTGCTCCTTCTAGGCAAAATTAGTTTAAAATAGCAGAGCCAGAACCAGCAGGGGAAAGGGGAAATTCTCGGAGAGGGTGGTGACACTCTGCGAGATTTAAGCGAGAGGAGTTCCTCAGCGATGTGGCTTTCCATCAGCCAGTTCCACAGCTGAGGACCTCGCTGCCCCACATAGGACAACAAATTCCGACATATATGGCATGCTGAGCAGAGTATGCATGTGGCGTTTATCCAGACGTATTATGTACTGCCATTACTGCATAATAATATTAACAGGGCCTCAGCCGTCCATTTATCTTCTTCACAGGCGAAGGTCCACAGTCCAATTGCCCACTTACTCTCGCCACAGGTTTGCTGGTACCTTCTCGGGAAAGAGTAGCAGGAGGAATCCATACGTTTCAGTGGCACAGAATCACCTCGTTCACAGAATGAGGAGATACAGCTGGAAAGTAACAACACAGTTGGTCAGAGGCTGTTGCGAGAGGATCCTTCAAAGACTTTCAGAGATGCAGAGTCCCGCCACTCTACACATGCCTGAATAAGTTGGCCTCTGAGCAGATCCTACTGTGTAGATAAACATAAGAAATAGGAGCCGGAGTCGACCATTTGGCCCCTCGAACCTGCTCCGCCATTCAATAAGATAATGGCTGATCTGATCATGGACTCAGCTCCACTTCCCCGCCTGCTTCCCATAACCCCTTTACTCCCTTATCGCTCAAAAATCTGTCCATCTCCGCCTTAAATATATTCAATGACCCAGCTTCCACAGCTCTCTGGGGCAGAGAATTCCACAGATTTACAACCCTCTGAGAGAAGAAATTTCTCCTCATCTCAGTTTTAAATGGGCGGTCTCTTATTCTGAGACTATGTTCCCTAGTTTTAGTTTCCCCAAGAGCGGAAATATCCTCTCTGCATCTACTTTGTCGAGCCCCCTCATTATCTTATATGTTTCAATAAGATCACCTCTCATTCTTCTGAACTCCAATGTGTATAGGCCCAACCTGCTCAACCTTTCTTCATAAGTCAACCCCCTCATCTCCGGAATTAACCCAGTGAACATTCTCTGAACTGCCTCCAATGCATGTATATCTTCCCTTAAATACGGAGACCAAAACTGCATGCAGTATTCCAGGTGTGGTCTGGATGGTGCTGGAGTACGTGAATGGCTCTTGCATTTCATCTGGCTTCATGGGAAGCCCTTGCGGCACAAAACATATATTATGCATAGTTCTGTATCCAACATCTCAGACAGAAGAGACGTGGCAAGACAATCGAGAAAAGCTTCTGCAGCCTGGAACTGTAGCTGGTGCCAGCCGCTGTGGCAGCTGCTCTTCCTGCCAGTGACCAAGATAATAAGCAAAGTGATTGCGTTTTACGTGGATGCTGACACTGCAGCTACAGGAGCCTTGGGTGACAAAGCTCAGGCGGTCGAGGGGCTTCAAAAATCAGTGGAACACACGTTTAACTCCCTGAACACAGGAACACTAACTCAGGAAATTGATGCAACGGACACTGGTGCCTCAGAATTGCTCGTGGCCAGCATGGGAACAAGGGTTTGCACGTCTTGGGTACTTTGCTATTCTTGCTGCGCAGTCTGTGAGACCAGCACACGAGGAGTTAAAAGTTAAAGTAACTTCCTGCTGAGCGTGGGTTGTGAGTTGTGCACGGGGATTTTAAAGCAAAATGTGTCTCCACACATCAGAGGGCTGAACTGCGTGCCGAGCCGGTACGCTGGGACGCTGCTTACCATTGATGGTAAGGGTTGGCCTCCAGAACCCAACTTCCACCCCTGTGTATCTTTGATGTACGATGATTTATTAGCGGTATGCATGGAATGTAGTGAGCTAAGGTGAAGATTGGCCGGGAAAATGCAAGGGAACGCTGTGTGGACCCGTGGATGGTGCGATGTCTCAACAGCAGCTTGTTCTTATACTACAATGGTGTAGCACAGAAAGACCCGAGCTCGTGTGCTGGTTTTGCGCAGTCGGAAAAGACTTGTGCACTCAGACTGTTTGTGGATAGTATAAGGTTTCAACAAAGTCCATATCCTGCATTACTACAACTGACTGTGTGCGTAAACTGGTGCTTAAAGCAACGAAATGACAAAGAACAAGAAAGTAATCCAACAGCCAGGCGCTGAGGGACTTGGGCTTCTCCAGGAGTACGTCGAGCAGCTCGCTATCATGGGATCTCCTGCTTGGCTCCACCGCATGGTGCTAAATCATCAGCTACACGATTAAGAGCGAGCACCAACAGCACCGATACGTACAGACACAGACAGACACACGCGCACACACACTACATTTATCTCACCTATATACTTGGCGGCACCAATTTCCATTACCTTACAAATAAATCTGTGCACATAAATGCATCTTCTCACACATCTATACGTACATTCCCTTAAAGGCATGGAGGTACGTAGATCATATACACAGTAATCTTAGAATCTTGCTAAGCGTCATACTGGGGAGTATGCCATTCTCAAGTATGTTATTAAAGAATATAAGGGCCATTAAAACATTGAGACAATATCCTGTCAATGCCTGCAGCAATTGCAGTGAACAGTATCCCCGCTGTGAATAGGACTGGGATTGGGGGGAAATAGAGGAAAAGAGAATTATGTGAGCCGTGCTGATGCCAGTAAGTACACTGCTGAGCTGTGCTGGTCATCTTCCCAGTCAGAGGGGCTGTCACAAAGCCCATAAACCGTATGTAAAGAAAACTTTTCCTTCTTTCTACCGATGAAGCCACTGACACATGCTAGGGTACAGTTCCAGCACCCTTAAGGTACCAAGTATACCGAGTGTCTGTTCATAAGAACATAAGAAATAGGAGCAGGAGTAGGCCATACGGCCCCTCGAGCCTGCTCCACCATTCAATAAGATCATGGCTGATCTGATCATGGACTCAGCTCCACTTCTCTGCCCGCTCCCCATAACCCCTTAACCCCTTATCATTTAAGAAATTATCTATTTCTGTCTTAAATTTATTCAATGTTCCAGCTTCCACAGCTCTCTGAGGCAGCGAATTCCACAGATTTACAACCCCCTGAGAGAAGAAATTTCTCCTCATCTCTGTTTTAAATGGGTAGCCCCTTATTCTAAGATCTGTTCTCCATGCGAGTCCAGACAGTAAGCGGTGGTAGGCTATTTGAACATGTGGGGAATCACAATGAAATTAGATTCTGCCTTGCTTGAAGTATATATTACATGCATGTTTTCAGAAGGTGCTGCTGATGGCGATCACAAATAGGAGCCCAAACTAATTTCATTTCCCCTCTCCCTTATCCAGAAATAGTCAGACCAATTGCTTTGACTGAGGTATAGTGACTCCGCACAATCCAACCATCCAAGCTATGACACTCTGCACAACACCACACTATTTCCAGTGAATTCATCTGAACGGGCCAGCCCACACTGCGATGTGTGCGCACTAGATCCGTGCAGCAGAGCAGGTCTCCAATAGCCCTGGTTTACCCTTGCCACTGGACCAAGACCTCGCTCTGTCAAGCCCGTGTGGTGGCTGGTGTGCAACGGTCACCACACGTTAAAAAAATCCACGCACAGGCATCTTCCACCCCCTCAATTGGAGTTCAGGACTGGAATATAGGGTCCTTCATTGAAACATCTGTGAATTCAGGTGGAAGCAAGTCATCCTCGTTCGAGGGACCGCCTATGATGATGATGAATCTTAGAATCATAGAAATTTACAGCACGGAAGGAGGCCATTTTGGTCCATCGTGTCTGCACTGGCCGACCAAGAGCTATCCAGCTCTTGGTCCGTAGCCCTGTCGGTTCCAGCACTTCAAGTGCACATGCAAGTACTTTTTAAATGTGGTGAGGGTTTCTGCCTCTACCACCCTTTCAGGCCGTGAGTTCCAGACCCCCACCACCCTCTGGGTGAAGACATTTCCCCTCAATTCTCCTCTAAACCTCCCACCAATTACTTTTAATCTATGCCCCCTGGTTGTTGACCCCTCTGTCAAGGGAAACAGGTCCTTCCTATCCACTCTATCTAGGCCCCTCATAATTTTATACACCTCAATCAGGTCTCCCCTCAGCCTCCTCTGTTCCAAATAAAACAGACCCAGCATCTCCAATCTTTCAAGCATAACCTCCTTGCTCTTGTATTCGATGCCTCAATTGATAAAGGCAAATATTCCATATGCCTTCTTAACCATCTTATTTACCTGGCCTGCTACCTTCAGGGATCTGTGGACCTGCACTCCAAGGTCCCTTTGTTCCTCCACACTTTTCAGTGTTGTACCATTTAATGTGTATTCCCTTGCCTTGTTAGCCTTCCCCAAATGCATTATCTCACACTTATCCAGGCTGAATCCCATTTGCCACTGTTCTGCCCACCTGACCAGTACATTGATATCTTCCTACAGTCTACAGCTTTCTTCTTCATTATTAACCACACAGCCTATTTTAGTGTCATCTGCAAACTTCTGAATCATACCCCCAACATTTAAGTCCAAGTCATTGATATATACCACGAGAGCAAGGGACCCAGCACTAAGCCCTGCGGAACCCCACTGGATACAGCCTTCCAGTCACAAAAACACCCATCAACCATTACACTTTGCTTCCTGCCTCCAAGCCAATTTTGGATCCAACTTACCACTTTGCCCTGGATCCCATGGGCTTTTACTTACATGAAGTCCAGAACCAGGGGTCACAGTCTAAGGATAAGGGGTAAGCCATTTAGGACCGAGATGAGGAGAAACTTCTTCACCCAGAGAGTGGTGAACCTGTGGAATTCTCTACCACAGAAAGTAGTTGAGGCCAATTCACTAAATATATTCAAAAGGGAGTTAGATGAAGTCCTTACTACTCGGGGGATCAAGGGGTATGGCGAGAAAGCAGGAATGGGGTACTGAAGTTTCATGTTCAGCCATGAACTCATTGAATGGCGGTGCAGGCTAGAAGGGCTGAATGGCCTGCTCCTGCACCTATTTTCTATGTTTCTATGTTTCTATGACAAATTTGCCATGTAGGGCCTTATCAAAAGCTTTGCTAAAATCCATATACACTACATCATACACACTGCCCTCATCGACCCTCCTGGTTATCGCCTCGAAAAATTCAATCAGGTTAATCAGAGACAACCTTCCCTTGACAAATCCATGCTGACTGTCCTTGATTAATCCATGTCTTTCCAAATGAAGATTTATCCTGTCCCTCAGCATTTTTTCCAATAATTTTCCCACCACCGAGGTCAGGCTGACTGGCCTGTAATTACTCGCTCTATCCCTATCTCCCTTTTTAAACAAAGGTACATTAGCTGTCCTCCAGTCCTCTGGCACCACATCTGTAGCCTGAGATGATTGGAAAATGATGGTCAGAGCCTCTGCTATTTCCTCTTTTGCTTCTCTTAACAGCCTGGGATACATTTCAACTGGGCCTGGGAATTTATCCACTTTCAAAGCTGTTTATCTTGTCTAATATTTCACACTCCTCCCTCATTGCAAAGTCTACATCGCCCCTCTCTTTTGTTAGAACAGACGCAATGTATTCATTAAGAATCCTATCCACACCTTCTGCCTCCACACACAGATTTCCTTTATGGTCTCTAATAGGCCTCACTCTTTCTCTAGTTATCCTCTTGCTCTTAATGTATTTACAAAACATCTTTGGGTTTTCCCTGATTTTACTTGCCAACATTCTTTCATGCTCTCTCTTTGCTTTCCTCTAGAGTTTCTGCAGTGTTGAGTTCGCAGTATGTCATAAGCTTCCCTATTTTTCTTTATCTTACCCTGTATGTCCCTTGACATCCAGCGGGCTCGAGATTTGTTTGCCCCACCTTTTTTCTTGAAGGGAACATACTTGCTCTGAACCCTGCGGATCTCCTCCTTGAAGGCCTCCCACAGCTCTGACACTGATTTACCATCAAGTAGCCGTTTCCAGTCCACTTTGGCCAAATCCCATCTGAGCTCAGCAAAATTAGCTTTATCCCAATTGAGAACTTTTATTCCTGGTCCATCTTTGTCCTTTTCCATAACTATCCCAAATCTTACTGAATTATGATCACGAGCACCTAAATGCTCTCCCACTTCTACCCCTTCCACCTGCCTCTCTTCATTCCCCAAAACCAAGTCCAGAACCGCCCCCTCCCTTGTTGGGCTTGTTACATACTGGCTAAAGAAGTTCTCCTGAATGCATTTTAGGAATTCTGCACCCTCTGTACCATTCACACTACCTTTTTTCCAGTTAATATTCGGGTAGTTGAAATCCCCCACTATTACAGCTCTATAGTTTTTGCACTTCACAGCAATTTGCCCAAATATTTGTTCTTCTATCTCCCTCTGACTGTTTGGGTGTCTATAGTACACAGTCAGTAGTGTGATCGGCCCTTTTTTGTTTTTAAATTCAACCTATAGCCTCGTTTGATGACCCCTCGAACATATCATTCCTTCCCACAGCTGTAATAGTTTCTTTAATTAATACTGCGATTCCCCCCTCCCCCTCCTTTTTTACCCCCCTCTCTATCCCGTCTGAAAACCCTGTAACCAGGAATGTTGAGCTGCCATACCTGCCCCTCTTTCAGCCATGTCTCAGTAATAGCTATATCGTACTCCCACGTGTCTATCTGTGCTCTCAGCTTATCTGCCTTATTTCCGATACTTCTTGCATTGACATACATACCATTTAGTATTGCCAAACTCCCCTGTTGTCTATTTTCCAACCCTTGTTTCCTCTGTCTTCCAAATTCACTTTCTACTTCTACTTCTCTGCTGCCCAATTCCAGCTTTGCTTCTCTCCCCACTGAATCTATTCTCAGGTTCCCATCCCCCTGCCAAGTTAGTTTAAACCCTCCCCAACAGCACTAACAAACCCCCCCATGAGGATATTGGTCCCGGCTTTGTTGAGGTGCAACCCGTCCGGCTTGTTCAGGTCCCACCTCCCCCAGAAGCGGTCCCAATGCCTCAGGAATCGAAAGCCCTCCCGCCTGCACCATCTCTCCAGCCATGTATTCATCTGCTCTATCCTCCTATTTCTGTACTCACAAGCTCGTGGCACTGGGAGTAATCAGGAGATTACTGCCTTTGAGGTCCTGCTTTTTAATCTCTCGCCTAGCTCCCTAAACTCTGCTGGCAGGACCTCAACACGGCAGGTTAAAGCAGAGACTTCAGGGCTCATTACAATAGTTAAAATGCCAACCCGCCCCCTGGCAGAGGGTTGCCAGTCCCCCGCCCCTCATCCTGCCGGAGCAAAAGGTGAAAGTGGGGTCGGCTTTTAGATTTTTAAACTTTAACTTCCTCCACGCCTCTGACCCATGTGAAACTTTCCCCCGCTGTGTCAGAACTCAGCCTTGCTGTACAAGTTGTGCATAAATATCAGAGTCCCAGTTCCATTTCCTGAGAAGAGCTTGCTAATGTTGAATTGATCAGGATCATGAATTTAGGGAACGCCCAGGTGGGTGAACATTAATGTAAGTCAGAGATCACATACCATCCTTACTTAAGGAACATTGCTGAATTGTGCCCGAATAGCAAAATGGATAAAATTGATGATTCCCTAAATTGCAGGGACCCATACACATTGGTACAACCTTGTTGTCATGGGTAATTACGGATGCTGTTTTGCACCAAAGTTATGTATTAGTGCACATGGCTAAACCACACATCAACCATCTGTTTACTCACTGAATGGAGCTCTCTCCTGTGAGATCCCCCTGTGAAACCTGCAAGCCATCAGTGACACAGAAATTGAAATTTCTTGTTAGCTTGAATGCCAGAAAGGGATTGCTGACTGAAACATTTCCCTGAAGCTGGTCACTCATGAGGTGGCATAAGTTGGTAAACAGCTCTCCCTGAACAACTTCAGCCTTTGCACACACTGAAATGCTTTAACAGTCATTTTTTTCTTGGTGTGTACAAATGGCTCAGATAACTCTCGAGTGTTCTGTGAACCTTTCTCTCCTGTCCTGTCAGCTGTGGCTCAGTGGGTAACATCTTGCCTCTGAGTCAGGAGGTTGTGGGTTCAAGTCCCACTTGAGCACAAAAAATCTAGGCTGACACTCCAGTGCAGTACTGAGGGAGTGCTGTACTCTGAGATGCCGTCTTTCAGATGAGACGTTAAATCAAGGCCCTGTCTGCTCTCTCAGGTGGACGTAAAAGATCCCATGGCACTATTTTGAAGAAGAGCAGGAGTTATCCCCGGTGTCCTGGCCAATATTTATCCCTCAATCAACATCACTAAAACATAATATCTGGGCATTATCATATTGCTGTTTGTGGGAGCTTACTGTGAGCAAGTTGACTGCCGTGTTTCCCACATTGCAACAGTGACTACATTCCAAAAGTACTTCATTGGCTGTAAAGTGCTTTGAGACGTCCGGTGGTCGTGAAAGGCGCGATATAAATGCAAGTCTTTCTTTCTTTGCTCTTTGTTTCATGCTAGGACAGGACATGCTGTAACTGTAATGCTCACTAGCATGTTTGCTTATTCTGCAGATAGAATAATGCAAACCCTGTCAGTTTGGGAACAGTGGACACTGGGTGAATTCAGAGTAACTAACAAGCACTTAATTGGCATTATTAAAATCCCCTGGGAGCACAGACGCACCAACGTCAGTGTTCTCGATCAGGCCAACATCCCCAGCATCGAAGCACTGACCACACATGGCCAGCTCCGTTGGGCGGGCCAGATACCGGACACAACACTCCCAAATCAAGCGCTCTACTCGGAACTTCGACACAGCAAGTGAGCCCCAGGTGGGCAGAGGAAACATTTCAAGGGCACCCTCAAAGTCTCCCTGATAAAGTGCAACATCCCCACTGACACCTTGGAATCCCTGGCCATAGACCGCCCTAAGTGGAGGAAGTGCATCATGAGAACGCTGAGCACCTCGAGTCTCGTCGCCGAGAGCATACAGAAACCAAGTGCAGGCAGCGGAAGGAGTGTGCGGCAAACCAGACTCCCCACCCACCCTTTCCTTCAACCACTGTCTGTCCCACCTGTGACAGAGACTGTAATTCCTATATTGGACTGTTCAATCACCTGAGAACTCACTTTTAGAGTGGAAGCAAGTCTTCCTCGATTTCGAGGGACTGCCTATGATGATGATGATTACACAGTCCATGTTAAAGTAACAAAATATTAGCAAAAGTGTTCTTTTTCCACAGTGCAGTAAACTCAGACTCGTGCTAATCTGCCAGTGTGGTTTTCCAACTTTATTACTCCTTTTGGTGTTAACCTGGATGGGCATTACCAGTGGAAAACATACCCAGTAGTATTTTGATGAACACATTGTACAGTACTTCCCTGTGCGAGTATTCAGGTCTGCAGGAGTTCCGACTGCATTTCTGCTGCACAAGAGCAGTAAAAGCAATTAACTCACTGGACCTCCAATGCTTTATGTATTGGAGCATTGCCCTGTGCTGTGTAATATCAGCTAACTATGATGTTTCACTGTGCTTTAAATTGTAAATGTGGTGGCAACATTAAGCCGCATCAATTCTGATCTTCTTTCCAGTTCAGTAACTGAATACACAGGATGGGGCTGTGAACGTTCCAATATGCAGTGTACTCGAATTAAGGAAGTCTCACTTAACCTCTGCATGGGAAGACAGTATAAAACCTCTGGAATGTGTGGGGGTGAGGAGGTCTGGTTGCCAAAACTGCTGTGAAACTGTTAAAAAGGAAAAGGAGTTTTAAAAAGTTGAAACGATAACAGGATGTTACAACAACTACCAGCTGGAGTACCACCTGCATCTGTTAAGACTCCAGGCACAAATATTCTATGGGGGAATGTGGAATATGGGGGAATATCAGTCACAATATGTTCCAATAATCTCAGCTTTACAATCACCATTTTGGATGTTTTTTGAAATGTTGTTACAGAATGTGCATCAACTCTTTCAGCAGAAACCAACAAGATGTGAAGATTAAGTTTTTCCACTCCAGCCAAAGTATGGTGTATTTTGCTGTAAGCTCCATGCAACAATCTGAAAATACATTTTTCACTTTTAAATACAGGTATGGTAATCAGAGGAGCCGAGTCTGGATTTGGGTTTTCCCTACCAGGTGACCAAAGATACTTTAAGAATTCATTTATGAGCAACGTTCCTGCTGAGGTACAGCCAAGCAGTGATCTCAAAAGTCCCGCGCAGGCCACTTACGGGCTTTCACATTGTAACTGCCGTGCATGCGCAGAAATCTAAAGCGATCGCGTATTAAAAGAAACGGGCCATGTAGAACAAAGTGCAGCTTACAGGGAACACTGCTTCTGAGAGGCCCTGAAGATATGGGTTTATACAGTTCAATCTGAGATGATGAGTACTGTTAACAAAAATGAGTGCATGCAATTGGAGGCCAGCTATTGGCTTGGGTAGGGAAGTGGTTCAGAGGTAGGAGACAGAGATTAGGGATAATGGGTACGTACTCAAATTGGCAGGATGTGACCAGTGGTGTTGCCGAGGATTTATACTGGGTTCACAGCTTTTCACTATACTTATAAATGATTCAGAAGAAGAAATTGAGAGCTGTATATCTAAATTTGGCACAAAGTTAGGTGGCACAGTAAATAGCGCACATGGAGCAGAAAGTTGCAACGGTACATCGATAGATTCAATGAGTGGGAAAAGCTGTGGCAGGTGGAGTTCAATGTGGGAAAGTGTGAGGTCATTCACATTGGACCCAACAAAGATCAATCAGAGTATTTTCTAAATCAAGAAGGAAAAAAGACTTGCATTGGAGGTGATGGTGTTCCCATGCGCCTGCTGCCCTTGTCCTTCTAGGTGGTAGAGGTCACGGGTTTGGGAGGTGCTGTCGAAGAAGCCTTAGCGAGTTGCTGCAGTGCATCTTGTAGATGGTACACACTGCAGCCACAGTGCGCCGGTGGTGGAGGGAGTGAATGTTTAAGGTGGTGGATGGGGGGCCAATCAAGCGGCTGCTTTGTCCTGGATGGTGTCGAGCTTCTCGAGTGTTGTTGGAGCTGCACTCATCCAGGCAAGTGGAGAGTATCCCATCACACTCCTGACTTGTGCCTTGTAGATGGTGGAAAGGCTTTGGGGAGTCAGGAGGTGAGACACTCACCACAGAATACCCAGCCTCTGACCTGCTCTTGTAGCCACAGTATTTATGTGGCTGGTCCAGTTAAGTTTCTGGTCCATGGTGATCCCCAGGATGTTGACGGTGGGGGATTTGGCGATGGTAGTGCCATGGGATGGTGGTTAGACTCTCATTTGTTGGAGGTGGTCATTGTCTGGCACTTGTGTGGCACGAATGTTACTTGCCACTTATCAGCCCAAGCCTGAGTGTTGTTCAGGTCTTGCTGCATGTGGGCATGGACTGCTCCGTTATCTGAGGGGTTGCGAATGGAACTGAACACTGTGCAATCATCAGTGAACATCCCCACTTCTGACCTTCTGATGGAGGGAAGGTCATTGATGAAGCAGCTGAAGATGATTGGGCCTCTCCTGCAGCGATGTCCTAGGGTTGAAATGATTGATTTCCAACCACCACAACCATCTTCCTTTGTGCTGGGTATGACTCCAGCCAGTGGAGAGTTTTCCCCCTGATTCCCATTGACTTCAGTTTTACTGGGGCTCCTTGATGCCACACTCAGTCAAATGCTACCTTGATGTCAAAGGCAGTCACTCTCACCTCACCTCTGGAATTCAGTTCTTTTGTCCATGTTTGGACCAAGGCTGTAATGAGGTCTGGAGCTGAGTGGTCCTGGCGGTACCCACACTGAGCATCGGTGAGCACGTTATTGGTGAGTAAGTGACGCTTGATAGCACTGTCGATGACACCTTCCATCACTTTGCTGATGATTGAGAGTAGACTGATGGGGCGGTAATTGGCCGGATTGGGTTTGTCCTGCCTTTTGTGGACAGGACATACCTGGGCAGTTTTCCACATTGTTGGGTAGATGCCAGTGTTGTAGCTGTACTGGAACAGCTTGGCTAGAGGTGCGGCTAGTTCTGGAACACAAGTCTTCAGCACGACAGCCAGGATGTTGTCGGGGCCCATAGCCTTTGCTGTATCCAGTGTGAAAGAAACGCAGTGGTTCTCGTCACTGGATAGATAAATATGAAACAATGGCATCATTTCACTCTTCACCAATGCATGAAAGCCCAACAAAATCAGACAGCAAGGCTGTGAGAGTGCAAGAGGGGCGGAACGTGCAAGAGAAAATCAAAACTCAACTTAGAGGCTCCTGAGAGAGGGGTTGACCATTAGGAGCAAACTTTTATTAATTATTTGTTTTCACATGTTTTGTTTGGTTACTGGCCTTATCGTAACACTACAGTAAAATGAATATACTCTGAGTTCTTCTCCTGCGGCATTGGGGAGTTCACAAAATTGCAAATGTTATACCCTTGTTCAGAAAAGAGTGCAAGGAAAAACGAGATTGGAGGTAATATATCAGCATGGATAGAGGATTGGCTAACTAACAGAAAACAGAGAGTCAGGATAAATGGGTGATTTTCCGGTTGGCAAACAGTAACTAGTGGGGTGCCGCAGGGATCAGTGCTGGGGCCTCAACTATTTACAATCTATATTAATGACTTGGATGAAGGGACCAAGTGTAATGTAACCAAGTTTGCTGATGATACAAAGATGGGTGGGAAAGCAAATAGTGAGGTGGACACAAAAAATCTGCAAAAGGATATAAACAGGCTAAGTGAGTGGGCAAAAATTTGGCAGATGGAGTATAATGTGGGAAATATGAGGTTATCCACTTTGGCAGAAAAAAATAGAAAAGCAAATTATAATTTAAATGGAGAAAGATTGCAAAGTGCTGGAGTACAGTGGGACCTGGGGGTCCTTGTGCATGAAACACAAAAAGTTAGTATGCAGGTACAGCAAGTAATCAGAAAGACAAATGGAACATTGGCCTTTATTGAAAGGGGGATGGAGTATAAAAGCAGAGAAGTCCTGCTACAACTGTACAGGGTGTTGGTGAGGCCACACCTGGAGTACTGCGTACAGTTTTGGTCTCCATATTTAAGGAAGAATATACTTGCATTGGAGGCAGTTCAGAGAAGATTCACTAGGTTGATTCCGGGGATGAGGGGGTTGCCTTATGAGGATAAGTTGTGTAGGTTGGGCCTATACTCATTGAAGTTCAAGAGAGCGAGAGGTGATCGTATCGAAACATATAAAATAATAAGGGGGCTCAACAAGGTGGATGCAGAGAGGATAGTTCCACTCATAGGGGAAACTAAAACTAAGGGACATAGTTTCAGAATAAGGGGCCGTCCATTTAAAACTGAGATGAGGAGGAATTTCTTCTCTGAGTTGTAAATCTGTGGAATTCTCTGCCCCAGAGAGCTGTGGAGGCTGGGTCATTGAATATAGTTAAGGTGGAGATAGACAGATTTTTGAGTGATAAGGGAGTAAAGGGTTATGGGGAGTGGGCAGGGAAGTGGAGCTGAGTCCATGATCAGATCAGCCATGATCTTATTGAATGGCGGAGCAGGCTCGAGGGGCCAAATGGCCAACTCCTGCTCCTATTTCTTATGTTATTATGTTCTTGTGTACAGGCCAGATAGTTTAACCTCGTTAGTGGGGAAGCTTTCAGAAACTATTATCCTGGATAAAATTACTTGGACAAATGTGGATTAATTAAGGAAAGTCAGCACGGATTTGTTAAAGGCAAGTCGTGTTTAACTAACTTGATTTGAGTTTTTTGATGAGGTAACAGAGAGGGTTGATGAGGGTAATGTGGTTGACGTGATGTACATGGATTTCCAAAAGGCGTTCAACAAAGTGCCACATAATAGGCTTGCCAGCAAAGTTGAAGCCCATGGAATAAAAGGGCCAGTGGCAGCATGGATACGGGATTGGTTCAGTGACAGGAAACAGAGAGTAGTGGTGAACGGTTGTTTCTGGGACTGGAGGAAGGTATACAATGGTGTTCCCCAGGGTCGGTACTGGGACCTCTGCTTTTCTTGATATATATTAATGACTTGTATATGGGTGTACAGGGCACAACCTCAAAATTTGCAGATGACATAAAACTTGGAAGTGTAGCGAAGAGTGAACAGGATAGGGATAGACTTCAAGAGGACAGACAGGCTTGTGGAACGGGCGGACACATGGCAGAAGGAATTTAACGCAGAAAAGTGCGAAATGATACATTTTGGTAGGAAGAATGAGGAGAGGTAATATAAACTAAAGGGTACAATCCTAAAGGGGGTGCATGAACAGAGAGACCTGGGGGTATATGGGCACAAATCGCTGAAGCTGGCAAGGCAGATTGAGAAAGCAGTTAAAAAAACTTACAGGATCCTGGACTTCATAAATAGAGGTATAGGGTACAAAAGTAAGGAAGTTATGCTGAACCTGTATAAAACACTGGTTCAGTCTCAACTGGAGTATTGTGTCCAATTCTGGGCACCACACTTTGGGAAGGATGTGAAGGCCTTAGAGAGGGTGCAGAAAAGATTTATGAGAATGATTCCAGGGATGAGGGACTTCAGTTACGTGGATAGACTGGAGAAGCTGGGGTTGTTCTCCTTGGAGCAAAGAAGGTTGAGAGGAGATTTAATCGAGGTGTTCAACATCATGAGGCGTCTGGACTGAGTAGATAGAGAGAAACTGTTCCCATTGGGGGAAGGATCAAAAACCAGAGGTCACAGATTTAAGAAGAGCCAAAGGCGACATAAGAAAAAACTTGTTTTACGCAGCGAGTGGTTAGGATCTGGAATGCACGGCCTGAAAGGGAGGTGGAGGCAGACTCAATCGTGGCTTTCAAAAGGGAGTTGGATAAGTACCTGAAGGAAAAAAATTGCAGGGCTACGAGGAAAGGGCGGGGGAGTGGGACTAGCTGAGGTGCTCTTGCAGAGAACCGGCACAGGCTCGACGGGCTGGAACCATTCTATGATTCTGAGAAATGTTGTCTTCAAATAAATTGGGGTTAAAGACTGCAGATTAATTCGATCAAGATGCTCAGACATAAATTCTTACATGCTGTTCCATTTTCCTGTAATAATTGATTTGATATTATCTACATTATATTAAAATCTTTCATCTGTATCCTTCCTGTCAATCTGTTCGAAGTTCCAGATGTTCACATCTAGTATATAATGCAAACTATCGATGTATATCGGTCATTACGCACTCCCGACAGCAGTGGCACTGCATTGCCTCCATTATAAACATAGACGCAAGGATTTTTGATGGAAAGTTGACAAGCATAGCCATAAGATTTATAATATATTACAGATATAGGATTTTGTGTACTAACATAAACACAAATCAAAATAATGACTAAAAGCAATTACAAAAAGTATTTGTTGACTGGTTCTCCACCTTACTAGTTCTGTTTTTTGGCCGACTGCTTGTTCTTGATTACTAGCATTTATACCCACTTGTCACTTTGTGATTGCGAGTTCTCTCTGTTTGCTATTGTTCATTGGTCGGTTCCTGACCTGTTTACTTGTGATTGACTCATATTATTCATAAACAAATCAGGGGCAAGTGTAAGCACAAACTTTGCATGTGTGACATCTCCAAGCAGGAGTGTTGGACACTTTGAATTGTGATCAAACTTAAAAAGATGATTAATGCAGGTGTTTGGATCATACTTTTTTTATTGTTTTTAACCAAATCACATATTTTATAGTTGACAGTTTTGCTTACTATATTACAGCACTTTCATAAGCTTTTCATCAAAATAATTAATAAGATACTTTCCACCTGTACTTTTTTCAAACAATTCAATTTTGTTCCCATAAAAGATACTTTTAAAATTTGCAAAGTTTGTAAGCAGAATTAAAGAAAGTGGGTGATTCAATGTGTACCTTATTTCACGATAAATATAAGAACATAAGAAATAGGAACAGGAGTAGGCCATACGGCCCCTCGAGCCTGCTCCCCCATTTAGTACGATCATGGCTGATCTGATCATGGACTCAGCTCCACTTCCCCGCCCACTCCCATAACCCCTTATTCACTTATCGTTTAAGAAACTGTCTATTTCTGTCTTAAATTTATTCAATGTCCCAGCTTCCACAGCTCTCTGAGGCAGCGAATTCCACAGAGAGAAGAAATTTCCCCTGGGAGAAGAAATTTCTCCTCATCTCTGTTTTAAATGGGCGGCCCCTTATTCTAAGATCATACCCTCTCGTTCTAGTCTCCCCCATCAGTGGAAACATCCTCTCTGCATCCACCTTGTCAAGCCCCCTCATAATCTTATACGTTTCAATAAGATCACCTCTCATTTTTCTGAATTCCAATGAGTAGAGGCCCAACCTACTCAACCTTTCCTCATAAGTCAACCCCCTCATCCCCAGAATCAACCTAGTGAACCTTCTCTGAACAGCCTCCAAAACAAGTATATCCTTTCGGAAACCAAAACTGTACGCAGTATACCAGGTGTGGCCTCACCAATACCCTATATAACTGTAGTGAGACTTCCCTGCTTTTATACTCCATCTCCTTTGCAACAAAGACCAAGATACCATTGGCCTTCCTGATCAATTGCTGTACCTGCATACTATCCTTTTGCATTTCATGCACAAGTACCCACAGGTCCCGCTGTACTGCGATCTTTCTCCATTTAAATAATAACTTGCTCTTTGATTTTTTTCTGCCAAAGTGCATGACCTCACACCTTACATTAATGATTGGATGAGGGAATTGCGTGTAATATCTCCAAGTTTGCAGATGACACTAAGCTGGGTGGCGGTGTGAGCTGTGAGGAGGACGCTAAAAGGCTGCAGGGTGACTTGGACAGGTTAGGTGAGTGGGCAAATGCATGGCAGATGCAGTATAATGTTGATAAATGTGAGGTTATCCACTTTGGGGGCAAAAACACGAAGGCAGAATATTATCTGAATGGCGGCAGATTAGGAAAAGGGGAGGTGCAACGAGACCTGGGTGTCATGGTTCATCAGTCATTGAAAGTTGGCATGCAGGTACAGCAAGCGGTGAAGAAGGCAAATAGTATGTTGGCCTTCATAGCTCGGGGATTTGAGTATAGGAGCAGGGAGGTCTTACTGCAGTTGTACAGGACCTTAGTGAAGCCTCACCTGGAATATTGTGTTCAGTTTTGGTCTCCTAATCTGAGGAAGGATGTTCTTGCTATTGAGGAAGTACAGCAAAGGTTCACTAGACTGATTCCCGGGATGGCAGGACTGACATATGAGGAGAGATTGGATCGACTGGCCCTGTATTCACTGGAGTTTAGAAGGATGAGAGGGGATCTCATAGAAACATTTAAATTCTGACGGGACTGGACAGGTTAGATGCAGGAAGAATGTTCCCGATGTTGGGGAAATCCAGAACCAGGGAACCTAGTCTAAGGATAAGGGGTAGGCCATTTAGGACTGAGATGAGGAGAAACTTCTTCACTCAGAGAGTTGTTAACCTGTGGAATTCCCTACCGCAGAGAGTTGTTGATGCCAGTCCATTGGATATATTCAAGAGGGAGTTAGATATGGCCCTTACAGCTAAAAGGATCAAGGGGTATGGAGAGAAAGCAGGAAAGGGATACTTAGGTGAATGATCAGCCATGATCTTATTGAATGGCGGTGCAGGCTCAAAGGGCCGAATGGCCTACTCCTGCACCTATATTCTATGTTTCTATATTAACCCCCTCATCCCCGGAATCAACCTAGTGAACCTTCTCTGAACTGCCTCCAAAGCAAGTATATCCTTTCGCAAATATAGAAACCAAAACTGTACGCAGTATTTCAGGTGTGGCCTCACCAATACCCTGTATAACTGTAGTGAGACTTCCCTGCTTTTATACTCCATCCCCTTTGCAATAAAGGCCAAGATACCATTGGCCTTCCTGATCACTTGCGGTACTTGCATACTATCCTTTGGATTTCATGCACAAGTACCCCCAGGTCCCGCTGTACTGCGGCACTTTGCAATCTTTCTCCATTTAAATAATAACTTGCTCTTTTATTTTTTTTCTGCCAACATTATACTCCATCTGCCAAATTTTTGCTCACTCACTTAGCCTGTCTATGTCCTTTTGCAGATTTTGTGTGTCCTCCTCACACATTGTTTTTCCTCCCATCTTTGTATCATCAGCAAACTGAGCTACGTTACACTCAATCCCTTCTTCCAAGTTGTTAATATAGATTGTAAATAGTTGGGGTCCCAGCACTGATCCCTGCGGCAACCCACTAGTTACTGTTTGCCAACCAGAGAATGAACCATTTATCCCGACTCTCTGCTCTCTGTTAGTTAGCCAATCCTCTATCCATGCTAATATATTACCCCCAACCCTGTGAACTTTTATCTTGTGCAGTAACCTTTTATGTGGCACCTTGTCAAATGCCTTCTGGAAATCCAAATACACCACATCCACTGGTTCCCCTTTATCCACCCTGTTCGTTACATCCTCAAAGAACTCCAGCAAATTTGTCAAACATGACTTCCCCTTCATAAATCCATGCTGATTCTGCCTGAACGAATTTTGCTTTTCCAAATGCCCTGCTACTGCTTCTTTAATAATGGACTCCAACATTTTCCCAACCACAGATGTTAGGCTAACTGTACAGGTGATCTAGTTTGGGTTAAAATTCCAGCCTCGCCGGGTCAGTACAGAATACGCACGGACCCGGTGAGGGCCTGCAATGCACATGCACCAAAAAACAGCTTTTCCAATGTGTTAAGTTTTAACTTGGCAGATCTTCTGCACCCCCACAGCCAGGACATTCACGCGGGCAAGATCGGGCTATTTGCCCAACTCTTGCTCAGCGAATGTCCTTCAAACTCTTGCGCCTGGTAAACACAGGTGCATAGCCTACTTTTACCAGCATAAGAGTTTTAAAACAGATAAAAATAAAATTTAAATACACATTTTTATGTTAAAAACCCTGTCCACTAAGGTAAGTTTATTTTAAACCCTATTAAAACACAAAAAAATCCAAAATATATGTATATTTTTTCTAAAATATTTAATTAACTTTAATTTCAATTACTTTTAAATATATGAGGTGTTTTCCTTATTTTTTATGTTATGTTTGGTTTTTTTCCTCATTGATAGCAATAGGAACTCGGAGATACGGAGTTCTCATCGTTATCAATGAGAATACCGTACCGTGATTGGCTGAGCAGTCACACGTGCAAACCTGGAGGACGGGAGCGCGCTCCTCGGTACGGGAAGAGAAGGCCTCCCCACCGGAATCCCACGCTCCTCCCGGACCACCAGGTACTTTCGTAAAAAATTCCCAGGTTGGAGACGTTCGTCTGAAGGAAGCCTCCGCCTGGAATTTCAGGGCCAATATGTTGGAAAATGTTACCTGTATAACTAATGAACTTTTCCCTGTTTACAGAATTGTTTCAAGAAAATAAAAATAATTATCTTGCTGCATTTTATTGCTGAACTTAAGAACATAAAAAAAGTAAAAGATGAGGAAACTATTTCAGGAATGTTCAACAAATATACATCATAAGAGTAAGGGGAGGCCATTCCATCCCTCGAGTCTATTCTGCAAGATATGTATCTCGGCACAGGATAGCAAACATTTGGGATATTTGAGTAAATTAATTTGTTTATCTTTAAAACTATTCTCAGAGGACTTGAATCCACAGCAACGCCTGTCAGCACTAATTGCCACCCCAGTGTGGTGTGGCTCGTGGTTCTGAGTCTGTGAATGAGATTCAGTGTTGGAGCAGTATAGGAAAGCTCCACATAGCCAGAATTGATCAGAGACGATTGCCAGTTGAAAACCATGATCCACTCCAAATACGGCAGCTGCTTGGCAAGATACAGTTTCTAACCCCATTTTTTAAACAGACAAATCATATTTAACAAAAGGCTAATGTTGACTTCAGCATCAAATGATACTGCAACAACTCTACTAATTGGACATCGCTGTACTGGAATTAATACTTTGAATGGGGGTTTATGAACTTTAGGTTTTATGTCCTATTGCCTGTTTGCATTTGGAAAATACCAGATCAGAAGAGATGCATCGCCAGGAACAGGAGTAGGCCATTCAGGCCCTCGAACCTGCTCCACCATTCAATAAGATCATGGCTGATCTTTAATTTTACTCAATCTACCTGCTTTGGTTCAGAGACCCTTTACCCCTGCCGAACAAAATCTATCTATCTCAGTTTTGAAATTTTCAATTAACCGAACCTTCACAGTTTTTGTGAGAAGAGGTGCAGATTTCCATTACCTTGTGTGTGAAGGAGTGCTATCTGCTATCACCCTGAACAGCTGGAGTGGTAGTACAGTAGTGATGTTACTGGATCAGTAATCCAGAGGTCTGAACTAATGATCTCGAGGCGTGAGTTCACCACAGCAGCGGGGAAACTTAAATTCAGTTAATTTAATTTTAAAAACCTGGAATAAAAAGCTAGTATCAGTAATGGTGACCATGAAACTAGCAGATTGTTGTAAAAACCCATCTGGTTCACTCGTGTCCTTTAGGGAAGGAAATCTGCCGCCCTTACCCGGTCTGGCCTCTCTGTCCCACACAAGAGATTGGTGTGCAAAATTAAGGCACATGGTATTGGGGGTAATGTACTGATGTGGATAGAGAACTGGTTGGCAGACAGGAAGCAGAGAGTCGGAATAAACAGGTCATTTTCAGAATGGCAGGCAGTGACTAGTGGGGTGCTGCAGGGCTCAGTGCTGGGACCCCAGCTATTTACAATATACATTAATGATTTAGACGAAGGAATTGAGTGTAATATCTCCAAGTTTGCAGATGACACTAAGCTGGGTGGCAGTGTGAGCTGTGAGGAGGATGCTGAGAGGCTGCAGGGTGACTTGGGCAGGTTAGGTGCAGGGCAAATGCATGGCAGATGCAATATAATGTGGATAAATGTGAGGTTATCCACTTTGGTGGCAAAAACAGGAAGGTAAATTATCTGAATGGTGACAGATTAGGAAAAGGGAAGGTGCAACGAGACCTGGGTGTCATGGTACATCAGTCATTGAAAGTAGGCATGCAGGTACAGCAGGCAGTTAAGAAAGCAAATGGCATGTTGACCTTCATAGCGAGAGGATTTGAGTATAGGAGCAGGGAGGTCTTGCTGCAGTTGTACAGGGCCTTGGTTAGACCATACCTTGAGTAGGGTGTGCAGTTTTGGTCTCCTAATCTGAGGAAGGACATTCTTGCTATTGAGGGAGTGCGGCGAAGGTTCACCAGACTGATTCCTGGGATGGCAGGACTGATATATAAAGAAAGACTGGATCGACTAGGCTTATATTCACTGGAATTTAGAAGAATGAGAGGAGATCTCATCGAAGCATCTAAAATTCTGACGGGATTGGACAGGTTAGATGTAGGAAGAATGTTCCCGATGTTGGGGAAGTCCAGAACCAGAGGTCACAGTCTAAGGATAAGGGTAAGCCATTTAGGACCGAGATAATGAGAAAACTTTTCACCCAGAGAATTGTGAACCTGTGGAATTCTCTACCACAGAGAGTTGTTGAGTCCAATTCGTTAGATATATTCAAAAGGGAGTTAGATGTGGCCCTTACAGCTAACGGGATCAGGGCGTATGGAGAGAAAGCAGGAGTGGGGTACCGAAGTTGCATGATCAGCCATGATCATATTGAATGGTGGTGCAGGCTCGAAGGGCCGAATGGCCTACTCCTGCACCTAGTTTCTATGGGCTCAAGTTTCGGCCTGAGTTGCTCCTATTTTTTTGGAGCAACTAGCTTAGAATGGAGTATCTTAGAAATTTCAATTTTCGGCATTTAGTTTGCTCCAATTCTAGGGAATTCGAATAATTTCAGTTTAGAACAGTTTTTTTTTCCAAAAGTGGGCGTTACCAGCCACTTACACCGGTTTTGCAAGTTTAGGCAGTGAAAACTTACTCCAAACTAACTTAGAATGGAGTAATTGTAGATTTTTGTACGCTCAGAAAAACCTTGCCTACACTTATAAATCAGGCGTAGGGAACGAGAGATAGGTGGGGGGGCTGCGGGGGGGAGGAAAGTTTACAGATATTAAACACATCACTTATAAAAATAAAGAGCCATCAATAATAAATTATAAATAAATCAATAAATCAATCAAAAAAACATTTTTAAATAATAAAAAAAATAATTCAAAAATCAATCAATAAATAAAAAATTAAGTTTCTACTCACCTAGAACCCAGTGTTGTAGGCAGCACTGGGAGCCCTCCAACAGCATGCTGGGACGGGCCCCCTCTCCCAGGAGATGCCGGTCAGGCGGGCCCACCGCCGACAAGGTAAGAGGTGTCAGGCCACTCAGCCCGGGATAGGGGCGACGTCCCTTCGGCTAGGGAGAGGGTCATCGCCCGGAGACAGGACGCGCTGGGAAGGCCAGGAGCGACTACGCACGCGCGCAGCTGCCGCCACTTTTTTGGCGCAGGGCTGTAGCTCCGCCCCCAGCAGATCCTGCTGAGCCGCACCGAGCCGAGCTGGAAACGGCCCCTACAGCTATCGGAGAATCGCGAGGTAAGTATTTGCCGCTTTTTCAGTTCTACAAATTAGGCGGGCCTCTCCAATGTGCGCCGTTCTAGCGGGGGTCCGAAACTTGAGCCTAATGTTTCTATATTTCTATATGTGACTCCAGACCCACAGCAAGGTGGTTGACTCTTAACTGCCCTCTGAAATGGTCTGGTGAGCCCCTCAGTTGTACCAAACTGCTACGAAAAACTATAATAAGAATAAAACTGGACGGACCACCCGACATCGACCTTGGCACCGGACACGACAACGGCACACCCATCCCAGTCGACCCGGCAAACCCTCCTCACTAATACCCGGGGACATGTGCCAAAATTGGGAGAACTGTCCCACAGACTAGTCAAGCAACAGCCTGACATAGTCATACTCACAGAATTATACCTTTCAGTCAATGTCCCAGACTCCTCCATCACCATCCCTGGGTATGTCCTGTCCCACCGGCAGGACAGATCCACCAGGGGTGGCGTCACAATGGTATATAGTCAGGAGGGAGTGGCCCTGGGAGGCCT
Source organism: Pristiophorus japonicus (assembly GCF_044704955.1). Classification (NCBI taxonomy): domain Eukaryota; kingdom Metazoa; phylum Chordata; class Chondrichthyes; family Pristiophoridae; genus Pristiophorus; species Pristiophorus japonicus. Next base: position 3,717,656 of record NC_091986.1, read on the forward strand.
CAACATTGACCCTGGACCCCATGAAGTCTCATGGCTTAAAGTCAAGCATGGGCAAGGAAACCTCCTGCTGATTACCACCTACCGCCCTCCCTCAGCTGATGAATCAGTATCCTCCATGTTGAACACCACTTGGAAGAAGCACTGAGGGTAGCAAGGGCACAGAATGTACTCTGGGTGGGGGACTTCAATGTCCATCACCAAGAGTGACTCGGTAGCACCACTACTGACCGAACTGGCCGAGTCCTGAAGGACATAGCTGCCAGACTGGACCTGTGGCAGGTGGTGAGAGAACCAACACGAGGGAAAAAACTACTTGACCTCGTCCTCACCCATCTACCTGTCACAGATGCATCTGTCCATGACAGCATTGGTAGCAGTGATCACCGCACAGTCCTTGTGGAGACAAAGTCCCGTCTTCACACTGAGGACACCCTCCATCGTGTTGTGTGACACTACCACTGGGCTAAATGGGATAGATTCAGAACAGATCTAGCAACTCAAAACTGGGCCTCCATGAGGCACTGTGGGCCATCAGCAGCAGCAGAATTGTATTCCACCACAATCTGTAACTTCATGGCCCGGCATATCCCTCACTCTACCATTACCATCAAGTTAGGGGACCAACCCTGGTTCAATGAGGAGTGCAGAAGACCATACCCAGCACAAAGGAAGATGGTTGTGGTTGTTGGAGGTCAATCATCTCAGCCCCAGGACATCGCTGCAGGAGTTCCTCAGGGCAGTGTCCTAGGCCCAACCATCTTCAGCTGCTTCATCAATGACCTTCCCTCCATCATCAGATCTGAAGTGGGGATGTTCGCTGATGATTGCACAGTGTTCAGTTCCATTTGTAACTCCTCAGATAATGGAGCAGTCCATGCCCACATGCAGCAAGACCTGGACAACATTCAGGCTTGGGCTGATAAGTAGCAAGTATCATTCACGCCACACAAGCTACTCGCCAAGGCTTCATTGGCAGCACCTTCCAAACCCGCGGCCTCTACGACCTAGAATGACGAGGGCAGCAGGCGCATGAGAACACCACCACCTCCACGTTCCCCTCCAAGTCACACACCATCCTGACTGGGAAATATATCGCCATTTCCAAATGTGACAGTCTGTTTATCTGGTATTTTAGCTGGCAATGTTGGCTTTGCTTCGATAAAACCATCATGAATAAAGCAATCATTTCAACCACACCCAGCTGACATACACAATTGAGGTACTTCTGCTTCTGTCCAGTGTCTGTGAGCAACTCCATGGGAAATGTCCCCATAAATTTCAAAAAGTCCAACATTATAAATGTGGAGAATGCAATTGCATTTCAAAACAGCGATTGTAATGTATGTCCCGGTGAGCATGCTCATAGGTTGGTAGAGATGTTGAGCTGGGAGTGGCTTCGCCAGTCACATGATGTTCACAAGACTCAATAAAACCCCAGCCAGTTGGGTTCAGGGGATCCATGATGAGACAGGTGGTTGTGAGCCCGGTGGATGAACTGGTAATGTGTAGTGTGATTGTTAAACCTTTGCTCATAAACCAACTAGTTCTTAACAGCAACGTGTTGCTATAAATTCTTTAGCAAAGAGCCCATGAAGCAAATATGTTACAGCGCTGAAGCTCTGGAGGTGCTGGTAAACACCATCATAGAGTGACAGAAGCAAATCTTTGATGGAGGAGGCCAGCCCCCAGAATACAAAAGGACCATCACAGGCACTATCCCCAGGACGTGGAGGTCCTGGAGAGAGTGCATCGCCTAAGGAGAAGCACTATGTCAACATATGGATATTACCGTAAACTAAAGGACAGGTACATATGGAAAGTTGTAAAAAAAATACACAAAAAAGGTTGTGCTGACACACAGAAAGGTTGAAAGTTTAGAAAGTATTCGAGTGACAATAGTGTGATTATGCCGATTGCACTGCACATGCCATGGCAGAAGAGTTAACGTACTACAGGAAGGAATGGCGACGGGTCAACGAACCATGTCTCAATCCCCACTGCGCTCATGTTTAAAGGCATAATTGCATATATCTGAAGGACATTGCATGGAGCAGTTGGGAGACCTCTCGGTCTGAAGGTACAAATACAATGTGAGCAAACAGCGATGGATATGCTCAGAAAGTAGAGTTTGAAAAGCACCACAACTGTGGCAGATAAGCACTGTACCATATTAGACAGATATTTTATGATTTGCACTACATGTTCACTGATTATGCACAAGTGCCTAATAATGCATGAAATGAAAAGCAACACCCAAAAAGATAAGTATATTTGACGTACCATCTGCTCTTCTCACAGAATATGCGGAATGCAGAGCTGTACTGAAAGAGCACAATGTGCTCAGCAACAACTATCACCAGCCTACTTGATGGAGGCACTGATGTCGGTGGTGGGAGACAGAGATATTGATGAGCATCGCACAAACCACCAAGCAGTGATGGCCGCTACTAAGATGCCAACTGACACAGGATAATACGATAGCCAGCATGCTGCATGCTCCAGCCTGGTTATATGGCAATGCAAACCTCTGTGAACTTGCTTTGAAATGGAGGTGGTGAAGAAAAGTCGGGCCATGTTGCTGAGCCAGTTGCCTCCTTGCCTGTAACTTTGCAAAGTGACCTGGCAATGTGGGAGAGCCCAACACCCAAATAGCTCCTGCCATCTCCCACAGTTGATGTAACGTGACACCAGTTCTCTAGGCCGCAATTTGCTGCTGAACATATGGCAGCAGCATTTGCAGCAAAGACTTCACGACACAGCCCAGACGCACAGACAGAGCATCTCTTATGCTCACAAAAAGCAGATGTTCTCCAGTACGGATATGCATCGAATAACATGAGCAGGCAATTGACACTCATATCAGATGCTAATCTGTGAATTCTCATGTCCCTGCATAAGTGACAGTAAGCACAAGCTCGGAAAACACGTGTTGACCACAATTACAGTGTCAGCCACCCTTTGCATTGCTGCAGGTCGACCAGGATACGTCGCAAATGCAGGAAGTAGGACTTTTGTACCTGCTGCACTTTTAGTACGCTGCCATTCAATTAGTGCAGTGGTTCTTGGGGTCCGGCGAGACTCTTCTGCAATTCCACAAACAGATTACCAATCAGTGATGGGGAGTGGGGGTTGGGGGGCACGGTGGGGAGCGAGGGGGAGTGGGATGGTGGAGGGCGGGTGACGGTGAGGGGGCCTGGGGAGCGAGGGGAACTGGGAAGCGAGGGAGGGGGTGGGGAGCGATACGATGGGGAGCGGCCGGACGCTGCTGAACGGGGCAGTCAGTGGTTACCATGGCAGCGGCTGTGTGCTGAAGGGAGTTATTGAGAGCCAAGATGCTAAGATGTCAGGTGGCGGAAAAGCAGGAGGGGAACAGGTTCGCCAAAGCCAAGACCCGTTCATCCAGCGTGGGTCTCCAGTTCCTGGTCGGCCACACCCACCGACTCCGGCACAAGGGTCGCCGTGCCGAATGTGTTGGGTTAGAGCCCCCGTTTACCTGGCCACTATCGTATACGATTCTGAGGGGGTTTGACAGGGTCGATGCAGAGAGGATGTTTCGCCTTGTAGGGGGAATCTAGAACTAGGGGGCATAGTCTCAGAATAAAGGGTTGCTCATTTAAAACTGAGATGAGGAGGAATTTCTTCTCAGAGGGTTGTAAATCTGTGACATTCTCTGCCCCAGAGAGCTGTGGAGGCTGGGTCATTGAATATATTTAAGGTGGAGATAGACAGATTTTTGAGCGAAAAGGGAGTCGAGGGTTATGGGGAGAGGGCAGGGAAGTGGAGCTGAGTCCATGATCAGATCAGCCATGATCTTATTGAATGGCGGAGCAGGCTCAAGGGACCAAATGGCCGACTCCTGCTCCTATTTCTGATGTTGTTCTCGAGTACCTGACTGCAGCGATCCTGGAGCCGGTGGGTAACGTGGCCCGCGACAACAAGACAGCCAGGAGTGTCCCCCTGCACCCGCGAAGGGCTGGACAAGTTGCCGGGAGTGTCACCGTAGCCCGGGGTGGGGTCCTGCCTAGCATCCAGGCCCATCTGCTGCCGGAGGAGACCAGCCATCCGAGTAAGGCTTCGGCCTAAATGACAAAGGATGCAATCAACTCCCAACAAACCAAAAAGACTCTTTTAAGAACCACCAACCTTCTTCTTCCAAAGAGTTTGATTGCCATTGTCCCACAGACTGGCGGAATTTAATTTGGGCAATCTCTGGGAGATTGGGTCTCGTTCAGGGAGACAGGGATCTGCCAGAGATTTATATTTGTTTCTTGTCCCAGACTTTCTGTTACTTTAATATCGAGGAACATGAACTGAGAGAATAAATACATTTCCTGGGTGGATGTAATCCATTGTTCTCAACATAAAATCTGCTCCAAATGGCAAATGTAAATTTGTGAAGTAGCGGTAACTGAAGGAAAAACGATCCAACGAGATAGTTTGTCAAATTTAACTGGTGTGAACAGCAGGAACAACCTGGCAGTCAAAATTATCAAAGAGTATTTGTTCCTTCAAAAAATAAAGAGGAGGAGGGGGGGGAAGGTGAACTGTGGGCACAGTACCACCGTGAGCAACAGGACTCGGACGCGGAAATGCACCGGGCCAGCTGTTCAGAGAGGAACGAACATCTGTATAGAAAGATCCCACCCCGACTACCAGCTTGCTGCAGCAGCGCTGGGGATACAGTGAACATCAACAGGCCCATAAGTCAGACAGATATTGCATTAGATCGGTCTGTCCATGGTCAAGGACAGGCCAGGGAGCAAACCTGGCATAATAATCGCAGCAACACTCGCACACACTGAACGACCAATAAATTTGTAATTAAAAAAAAACCAATGCTTTAAAATCACATTCATTTTATACATTCATACTGCAGGGGATTTCCGTTTTGTAAATGTCACCATAGCCAGATTGCAATGCATCATCAGCAGATCCTGGTACAGTGTCAATACAATGAAGCAATAATAATTTAGATGGGGTGGCGGGGGGGGAAGTCTGTGATCACTAATCCATATGACATGGGGTCCTTCAGCCAAAAAGGTTTGAGAACCATTGAATTAGGGGAGCACTTGGTAGAAGGACACACCCATGATCGACATTGAGCAATCCATAACAGGCAGGGGACAAGGGCAACACAACATGAGAACCTACATCACCAGCACTGTGCAACTTAAGAAAATTAATTCAATTAATATATTTAGCAGCTTGTCGTTCTCCAACCCCGCCCCCCCATCGCCCCTGGCTCTGCTTGTGGGCCAGGACGAGCAAGAATGTTCCCCCCAGCCCCGCCAATCTCCCCTGCTTCCCCACCCCCGTGATCCAAAGCCCCCCCCCCCACCCCGCGCGATCTCCCCAACCCATGATCCCTTCAACGACCCCGCGATCATGCCCCCAACCCACGAGCACTTCAACGCCACCACAATCTCCCCCGAACCGCTTCAACTATCCCCCAATCTCCCCCGCCCCTCCCTGACCTCTTCAACAGCACGCCCGCAATCTCCCCTCGAACTGCGATCTCTTTAATTGCTCCCCCACTCCCCGTCCCCTGCGATCTCCCCCGACCACCCCTAACCGCAATCTCTTAAAAGCCCAGCGATCTTTCCTCCCTCCCCTCCCCGGCTTACAATCCCCCCCTGACACCGATATCTTGAAAGCCCCACAATCTTCCCCTCCCTCCGCTCTGCTCACCGCTCCCAGCACAGTCCTTCCCACCCCAAATCCAGGCAGTCTCGCCATCCGGCTGGCTGCTGACCGGGAAATGGAGAAAAAAAAATTCAAATGAGGCCCTGCCGTTAAATTTGGCGGGACCCCCGCTCTACCTGCATTTCCAGGTTTCCCACCCACTACACCCCTCCCCCCTCACCTTCCTGCGTCTAAAATATTTAACATGATGTCATTTTTATTTCCCCAGTCTCAGCCTCACTGACCCTGGAGCCAAACACAGCGCATTGCAACTTCATCCTGTCAGAGGGCCGGACCAGTGTGAGAGACGGTGACTGAGAATTACAGCTTCCTGATAACCCGGAGAGATTCGATACTGTTGTCAGTGTCTCCCCCTCCCCTCACCCACCCCACGAGACCCCATTCCCTTTCCGCAAATGTCGGGGACAATGTTTGGGGAAACTGAACAAGGAAAGCAATTGGCAGTCTGTGCTTGTACATACATGTGCGCTCACTGAAGGAACTGGACAATGAGATCCTCAAACACATAGCCCCATGGCCCACCTGGCTGCCTTCCTTCTCATTACTGCTGAAGGGCACGGGTGCGTGTCAGTATAGGTTTTCAGTTCCCTCAATACCAGAGCTCGATACAGCAAAGTACCATCCTGAGATGTCCACTGCGGGTGTCTGGAAGGAACGTGTAACATGTATAGTCAGGGCCGTGGCAATCTTCACCATCAGCGCGGTGCAAATGTTTTATTTATTCATTCACAAGATGTGGGTGTCGCTGGCAAGGTCGGCATTTATTGCCCATCCCTAAATGCCCTTGAGAAAGTGTAGTGGTAAGCTGCGAGTATTAGCAGATGTTGGTACCCGGGGTCTGGACAATGCTGGCAAAGACACATTTACAGCCTATCCTAGTTGCCCTGAGAAGGTGCTGCTGGCCCTATTCTTTGAACTGCTGTTGTCCATGTGCTGATAATGCAGCCATGGTGGAACAAACTCCCTCATAGACCAGCTTCCCCATGCACTGGTCCTCCTGCCCAGGTGATTCACTCTACTGTCGAGTAAATCCACTGCCATTCATGAGTATGCCTTCTCTCCTGGGCTTCCTCTCTCCTTCAAAACGCCTGGCTGATACATGGCCAATCTCGCTCAAAACTCCTCTAGCATTCACTGCTCTCCTGCTGCTCAATTATCTACCACCCTTACACTTAGTCATCAGGTCTGACTGGGGAGTAAATACTGATCTTCTAATGTGACACAACAAATATACAATGTTGCATGAGCTCCCTCCTGACTAATGGTCTTCAACAAGACCTTAACAAGTTCAATTCTATTTTCAGAACTTTTCACCAGAATTTTTAATTTTGATATGTCGGACATCTTAGAGCAGTGCCAATTACTCCATTAATGCTTTTTTCCCGCAATGTTCCCACATCTGCTTTTGCACGGAGATGCAAAAATGTTGGCCCTGTGTCTAACAAGATGCATTTAGTCCCAAAATATTAAACAGCTAAAACCTAAATCACTTCATATTTTCACGAATGAACTCGATCCAATTAAAATTTTCTGTAAAGAGGGCTTTTTGTGGCCAGTCCCCTCCTGTCACTAACGCACATTCAGGTGCACGCACTCCTTAGCATCCAAGTAGCAAACTGTATTAAACATCACAGCATCTGTTCCTCAGTTGTTCAAACAATTAAAAAGCACCCAACCACAAAGGACTCAAAGAAAAAGGCCTTGGAGACTTTTCCAAGCCACTGTTTGTTTATGAAGTGTGGTTGGCCAAGACCAGTTTAAATTGGTGAACCTGCTTATTTACTGCTGCCTCTCAAACAAAGAAGACAGCAAGCCAGAAAAATCCTTGAATCTCACTGGACCTGGTGCGTTTTTGCAAAGAATCCATTTCACATTGATCCAAAAATGTATCATGTGCCCGAGTGGAAGTTGGCAGTGATAAAGTAAGCTGAATAGGAGGTGGGAGGAATCACTATTTAGTTGAGATTTTCATTTATTCATCCATGCCCATTTCCCGATCACTTAAAGAGTTCAATCACTCCATCACGCACTCTACCCAACCCATCTCATTTCTTGAAAAAAGCTTCTGTAAAGTTCCTCTCCACGTGAGCCAGAAATAAATCAAACTCCATAATATATTTTTATTATTCATTCTTAATCGGTTTCCTTCCTTGGAAGGACATTTCCATGATCCCAACAGCTCACAAACCATTGTGCGCCACACATTCAATTATCCTTATCTGTATTTATTCTTATAAACCTTAATCCTATTCCAACACAGATATTCATTCAGTTCTGTTTAAAGATGTTCATTGTCACATTATCTGGGAGTCTCTTTAATGCCAACCTTGCTGTAAATTCCAATTTGTATCACTGAAAACCAATTCCCCAGATCAACTGGGCTGAAGAGATCTTTACTGAGTCTTTTTTAACATGCTGAAGCAATAAACTAAGTCGGTAAAATTATTTTTATGATCAGTCATGCACTTTGCACTTACAAGTTTTGACATTTGTCTAATTATATCAAAACTGTTCCAATGTAACAACGCCCGACAACCAGGTCACTTGCGTCACAATATTATATAGTAAGGTTTGTAATACAAGAGATCACTGAAGCATTACTTGCTGCTATTAAGTGCGAGTCCATTTCAATACTGCCCTCCCCGTGCTATTTCTGATGCTCCGGGTGTGTAAGTAAGTTCTATTTGCTCTGATTTCCACCCCCCTTAAATTTCCAGAAATGCCGTTAGGTTTCTCCAGTATCCCTTTCCTCCACTCCACTTCAATCTATCGCCACTCTTCACCAATCAATACAATCCTCGCTTAAGCTGCTGGTCCTGGTCTCAATCTGATATCAGTAGAACCAAATTCCTGAAAAAAGATCATGATTTCTACTGAAGAGTCGCCACAGTGTGACAAGGGGAAAACGGAGTGGGGGCACTATTAAGTAGGATGGCACAGAGATCAGTTTTGGGGCCACTACTTGGGGCTAGTTTTAACAACAACAACTTGTATTTATAGAGCACCTTTAACGTAGTAAAAGATCCCAAACACTTCAAAGAGTATTATAAAACTTGACACTGAGCCACATAAGGAGAAATTCGGGCAGGTGACCAAAAGCTTGGTCAAAGAGGTCAGTTTCAAGGAGCCTCTTAAAGGAGGAAAGAGAGGTAGAGAGGCAGGGAGGTTTAGGGAGGGAGTTCCAGAGCTTAGGGCCCAAGCAACTGAAGGTACGGCCACCAATGGTTGAGCGATTATAATCAGGGATGTTCAAGACAGCAGAATTAGAGGAGCGCAGACATCTCGGGGGGGTTGTGGGGCTGGAGGAGATTACAGAGATAGGGAGGGGTGAGGCCACGGAGGGATCTGTAAACAAGGATGAGAATTTTGAAATCGAGGCATTGTTTAACCGGGAGCCAATGTAGGTCAGCGAGCACAGCGGGTGATGGGTGAGTGGGACTTGGTGCGAGATAGGACACGGGGCAGCCGAGTTTTGGATGATATGAAGTTTACATAGGGTAGAATGTGGGAGGCCAGCCAGGAGTTTAAGTGTAGATGCACAATGGTGGAGTGTGCCAACAATTGATAACATGAGGCCCAAGGTAACTTGCCAGTTGGGCAGGGCAAGAAATCGGCCGACTCCTTTGCAGAGCCGGTTGTCGGTGGGAGCCCGGGGTGTTAGTGGAGCGGGGAGTGGAAGAGAGGCGATTCCTAGTGAGGAAGCTGCGGGTAATCCAGTCGAGGGTCACGGTATTTTTGTGAGGTCAGGAGGAAGTATTCCTGCTCTTCCAGGAACCACAAAACCACAAAGTTAAAATGGTTGTTTGGCTGTTATTTGAGTTGCCAGCAGTGGCTCTTTTAGGGACCATTTGACAAGCCGTTCAATGGCAGTACAAATGGGCAGAGCGACGAGGGCACACTTTCTGTCGATAATTGTACCTGAAAATGTCAATCAAGCCCCTATGCACATCATAGGACCCCTCTGCTGCATGGGCCTAGCACACACACACACACACACACACATATATTCCTACTGACCCCCACCCTCCCTCCCTCACTCAGGTCCTCGCTCCCTGGTTTTTAGAGATCGCAGTGTGGGTGAGCGCATTGAGCTTGGAACAGCTTGCGTATCTGTCCATAGAATACTGACCATGTACCGAGGGCTCCCCGGCCCCAGCTCCAGCGCGCCACTCTCCATGCACAGGCTCCCTGCACTCTCTCCGGCCGCTCACGCTTTGGTCTCTGGTTCTTTACCAGTGACCACGCGTATTCTGGCCTCGGGTCCCAACCTCCTATTACAAGTGGCCTCTTACCTGAAACAGGCAGGTGGTCCAGCCACCCTTCTCAGCTCCCCACCCAGGATATCAGCAGCTAAAGCAGCAGCATAAACAGACAGCACGGGACCAAATGCCATTTTTCAGGCCACTGCTGATCCGTTAATGGAGGCAGTTAAAATCAGCTCCTTTGTCTTCAGAAAACCAAAAGTAAATCGGTCAAATTTGCCAATAACATCAAACTGGGAAAGGCAGACAAACCAGAGGAAGCAGTCAGGAATTATGAAATGAGTTGGGCAAAATACTGAGTGGGCAGAACAATGCCAGATAGATGTAAAGTGCTGCACATAGGAAGAAAATATCGGCATCACACATACTCCACGAATGGTATTGGAATAGCTAAGGATGATGTTTAAGGAGACCTAGGCATCGTAATAGACACAACACTTAACATATTCAACTAATGGACAGCAGCAATCAAATTAGCCAATAGAATGTTGAACTATGTAGCCAACTCAGTAGACTACAAGTCCGGGAAAGTAGTGATAAGCAGAAATTTCTTCCAATTAAATATTGGGCAGACCGAAGCTATTGTCTTTGGTCCCCACCTCTCCCTAGCAACTGTGAGGCTGAACCACACTGTTCTCAACCTTTGGTGTCTTATTAGGCCCCGAGACGAGCTTCCGACCACATATCCACTCCTTCGCTAAGACTGCCTATTTCCACCTCTGTAACATCGCCAGACTCCGCCCCTGCCTCAGCTCATCTGCTGCCGAAATCTTTATCCATGCCTCTGTTACCTCTAGCCTTGACTATTCCAACGCAGTCCTGGCTGGCCTCCCATCTTCCACCCTCCATAAACTTGTGCTCATCCAAAACTCTGCTGTCCGTTTCCCAACTGGTACCAAGTTCCATTACCCCTGTGCTCTGTCAGCCTTCACCGTCATTACCCCTCTGAAATTGATTCGCCGCATGTGCATCTAAAAGGTGGCAATCCTGAAGTTGCGGTTGGTCACTGACTGCTCCGACACAGGCTGCTCTGTGCCTCCCCCGGCTCTGCCGCCACCCCCCACCAATAACCGGCAATCAGTGATATCAATGAAACCAGTCGAACTGACAAAAACTTGAGCTGTTCCACGCTAATATCACTGTTAAATACCCCATTAAATGTGAAGCTTTGTTGGAATAGATGTAACTGGGGTTGTAACAGCATATTAACTGCTTAACCGTTCTGGCCCTGAAAAACTAATTTATACATTTGTGAAATGTCCAATTTCTCAATTTTGATAAAAAGTTACAGTTTTTAAAAAGAGAAAAAGAATTTTATTTTAAAGTTTGTTTATGATATTTCAGCTTCTACCTTAACCCTATGTGCATGTCCCAATCTTTATTTTGCTCTAACATTTTTTTAAAGTGCAGATTATCAGTGCTTTTCATTTCCTGGTTTGCTGTCTTTGAAATTCTTCATTGTGATTGGCTGCTTCGGCAGCTTAATGATGTCACTGCTGCACTTTGCTCGGGATCCCCTATTCACAGCACTGCAATTAATGACACATCAAGAAACCTAAAGTTTTCGCCACAGAGATGGCGAGATCCCTGTGGGCAGCTTTCTTAGTGGTCAGTGGCGAGTGTTGTCACTTTGCCGCTGACCACATATTACAGGCCATTATCTTCACTGTGACCACGTACATTCAAACAATTAAATGTTAATCATTTGTTTCAATTGGAATGTTGTCTCCATGTGGTGCTATAGTGTTTAACAAACACAAAAGAAGGATTTACCAACCCCACAAAAACAACTTGCGCCTTTAACATAGTGAAACATCCCAAGGTGCTTCACAGCAGTGTTATAAAACAAAACAGATACATTTGACACCGAGCCACATAAGAAGAAATTACGACAGATGGTCAAAGAGGGAGGTTTTAAGGAGCGTCTTAAAGGAGGAAAGAGAGGTAGAGAGGCGGAGAGGTTTAGGGAGGGAGTGCCAGAGCTTGGGGCCGAGGCAACAGAAGGCACGGCCACCGATGGTGGAGCGATTATAATCAGGGATACTCAGGAGGGCAGAATTGAAGGAGCGCAGACATCTCGGGGTTGTGGGGTTGGAGGAGATTACAGAGATAGGGAGGGGCGAGGGCCATGGAGGGATTTGTAAACAAGGATGAGAATTTTGAAATCGAGGTGTTGCTTAACCGGAGCCAATGTAGGTCAGCGAGCACAGGGGTGATGGGTGAGCGGGACTTGGTGCGAGTTAGGACACAGGCTGCTGAGTTTTGGATGACTTCAGGCTTACGTAAGGTAGGAGTGCTTTGGAATCAAGTCTAGAGGTAACAAAGGCAGGGATGAGTGTTTCAGCAGCAGAAGAGCTGAGGCAGGGGCAGAGGCGGGCGATGTTACGGAGGTGGAAATAGGCGGTTTTAGTTATGCTGCAGATATGTGGCCGGAAGCTCATTTCAGGGTCAAATATGACGCCCAGGTTGCGAACAGTCTGGTTTGACAGATGCTAGGGAGAGGGATGGAGTTGGTGGCTAGAGAACGGAGTTTGTGGCGGGGACAAAGACAGTGACTTCGGTCTTCCCAATATTTAATTGGAGAACATTTCTGCTCATCTAGTACTGGATGTCGGACAAGCAGTCTGACAATTTAGAGACCATGGAGGGGTGGAGAGAAGTGGTGGAGAGGTAGATCTGTGGATGCCGTCAGCGTACATGTGGAAACTGACGCTGTGTTTCCGGATGATGATGCCGAGGGGCAACATTTAGATATTAACCCCCTCAACAAACATAACGCCTCCTGAAACCTGGATAGAGGGTGGGGCAGATAACACAACATAGGAAAGCAGAAAAAGAAGAGAAAAAAAACAAAGCAGAAACAAAAGAATAAAAGCGGAAAACTAGGAATAAATAAGAAGGTGGTGAAAAGGGAACAATACTTGGATACATTTTGCTTATTCATCATATGCACTGTGGGGATCAGGAAATGGTAAAGGGAATAAGCGATGCGCACATGAGACAAAAGGAAGCATAATGAGAGAAATCAAAGCAATAAAAGGCATGTGCGAGACATTGAAAGTGTGAGAAGAGCTGGAGAGGAATCAGTAAGCAGAAAGGAAAGTGTGAAAAACTGGCTTCAGGGACCCAGGAGTCTGGTGGTGGAAGAGAAATAACCTCCTTGTTTCTTAATCCCCACCATAGCACATTATAAGTAATTCTGTCTTTTCCTGTGTGTGTAGTCTTTGTCTGTGTCCCCCCAACCTGCAGCCACTCTCTTCCTCCTTAAATGCTGTTCACTTTTAATAGCTTTCAAGTTTCGAGAAATGTTTTTATACCCAAAACGCCAATGTCTCGTGATTTCTTGCTGGAGCCTGTTTGACGTACTGACTATCTCCAGAAAACCCAAGGATAGACCGATCACGCGAGGGATACCACCACAGCCTGACTCCTTCAATTGGGCTCAGATCACCAATAGAGTCTAGTCTCGGTGAGCTCCATTATTGGTTGCAACAGCATTACAACATCAACTTGTATTTATATAGTGCCTTTAGCATAGTGAAACATCCCAAGATGCTTCACAGCAGTGTTATAAGACAAAACAAATATATTTGACACCGAGCCACGCAAGAAGAAATTACAGCAGAGGTCAAAGAGGTAGGTTTTAAGGAGCGTCTTAAAAGGAGGAAAGAGAGGTAGAGAGGCGGAGAGGTTTAGGCAGGGAGTTCCAGAGCTTGGGGCCCAGGCAGCTGAAGGCACTGCCGCCGATGGTTGAGCAATTATAATCAGGGATGCTCAAGATGGCAGAATTTGAGGAGTGCAGACATCGCGTGGGGTTGTGGGGCTGGAGCAGATTACAGGGATAGGGAGGGGTTTGGAAACAAGGGGGAGAGTTTTGAAATCGAGGCACTGTTTAACCGGGAGCCAATGTAGGTCAGCGAGCAGAGGGGTGATGGGTGAGCGTGACTTGGTGCAAGTTAGGACACAGGCAGCCGAGTTTTGGATCACCTCAAGTTTACGTTGGGTAGAATGTGGGAGGTCAGCCAGGAGTGCGTGGGAATAGTCAAGTCTAGAGGTAACAAAGGCAGGGATGAGGGCTTCAGCAGCAGATGAGCTGAGGCAGGGGAGGAGTTACTGTTAAATCCAATATAATAGTTATAATTTTATGCCTCTTTATTTCATAATTTAAGAGCCACAGACACCTGGATTAACAATCTCATGTGCAACTTGTATACCAACGCGACTAATATGCTGCACAATTTGGCCAACAGAAATAGATTTTCTTGTGGTGGAGCTGTGGTTTTACACGTTTCATCTTTCTCACATATTCCAGATTAAACCAAATCGGGCCATTTCACCGGGAAATTTTGAATGAATGGTTTAAAAATAAAAACAGGATACATACGAATATGCATATAAGGATATTTGAATTTGTTTTGTATCAGATTTCCAGAGGGCTGTGAAGTTAGGTTACAAGAATCTCTACAGCCAAATCCCAACTGATACCAGCACAAACTACAAAAGGTCATCTTGTTTGAATAGATCTTCATGAGCCCTAAATGCAATTTTAAACTGGGTATCCTATCCTCTGTTCAACTTGAGCATGCATTCAAAATTAAAATATTTTGAGTGGCATAAGAAAACTATTACTATATATTTAAAAAGTTTCCACTTAGTCAGTCAGTCATTCTTTCTTTCTTGTAGTTAATACTACCAAAAATTAGTAATCTTCAAAATGTTAAGCATAAAAGAATTTTAAATGAATTATTTAAAATAAGATTATGGTACACTTGCGGTAAACTATCCTAAAAAGAGGGCAAAAATATCAGAAGACAGACTATCATATCAATGGGTTTCCACAAAGACATTCCTCAATCTAGTCAGAATAGAATGCTTTGGTGTGTGTGTTTTGCTACCTTCACGTACTGAAATATGTTTGTCTCTCGAAGTGAGAGTGGTCTTTATACACACACACACACACAAACACATGTGTATATATAATTTGATTGATGCTGTTTATAGAAAATAAACATAAAAATATCACGACTGTTATCAAAACGTAGAAACATAGAAATTTACAGCGCAGAAGGAGGCCATTTCAGCCCATCGTGTCCATGGCCCTTGGTCAGCAGCCCTGAGGTTACATATGAAAAATGAACAATGGCGGCAAGGTAAAGAGCACCCAGCCCAACCAGCCCGCCCCGCACAACTGCAACACCGCTTATACTGAAATCTTCTACATGTCCGTGTTGACAGAGTTTTGCTCAATAGTTTCACTGTTGTTGTGTTATTCTGGCTCTAAATATCTCTGGTAGAGTATGATACAGTACTGGCACTGTTGCTGCACAACAGTGCCTCCTTCTGGCCCAGCAGCAAACCAGCCAATGGTTCCCCTAACACATACTGTAGTACAATGCATAAATAGCTTAATTTGCACCCTCGCACTGGACTGGAGAATCATGAACAGATACTGCAACCTTTACAATTTTTCACAACTTTTTGGACCTAGTTTATGTAGTTTTGTTTCCGGCCATCATTTCATGTGGCAAATCAAATTCAGCTAGTAAACTATTTTCCTCTCCTAAAAAGATGCAGAAACAAGATTGCTGCTGGGTTCAAACTGAGAGTTGTACAGAATCCCTCTGTGATAGCTTTTCACAAGGCAATCAGTTCTTCTTCTGTAAACTCTATTTTATTTTAATATTTGCCATGGATCCACTATAGAATTCAGCAGGAAAAGCAGACGGAATCTGAATTTGTGCAACTGACATATTAGGAAAAAGAGCTGTTGGAAAAATATGTACATTGGATTCCAGATAAACAAATTGCTGGTCCAAATAAAATCTGAATATAAGCATAGAATTCCGAAACTTTAGATCAATCTGCAGTATGCTGAATTCCTGATCCAATCACATTGAAATATAAAATCCTATTGCCCCTGCATAAAATATGTCTTCACTCTCCACGTTTTAACACTGAATGCAATTAACTGACTAGAAATTTTCACCTGGAGGCAGCAGATATCTCACTTACATGCAAATTATTTTTTTTTGGTTAAGCATTTTCTAATATTTATGTTTGACATGAATTGTTGAAAATGAATAATTAAGTTGTGATACAAAGATTTGCTAATTAACTATTGGTAGATTACGACAATCCCAACCCAAACATAAACCGCATTGACAAGGTGATTTGATTTTTGAAATTGAATTATCCTCAAAGAGCGATCAACAATTGTTCATTTTAAAACAAACTGTATCACTTTGTCATCGACCCGAAACATTAACTCTGTTTCTCTCCACAGATGCTGCCTGACCCGCTGAGATTTCCAGCTTTTTCCTGTTTTTATTTCAGGTTCCAGCATCCGCAGAATTTTGCTAATTTCTCACTTGCCCTGGTTTCACTATCATTCGACACAACGTTCCATTTTCCACATGTTAAAATTACACCTGACGGGCACAGTTACTGTCATTAAGTGAATGAAATGTCTCATAGGTTTGATTTATACTGACCACTTCTATGGTCACTGGGCATTGTAAGAACCATGAGGGACAACAGCTATTTGTAGAACAAGACATGCACCTTCTTCCATCAGTAAAGTACAAAAGTGTTTCTAGAAAACCTGAATATAGTAAAATTACTAGAAGTCACTTTGCGGAGTAATTGGGATCCAGGAAAATCTAGGCCTATAAGTCAGACAACATCAATGAAAATCTCTCCAAATGTCTTTCCAGCTAAAAGGGTCAAGTGACGCAAAAATACTTTAAAAAAAAAATGGATATTGCAACTAAAAAACATATAAAAATATCAGTTAATACATTGGATGTCCGCTCTCTTCATTAATTCCCATGCGTGAAAACTGTGGTCTGTGTTTAAAGTTCTGTTTTTATCTATAAGTTTGAGCTTTGTTCTACTTCCAGTAATTTTACTGTATCGAGGTTTTCCAGAAAAATATCACACTTCACCCATGGAGAAAGGTGGCTAACATTTTGTTCCAGAACCAGCTGTTGCTGTTCCTCATTGTTTTACAATGCCTAGTGACCACAGAACAGATTATTGTAAATTAGACACATCACTGACTTCAAGCTGTGCTGCGCCGAAATATTTGGGCTAAATCTGCGCCAGCGCTTTACTGGATGCAGGAAACCACCGGTGTCTGGTTATTTACAGGAGGACAGGGCCAGGTAAATGATAGCAACGAGGGTTTCAGCAGATAGCTCAGGAGCGGCGCAAATGATCGGGTGATGTGATGACAATTAACTGCGAATCCCCAGAACTTGCTTGGTCGAATTAAGCCGCTCCCCCGTTTGCCAAGCACACCGACATCTCGCCATTAGCGTCTCCGCTATTTTTAAGAACTTGCTCTATTTGCACATTAATTGTCCATTAAACTCACCGCAGAAAGTCAGGGCTCATAATTAATAGCGTAAGTACCCTTTTAACGAGGTGTTGATTGTTGATGGAATGCCAATCAATCTCGCCGACCCAGAAAGGGAGCAATTCAAACAGCTGAGTCTCGTTCCTGCACATAGTAAATTGGTCATTATTGTCTTACTTTTACGTTCTGTCTCTTAATTCTTGTTCTCTTAATCTAATCTTTCTTTCCTTCTCTTTCCGTTCCTGATTTGACTCTCATGCACCTTCTTTCTCCATCATTCCTGTTTCTTTCTCAATCCTTAAATCTCATTGATAAAGGAGATAGACTGTTAGTGCTGTCTTTCACCGAGGTCCCAGATGCCAGCTCATACATTCAGCATGTATGGCGCAAACAATTTGAGCAGGAAAAAGTCTAAAGAATGGCACAGGCCACAAGGTGCCCTGCTCCAACAAGATTTGGCTCATTACATCATTAAGATTTTTGAGAGACATTATTATTGCAGCTCCTTGTCTTACCATTCGCATTACACAAAGATAATGGACACAGACACATCAATCATGACAGTTGCTGGTCAATTTCACCTTCAGTATCATAACCAGCCAGAGAACCAGGTGAAAAAGGTGAGTGTTATAAAGCAGCCCATCTTCCAGCTCTGTGCATGTTTCTGAGACTTTGCTCGCTTAGACCCCACTGCTAGGGTGTTCCATGCCTCCATCTAGTCCCTCTGTGCTCCAGTCACGTAGATTAAAAAAAAACATCAGCCTTCACCAACACCAAATACATTAAGATAATATAACTTAACAATAATTTGGTCAGTAAGTAGTCATTAATGTCCAGCCTGGTGCCAAGACTTCAGTGTTGTTTTATTTTGGAGGGAATTATTAACCCACCCACAGTGGGGTAAATTAAGCCTATTTACAAACTAAATTAAAGTTAAAATATATATTTCATTTAAACGTTTCTGTTGGTGAATATGGTTAAAGTGTTAAATGTCCCAAATAATGCCCATTTCAAAAACCATTTTAAGATAAGAGAAGGAGCAGGTCATGCGGCCCCTCGAGCCTGCTCCGCCATTTTTCCCCATTTTATCATTGGTTGGGCTTGAGATTGCATTGAGTTATTTTATTCTTTTGTTGCCAAATAAAATATAATTTAACAGTATTCAGAAATGTGTGTGATCCATACAAGTCCATAAGCAATGCCAGAGGACATCCACCAGTATTTAAACATTCAGTATACTACACAACTTTCACACTCTTTCTTTCAAAGCATTGGTAGGGCTCAATTACAGGAACACCGCCTTTAAATGAAGAAGTACACCACGCTGCTAAATCAGAGAGAAACGGCTCCCAGGACCCAGTATATCCATTAATTAAATGCTTATAATTGAAGCTCATGATAAATGCTCAGTTCTCCATTTACCACCAGGACACTGCCACTTCACAGACATAATTACACAACTTAGATTAGCACAGGGAACCACGATGGTTAAAGACACTCCAGTGATCCTCCTTCTTTACATTTTATTTGCCACTTTTATCATACAGAATGAAGGTCAACGTGGGTTCTTTATAAAGTCTGTTGAACAGAGACACGGATAACTAAATGCCAGCAGTAATGGACGAGGATGCGAATCTATTACAGCCCTAAACAGATATTTGATCTTGCTTGCCTTGGATTATTGAAAATATACAGTTGGTGAGCCTATAGCAAAATTAGGAACAGCTGACATATAACTAATTCCCCATATTTCCTAAATTCAGATTGCTTGCCTCACATCTAATTATCTCTATGGGTACAATGAACACTGGCTAGTTTACCTGAAATACTGTCCCAAAATTGATCAGTACAGCTATAAATAATGATTGCTCCACATACGATAGTTGGATATAATTTGTTTTCTGAGCTCATTTTTGGAAAGCTATCAACATGATGTCTAAACAGTTTCAGTGCCAACATTTCAGTAGTCTGAATAAATGGTGAATGAAATCCAATGGAAGGTGAAAGCACAGTTAGAAATTTCAAGAACATTCTGCCCTCTGTAAATATTAATGTTAAAGCAACCAGAGAGTTTCTGTAAAAATTCAATGGTTACCAGTTTACTGGGTTTTAATGGAAACGGGAAGCATATTACAGTGAAAGTCTGATCAAAACTAAAGAGTAAAATTGGGAAGTAAAACAGTATACAATCTTGAGTGTTATGTTTCTATTACACAAGATAGTGGGGAGCACATGGGGGACTTTAATATATTAAGTGATTATAGTAAAATAATTTTAGCTGAAAACACAAACACTTTTACTACACACATACAGTTGTAATAGTTATTGATTAAAATGTAAAACTCTCAGGTTTTGATTTATATTATTTGACTTCCAAAGCAAGTCTCATTTGATAATGGAACCCATATCCCTTCCCATTCCAGCACTACCAGAATTAGCATCCATTCTAACTTAAGCCAGTCTCAGTTACTATTGCATAATATTATTAAAAGACCATTTGAACTGTAATCAGTTTTAAATACTGGAGGAAACTTAATTCTCAATATGTACAAATATAATTTCCTCTCTTCATACTGGTGCACAAAGTATGTTGGACATAAGTTAGAACTGTTCAATGACAATACGAAGATATAACCCACTGTGAATCATGAGTCTATTTGCATATTCAAATCCCACTGCAGTGTGTGTGTGTGTGTCTGGCCACCAAGCTCAGCACACAGGGCAGTTCTAATACTGTGCCTTCAATGTTGTAGGTCTATTGTTCTTGATTATAACCCCACTGCTCACCTTTGCTGTAGGCACATTTTGCTGAAATACTAGAAATATATAATGAAGGAAAGAAATAAAAAGCAATTTTGCATAAAACTCTCAAAATGAATTACCGCTGGTACATGCAGACCCTAACTTACTGTTGGGATCCTGTATGTACATATTGGCCCACCACATGCACATTGGAGATCCCCTCCCCCACCCTCAACACAAAATAACAGCACACAGTTCAGTATAGGAAAAAAAACAATATACTGGGTTCATTTTCAGCAAAACTAGTCTCAGTTAACCTGCAAACACCGTTGAAGCAGTAGAATTAGTGCAGTAGTGCCCTGGATGCTGGCAAGAAGACTTAACACCACATGATCGGTCTAGTGTTTGACATCTAATAACTCATTCCAGGATGATTTCCATTCCTGGCCCAATAGAGTGACAAAAAGTTGGGGAGCGGGTAAAGTCACTGTGTGCGATGGAAACCGACATCTAGTGACGTGAACGGTCCCGTTTTTCTACCGTGCAATTGAAATGTGAGAGAGTCCTTCCTTCGAATGCTAAGTACAGTTGTTGAAAGCTTCAGAAGTGAAGCCAAGCACTGAAGGCTGGCGCCCTGTCTCCCGCACTGTATTCCCCAATAACCCGCCTGGGCCACACTGGCTGAAGTTAACACCGAGCGAGAACTTGGAGCGCACCTTCACCCTCGGGGCGCAAGCTGCGGCAGAACGTGCAAAGAGTTTGCTTACCCGAGATCTGCTGGTAGGGGATGTCGCTGAGGCTGAATCCTTTCCCACTGTAGGCTTGTCTCACCTCAGCGCAGGTCCGAGCTTTCGCATCAGCCCCAACCCAACCACAAAACAGACTGAGAGTGAGCAGCATGGCCAGCACAGCACCCATCCAGGACATGGTGTGTGCACAGAGACAATCTTCACAAATCCACTTCTGTCGCCGGAGCCCCTGCGACCCCCCCCCCCAAAAAAAAAACCCTGAAAGAAGTGCCCTTTAAAAGTGCTGTCAGAAAGCCAGCGCTGGGGAGGGCAGGCGAGGCGCTTTTGTCCAGGTAGCGGTCGCTGGCACTACACTCCCTCCGGCATGGGCAATGTGAATGTTGCCTATTGAACAAGGCTCTTGTTACTGGCAGTGTGGCACAGCCGCGACCTGAGCCCTGAGCCCTGGCTCGTGTGTGTGTGTGTGTGTGTGAGAGAGAGAAATCCTGGTCTGTGAAGTTCACTCTGGACACACTCAGACTGCGCTCACAATCTGAGAGATCCTGCAAACTGAAAAGCCCTCCGCCTCTGGATGTTCTCAGATCACAGGAACAGGGTACAAGGCAAAGCCAGGACTGGAGTTCCTCGGGCTGCGGGCTGCTCGGGAAGGAAATCAGGCGCACCTCAAATCCCCCACCACATCTTCTGGACACACAATGTATTCTTGTCAGGTAAATCTCTTCTGCAACAATATCTCACTGCAAACAGATTGCATTTGCACAGTCTGCATTTAAAGTGACATCTCCAAACTTCATTTGTTTTTCTGCAAGGCTGATTTCTTGCATTGGAGCTGGTGGTGAGTTGGTGAGCCTGAGAAAAAACCTGCTGCTCTCTGGAAGTGCATGAGTGCACAACAGCAGCCTGTGAATACAGACCTTGCTCTATCTCCCTCACTGCCACCCCACCCCACCACTCCCGAGCTGCACTGGGAAGATAATTACAATGTTTATTTTAAAATGTCACCCTTTCCACAAAAAAATAAACCACATCTTGTCTCACACACAATGAATCACTTTGAAGCCGGATTGCAGACAGCAGGATCCCACAAAAAGCAAGGTGCTGAATGGCGGGTGAATCTGTTTGTTATTGGTGCTGGTTGAGGGAGGAATGTTGCCAAAACACAGAGAGGTGCCCCCAGTTCTCCCTCAGAGAGTGCCACAGAATCTTTAGAATCCACTTGAACTTCAAACAGAACCCCTGCAAAAACACAGCACCCCTCAATACTGCACAACAGTGTTGTCAGAGACTATCAATAACTCAAACTTCCAGTGTAAGCTCCAACTCTCGGACCCAGAAATGAGTGTGTGACCAACAGAATAAAGTTGACACAAGGGATGTTGCGGCATGATGAGGGGGAGGGGAAGAGGGGAGGGGCAAGGGGAAAGAGGAAGAGTGAAAGGGGTCGCTGGGGGAACAGGGGGAGGGGGTGAGGGAAAGGCGGGGAAGTTGGTGCGGGGGTGAGGGAGGACGAAGGGGGAAAGTGAGGGCAGAGAGAGAGAGAGTGGGAGAGGGAAGTTAAGGGAGAAGAGGGATGGTGGAATAGAGACCGGTTGGGGAATATGGATGGGCAGGTAGGAAGAAGTTGGGGGAGCAAGGACGGGAAGTGGGGAGGAGGAAGAGGGATGGGGAGGAGGAAGACAGATGGGGAAGGGAACAGGAGGGAAGCTGAGGTGGGAAGTGAGGGTGAAGGGGAGGGAAGTAGTAAAAAGAGTTGGGGAAAAGAAAAGCGAAGGGGAGGGAGAACAGAATAGGAGGGAAAGGGAAGAGGTGAGGGGGAATCGAAGAGGAAGGAGGGGGAATCGGGAAGAAGTGAGGATGGAGAGGGAAGTGCTGCTCCTGGCATGCTCTTCTACACTCCTTATTCAACTAGAGTTGATCACCGAACAGAGGGTTGTGGGGATCTGGAACTCGCTGCCTGGAAGAGTGGTGGATGCAGTAACTCTCACAACTTTTATGAGATGGTTGAATGGGCACTTAAAGTGCCGTAACCTGCAGGGTTACGGACCTAGAGCTGGTAATTGGGATTAGACTGGATAACCTCTTGTTGGTCAGCGCAGATACGATGGTAAGTACTGCAGGGAATCAAATACGGCCAGGGTGATCTCCTGGACTAGTTTCGATCGGCTGGATGGGTCGGAGAGGAATTTTCCCAGATTTTTTCTCCCTAAATTGGCCTGGGTTTTTATCTGGTTTTTGCCTCTCCCAGGAGATCACATGGCTCCGGTTGGGGTGGAGTGTAGAATGTTTCAGTATAAGGGGTGTCGCAGTTGTGTGAGGCGGACTGGTTGGGCTGGGTGCTCTTTGCCGTTCCATCATTGTTCATTGTTCATAGGTTTATATGTAACCTTTAGGATTGCTGATCAAAGGCTGTGTGGCTCTTTGTCGGTCGGCGCGGACACGATGGGCCAGAATGGCCTCCTTCTGTGCTGTAAATTTCTATGTTTCTATGTTTTTATGATGGTAGTAATCACTAGATAGTATTCAGGACCAATGCATTTTTGTTCTATAAATCGATTAGAGGAGAGGTCTGAAACGATGGCCCTGAATTCGTGATTGGAGCTTCCCGCTGGGAAACGCCTCCAACCCGCAAATAAAATGCCCGCGTACCTGGTGGTCCGGGGGGTCCGGGGACACACGGTCCTGGGCCTCCCCCATACCTGGTGGTCCGGGGAGTCCGGGGACACATGGTCCTGGGCCTCCCCCATACCTGGTGGTCCGGGGAGTCCGGGGACACATGGTCCTGGGCCTCCCCCATACCTGGTGGTCCGGGAGGTGAGGAGACCCGTGGTCCTGGGCTTCCCCCATATCTGGTGGTCCGGGTGGTACAGAGACATGCGGTCCTGGGCCTCCCCCATACCTGGTGGTCCGGGGACACACGGTCCTGGGCCTCCCCCATACCTGGTGGTCCGGGGACACATGGTCCTGGGCCTCCCCCATACCTGGTGGTCCGGGAGGTGAGGAGACCCGTGGTCCTGGGCCTCCCCCATACCTGGTGGTCTGGGGAGTCCGGGGACACATGGTCCTGGGCCTCCCCCATACCTGGTGGTCCGGGAGGTGAGGAGACCCGTGGTCCTGGGCTTCCCCCATATCTGGTGGTCCGGGTGGTACAGAGACATGCGGTCCTGGGCCTCCCCCATACCTGGTGGTCCGGGGACACACGGTCCTGGGCCTCCCCCATACCTGGTGGTCCGGGGACACATGGTCCTGGGCCTCCCCCATACCTGGTGGTCCGGGAGGTGAGGAGACCCGTGGTCCTGGGCCTCCCCCATACCTGGTGGTCCGGGGGGGAGTGGGGACACATGGTCCTGGGCCTCCCCATACCTGGTGGTCCGGGGGGTACAGAGACATGCGGTCCTGGGCCTCTCCCATACCTGGTGGTCCGGGGAGTCCAGGGACACACGGTCCTGGGCCTTCCCCATACCTGGTGGTCCGGGGGGGAGTGGGGACACATGGTCCTGGGCCTCCCCATACCTGGTGGTCCGGGGGGTACAGAGACATGCGGTCCTGGGCCTCCCCCATACCTGGTGGTCCGGGGAGTCCGGGGACACACGGTCCTGGGCCTCCCCATACCTGGTGGTCCGGGGGGTACAGAGACATGCGGTCCTGGGCCTTCCCCATACCTGGTGGTCCAGGGTGTCCGGGGACACACGGTCCTGGGCCTCCCCCATACCTGGTGGTCCGGGGACAAGCGGTCCTGGGCCTCCCCCATACCTGGTGGTCCGGGGACAAGCGGTCCTGGGCCTCCCCCATACCGGGTGATCCGCGGGGTGCGGAGACCTGTGGTCCTGGGACTCTCTGGGTACCCGCGGGTAGAGGCCCGCGTATCCCGGGGTGCAGGCGGTTCGCAAGCACGAAAACCTCGTATACACCCGTAGGGGCCGCAAAATACCGGCTGATATATTTCAAACACGAATACTTCATTTACGACATGAGTATTATGTGATTGATTCACAGCTCCCCAAATCCCATAATTTGTGCTTTCTCTATAATATATTAAAGGTCTTGTATACAGAGCTTGCCATCACACATTTCAGGCACCAACTTTACATCACTCTTAATGATGGGTAATTTTATTCCAGCCTGGGCAAATTTATTCCATCACTCCCAATTGTCATTCTTCCCACAAAATCAACTCTCAACCCTCACTACTACTTACTCAAGAGCTTCCGCAGATTGTGGAGAAGGTTAAAACAAATTAAATCAATTGAACAGCTGCTTGCTCGGAGTAGATGTTTGTTGAGTTAAAACTATTTAGAAATGGGGTAGATTTTCCCACTGGGCAGTGTTCGGGCAGAGCGATAGTTCTTGCCGCCTGATCATTTGAACAGAAGGTTCGGCCTATTTTAACGGCCTAGCCTTATTTGCATTCCATTGGCGGGCTGCCCAGGTGTTGGGCTCGTTGACATGCTGATCGCCCAATTGGGAGTCGGCATTTCCCCCTGAGACCTCCAGTGTTCATTTGATGAATGCATCTCGAAAAAGAGAGGTATCAAATCACAATGTCAAAAGAATGTCCTTCTGATCTTTGCGATTTCCAAGCATAGCCTTTGTGTTCACTGGCCTTCAGCAGAGTAATTTCTGTGCAATAAATGTGCAATGTTTGAACATTTTCTGTTTATTCAGTCCCCCTGTGAAGAGTCAGTTCGGCTGTTTGTCCGCTCGCTTGCAGCGCGTGTGGAATATCCATGGGTGGAGCTCCAAGGTTCAGCGCCGTCGCGGCGGAGGTCCTGGAGCAACAAGTGTAGGCGTTGAACATAGGCATGCTTCCTCAACGCTGTCTCCACAAGATCCTACAAATCCCCTTGGAGAACAGATGCACCAACATCAGCGTCCTCGACCAGGCCAACGTCCCTAGGTAGAGGGGAAAATGTTGGAATCAATTATTAAAGATGAAATAGCAGCACATTTGGAAAGCAGTGACAGGATCGGTCCAAGTCAGCATGGATTTATGAAAGGGAAATCATGCTTGACAAATCTTCGAGAGTTTTTTGAGGATGTAACTAGTACAGTGGACAAGGGAGAACCAGTGGATGTGGTGTATTTGGACTTTCAAAAGGCTTTTGACAAGGTCTCACACAAGAGATTAGTGTACAAAATCAAAGCACATGGTATTGGGGGTAATGTACTGACGTGGATAGAGAACTGGTTGGCAGACAGGAAGCAGAGAGTAGGAATAAACGGGTCCTTTTCAGAATGGCAGGCAGTGACTAGTGGGGTACCGCAAGGTTCAGTGCTGGGACCCCAGCTATTTACAATATAAATCAATGATTTAGATGAAGGAATTGAATGTAATATCTCCAAGTTTGCAGATGACACTAAGCTGGGTGGCAGTGTGAGCTGTGAGGAGGATGCTAAGAGACTGCAGGGTGACTTGGACAGGTTAGGTGAGTGGGCAAATGCATGACAGATGTAGTATAATGTGGATAAATGTGAGGTTATTCATTTTGGTGGCAAGAACAGGAAGGCAGAATATTATCTGAATGGTGATAGATTAGGAAAAGGGGAGGTGCAATGAGACCTGGGTGTCATGGTACATCAGTCACTGAAAGTGGCAGATACAGCAGGTGGTGAAAAAGGCAAATGGTATGTTGGCCTTGATAGCGAGAGGATTTGAGTATAGGAACAGGGAGGTCTTACTGCAGTTGTACAGGGCCTTGGTGAGGCCACACCTTGAGTATTGTGTTCAGTTTTGGTCTCCTAATCTGAGGAAAGACATTCTTGCTATTGAGGGAGTGCAGCGAAGGTTCACCAGACTGATTCCTGGGATGGCAGGACTGACATATGAAGAAAGACTGGATCGACCAGGCTTATATTCACTGGAGTTTAGAAGAATGAGAGGGGATCTCATAGAAACATATAAAATTCTGACGGGACTGGACAGGTTAGATGCAGGAAGAATGTTCCCAATGTTGGGGAAGTCCAGAACCAGGGGTCACAGTCTAAGGGTAAGGGGTAAGCCATTTAGGACCGAGATGAGGAGAAACTTCTTCACTCAGAGAATTGTGAACCTGTGGAATTCTCTACCACAGAGAGTTGTTGAGGCCAGTTCGTTAGGTATATTCAAAAGGGAGTTAGATGTGACCCTTACGGTTAAAGGGATCAAGGGGTATGGAGAGAAAGCAGGAATGGGGTACTGAGGTTGCAAAAATGATCAGCCATGATACTAACTTGACTTATCAAACAGAGCATCTGTTACTTATTTTAAGCAGGTATGTGCAGCCAACTGGCTAACACGTGCACTGTCCACTCCCCGCAGCCTGGAAGGACTCTGAAGCAAAGGAATTAAGGGCAACATCACTCGGACTGCCCCTTGCAGTGAGTGAGACACTGACAGAAGGCTACACCTTCTCCTGCAGGAGGCTACACAGCTGCCTGCCAGGCGAACCTCGACACCCTTACACATTGCTCCTCCGTGAGCTCCTGCTAACAGATTTTGACTCTTTCGGCCCTATGTGGAGGGTAGAGTCTCCTGCATGCAGCCCCTCTCCCATACGGTGCTCTGCCAGCACCTGGTGTAGCCACAGCATGCCCTAGTTGTTGCACATGCAGCTAGTGTTGCTGAACTACTTGCTGTGTCTCCTCTTCCCACAATAGGATTGCTAAAATCATTCCCATTTCTCCTGTCTCATTCACCCTTCTCAAAAGACAAAGAATGAATTCTTCCATAACGGGAATGGTAGCATAGTGTTACTGGACTACTAATCCCGAGACTCAAGTTCAAATCCCACCACGGTAGCTGGGGAAGTTAAATTCAGTTAATTAAATAAATCTGGAATAAAAAGCTAGTATCAGTAATGGTGACCATGAAACCCATCTGGTTCACTAATGCCCTTCAGGGAAGGAAATCTGCCGTCCTTACCCGGTCTGACCTATATGTGACTCCAGACCACAGCAATGTGGTTGACTCTTAACTGCCCTCTGAAATGGCCCAGCGAGACACTCAGTTGTACAATATCGCTAAGAAAAACAATAATAAGAATAAAACCGGACGGACCACCCGGCATCGACCTCAGCACCGGCCTTGGACACAACAACGACACACCCAGCCCACCGACCCGGCAAAGTCCTCCTCACCAACATCTGGGGACTTGTGCCAAAATTGGGAGATCTGACCCACAGACTAGTCAAGCAACAGCCTGACATAGTCTTACTCACAGAATCATATCTTTCAGCCAAAGTCCCAGACTCCTCCATCACCATCCCTGGGTATGTCCTGTCCCACCGGCAGGACAGACCCACCAGGGATGGGGGCTCAGTGGTATACAGTCGGGAGGGAGGGGCCCTGGGAGGCCTCAACATTGACTCCGGACCCCATGAAGTCTCATGGCTTCAGGTCAAGCATGGGCAAGGAAACCTGCTGATTACCACCTACTGCCCTCCCTCAGCTGATGAATCAGTATCCTCCATGTTGAACACCACTTGGAAGAAGCACTGAGGGTAGCAAGGGCACAGAATGTACTCTGGGTGGGGGACTTCAATGTCCATCACCAAGAGTGACTCGGTAGCACCACTACTGACTGAGCTGGCCGAGTCCTGAAGGACATAGCTGTCAGACTGGGCCTGTGGCAGGTGGTGAGAGAACCAACACGAGGGAAAAACCTACTTGACCTCGTCCTCACCCATCTACCTGTCACAGATGCATCTGTCCATGACAGCATTGGTAGCAGTGACCACCGCACAGTCCTTGTGGAGACAAAGTCCCGTCTTCACACTGAGGACACCCTCCATCGTGTTGTGTGACACTACCACTGGGCTAAATGGGATAGATTCAGAACAGATCTAGCGGCTCAAAACTGGGCCTCCGTGAGGCGCTGTGGGCCATCAGCAGCAGCAGAATTGTACTCCACCACAATCTGTAACATCATGGCCCGGCATATCCCTCACTCTACCATTACCATCGAGCCAGGGGACCAACCCTGGTTCAATGAGGAGTGTAGAAGAGCATGCCAGGAGCAACACCAGGTGTACCTAAAAATGAGGTACCAACCTGGGGAAGCTGCAACACAGGACTACATGCATGCTAAACAGTGGAAGCAGCATGCTATAGACAGGGCTAAGTGATCCCACAATCAATGGATCAGACCAAAGCTCTGCAGTCCTGCCACATCCAGTCGTGAATGGTGGTGGACCATTAAACAACTAACGGGAGGAGGAGGCTCCATGAATATCCCCATCCTCAATGATGGTGGAGCCCAGCACGTGAGTGCAAAAGACAAGGTTGAAGTGTTTGCAATCATCTTCAGCCAGAAGTGCCAAGTGGATGATCCATATTGGCCTTCTCCTGAGGTCCCCACCATCACAGAAGCGAGCCTTCAGCCAATTCGATTCACTCCACGTGATATCAAGAAGTGGCTGAGCGCATTGGATATAGCAAAGGCTATGGGCACCGACAACAACCCGGCTGTCGTGCTGAAGACTTGTGCTCCAGAACTAGCTGCGCCTCTAGCCAAGCTGTTCCAGTACAGCTACAACACTGGCATCTACCCGACAATGTGGAAAACTGCCCAGGTATGTCCTGTCCACAAAAAGCAGGACAAATCCAATCCGGCCAATTACCGCCCCATCAGTCTACTCTCAATCATCAGCAAAGTGATGGAAAGTGTCGTTGCCAGTGCTATCAAGTGGCACTTACCTTTTGTTTTGCTCACTAATTGAGGGAAGCGGTTAAATTAAGAGCTGAGAAACTGTAAATTGCTAGTACTCATTACATTAATAACTTAAATTACATAAAATAATCAAACAATAAAACTAAAATATTGATTGAATTAAAGCTTTAAATAATTAATTAATACATGAAACAAGGATAGAGATGGCAGGGCAGGTGGTGTGCCATAACTGCAGCATGTGGGAGTTTGTGGAGACCAGCGAGATCCTGAGCGACCACGTCTGCAGTAAGTGTCTGCAGCTCGAGGAACTTTGGCTCAAGAGTTGTTGAGCTGGAGTACGAGGTGCAGACATTGCAGGGCATCAGGGAGGGGGGGAGAGTTACCTGGACACTTTGTTCGAGGAGGCAGTCACACCCCTTTGGTCAAGTAGTACTTTAACGTTAATCAATGGTGAGGGACAGGAGGGTGTGACTGAGACTCAGGCTGGTATCGGGACGCAGAATGCAGTGATGGTGGAGCCTCAGCCCTTGACCCTGTCCAACAGGTACGAGGTACTTGCTCCCTGTATGGATGAGGAAAAGGACTGCAGGGAGGATGGACAAACTGACCATGGCACTGTGGTACAGGGGACCATCCAAGTATGGGGAGAGGGAAGAGATATGGTCGTGGTAGGGGACAGTATAGTCAGGGGGATAGATATTGTTCTCTGCAGATGCGAGAGAGAATCCCGAAGGCTGAGTTGCCTGCCCAGTGCAGGGTTAAGGCTATCTTCTCGTGGCTAGGGAAGAAATTGGAGTGGGAGGGGGAGGATCAAGTTGTCGTGGTCCATGTAGGAAGCAATCACATAGGTGGAACTAAGAATGAGGTTCAGCTGAGGGAGTTTGAGGAGTTAGGGTGTAAATTAATAAGCAGAACCTCAAGGGTAAATAATCTCTGGATTACTACGTGGGCCATGTGAAAATTGGCACAGGGTCAAGCAGATCAGAGAGTTAAATGTCTGGCTCAACGAGTGGTGTGGGAGGAAGGGGTTTCAATTCACGGGGCACTGGCACCAGTACTGGGGAAAGAGGGAGCTGTTCTGTCGGGAGGGCTCCACTTAAACCGGGCTGGGACCATTGACCTGGCGAATCGAATAACTGGGCCTGTAGATCGGGCTTGAAACTGAAAAAGTGGGGGAAGAGGTCAGGTGAGGGGAAGTTTCGAAATCTAAAAAGAAAAATCAAGGCAATAGAGCAGTGTGGCGATTTGGGTAAAAATAAGCAGAGTGTGACAGGAAGGGATAGAGAGTTTAACGGTACAAGTGCAGCAGAGAATAAGGTCAAAGCAGGAAATAATGGTTGAAAAAAATTAAATTAAAAGCTCTTTATCTGAATGCACGAAGCATTTGCAACGAGATAGATGAACTCGTGGCACAAATAGGGATAAATGGGTTTGATCTAATAGCCAGTGACCAAAGTTGGGAACTAAATGTTCCAGGGTACTTGATGTTTCGAAATGACAGACAGAATGGTAAAGGAAGGGGGCTAGCCCTAATAATAAAGGACATAAGGACAGTAGAGAGAAAGGATCTTGGCTTGGAAGATCAGTAAGTAGAATCAGTATGGGTGGAGATAAGGAAATCGAGTTTGACAAATTTATTAGAGTTTTTCGAGGATATAAGAACATTAGAAATAGGAGCAGGAGGTGGCCATTTGGCCCCTCGAGCCTGCTCCGCCATTTAATAAGATCAAGTGGGAGGGGGAAGATCCAGTTGTCGTGGTCCATGTATTGTGGCTACAAGAGCGGGTCAGAGGCTGGGTATTCTGCGGCGAGTGTCTCACCTCCTGACTCCCCAAAGCCTTTCCACCATCTACAAGGCACAAGTCAGGAGTGTGATGGAATACTCTCCACTTGCCTGGATGAGTGCAGCTCCAACAACACTCAAGAAGGTCGACACCATCCAGGACAAAGCAGCCCACTTGATCGGCCCCCCATCCACCACCTTAAACATTCACTCCCTCCACCACCGACGCACCGTGGCTGCAGTGTGTACCATCTACAAGATGCACTGCAGCAACTCGCCAAGGCTTCTTCGGCAGCACCTCCCAAACACACGACCTCTACCCCCTAGAAGGGCAAGGGCAGCAGGCGCATGGGAACACCACCACCTCCACGTTCCCCTCCAAGTCACATACCATCCTGACTTGAAAATATATCATTGTTCCTTCATTGTTGCTAGGTCAAAATCCTGGAACTCCCTCTCCAACAGCACTGTGGGAGCACCTTCACCACACGGACTGCAGCAGTTCAAGAAGGCAGCTCACCACCACCTTCTCATGGGCAGTTAGTGACGGGCAATAAATGCTGGCCTTGCCAGCGACGTCGACATCCCTGGAATGAATTTTTTTTAAATCACTCAAAAGCTCTGTGTTGTAACCAGTGGTGAAGTTGCAAATACTTCCACAGCACTCAAACAAGAATATCAACTGAACTGCTCACCATTTTCCTCTGCAGGTAATCTCCCTTTAAATGAGCCTGTTAATTGCTGATCTCGTCCATTGTCCTCAGTATTGAACAAGAAAGGATTTCACCCTTCACACAACTTCCATTTTACCTACCATAAATGGCATCAGCTTTTGCTGTTTTAATTCTAATCGTCCTAACCTACTTGAGGCTATTAATGCACCATATTATCAATGGGGATCTGAACTGATTTATTTTTCTCTCCTGAGCCCAGAGATGGAGGCTAATTTTACTGTCCCGATTGTGGACAGAAAATCACGGGTTTGTGATTACCTGAGTTACACTTTCTGTGAGCGTTGCTCTTGCTGGATCACCCCTGTAAGCATTTATGATCAGCCACATTACCTTCGCACATTGCTCGCCAGTTAAAAATTTGCTCAGGATGTGCAACTGCTGAGGTGGCACTGATGGCTTACATCAGTTAATATCAGCGAGGTATTCGCAGGTCGGGGCCATAAAAGGAGCAGCGGCGTGGAGGCATAGCACTGCAAGGTACAACGCGAGCTGGTGCAGGAGGGCGACGGCAGCGAAGAGGGCGACTGGGTTGGATGTCATCAAGGTCCAAGTTGCTGATCGGAGCGCGGGCAGCTTCAGCAGGAGCGGCAAGGTCAGGGCGCAGGAGCGGCAAGGTCAGGGCGCAGGAGCGGCAAGGTCAGGGCGCAGGAGCGGCAAGGTCAGGGCGCAGGAGCGGCAAGTGATGATGCAGCGACGCGTTCGGGGCCCAGGAGAGGCGCGAGTTCGGGGCCAGAAGAGCCGAGGGCCCAGGGACAGCACGGGCCAGCCCACACTGCGCTATGTGTACGCACTGGGTCCGTGCAGCAGAGCTGGTCTCCGGTCGTCGGAGCCGGCTTCCTGACACGCCGCCATTTTCAACAGTATTAACCCGCCACCCGCACCCAAACCCACGCGTTCCTATACGTTAAAATCCAACCCCAAGCCCCCACTATTTTCGGGGAGGCAGGGGGGGGAGGTGCATTTGTAGCTGGGAAACCAGGAAATCCCGAGAACATGCAGGTTCTGCCGAATTTAATGGCAGGACCTCGTTAGCATTTCTCACTCCATTTCCTACTCGGCTTGGGAGGTTGGTCTGCAATTGGGGGAGATCAGGGCACGGTATTGGTGGTCGGAGTGTGGTAGCGAAGAGGTAGGGAGAGATCACGCAAAGGGAGAGTTCGCAGTGGGGAGAGATCTCGGGAGGAGAGATCGGAGGGGAGAGATCGGAGGGGAGAGATCGGAGGGGCGAGATCACGGGCGAGATCACGGGCGGGGGGAGTGATCGCGAGGAGAGAGATCACGGGAGAGAGATCGCAGGAGAGAGATCGCAGGGGGAGAGATTGCGGGGGGGAGAGATCACGGGAAAGCAATGATTGGGGGAAGTGAGATTGCGGGGAGGTAGAATTGTTTTCTCATGTATGTATGCTTGGGGTTACTAGCCACCAGGTGGGGCCACTGTCGGAGGTCATTGGGCTGTGCGCACGCGTCTGGGGCCCAGGTATAAAAGGCAAGTCATCATGTAATGTAATCACTTTGGGCCTTCATAAAGCAGAGCCAGGTTTGTACCTGTGTTAGTTTACAGTATTCAGTCTATCGAGTTATTACATACATAACATTTGGCGACGAGGTAAATTAAGAACCTTCGCATGCAAAAATAAGCACAATTGGAATTCTGGATAGATTTGTGGAGGGAGAAGACTGGGCAGATTTTGTAGCTCGCCTGGACCAGTACTTCGTGGCCAACAAAATGGAGGAACCCACTGACGCAGTTAGGCGCAGGGCGGTCTTCCTCATGGTTTGCGGTCCGAAAATCTATGTACGCATAAAGAATCTTCTCTCGACTGCAAGTCCAACAGACAAGGACTATGAGGAATTGTGTGCTTTGGTATGTGACCATCTCAAACCAGAAGAAGGCATCATCATCTCACGATATCGATTCTATATGCACGTTCGTTCTGAGGGCCAGGATATGTCGGAATTCGTTGCCGACCTAAGACGTCTAGACGTGTAAGTTCGAAAACTGCGTTGGCAGACATGCTGCGGGACTTTTTTGTAATCGGCATCAACCACGAGGTGATCCTGTGTAAGTTACTGGCGGCGGAGATGCTGGATTTGAGCAAGGCCATCACGTTTGCCCAGGCATGCATGACGACAGACAAAAACTTAAAGCAGATATCATCGAAAAATCGGAACTCGGCAAGTGCTATAAACAAGATTGTATTGTTGTTTGGCAGAGCTGCATATGGCAGGGCCTACTCGACTGCATACACAAAACCTGTGGCTGCCCAAAATCCGCCAACAGGAATTAATCCGATTTCACCATGTTGGTGTTGTGGGGGCAATCATCAGCATCATCAGTGTCGGTTTAAACAGGACATTTGTAAAGGCTGTTCAAGACTTGGGCATCTCCAGCGCATGTGTCCGCAACTGAGCAAGCATGCTGTGACACACCACATGGAGGATGATGACCAGTATAGCGCAGATCCGGATATGCAATCCGAGATACCAGAGGAGGAAGTGTATGGACTGTATTCGTTCCGAACAAAGAGCCAACCGATAACAATTAATGTGAAACTTAACGGTGTGCCGGTATCGATGGAATTGGACACGGGTGCGAGTCAATCAATAATGAGCCAGAGGACATTCGACAAGCTGTGGGATACTAAGGCTGTGAGGCCTAAGCTGAGTCCAGTCAATGCCAAGTTGCATATGTACACGAAAGAACTCATAACGGTGATTGGCAGTGCAGTAGTCAAGGTGTCGTATGATGGTGCGGTTCATGATTTACCGTTATGGATTGTTCCAGGCAATGGTCCAACGCTGTTCGGCAGGAATTGGCTAGAAAAAAATCAAATGGAATTGGAACGATATCAAAACGTTGTCGTCAGAGGAGGATACTCCATGTGCTCAAGTGCTGAGTAAGTTCCCCTCGCTGTTTGAACCAAGTATCGGCAATTTCACGGGAGCCAAGGTACAGATCCACGTGGACTCGGATGCAAGACCCATCCATCATAAAGCTCGGGCAGTTCCGTACATGATGAGAGAGAAGGTCAAAACTGAACTGGACAGACTCCAGCTTGAAGTGGTCATATCACTGGTCGGATTTAACAAATGGGCCAGCCCCATTGTTCCTGTGTTGAAGAATGATGGCACTGTCAGGATTTGTGGAGCCTACAAGGTTACCATCAACCGAGTTTCAAAACAGGATCAATACCTATTACCGAAGGCAGATGACCTGTTTGCAACACTAGCCAGGGAGGAATCGTTCACTAAACTGGATCTGACGTTGGCCTACATGACAGAGGGTCTGGTCGAGACGTCGAAGAAACTTACGTGCATCAACACTCATAAAGGACTGTTTATCTACAACAGGTGTCCTTTCGGAATTCGCTCGGCTGCAGCCATATTTCAGAGGAACATGGAGAGTCGACTGAAGTCCGTCCCTAGAATCGTCGTGTCCCAAGATGACATCCTGGTCGTGACACTACCGAACATCTGAACAACCTGGAAGAAGTTGTACATCGGCTGGACAAAGTGGGACTCAGACTGAAACATTCGAAGTGCGTCTTCATGGCACCGGAAGTCGAATTCCTGGGGAGGAAAATTGCTGCTGACGGTATCAGGCCTATGGACTCGAAAACCAAGGCCAGCAAAAATGCACCCAAGCCTCAGAATGTGATGGAGTTGCATTCTTTCCTTGGTCTACTCAACTACTTCGTAATTTCCTATCTAGATTGAGCACTATTAGAGCCACTGCACATGCTGCTCAGAAAAGGCGGCAATTGGGTTTAGGGTGTGGCTCAAGATAGAGCTTTTGAGAAAGCTACTAATCTACTTTGCTCTAACAAGCTGCTGGTACATTATGATTCGTGTAAGCGTCTAGTATTGGCCTGTGATGTTTCGTCATATGGAGTTGGTTGCGTGCACCAACAAGTTAATGAGTCGGGTGAAGGACAACCTGTTGCGTATGCTTCAAAAAGTTTGTCAAAGGCGGAAAGAGCCTACAGCATGGTAGAAAAAGAAGCATTAGCCTGTGTGTATGGTGTTAAAAAGGTGCATCAGTACCTGTTTGGTCTTTGGTTTGAACTGGAAACAGATCACAAGCCACTCATTTCATTGTTTTCAGAAAACAAAGGTATAAATACCAATGCATCATCCCGCATCCAGAGGTGGGCGCTGACATTATCTGCCTATTATTATGTCATTCGCCATCGACCTGGCACCGAGAATTGTGCCGATGCACTGAGCCTTCTGCCATTGTCCACACAACCTGCAGACCTACCGTTAGTTATGGATGCTTTGGAAAGTGAAGGAACCCCTGTCACGGCTCAACAAGTTAAGACCCAGACCAGCCAGGACCCGATATTATCGGTTGTGAAACGTTTTGTCCTTAGTGGTGATTGGTCTGCCATACCTAAGCAAATGGGTGATGAGACCAACCTCACAACCATCGCAAAGACAAACTATCCATTCAGTCAGATTGTTGACTGTGGGGTAATAGTGTTATGCCTAAGAAAGGCAGAGAGAAATTTGTACATGATCTACATAGCACGCATCCCGGTATTGTCATGATGAAAGCCATTGTCAGGTCTCATGTATGGTGGCCAGGAATTGACTCTGATCTGGAATCATGTGTACATCAGTGCAACACTTGCATGCAGCTAAGTAAAGCACCAGCGGAATCGCCGCTGAGTCTGTGGTCGTGGCCATCTAAACCATGGTCCAGGATCCACATCGACTTTGCAGGTCCCTTCCTGGGAAAGATGTTTTTAGTTGTGGTGGATGCATATTCCAAGTGGATAGAGTGTACAATCATGTGATCCAGTGCATCCACAGCTACCATTGAGAGCCTTCGTGTCATGTTTGCCACTCATGGTCTGCCCGACATCATTGTAAGCGACAATGGACCTTACTTCACTAGTCTGAATTTCCAAGAGTTCATGAAACTCAATGGTGTCAAACATGTGAGATCAGCACCATTTAAACCCGCATCTAATGGTCAAGCAGAGCGTGCTGTCCAAACCATCAAGCAGAGTATGAAACGTGTAACTCAGGGTTCACTGCAGACTCGCTTGTCATGCATGTTGTTTAGTCACAGGACAAGACCCCACACGCTTACCGGGGTCCCCCCTGCTGAACTATTGATGGAGAGGTCTCAAGACCAAGCTCTCTCTTGTCCACCCTGACTTGAACGATCATGTTGAATACAGACTTCAAAGTCAGCAAGGGTATCATGATCGCGCTGCTGTGTCACGCGACATTTCTATCAATGATCCTGTGTATGTACTGAATTATGGTCAAGGTCCCAAGTGGATCATTGGTACTGTTACAGCCAAGGAGGGTAACAGAGTGTTTATCGTCAAGCTGAAGAATGAGCAGACATGCAGGAAACATGTTGATCAGATCAAGCTGCGGCATACGGATGAATCGGAACAGTCTGAGGAAGACACAATCAGTGACCAACCAACCTACCCTCAGTCATCAGAGGACTCCGCTGTCATCAATGAATCTGGACTTTCAATCCCTGACGTGGTCATTGCCACTCCCATCAGATCGGCTATCCAGCTCCCAGTCATAACAGACTCAGAACACTCGCCCAAGGCTGGAGTTGAACTGAGACGTTCAACTCGGGAGCGGAAAGCCCCGGACAGTCTCAGTTTGTAAAAAGACTGTTACTAATATCTTAAAGGGGGATATTGTCATGTATGTATGTTTGGTTTACTAGCCACCAGGTGGCACCACTGTCGGAGGTCACTGGGCTGTGCACACGTGTGTGGGCCCAGGTATAAAAGGCCAGCCATCTTGTAATGTGATCACTTTGGGCCCTAATAAAGTAAAGCCAGGTTTGTACCTGTGTTAATTTACAGTATTCAGTCTATCGAGTTATTACATACATAACAGGTTTAGATAGAGTAATTAAAGTAATACTGAAGGGTCAATAATGAGATTTAAGGTGATTGGCAAAAAAAACAGAAGCGACATGAGGACAAACCTTTTGTACGCAGCGAGTGGTTAGGATTTGGAGTGCGCTGCCTGATCGGGTGGTGGATACAGATTCAATAGCAGCTTTCAACAGAGAATGGGATAAGTACGTGAAGGAGAAAAATTGCAGGGATGGGGTGAAAGCGGGGAATGGAACTGACTGGGTTGCTCTTCGAAAGCTGGCACAGACTCGATGGGCCGAATGGCCTCTTTCTGTGCTGTACAGAATCATAGAATCATAGAAATTTATCCACAGAAGGAGGCCATTCGGCCCATCGAGTCCACACCAGCTGACCAAGAGCTATCTAGCCTAATCCCACTCATCATCATTAGCAGTCCCTCGAATCGAGGATGACTTGCTTCCACATCAAAAGTTCACGGGTGTTTCAATAAAGACCTAATATTCCAGACCCCGAACTACATGTTGAAGGGTGGAAGATGCCTGTGGGTGGATTTTTTTAACGTGGGGTGACCGTTGCACACCAGCCACCACACGGGCTTGACAGAGCGAGGTCTTGGTCCAGTGGCAAGGATTAACCAAGACGGCTGGAGACCTGCTCTGCTGCACAGACCTAGTGCGAACACATATCGCAGTGTGGGCTGGGCCCGTGCTGTCCCTGGGCCTCGAACTCGCGCCTCTCCTGGGCCCCGATCGCGTCCCTCTACAATCTCTCGCCGCTCCTTCGCCCCGACCTCGCCGCTCCTGCTGTGCCTGCCCGCGCTCCAATCACCGACCTGGACCTTGATGACGTCCCTTTCCACTGCCGTTGCTCTCCTGCTCCAGCACGTGCTGCTCCCTGGAGTGGTACACCGCCACACTGCTCCTTCCGCTCCCCGGCCTGCTCTGATGGTGCTCGCAGGCCAGGGGCTCGTGCAGGGGTGCATGCTGGCGGCTCATGTTGCGGGTATCCCACTGCTGAATCCCACTTTCCAGCTCGAGGTCCGTAGCCCTGTAGGTTACGGCAATTCAAGTGCACATCCAAGTACTTTTTAAATGTGGTGAGGGTTTCGGCCTCTACCACCCTTTCAGGCCGTGAGTTCCAGACCCCCACCACCCTCTGGGTGGAAACAATTCTCCTCAACTCCCCTCTAAATCTTCTACCAATGACTTTAAATCTATCCCCGCTGATTATTGACCTCTCCTAGGGGATTCCACACTTCTAAATCCCACGGGACATGGAGCTGAGCCCATGATCGGATCAGCTACGATCTCATTAAATGGCGGAGCAGGCTCGAGGGGCCATGTGGCCGACTCCTGCTCCCATTCCTTACGTTCCTGTCAGGCACACGGTGCCGATGTAAGAACTGGAGGGACACCACCTTCACCGTGCGAAGCCTCGGGAGAGCTTCTGTGAATGGAAGTGCAACTTCTTTCATAAACGTTAAACATGCCATCATTTTAAGATGGAGTGTCACTTTTCCAGTTGTGAGATCCTTATCAGTTTCACTGTGGCGTGTGATCTGTGAATTCAGCCACTCCAAGTCGCCACATTATAAATGATTAATTTTGTTTAGGAATAAAATAGTTACTTGCTTTTTAATTTTTTGTGGATTATGATGCCGGAAAACGAGCCAAGCAAGCTAAGCTTGTGATTTAACACATCGAAAACTGATAATTATTTCTGTTTGAATGAGACTGAATTTCGCAAATCCTCACGGAAAGCATAAATTGACATAATGACACGTTGACTTTTTGAGGAGTGGACGGGCTCGAAATGAGTTTGAGATACGGTTATATCAATTTACTCAGAACCGATTGAACATTGATTAATAAGCAAATTTGATTCATTGTAAAAGGTGCTGGACAAGCAGCAAGACAAACAGAAGCGGTCAGTTAAAAATGTTCTTGTCAATTGAATTTGCTCGGGACATACATTGCAATATCAAAATTGAAAATCCCAGGTGCGGAAAGTGGATACTCAAAAATCTGGGTTGTTTAATCTTTGCAACAGTAATACATTTTTAACAACTGGGAGTTTAAAGTCGACCCTGGAGCCATAACGCACTCTACAGCCAGGCCATCAGCACCATTACTTTGAAGTCTAATTGGCTGTAGTATGAAAACTGGCTGAAATGCGGGTAAATCCCAATCACCATTGATCGGAATGGGGGCGGAGCTATGGTGATTATATTCTGGTGGTTTTCAGTGAAGGCAGCAGCCGAGAGTCACACAGGTCCCAGGAAAATATGGAGAGGCATAATTAGCGACGCAAATCACCTACTCCATAATTTCCTCTTTCTTTTGCGCAGTTCGAGGATCCTTATAGCTTAGAAACAACGTTACAATAGTGCGGAGAAGGTTAAGGGGAGGCCTAATGGAGGTATTCAAAACCACGAGAGAGAAACAATTCCTTCTGGCAAGTGGGTCAGCAATATGAGGTCACCGATTTAAAATAATTGGCAAAAGAACTTGAGGGGTAATGAGGAGAGATTTCTTCACACAGAGGGTTGTTCAGATCTGGAATGCAACACCTGAAAGGCTAGTGGAATTAGATTCCACGGGAGCTTTCAAAGAGCAATTGGACATGTACTTGAAGAGAACTAATCTGCAGGGTTATGGGGAAAATGCTGGAGTGTGGGCTTAAATTGGAGAGTTCTTTCAAAGAGCCGACACAGACACAACAGGCTGAATGGCCTCCTTCTGTGCTGTAAGATTCTATGATTTTATACAGTATAATGTACAATGTATGTACATTTATGCACATATCATTTATACTTTAGAAATAAAATATCTATAAATTCCATCCTGAAAGTTTGGTCAATCGGCTCTTGAGGTTCCAGTTGCAGTACTCCACATGTGAACCCACAGGGATGTCCTAGCATTTGTACTTTTCAGCACACCACCGTTTCTGCCTATTTTTAACTTTAAAAAGAAAATCAATTCAATCAAGTACTTGGATAACCAGCCCTTCAGATTTGACTGGGCCTTTGATGATTTGGTTAACAATGAAGAAGGACACAGAAGAAGTAGACAAATTTAAGAACTGCAACTCAGACTCAGTAAATAAAACAACTCGAGAAAATAAAAAACACCAGACGAACCGATAAGAAAAAAATAACTCGGAAGAAGGAAAATATCATGCACACACAAACTGAATGAAGCATATAGGGTGTGAAATTCGGTTGGTTATCGCCACTTGTTAGCGCCCCCGTGTGACGGTAACACATCTCTCACGGCTTAGCGCAGGGTTCGGCAATTTTAGCGCCTGCTGCGAAGGTCGGTTGACTTTTAACAGCAGTGCTAATAGATACCGCCTCGCCCTTTACCGCCAGGCAGATCGTGACGTGAGTACACGTGCAACGCCTCGCTAGCGCCCCGGATGCAAACTTCGGTCTTTGCGCCTCACTTACCGGCTGGTGCTGAACTAGTCACTGAAAGCAGATGTTCATATCCAAGTGGGGCAATACAGGGCCGGGCCGGTAGACAGCATTAATTATCCCCAGGCACGAAACTTACCGACCAGGCGAACTTAACGCCTCAAAATGGGTGAAACTGAATTTCTCCTCCATAGCTTGCTGTATATCTGCAGGAATCTAGGTTTATATAAATCAACAGACTTACATTAAATATTTAGATTGATGTATATAATGGAACACTTCTAGTGCTGTTCACAGTAAGTCGGAGGAATTGTTGATGTTTTATAAGTTGCTGTTTTATAATAGGGCTTTAATTCATGTAATGTACAATGTTAGAATCAGAGGCATGATTTATGATGATGAAATAAGCCTCTTTCTGTTTTTATTATATAGTATTCTGGGATTCTTACCAATGTGCTGAAGTTCAAACCGTGTAACTCTATCCATTTTTCCATGAAAACTATTGATGAATGGCCTTGATTATTATTAAACGTTCTTTTCTGTACTTAATTGCTATCTCTGTGTCAGCTCATTGGGTAACACTCTCGCCTCTGAGTCAGAAGGTTGTGGGTTCAAGTCACAGTCTAGGAACTTGAGCACAAAAATCTCGGCTGACACACCCAGTGCAGGGCTGAGGGAGTGCTGCACTGTCGGAGGTGCCGTCTTTTGGATGAGACGTTAAACCGAGGCCCCGTCTGCTCTCTCAGGTGGATGTAAAAGGTCGCATGGCACTATTTTGAAGAAGAGCAGGGGAGTTATCCCCGGTGTCCTGGCCAATATTTATCCCTCAATCAACATAATAAAATAAAACAGATTAACGGGTCATTATCACATTGCTGTGTGTGGGAGCTTGCTGTGCACAAATTGGCTGCTGCGTTTCCCACATTACAACAGTGACTACATTCCAAAAGTGCTTCATTGGCTGTAAAGCGCTTTGAGACGTCCGATGGTCGTGAAAGGCG
This sequence comes from Pristiophorus japonicus, assembly GCF_044704955.1. Lineage (NCBI taxonomy): Eukaryota > Metazoa > Chordata > Chondrichthyes > Pristiophoridae > Pristiophorus > Pristiophorus japonicus. The sequence goes on from NC_091986.1 coordinate 3,759,911, forward strand.
ATATATAAATGTAATTCTTTCTTTCGTTTACTGTTTCGAAAGTCTGGGATACACAGCAAGTGGTATGTAAGAGGTCGCATGTTGGAGTTAGTTACCTAATGTAATATAATATATTATCTGACAAAGGGTCATCGACCTGAAACATTAGCTCAGGGTCCCCACCGGTCGGTAAGGGTCGGCGCATGTACGCCACGGCGGAAAAATGGGCAGAGCGGTCCCGGACACCGCTCCAAACATGAGCAAGGGCAACTTTCAAAATGGTGGCCCCTCCACGGAGACTGGACGGCCATTCCGCAGTGACCTGTGCCCGCCGCTTTCAGACGCCTTATAGAAAGGGTCAATTTCAGCCCCATGGAGTCATATCATCATCATCATCGGCAGTCCTTCAGAAATCGAGGAAGACTTGCTTCCGCTCTCAAAGTGAGTTCTCAGGTGACTGAACAGTCCAATACGGGACTTATAGTCTCTGTCACGTGGGGCAGACAGTGGTTGAAGGAAAGGGTGGGTGGGGAGCCTGGTTTGCCGCACGCTCCTTCCACTGTCTGCGCTTGATTTCTGCATGCTCTCGGCGACGAGACTCGAGGTGCTCAGCGCCCTCCCGGATGCACTTCCTCCACTTAGGGCGGTCTTGGGCCAGGGACTCCCAGGTGTCAGTAGGGATGCTGCATTTTGTCAAAGAGGCTTTGAGGGTATCCTTGAAGTGTTTCCTCTGCCCACCTGAGGCTCGCTTGTCATGTCGAAACTCCGCGTAGAGCGCTTGCTTTGGGAGTCTCGTGTCTGGCACATGAACTATGTGGCCTGCCCAGCGGAGCTGATCAAGTGTGGTCACTGCTTCAATGCTGGGGATGTTGGCCTGAGTGAGAACACTGATGTTGGTGGGGATTTGCAGGATCTTGCGGAGGCAGCACTGGTGGTACTTCTCCAGCGTTTTGAGGTGTCTGCTGTATATGGTCCACGTTTCTGAGCCATACAGGAGGGCGGGTATCACTACTGCCCTGTAGACCATGGTGCCAGATTTGAGGTCCTGGTCTTCCTCAGGTGACCGAAGGCTGCGCTGGCATACTGGAGACGGTGTTGGACCTTGTCATTGATGTCTGCCCTTGCTGACAGTGGGCTCCCGAGGAATGGAAAATGGTCCACATTGTGCAAGGCCTCATCGTGGATTTTGATGACCGGGGGGTAGTGCTGTGTGGCGGGATCAGGTTGGGTGAGGACCTTTGTCTTACGGATGTTTAGCATAAGGCCCCTGCTCTCGTACGCTTCGGTGGAAGTGTTGACGATGGCTTGGAGTTCGGCCTCTGACTGTGCACAGATGTAAGCGTCGTCCATGTACTGTAGTTCGATGATAGAGGATGGGACAACCTTGGATCTGGCCTGGAGGTGGCGGAGGTTGAACAGGTTCCGATGGGTTCTATAATTTAGTTCCACTCCGGTGGGGAGCTTTCTAAGGGTGAGATGGAGCATTGCAGCAAGGGTGTAGCACTACTGGAGTGCAGGGAGAGAGTGTTAGGCCTTGGAAGCACTGAAGATATGGGAGAACCTGGATGTGGCTCCTTGAATTTGTCACCTTTGCAGTGAACTTCTGAATTTATTTTTTTAGCAACACACAAAGTTATTCCTGAGGTTTGGCAGAAACGATGGTACTGGAGTTTGGCACTCTGGATTGGGGTGAGCTGGGAGTTTTTCCCACTGGGTCCAAGATATCACTGCAAGCCAATTCCCAATGGGTAGGATAGTCCGAGCTCGAGAAGTGACACGATACTTCCCGGTGTTCTGTATTGGTAAGCCGCCCAGTTTTAGCAGGTTAAACTCGAGCAATACCCCACACTCACAGATGCAAGGGATTCAATGTTCACTCTGTCTACCTGCACCTGTACTCTCGGGATTTCAGTAATTGTGGAATGTCCCTATGAAGGAGGGGGTGTGTACTGATTAACAGGTAAATAGAAATTCTACCAATGCAGATTTCTCAGTGGCTTGGTTTATAAACTCGAAAACGCTGTTTTGAGTTTCCAAGCGTGTCAGACACACAGCTCACCAAAAAAAAACCATTCTGTGTTTGCTTCAGGATAAAGTAAATGTTTGTGAAGAGTTATTTTTTAATGAATAGCGGCTTTCAATTTTTTTCTGTCAATCAGACACTTCATTAAATGAGCACATCTCACCTATCAGATAATGGTTTGTCATTTTTTGATAACCAATGGAAGATTTAACCCAATCATGATTTTTATTTGCTTCAAGGAGACTTTTGAGTCACTTATACCATCCAGATGTGAATAAGAGACAAGATTTTAGTCATACAGCTGGACAACTTATTAATCAATAATGTATTTATTACACCCTCCATGATATGCTCATGCTTAATCATGCACTTTGCTTTTGGAGCATGTCGATAATATAGAGATGAGAACAAAAGGCTTATATTTGCATTTGTTCAGAACTGGAGCTCATCCTAATGAAAGACTGTGGGTTGAATTAATAGCAGCAAAAATTGAAATAAAAGGTAATACGCAATCCTTACTGTTCAACAGGAAAGCACTGCTGGTTGGTCAGATAGACTTCAGTATCACTGACATCAAAACCACTGAAAATAGAGCATCTTTTTAAAATACAGGTACAACGTCCGAAATCCGGAATCCTCGGGACAGAGTCCGTGACAGATTTTGTTTTTTTCCAGATTTCAGACGAGAAAATCAATAGTTTGAGCCGGATTTTGGGTTTTGCCGGATTTCAGACCTCGCTGCATCCCGCCGATCCTCCGCTCCTCGCCGATCCCCGGCGATTCCTGCTGATCCTCCGCTTCTTGCCGATTCCTGCCGATTCCCGCCGCTCCTCCGCTCCTCACCGCTCGCCGATTCCCGCCGCTCCTACGCTCCTCACCGCTCCTCGCCGATTCCCGCCGATTCCCGCCGCTCCTCACCATTCGCCGATTCCCGCCGATCCTCCGCTCCTCACCGCTCGCCGATTCCCGCCGCTCCTCCGCTCCTCACCATTCGCCGATTCCCGCCGATTCCCGCCGCTCCTCACCATTCGCCGATTCCCGCCGATTCCCGCCGCTCCTCCGCTCCTCACCGCTCGCCGATTCCCGCCGATCCTCCGCTCCTCACCGCTCGCCGATTCCCGCCGATCCTCCGCTCCTCACCGCTCGCCGATTCCCGCCGATCCTCCGCTCCTCACCGCTCGCCGATTCCCGCCGATTCCCGCCGATCCTCCGCTCCTCACCGCTCGCTGATTCCTGCCAATCCTCCGCTCCTCACCGCCTGCCGATTCCCACGGCCCCCCAACGCTGCATTTTTATACCGGTTTCCTCGTCCCTCGCTGCCCGTGTCGTCATCTTGGCCACCTCAAAATTTCTGGTTTTCGGAGAGCAATTCCGGATTCCAGATGACTCCATCCACAGTGCGCAAAATGTCTGGTTTTCGAACAATTACAGTTTTCGGAATTCCGGATTTGGGACATTGCACCTGTATAGGTGGACTGGTTGTTAGTTGCAGAATCCTAGTAATGACCTGTAGAATGGTCGGACCTGGTGAATTCACGGTGAATTTTCATTCTCAGCTGAAGTGTCTAGGGCAGGCAGTGAATGGAGGTGAGGTGTTTGTCCAGGAGAAGGAAGATTAAGTTAAAAGTCTTGTTTTCTTGTCTTTATTTCTTATGTGGCTCAGTGTCAAATTTATCTGTTTTATCTTATAACACTGCTGTGAGGTACCTTGGGCGTTTTACTACATATAAAATTCTTCCTGCATCTAACCATTCAAGAGGGAGTTAGCCCTTACGGCTAAAGGGATCAAGGGGTATGGAGAGAAAGCAGGAAAGGGGTACTGAGGTGAATGATCAGCTATAGAAACATAGAAACATAGAAAACAGGTGCAGTAGGCCATTCGGCCCTTCGAGCCTGCACTGCCATTCAATATGATCATGGCTGATCATTCCTTCAGTACCCCATTCCTGCTTTCTCTCCAAAGCCCATAAAGGCCATATCTAACTCCCTCTTGAATATATCTAATGAACTGGCATCAACAACTCTCTATGGCAGGGAATTCCACAGGTTAACAACTCTCTGAGTGAAGAAGTTTCTCCTCATCTCGATCCTAAATGGCTTACCCCTTATCCTTAGACTGAACCCCTGGTTCTGGACTTCCCCAACATCAGGAACATTCTTCCTGCATCTAACCTGTCCAGTCTTATTGAACGGCGGTGCAGGCTCGAAGGGCCGAATGGCCTACTCCTGCACCTATTTTCTATGTTTCTATTAAAGGCGCTATAAGTTGTTGTAGTTGTGTGTTTGTTTTCATGGACTCCGACATACCATTGAGAGGAGCACTGGGAGAGAATTTAAAGTTGCTCAGCTACCACTCGCTTAAGCCAAAGACCTGTCATGGGTGTTGGGGAGGGGTGGAAAGGGGTTGTGGGGGAGTCGATAAGTAAATTGTCCAGCTGCTTTAGTACCAGTGAGTGACTGGTTTTAATTCCAACCCATCAGTGACGAAGCTGGGCCTGAACAAGTCAGGCCACTAGAGGGAGCACGGTGCAACAGGTCAACGGTTTGCTCAGGGTAAGGAATAACAAAATGCACCTCTTTTTTTGATTAATTCTTGGCTTTACTGGCAAGGCTAGCATTTATTTCCTATCCACAGTTGCCCTGAGAAGGTAGTGCTGGGCCACTTCAAAGGGCACTTAAAGAGGCTACCATGGTGACGTGGGACTGGAGTCACGTATCGGCCAGACCGGGTAAAGGCGGCAGATTTCCTTCCCTAAAGGGCATTGGTGAACCAACAGCTTCATGGTCGCTGTTACCAACAGCAGCTTTTTATTTCAAGTTTTTTAAACTGAATTCAAATGCTCAAACTGTCATGGTGGGAATTGGATTCGACGCTCCCTGAATTATTAGTTCAGGTTTCTGGATTCCAAGTCCAGAAACAAAACCACCAGACTAAATAATGTCCATTTAAAAAGCTCTGTAACTATTTCAGAAACCTAGAGGCCTGTTTCCTAACATGTCAAGTTGTTCTATTTTCCAAAGACAGATTCATTTTAGTAGCTTTACACCCGAAACAAGTTATTTTTCTGAGGGTTTTATTCGTGCTATTTTCCAATTTCTCTCTCAGGTGGATGTAAAAGATCCCACGGCACTATTTTGAAGAAGAGCAGGGGAGTTATCCCCAGTGTCCTGGCCAATATTTATCCCTCAATCAACATAACAAAAAAAACAGATTATCTGGTCATTATCATATTGCTGTGTGTGGGAGCTTGCTGTGCGCAAGTTAGCTGCTGTGTTTCCCACATTACAACAGTGACTACACTCCAAAAGTACTTCATTGGCTGGAAAACACTTTGAGACATCCGGTGGTTGAGAAAGGCAAGTCTTTCAAGTCTTTCTTTGGGCTCAAAATTGGCCGGGAGTTGCTCCGTTTTTTTTCGAGCAACTTGATTTTTTTGGAGTATCTTAAAAAACTCCATTCTGCACATTCAATTTGCGCCAGTGTAAGTTAGTTAGGATTTTTTTAGTTTAGTTTTTTTTCTGTCAAAAGGAGGCGTTAGCAGCCACCTACGCCAGTTTTGGCCATTTAGGTCACTTTGGCCTGCTAATAGTTACTCCAAATCTACTCAGGCCAGTGTATGTGGCCACTTCAGAAAACCCTTGCGGAGAGTTAAGAAATCGGCGCAGGTAAGTACATTCTAAAACACCAAGACTTACAAAGCACTAAACAAAGCACAAAAAGTAATAAGCAATCAAAAACAAATAAAAAATAGAAGTCCTACCTTCATCTGACCACTCGGCCAGGGAAATGTTTTCAGCACCGAGACCTGGCTCCGTCCCCAATCCACTGACCACGCTACTCCACCACCGAGGAGAGGCCGGACAGCGGCCAAAGTCGGGAGGAAGATTCCCGGCGCGCTTGGAGGCGAACAAAAGCAGCCCACCCCGGGTGAGTGCTCCAAAAATCGTCAGGGGCCAATTTTGAGCCCTGTATGTGGCACCTTAACGAATGCCTTCTGGAAATCCAAATACACTATATCTACTGGATCACCATTATCCACCCTGCTTGTTACACCCTCAGAGAACTCTAATAAATTTATCAAACATGATTTCCGTTTCATAAAACCATGTTGACTCTGCTTGATTGTATTTTAAGAAGATAAGAAGATAAGAAATAGGAGCAGGAGTGAGTCTGCTCCATCATTTAATAAGATCATCGCTGATCCGATCATGGACTCAGCTCCACTTCCCTGCCCGCTCCCCATAACTCCTTATTCCCTTATCAGTTAAGAAACTGTCTATCTCTGTCTTAAATTTATTCAGCTTCCACAGCTCTCTGAGGCATCGAATTCCACAGATTTACAACCCTCTCAGAGAAGAAATTCCTCCTCATCTCTGTTTTAAATGGGCGGCCCCTTATTTTAAGATCATGCCCTCTAGTTCTAGTCTCCCCATCAGTGGAAACATCCTCTCTGCATCCATCTCATCAAGCCCCCTCATAATCTTATACGTTTCGATAAGATCACCTCTCATTCTTCTGAATTCCAATGAGTAGAGGCCCAACCTACTCAACCTTTCCTCATAAGTCAACCCTCTCATCTCGGGAATCAACCTAGTGAACCTTCTCTGGACTGCCTCCAAAGCAAGTATATCCTTTTGTAAATATGGAAACCAAAACTGCACGCAGTATTCCAGGTGTGACCTCACCACACCCTGTATAACTGTAGCAAGACTTCCTTGCTTTTATACTCCATCCCCTTTGCAATAAAGGCCGAGATTCCATTCCTGATCACTTGCTGTACCTGCATGCTAACCTTTTGTGTTTCATGCACCATGACCCCCAGGTCCCACTGTACTGCAGTACTTTGCAATTTTTCTCTATTTAAATAATAACTTGCTCTTTGATTTTTTTCTGCCAAAGTGCAAAACCACACACTTTCTAACATTATACTCCATCTGCCAAATGTTTGCCCACTCACTTGGCCTGTCTATGTCCTTTTACAGGTTTTTTGTGTCCTCCTCACACATTGCTTTTCCTCCCATTTTTGTATCGTCAGCAAACTTGGCTACGTTACACTCAGTCCCTTCTTCCAAGTCGTTAATATAGATTGTAAATAGTTGGGGTCCCAGCACTGATCCCTGCGGCACCCCACTAGTTACTGGTTGCCAAGCAGAGAATTAACCATTTATCCCGACTCTCTGTTTTCTGTTAGTTAGCCAATCCTCTATCTATGCTAATATACTACCCCCAACCCCGTGAACTTTTATCTTGTGCAGTAACCTTTTATGTGGCACTTGGTCAAATGCCTTCTGGAAGTCCAAATACACCACATCCAGTGGTTCCTCTTTATCCACCCTGTTTGTTACATCCTAAAAGAATTCCAGCAAATTTGTCAAACATGACTTCCCCTTCATAAATCCACGCTGACTCTGCCTGACTGAATTATATTTTTCCAAATGTCTTGCTACAGTTTCTTTAATAATGGACTCCATCATTTTCCCAACCACAGATGTTAGGCTAACTGGTCTATAGTTTCCTGCTTTTTGTCTGCCTATGATTTTCTCAATGTTCTGCTACTAGTTCCTTAATAATGGATCCCAGCATTTTCCCAATGACAGATGTTAGGCTAACTGGGCTATAATTTCCTGCTTTCTGTGTCCCTCCTTTCTTGAATAGGGGTGTTAGATTTGCGGTTTTCCAATCTGCTGGGACCTCTCCAGAAACCAGAGAATTTTGGTAGATTACAACCAATGCATCGACTATCTCTGCAGCCACTTCTTTTAAGACCCTAGGATGCAGGCCATCAGATCCCAGGGACTTGTCCACCTTTTGGCCCCACGTTTCCACATGATTTGCTCCTGATTTTTAGGAGCAACTGGTGGAGAACGGACTATCTTAGAAATCGCAATTCTCCACATTTTTTTTTCTGCAGTTCTAGTCAGTTAGAACAGTTTCATTTTGGAACAGAATTTTTTCTTCAAAAGGGGGCGTGTCCGGCCACTGAAGCCTGATTTCAAAATTTCCACAGTGAAAACGTACTCCAAACTAACTTAGAATGGAGCAAGTGAAGATTTTTGTAGAACTGAAAAAACCTTTTTTACACATTAAAAAATCAGGCGCAGGTTACAAATTAGGTGTCCAGAACGAGGTGGGGGGGGGGGGGGGGAAGGGAAGTCATTAAATTCTACAATAAATCCTTATTTATACTTATACAAATATTATACAAATAAATCCAACCTGAATAAACATTTATAAGCAAAGAAAAGATTAAATAAACCATCTTCCTACCTGTGTGAAAGTGCTTCAGGCAGGTTCAGTCAGCTCAGCGGTGTGGCGTCGTTCCCGCGAACGGGAGGGAGGGAGGGCCCGACCGACCGACCGACCGATGGCAGGGGGGGGAGGAGGCAGTGAGAAGGCTGCAAGAAGCCTCAGTGCTGATGTGCTGATGCCAATGTGCTTTTATTAAAAAATGTTCAAAAATTAAACAGCTACAAAGAACTATAAAAATGGCCGAGTGCCAATGTTTCCTTCACACTGCGCGTGCGCGAACGCTCCAACGCGCACGCGCAGCGTTGCCGGCACGACAAAAACTAATTTAAATGGTACCCGCCCCCTCCCACTTACAAAATCGGCGCGAGTGGTAGGCTCCGCCCCCCCTGGGCGCCGCGCCAAGCTGCCATGGAACTGCAGGGCGCTCCAGAATCGCGAGTTTTTTTTCAGGCGCGGTTTTCGGCGCGAAAAACGGGTGCCCAGCTCGGAGGGGAGCCCGTTTTGTAGCGTGTGGAAACTTGGGGCCTTAGTCCCCTTCATTTGTCGAGTACTTTTTTCTATAGTGGTAGTGATTGTTTTTAGCTCTCCCCCGCTCCCAATAGTCCCTTGATTATCCATTATTGGGATGCTTTTAGTGTCTTCTACCATGAAGACCGATACAAAATATTTGTTCAAAGTCTCTGCCATTTCCCTGTTCCCCGTTATTAATTCCCCGGCCTCATTCTCTAGGGGACCAACATTACTTTAGCCACTCTCTTCCTTTTTATATACCTTTCGACGTTCTTACTGTCTGTTTTTATATTTCTTGTTAGTTTACTCTCATAATCGATTTTCTCCCTCTTTATTATTTTTTTTATTCATCCTTTGCTAGTTTCTAAAATGTTCCCAATTTTCTAGCCTACCACTAAACTTTGCAGCATTGTAGGCCTTTTCTCTCAATTTGATACCATCCTTCGCTAGCCACAGACGTTCATCCTTTTCGTAGAGTCTTTCCTTCTCACTGGAATATATCTTTGTTGAGAATTATGAAATATCTCCTTAAATGTCTGCCACTGCTTATCTACCATCTTATCCTTTAATCTATTTTCCCAGTCCACTTTAGCCAACTCTCTCTTCATACCTATGTAATTGCCTTTATTTAGGTTTAAGACACTCGTTTCAGATGCAAGTTTCACAACCTCAAACTGAATGTGAAATTCTACCATGTTATGATCACTCTTCTCTAGAGGATCCTTTACAATGAGATCATTAATTAATCCTGTCTCATTACACATTACCAGATCTAAAATAGCCTGTTCCCTGGCTGGTTCCACATGTATTGTTCGAAGAAACTGTCCCAAATACACTCTATGAACTAGTCCTCAAGACAACCTTTGCCAATTTTATTTGTCCAATCTATATGAAGATTAAAGTTGTCCCCTTTAATCACAATTATTGCAGTATCTCTGTTACAAGCCCCATTATTTCTTGATTTAGACTCTGTCCTACAGTGTAGCGACTGTTAGGGGGCCTATAGACGACTCCCACCAGTGACTTCTTTCCCTTGCTATTTCTTGTCTCTACCCAAACTGATTCTACATCTTGATCTTCCGAGCCAAGATCATTTCTCACTACTGCACTGATCTCATCCTTTATTAACAGAGCTACCCCTCCTCCTTTTCCTTTCTGTCTGTCCTTCCAAAATGTCACGTACCCCTGAGTATTCAGTTCCCAGCCTTGGTCACCTTGCAATCACATTTCTGTAATGGCTATCAGATCATACCCATTTATTTCTGTTTGTGCCATCAACTCATCTGTTTTGTTAGGAGAAGCACAACAAGGAGAAGGAGCCGGAGGACTAACGGAGGTGTGCCCATGGCAGATCCACCTCAGTCGAGTGGTCAGGGTGAGTGAAGGCTTCAACAAATGCTACATACCACCATCTGTACCGCAAGCTACACACACTGCTCAATGCACCACACCCCCAGCAATCACCCACCAACAATCTCTACCCAGCAACACTCACACCCATATCTCACACCTTGCACACAATGGCAGCTATTCAACCATGGCAGGCACAAGTATCATTATTTATTAGAATGAATGTGATATGTATGATATGTTTTATGCATTAGTATTAATGCAGTTTGCAATATTTTGTAGTCTCTCTCATTTCACCTTTGCACCCGGGAGGAGGCTGTGATATGGTAGGACACAGGGATGGTGTGATGGGGATGTGGTGAGCAACAAGGATCTCGGGTTTAGGTCATCCTGGTGTGAGGCTGCAGGTCTGTTTGGAGGAGATGGCGACGTTCTGTGACCATCACCTTGGTGAAGTGGAGCCGTCTAATACACTGCTCCTCGCTTAATTGAAGGTAGGAGAGGTGCTGTTGGACTACCCTCGGAGGGTAAGGCCTCCTGTTGAGAGCCCTGATGGCCCTCCTCCTCCATCTAGCCACATCTTCCAGTCTTTCTCGCTCCCTCGGCTGTAGATCCTGGAGGGTCAGCTCGACTGACAGTACAGCCCCCATTAATGTAAGCCAAGTGTAACACTTCGATATTTTTAACGAATAACTAGTTTTTAGTAACGACAACACTCCTGATACAAAAGAACCTTTAAATTAATGAATATCAAACTGACAGGAAAGCACTGAAACTCCACTAACCTGAGGGCTGTTTAAATAAAGTCCCTGGAGCCGGCTTCCACCTGCTTGATGCCTCCTCCCCCTGTCGGTGTCTGGTCGAGGCGCTAAGGTAGGTGATGAAAATCAATTTTGCACACCGGGCACCCAGAGAGCGTTGCACGCTTACCGACATCACAATCCGCCTGCTGTTGACGTCCCTGGCGGGATATCGCACGAGCGATGCTACGGAGGGACTGGATTTGCCGTGTGTTGCTGGATTTGCCCCGCCCTGGCGCTGCCCCGTGTCAGCGCCTCATTAGCGCCAGCTCCAGGCACTAATGGGAGGTACAAACCAATTGAATTCACCCCCCTCCCCCAAAGTGTCGTTTTTTTTTTAATATCATTTTGAACTGTTTCTGATTTGTGAGATCCAGATCAGTGAATTACTGGTACAATTGCCTGGAATAAAAATGGTAGCAATGTTTTCATGTAACGGATTCAAAACTCTCTCGGTTTTGTGAGAAGCAAGAATTTCAAAAGTTGTCAGGGTTGGCTGATCAGGGCCTTGAAGTTGCTTGTGCCTTTTATTGATCCATGCAATGAAGAAATGATTTGCTTTCGATCCATTGCTCCAATGATTCTTTGCGCATGTAATGTAACAATCATGAGAAAAATTATAGATTGGACAGCAGGAATCATCTTTTTATCCTGCATGGTAGTAGATCATCAGTCCTGAAGGCATAGGTTGTCATTTGTTCCTGCAGCCTCACTCTATCTGGCTCCTTCCATCGAGAAGCTGGATGAATCCCAGTTGAAAATCAACTCTTGTTTTATTCATTCATGGGATGTAGGCGTCGCTGGTAAGGCCGGCATTTATTGCCCATCCCTAATTGCCCTCGGGAAGGTGATGGTGAGCTGCCTTCTTGAACCGCTGCAGTCCATGTGGTGAAGGTGCTCCCACAGTGCTGTTAGGGAGGGAGTTCTAGGATTTTGACCCAGCGACGATGAAGGAACAGGGATATATTTCCCAGTCAGGATGGTGCGTGACTTGGAGGGGAACTTGCAGGTGATGGTGTTCCCATGCGCCTGCTGCCCTTGTCCTTCTAGCTGGGAGAGGTCGCGGGTTTGGGAGGTGCTGCCGAAGAAGCCTTGGCGAGTTGCTGCAGTGCATCTTGTACATACTGCAGCCATCATCATCATCATCATCATCATGGGCAGTCCCTCGAAATCGAGCAAGGCTTGCTTCCACTCAGTGGAAGTGAGTTCTCAGGTGACTGAACAGTCCAATATGGGAATTACAGTCTCTGTCACAGGTGGAACGGACAGTCATTGAAGGAAAGGGTGGGTGGGACAGACGGTGGTTGAAGGAAGGGATGGGTGAGGAGTCTGGTTTGCCGCACGCTCCTTCCGCTTCCTGCGCTTGATTTCTGCATGCTCTCGGTGACGAGACTCGAGGTGCTCAGTACCCTCCCGGATGCACTTCCTCCACTTAAGGCGGGTCTTGGGCCAGGGACTCCCAGGTGTCGGTGGGGATGTTGCACTATATCAAGCACCGCAGCCACAGTTGCAATAGCTGCACCTATATGCAGAATCCAATTATTTGCACTTCATGCTATCAAAATTTCTGGCACTTTTCTGTCAGTTTTTGTGCTTTGCATTTGACTTATCAAATCTATTTAACAAACTTCTCTCCCAATACCCAAGCAGATTCAGAGGCCTGCCAAAATCCTGCTGCAGTCCATGATCTCTGCCTTTCACAGCAGTAATAAGAATGCTGAAGCTCACAGGAGGTTTGGCAGAGTTTGATGTAATCGCGTCATTCTTTTCAATCAAATCAAGTTCCTATTATTGAATATGCTTTTGTTGATCTGATTTCAAGTTGTTTTGAAAAATGATTCCCTTCAGTTATGGGTCTGTGGGTAGCAATGCAGCTTCTCAGGAATATAATGTTTGTACTGGTTGTGTATCTTAAAAGCTGTTATCCTGTTTTGTGAACAAAACTAACATGCTTGTTAGCTTAAACTACAGTGCATCTGTGGTCTGCTAATCTGCAAGTACCAGTTTTCATTCCTGTTTCTAAAATATCAGCAACTACAACTTTTATTCTTTGCATTCATGGAGCATATAGCACAGAAGCAAAGAGGAGGTCAGACTCATGATAATTCTGCGAAAATTACTCATTTTACAGTAAACAAATGTTGCACTTTGAACAGGATATAGCAGCTGTGCAAAATAGGGAGTTTCATTCTCAATTCTGGTATCTTTAATAACGTGAAACTGGCAGCCACTGTTGGTATAGAGCTCATATCACTCAAGCTGCTGCAGTTCACAGCTTTCATGATGCTTAAAGGATTGATGGTGGATAGGCAATGGCAGACATTTAAAGATCACATGAATGAACTTCAACAATTGTACATCCCTGTCTGGAGTAAAAATAAAACGGGGAAGGTGGCTCAACCGTGGCTAACATGGGAAATTATAGATCGTGTTAAATCGAAGGAAGAAGCATATAAATTGACCAGAAAAAGCAGCAAATCTGAGGACTGGGAGAATTTTATAATTCAGCAGAGGAGGACAAAGGGTTTAATTAGGAGGGGAAAATAGAGTATGAGAGGAAGCTTGCCGGGAACATAAAAACTGACTGCAAAAGCTTCTATAGATATGTGAAGAGAAAAAGATTAGTGAAGACAAACATAGGTCCCTTGCAGTCAGATTCAGGTGAATCTATAATGGGGAACAAAGAAATGGCAGACCAGTTGAACAAATACTTTGGTTCTGTCTTCACGAAGGAAGACACAATTAACCTTCCGGAAATACTAGGGGACCGAGGGTCTAGTGAGAAGGAGGAACTGAAGGATATCCTTATTTGGCGGGAAATTATGTTAAGGAAATTGATGGGATTGAAGGGCGATAAATCCCCAGGGCCTGATAGTCTCCATCCCAGAGTACTTAAGGAAGTGACCCTAGAAATAGTGGATGCATTGGTGATCATTTTCCAACAGTCTATCGACTCTGGATCAGTTCCTATGGACTGGAGGGTAGCTAATGTAACACCACTTTTAAAAAAGGGAAGGAGAGAGAAAATGGGTAATTATAGACTGGTTAGCCTGACATCAATAGTGGGGAAAATGTTGGAATCAATGATTAAAGATGAAATAGCAACGCATTTGGAAAGCAGTGACAGGATCGGTCCAAGTCAGCTTGGGTTTATGAAAGGGAAATCATGCTTGAAAAATCTTCTAGAATTTTTTGAGGATGTAACGAGTAGAGTGGACAAGGGAGAACCAGTGGATGTGGTGTATTTGGACTTTCAAAAGGCTTTTGAAAAGGTCCCACACAAGAGATTGGTGGGCAAAATTAAATCACATGGTATTGGAGGTAATGTACTGACGTGGATAGAGAACTGGTTGGCAGACAGGAAGCAGAGAGTCGGGATAAACGGGTCCTTTTCAGAGTGGCAGGCAGTGACTAGTGGGGTGCCGCAGGGCTCAGTGCTGGGACCCAACCTATTTACAATATACGTTAATGATTTAGATGAAGGAATTGAGTGTAGTATCTCCAGGTTTGCAGATGACACTAAGCTGGGTGGCAGTGTGAGCTGTGAGGAGGACGCTAAGAGGCTGCAGGGTGACTTGGACAGGTTAGGTGTGTGGTAAATGCATGGCAGATGGAGTATAATGTGAATAAATGTGAGGTTATCCACTTTGGGGGCAATAACATGAAGGCAGAATATTATCTGAATGGCGGCAGATTAGGAAAAGGGGAGGTGCAATGAGACCTGGGTGTCATGGTACATCAGTCATTGAAAGTTGGCATGCAGGTACAGCAGGCGGTGAAGAAGGCAAATGGTATGTTGGCCTTCATAGCTAGGGGATTTGAGTATAAGAGCAGGGAGGTCTTACTGCAGTTGTACAGGGCCTTGGTGAGGCCTCACCTGGAATATTGTGTTCAGTTTTGGTCTCCTAATCTGAGGAAGGACGTTCTTGCTATTGAGTGAGTGCAGCGAAGGTTCACCAGACTGATTCCAGGGATGGTTGGACTGACATATGAGGAGAGATTGGATCGACTGGGCCTGTATTCACTGGAGTTAAGAAGGATGAGAAGGGATCTCAAAGAACAAATTAAATTCTGACGAGACTGGACAGGTTGGATGCAGGAAGAATGTTCCCGATGTTGGGGAAGTCCAGAACCAGAGGACACAGTCTAAGGATAAGGGGTAGGCCATTTAGGACTGAGATGAGGAGAAACTTCTTCACTCAAAGAGTTGTTAACCTGTGGAATTCTCTACCGCAGAGATTTGTTGATGCCAGTCCATTGGATATATTCAAGAGGGGGTTAGATATGGCCCTTCGGGCTAAAGGGATCAAGGAGTATGAAGAGAAAGCAGGAAAGGGATACTGAGGTGAATGATCAACCATGATCTTATTGAATGGCGGTGCAGGTTCGAAGGGCCGAATGGCCCACTTCTGCACCTATTTTCTATGTTTCTATGTTTCTATGTTCAGACGAATGATCTGTTAACATAAATAGGTTTTGCAACTAGATGTCAAACAGACTTGTCTGGACACCAATTACTTGGGACGGCTGACACTTCAGCGGGTAGTCTTCGGAGTGGCTGACATTTTCGGTGCCTTCGGTTGTTGTATGCTTGGTAGCTTTATTTGATTTTGGAAGATACATTTTGAATTTCCTTTGTTGTGGAACTTCCAGGGGTAAGAGTATATCCCATGGGGCATACTCCCAGTTCACCAGTTCCTCTGAGGTTATCGAGCTAGGCGGTGAAGACTCCTTGGGCTGGATTTTGGGCTTTGCTGATTTTGGGGCGGTAATGGCGACGGGGCGGTAAAGTTAGCGCCCGGGAACAGTTTGTGCCTCAGTCAGTAACATTGGGCAGCTGGGCCCTGAGTCAGGGGGCGCAGCGCTAAGGGAGGCGTTGTACACCTCTCTTGGGCGCTAGGATTGGAAACTCCCGAGCTAAAGAGCCGGGCCGGGAGCGCTCCCAGAGACGCCTGGGGGGGGGGGGGGGGAACTAAACCCACAAAAACATTCCCCAAACATTGCCCACGCCACCACAACACAAATCACAAAAACATTAAAAGAACAAACAATCGCACTTACCTCAGGAGCCCATTACTCACCTCTCCGCTGTCGGGATGGTGGGACCGCCCTGATTTCCCGGGCGGTCAGTGCGGGGCGCGCTGCGGGGCGGACGGGTCGGGCGGGAGTCAAAACTCGCGCCGGTGTCACAACCGGGGGCGTTACACACCGGTCACAGCTGCTCCGCGCCGCTGCTAAACCCGACCCGAGGATCGCCGCGGGGCGCTGGAGGCTGACCGCCCGCCCAGAACACCCCACCCCCGCCATTGTCACCGCTAAACCCGACCCGAGGATCACCGCGGGGCGCTGGAGGCTGACCGCCCGCCCAGAACACCCCACCCCCGCCATTGTCACCACTAAACCCGACCCGAGGATCGCCGCGGGGCGCTGGAGGCTGACCGCCCGCCCAGAACACCCCACCCCCACCATTGTCACCGCTAAACCCGACCCGAGGATCACCGCGGGGCGCTGGAGGCTGACCGCCCGCCCAGAACACCCCACCCCCGCCATTGCCGCAGCTCCGGGGCGAAAAGCTCTATGTGTCAGACCCTACATGTAAGTTATGATACAAACACAGATCCAGGCTCAGTAAAATTAGCAAAGTGTTGCGCTTTTTTTTGCTATTTTGTATTTGAAAAGGGAGAGTGGGTTAAAATATTTGTAAAAAAATTAAAGTGTAAATTGATGTATTAGATTTGCTGCTGCTTATCTGTAGTTTTCTGCAGTTTACAGCCGAAGCCACTGTCCTCTGATATCTAAAATGTGGAAGATCACTGGAGAGCTTGTGATGCACTGAATAAGCTAAATACCAAGCTCATGGTGTACAGGGCTGTAGTAATACCCACCCTCCTCTATGGCTCAGAGACATGGACCATGTGCAGTAGATACTTCAAGTCACTGGAGAAATACCACCAACGATGTCTCCGCAAGACCCTACAAATCCCCTGGGAGGAAAGACGCACCAACATTAGCATCCTCGACCAGGCCAACATCCCCAGCATTGAAGCACTGACCACACTTGATCAGCTCTGCTGGGCAGGCCACAACGTTCGCATGCCAGACACGAGACTCCCAAAGCAAGCGTTCTACTCGAAACTCCTACACGGCAAACGAGCCAAGGGTGGACAGAGGAAATGTTACAGGGACACCCTCAAAGCCTCCCTCATAAAGTGCAACATCCCCACCGACACCTGGAAGTCTCTGGCCAAAGACCACTTTAAGTGGAGGAAGTGCATCCGGGAGGGCGTTGAACACCTCGAGTCTCATCGCCGAGTGCATGGAGAAAACAAGCGCAGGCAGCGGAAGGAGCGTGCGGCAAACCAGACTCCCCACCCAACCTTTCCCTCAATGACTGTCTGTCCCACCTGTGACAGGGACTGTGCCTCTCGTATTGGACTGTTCAGCCGCCTAAGGACTCATTCTAAGAGTGGAAGCAAGTCTTCCTTGATTCCAAGGGATTGCCAATGATGATGATGGTGAAGCTAAATACAGGAACACGAATTTCTGTCCAACCTCTGGGTCTACGATGTTACCAGATATTGGGTGTTTAAAAGCTATAGTGAGTGAGAGCTCGCATGTGGGAGAGGTCAATAGGAGTAAGGCTTTCTCGGTGGAAATTCCAGCGTGTGGGATGTAGATGGATGAACGCACAGCCATCAATGGAGGGGCCAAGGGAGGAGGGAGGCACAAGGTCAGAGTTAGAACAGAGAGTTCTGCAGGGGATTGTCGGGCTGAAAGATGGTTCTAGTGATAAGGAGGGGCGAGGCTATGAAAGGATTTAAACACCATGATGAGAATTTTTAATTGGAGGTGTTAGGAAACTGGGAGCCAATCCAGGTCAGGAAGGTCAGCGGTGATGGATGAATGGAACTTGGTTTGGGATAGGATGTTGGCTACAGAGGTGACGGTCTATACACAGACCTTCCAAATATCACTCACTAGGACCGACACTCATTATTGAATGAAGCCTGACCTATTTTAATACATCTCACTCTTCAAAGTGAACACTGCTTCATATGGTCAAGTTTTTTGCAAGCTTTGTCAATTTTACAGATGATAAAACCACTCTGGAACATCCTCCAACATTGATAGCTCTGCCTTCCCAACCTGCCGCAAAGATAAACTGATCACTTTCAGCATTGAAAGATACATGTACATGATCTCCATTCCTATCCTCTTAATAATACACAGGTTTATTTTGATTTAATTGTTGGCAGTGATATTAGTAGATTGTCACGCTGCCAGAGAGAAATTGAATGAGAATTTCCATCTTGTAAATTACTAACCTTGGGAATTCTCCCAGGGATTAACGTGCACCATTATATGCCGATTCACCTGCAATAAATTATCAATACAACTATCCATCTGTTTGTAAACACAGTAACAGAATAATCTACATGCAGTTTGGGTGTAAAGTAGTTCTGCCAGATTCCTAAGATGGATAGTTGCATCGATAGTCTAATACAGTTGAATCCACGTATAACGATGGTGCACATTCATTCTTGGGCGAATTCTCAAAATTAGGAACTTATCAGGTAGTAATGCTGTTCCGTTTCTCTTGGTGGCATCCTATTTTTATATATGCATATCCCAATTCATGTATACATTGAAGCAGAGTAACTACTCCTAAATTGGTGACTAATGACTTATCAGAAATTCCCATTGATAATGCTACTTACAATGCAATCAGTCCTGGCCATATTTATTATCATCATTTCATTTTTTTAATACACTACATGGGTCAGAACTTTCACCTTTGGTAGGGATGTAAAATAGGCAATATCGAATCAACCACCCATTGTCCGGACCGTCATACAGCCCACGTGACTATGGATTATGGGTGGGGTGTAGAACGTGCGATATCAGATCAGCCACCTGTTTTACACCCCCACTGTCGTAGCTCAAGGTTTCCAGAGTCTGTGCAGCAGTAAGTAATTAACACTAACCATGTACACTAAGCTGGTAAAGTTAATAACTAACTGATACTAACAATACACTGAATAATTCGTCATGCTCGTATAATTTTAATCCAATGTCTATAACAATAAATCATACAAACTGCATGCTCTGTGCGACTTTACACAAAACTGCTGCTATATCGTACACGGCTTAGAATCGGATGTTACAGCACAGAAATAGATTGTTCGGTTCATCCACTGTGTTGCAGGGCAGAAAGCAAAATGTAGGAGAGAACAACGTTTTGCAGATGGGAAAGACAATGGCTGGGATTTTCACATTGTCGAGTGTGCGGGTCCGGGGGCAGGTCGCGGTTCGAAGCACAAAAATTAGCAGCGCATCGCGAACCCGCCTCCACCTTTCACTGAGGCGCGTTTCGAGGCGCCCCGCGGACCCACTCAGGAGAGGTGGCTGACCTCATTGAGGTTGATAACTGCTAGTTTACAGACCCTTAACTGCATTTTTAACGTCAGGTGTGAACTTTAACAGGTTGCTCGCGGGATTCACGCACCTCGGGAAGGTTAGGTGGAAGTTTGTGCAAGAGCATTAAGTGACAAGTGGAAAAAGCACGTAAACACTCACACCTCAAACCTGCTTCCTTGCCGAATGGAAAGGTGCTTGCTGACTCCATTATGTGCAGGGATTTAGCTGTCAGCAGTTTGCAGGTCATTTCGGCAAACTCGGCAGCCACTCTCACACATTGCTGGTCACTACCAGAACATTGAGGGATTGGCCCTCTGGTCTCCACTTTACCTGCCATCTATTAGATCAGCATGGAGGCCGCTTATGCTGTCTCACCATGGACCCCAGAATCAGACTGATGAGCCCCAGCACCAACGACACCAGCCACACCAGCAGCAGCAACAACACTAGCCTTCTCCTCAATCACCTGATGCTTCACAGGAGACAGGGGGGCACCACATGGTTGAACCGTGCCAGAGGCAATACCCCCAACTCAGGGTATACAGGCAAAGGATGAGCTTCCGGGACATGACTGAGTAGCAGTGCTTTAGGAGGCACAGGCTGCCCCTTTCCCACCTCCCTTCCCACTCTCCGGGGCCGCAAATACTCCTTCCAGTTGAAACAACGATTTACTTGTACTTCTTTCAATTTGGTATACTGTATTTGCTGCTCACGATGTGGTCTCTACACTGGGGAGACCAAGTGTCGATTGGGTGACCACTTTGCGGAGTACCTCCATTCAGTCCGCAAGTGTGACCCTGAGTTTCCGGTCACCTTCACTTTAATTCTCCACTCCACTCCCACTCTGACCTCTCCGTCCTTGACCTCCTACACTGTTCCAATGAAGCTCCACGCAAGCCTTCGTTTAGGCACTTTACAGCCTTCCGGACTCAACATCAAGTTCAACAATTTCAGAGTGTAACCGCTGCCAATCTTTGGTTCCCTATCACCCCCGCCCCCCCGCCCCCGCCAGAGACTGTTTCTTTCTGTTTTTCTAACTCCGGCCATTACCGTTTGAATTTGGCCCACCATCCCTTTGTCTCTCTAATCTCTCCTGTCTTCCACCCTATCACAGACCTCCCCTTTTGTTTTTTCCTTCCCTCCCCCTTTCAGTGCTTGTTAAGAATCTGTTCTTTCTGAACACTCTCCAGTTCTGACGAAGGGTCACCGACCAGAAACATTAACTCTGTTTCCTCGCCACAGATGCTGCCTGACCTGCTGAGATTTCCAGCATTGTCTGTCTTTATTCCAGATTTCAGCATCCGCAGTATTTTGCTTATGTGTCACATCCATATTGCCTTTTTAGCTTAATAGCCGTTAATCACTATCAATAATCTTGAATTGCTTTTCAATTACTCCAAATGGCTTTCCACAAGCTCTTTCTGTTCAGTACTCACAAAACAAAATGGTGCTGCCAGACTCTCATTCGGGAAGCACACTGCCGGTATATCTCCTTGCTGGGCTCCACTTGCATTTGCCTTCTCATAAAAGGAAATTTCACCAAAAATGTCTTCATGAAGAAAATCCCATCCTCGTTGCCATTTTGTAATGCATTGGCTTCATGGGCTCTTTGCTTAAGAATTCAGAACAACAGCTTGCTATTAAGAACTAGTTGGTTTATTAGCAAAGGTTTAACAATCATACTACACATTACCAGTTCATCCACCAGGCGCACACTCCTGTTTAATTCCATTTTGTAATTGTTTTAATTTGGTGCCCTCTTATTACCATGTTGCCAACCAGTACAAACAGTCTATCGTTCTTTATTCTATCATAACCTTAAATTATTTTGAATGCCTCTTTTAAGACACCCTTCAACCTTCACACTGTAAGTGAGAAAAGATGCATCTTCTCAAGTTTCTCCGAATAACTGTAACGCCTCATCCCTGGTCACAGCCTAGTTGATCTATGTTGTACCTTTTCCGTTGTTTTTATATCCTACCGATGTTGGGGTGCCTAAAAATATGCTCAGTACCCCAACTATTCTAAACTTATTCCAACTTACAAAACCAATAATTCCATTTGCCTTTTTATGGCATTTTATGGCCGTGCTGTCATTTTTAATGATCTGTGCACCTGTTCTTTAATCCATTTAAACCCTTAGCATTTAAGGTGCAGTTTCTTCATCTAGTTCTATTTATAAAGTATAAAAACAGAGAATGCTGGAAATCTCAGCGGGTCAGGCAGCATCTGTGGAGAGGAAGCAGAGTTAATATTTTGGGTCGATGACCCATCGTCAGAACTGGAGAGTGTTCGGAAAGAACGGATTCTGAACAAGCACTGAAAGGGGGAGGGGAGAAAGAACAAATGAGAAGGTCTGTGATAGGGTGGAAGGCAGGAGAGATTAGAGGGACAAAAGGGATGATGGGCCGACTGGAGGTGGTAATGGCCGGAGTTAGAAAAACATTAGTCGAGATAGGGTGTGAATGGTGGGATAATGACCAGCTGCCATTAGAGACAGAGGGGAAAAAAAGAAACAGGCTCTGAGGATGGGGAAGCGAGCCAAAGATTGACAGTGGTTACGCTCTGAAATTGTTGAACTTGATGTTGAGTCCAAAAGGCTGTAAAGTGCCTAATCAAAGGATGAACTGATAGTTCCTTGAGCTTGCGTTGAGCTTTGTTGGAACAGTGTAGGAGACCGAGTACGGAGAGGTCTACTTATAAAGTGTATGGTTTCACATTTATCGCATTGAACTTCATCTCACACTATCTGCCCATCTGCTGACTATTCATGTCTCCTTGCAGACTTTCACAGTCCTCGTCACAATTTGCCATACTTCCTCATTCGATATCAGTACCAAATTTTAATGTTGTTCCCTTAATACCAAAGTGCAGATCATTTGTGTATATATTATAATTAAGAACAGTCCCAACACCAGCTGTGGAAAACCACATTGGGGAACAGCACAGCCAGACCCGATCGTGTGCTCAGCCAATGGCCACCCACAGGCAGGTTATCAGGAATGGGTACCTTTTGTGATTTTTGTGCTCCCGAACTGGAGTTGCTGACACGAGTTGTAGCATCCCAATTGCTGTTCTGTTGAGATAAACTAACTTAGCAACAACCGTTTCATAATGGCATTGAAGTGAGTAACAGTTGTTCAAAGATCTGCCGCTGTTTGTCCCGGTCCGGTAAGACCTTGTTAACGAGTTTTTATAGAAAAGTGGAGCAGTTTTCCACTTGGAGGAGTTAAAACAGCCAGGTCGAAATAATGGGCCCGAATTTGGTGAAGGTCCCCGCCCGGCCAAGTGCTGCCCAAAGGACCGCCGATGGCCGCCGAGATACCTAACGGTACTTTGGGTGGGGATTTCATCAACAAGGTCCTTTGAAGGTTAGCGAACGGCAAATGCGGGACTTACAGCACCAACCTAGGCGGCAGCCAGCGGGAGCTCCCAATCTCGGCGGCAGAGGCGCTTGCTGCCCAAGTGCCGCCGAGGATAGAGACGGGCCCACAGAGGGTTGAAGAGCTGCAAAGAAACATCATCAGGAAAAAAAAAACATCGGAAGACCTTCAGGGGATCCTATTGAGGTAAGTCACTGTGGGAAAAAAAATGTTCACTTACCTTTTTTTCAGGTTTTTCAGACTCACGGTCAGGGACAGACCGGCCTCCAGCCAGCGGTCCGTCTCCGTTCTCCCGCCGACTCCCACCCGCAGGAATCTGGGAGCTCGGCGGGCGGGAGCTCAGTTGTTGCACCACTCGGCCGTCCGCCGACATCAGCGGGCGGTTCCCGGCGATTCCCGGCGATTCCCGCCTCCAGCCCACCTCGAAAGTGGCTCTGGGCAGATCTTCCAAAGGAATGTCGGTGGCAGTGGGCGGCAGCGGACGGTGAGTCCATCAATTTCGGGCCCAATCGCACCGTGCTACAATTAATTCAACAATGGAGTAGCAAAACTCTTTGGCAGACTGGTTGTTCAGCACAGACTGTTTGAGAGACTGTGGAGCGACATGAGAGGCACAAAATAAATCTTGTTGCTGGCAAATCCTAATAGGCCAGGTTTCTCTTTGTAACACATCCATATTGAACAAACACATCCCGTGGGGAACTGAAGTAATGATCATTTCTATTTGTCGATATTAAAATAAATAAAAATAGCAATATTAACAACAGCAGAAAACACCCGATATAAATAATTTATGATTAAACGGTTTATATCTGCAGTGTTATGCCTATCTGTCATAGTAAGTGTATTTATCTTGAATTTCATTGGTTCATCATAATTGTCAGGACAGCCAACCAATGAGGTTGGAAACAATCATCACCAATTAACGATGACAAGTCAGAAACCTATTGAAACGGACTATCAAATTTAGCAGTCCCGTTTCTCAAGTTCTCGACCCCCGACTTAAGATGCTTCATGAGGGAGTAAAAATAGACACTCAGAATAAATGGGGAGTTCGGAAAGATAACCGAAGCATGGTTACATTGGTAGGTTTTGAGAAGGCTTTTAAAGATGGAAAGACAGAATGTGATCGGGGAGTGCTCAGACAGCAAACAGGCAGCAATCCAACATTAGAGGAACACATGGCAAGAGGGTAGAAGAAGAGTTTGTGACAAACTTCAAACGTTTTTGTTTTGAGGTATCATGCTATTGGCTTCTTTCTTTCTGTTGTGGCACTTATGGGGTTAAAAACTGTGTTCTCTCACAGACAATAGTAAGGCTTGTTTTGATGCACAGCAGTACCAAAACAGGTATCCAAGTGAGTAGCCAAGTCTTTCAATTAGAATACATACATCCTGTGGGTTTTGTCTGAACATATGTTTCTTCAGTGCTATTTGAATTTAAGAGATACATATTTAAATTCCCTTTGCCCCAGTACAAATTTTGAAAGTAATCTCAGCCTGCCTTCTTCTATTTAGGTAGTCAGCCCGAAGCATCAGAGATACAAATAGATCAGAGAGACTCCAGCATTGTTAAGTCATATTGAAATTCACTGGAGCAGATTCAATAATTTGTTATCATTTGTGGAGTTAAGCCGGTAACGATTGCAAATCTACATTGTGCCACTGCTATTATTCACATCCACTTGCTGTTCAATAAATCTGTTCTTCAGCTTATACACTAAGCCACAGATTTGAAGAGTATGTATTCGATTACCTTCCGAGTCGACGTATTTACTGAGGCATACGAAAGCATGGACCTTACGCTAAACATCCATAAAAACATAGAAAATAGGTGCAGGAATAGGCCATTCGGCCCTTCGAGCCTGCACCGCCATTCAATGAGTTCGTGGCTGAACATGCAACTTCAGTACCCCATTCCTGCTTTCTCGCCATACCCCTTGATCCCCCTAGTAGTAAGGACTACATCGAACTCCGTTTTGAATATATTTAGTGAATTGGCCTCAACAACTTTCTGTGGTAGAGAATTCCACAGGTTCACCACTCTCTGGGTGAAGAAGTTTCTCCTCATCTCGGTCCTAAATGGTTTACGCTTTATCCTTAGACTGTGACCCCTGGTTCTGGACTTCCCCAACATTGGGAACATTCTTCCTGCATCCAACCTGTCTAAACCTGTCAGAATTTTAAACGTTTCTATGAGGTCCCCTCTCATTCTTCTGAACTCCAGTGAATACAAGCCCAGTTGATCCAGTCTTTCTTGATAGGTCAGTCCCGCCATCCCGGGAATCAGTCTGGTGAACCTTCGCTGCACTCCCTCAATAGCAGGAATGTCCTTCCTCAAGTTAGGAGACCAAAACTGTACACAATACTCCAGGTGTGGCCTCACCAAGGCCCTGTACAACTGTAGTAACACCTCCCTGCTCCTGTACTCAAATCCCCTCGCTATGAAGGCCAACATGCCATTTGCTTTCTTAACCGCCTGCTGTACCTGCATGCCAACCTTCAATGACTGATGTAGCATGACACCCAGGTCTCTTTGCACCTCCCCTTTTCCTAATCTGTCACCATTCAGATAATAGTCTGTGTCTCTGTTTTTACCACCAAAGTGGATAACCTCACATTTATTCACATTATACTTCATCTGCCATGCATTTGCCCACTCACCTAAACTATCCAAGTCACTCTGCAGCCTCATAGCATCCTCCTCGCAGCTCACAGTGCCACCCAACTTAGTGCCATCCGCAAATTTGGAGATACTACATTTAATCCCCTCGTCTAAATCATTAATGTACAATGTAAACAGCTGGGGCCCCAGCACAGAACCTTGCGGTACTCCACTAGTCACTGCCTGCCATTCTGAAAAGTATCCATTTACTCCTACTCTCTGCTTCCTGTCTGCCAACCAGTTCTTAATCCACGTCAGCACACTACCCCCAATCCCATGTGCTTTAACTTTGCACATTAATCTCTTGTGTGGGATCTTGTCGAAAGCCTTCTGAAAGTCCAAATACACCACATCAACTGGTTCTCCCTTGTCCACTCTACTGGAAACATCCTCAAAAAATTCCAGAAGATTTGTCAAGCATGATTTCCCTTTCACAAATCCATGCTGACTTGGACCTATCATGTCACCTCTTTCCAAATGCGCTGCTATGACATCCTTAATAATTGATTCCATCATTTTACCCACTACTG
The DNA here is from genome assembly GCF_044704955.1 of Pristiophorus japonicus. Classification (NCBI taxonomy): domain Eukaryota; kingdom Metazoa; phylum Chordata; class Chondrichthyes; family Pristiophoridae; genus Pristiophorus; species Pristiophorus japonicus. The sequence goes on from NC_091986.1 coordinate 3,785,818, forward strand.
AGGTCAGGCTGACCGGTCTATAATTCCCTGTTTTCTCTCTCACTCCTTTTTAAAAAAGTGGGTTCCATTGGCTACCCTCCACTCCATAGATACTGATCCAGAGTCAATGGAATGTTGGAAAATAACTGTCAATTCATCCGTTATTTCCAAGGCCACCTCCTTAAGTACTCTGGGATGCAGTCCATCAGGCCCTGGGGATTTATTGGCCTTCAATCCCATCAATTTCCCCAACACAATTTCCCGACGAATAAGGATTTCCCTCAGTTCCTCCTCCTTACTAGACCCTCTGACCCCTTTTATATCCGGAAGGTTGTTTGTGTCCTCCTTAGTGAAGACCGAACCAAAGTACTTGTTCAATTGGTCCGCCATTTCTTTGTTCCCCGTTATGACTTCCACTGATTCTGACTGCAGGGGACCTATGTTTGGCTTTACTAACCTTTACTCTTTACCTATCTATAGAAGCTTTTGCAGTCCGTCTTAATGTTCCCTGCAAGCTTCCTCTCGTACTCTATTTTCCCTGCCCTAGTCAAACCCTTTGTCCTCCTTTGCTGAGTTCTAAATTTCTCCCAGTCCCCGGGTTCGCTGCTATTTCTGGCCAATTTGTATGCCACTTCCTTGGCTTTAATACTATCCCTGATTTCCCTAGATAGCCACGGTTGAGCCACCTTCCCTTTTTTATTTTTACGCCAGACAGGGATGTACAATTGTTGTAGGTCATCCATGACGTCTCTAAATGTCTGCCATTGCCCATCCACAGTCAACCCCCTAAGTATCATTCGCCAATCTATCTTAGCCAATTCATGCCTCATACCTTCAAAGTTACCCTTCTTTAAGTTCTGGACCATGGTCTCTGAATTAACTGTTTCATTCTCCATCCTAATGCAGAATTCCACCATATTATGGTCACTCTTCCCCAAGGGGCCTCGCACAACGAGATTGCTAATGAATCCTCTCTCATTACACAACACCCAGTCTAAGATGGCCAGCTCCCTAGTTGGTTCCTCGACATATTGGTCTCGGAAACCACCCCTTATGCACTCCAGGAAATCCTCCTCCACCGTATTGATTCCAGTTTGGTTAGCCCAATCTATATGCATATTAAAGTCATCCATGATAACTGCTGCACCTTTATTGCATGCACACTTAATTTCCTGTTTGATGCCCTCCCCAACATCACTGCTACTGTTTGGAGGTCTGAAAACAACAACAACTAACGTTTTTTGCCCTTTGGTGTTCTGCAGCTCTACCCATATAGATTCCACATCATCCGAGCTAATGTCCTTCATAACTATTGCATTAATCTCCTCTTTAACCAGCAATGCTACCTGTTAGCGTTAGTGTTTTCTCAGAAGAATCACTCAACACTCAGAGTCGGTTCCAATGCTGATGCGGCCTTTATTACGCTTAGCGGGGAGGAAATCACAAGACTGAGTCCAGGCTTCTCTCCACAGAACAAAGGGTTACATTCACTTTTATATGTTTCACAACAGTTACAAACAGTTTACTACAGTTACACAGCCCATCACGGCTGGACACAAGCCAATCACAACGATTATAGATTACATATAGGTTCTTTTAACCCAATAGAATTCCCCTTATGTCTCAGGAACCATGTGTTCGTCTCTTGTCAGCTTGGGCTGATTGATATATGTTCTCTCACTAGTTCTTTCTTCTTGGAGAAATAATTGGTTTATAACCTTGTTTACAGGAGATGGGTTCTCTTATCTCTTTCTTCCTGGGGAATTAATTAGTTTATGGCCTTGGATGCGGGAGATGGGTTCTCTCCTCATTATTCTTATCCTGCATCCAAGGCATTCCTATAGTGGGCCCCACAGGGTTATTGCTCGGTCATTGAACATTCAACAGTTCACAGCTTGACTACCTGATTTCCCATCATGCCTGGGCAGCCATTTTATGTGTGGCCACTTTAAACTTATATGCGTTTAGATATATCTAGCAGGTGCCTAATGCCTAGTATTCTGGTATATTCTAAAGGTGCCTACCTCCTACAACACTACCCCACTTCCTTTTCCTTTTATTCTATCCTTCCTGAATATTGAATACCCATGGATGTTGAGGTCCCTGCCCTGATCATCCTGGAGCCACGTCTCTGTAATCCCAATCACATCATATCTGTTAACATCTATTTGCACAGTTAATTCATCCACCTTATTGCGGATACTCCTTGTATTAAGACACAAAGCCTTCAGGCTTGTTTTTTTAACACCCTTTGTCCTTTTAGAATTATGATGTAGTGTGGCCCTTTTTGTTTCTTGCCTTTGTTTACTCGGCCTTCCAATATTGCTTTTTCTTTTCTACCATCTGTTTCTGACCCCATATTACTTCATCTTGTCTCGCTGCATAGGTTCCCATCCCCCTGCCATATCAGTTTAAACACTCCCGAACTGCATTAGCAAATGTTACCCCCAGGACGTCAGTTCCAGTCCTGCCCAAGTGCAAACCGTCCCTTTTGTACAGGTCCCACTTCCCCCAGAATTGGTTCCAATGTCCCAGGAATTTGAATCCCTCCCTCTTGCACCACTGCTCAAGCCACGTATTTATTCTAACTATCCTGCTCCCTCTACTCTGATTAGCATGTGGCATTGCTACCTTTGAGGTCCTACTTTTTAATTTAACTCCTAGCTCCCTAAATTCAGCTTGTAGGACCTCTTCCCGCTTCTTATCTATATCGTTGGTACCTCCATGTACCACGACAACTGGCTGTTCACCCTCCCTCTCCAGAATGCTCTGCAGCCGCTCCGAGACATCCTTGACCCTTGCACCAGGGAGGCAACATACCATCCTGGAGTCTCGGTTGCGGCCGCAGAAACTCCTATCTATTCCCCTTACAATAGAGTCCCCTATCACGATAGTTCTCCCACTCTTTTTCCCATAAGACAAATGTCCTCCACCAGCCTGTCCTCACTGCACAGTACTGCCCCTCAATCATCAAGATTCACAGTGCGGCCCTGGACACCCATATCTCGGGAGCCTCATATCAACAAGAACAGGCATCTACAACGAGATTCAACACCGCCTCCAGTGCGCCAGTGCAGACTTCAGCCGCCTGAGGAAAAGAGTGTTTGAAGGCCAGGCCCTCAAAATTGCCACCAAGCTCATGGTCTACAGGGCTGTAGTAATACCCGCCCTCCTGTATAGCTCAGAGACATGAACCATGTACAGTAGACACCTCAGGTTGCTGGAAAAATATCACCAATGATGTCTCCGCAAGATCCTACAAATCCCCTGGGAGGTTAGACGCACCAACATCAGTGTCCTCATCCAGGCTAACATCCCCAGCATTGAAGCACTGACCACACTCGATCAGCTTCGCTGGGCAGGCCACATAGTTCACATGCCAGACACGAGACTCCCAAAGCAAGTGCACTACTCGGAGCTCCTTCACGGCAAACGAGCCAAAGGTGGGCAGCGTAAACACTACAAGGGCACCCTCAAAGCCTCCTGATAAAGTGCAACATCCCCACTGGGAGTCCCTGGCCCAAGACCGCCCTAAGTGGAGGAAATGCATTCGAGAGGACGCTGAGCACCTCTGAGCAGAAAACAAGCGCAGGCAGCGAAAAAAGCGTGTGGCAAACCAGACTCCCCACCCACCCCTTCCCACGATGACTGTCTGTCCCACCTGTGACAGAGTCTGTGGCTCTTGTATTGGACTGTTCAGCCACCAAAGAACTTACTTCAGGAGTGGAAGCAAGCATTCCTCGATCCGAGGGACTGCCTATGGTGATGAGGTTGAAAGAAAGAAAGAAAGACTTGGATTTATATAACGCCTTTCACAACCACAGGATGCCTCAAAGTGCTTTACAGCCAATTAAGTACTTTGAAGTGTCGTCACTGTTATAGTGTGGGAAACGCGGCAGCCAACTTACGCATAGCAAGCTCCCACAAACAGCAATGTGATAATGACCAGATAATCTATTTTAGTAATGTTGATTGAGGGATCCTAGGGTCTTAAGAGATGTAGCGGCAGGGATTGTGGAGGTATTGGTTGTAATTTACCAAATTCCCTGGATTCTGGGGAGGTCCCAGCAGACTGGAAAACTGCAAATGTAACGCCCCTATTTAAAAAAGGAGGCAGACAAAAAGCAGAAAACTATAGACCAGTTAGCCTAACATCTGTGGGTGGGAAAATGTTGGAATCCATTATTAAAGAAGCAGTAGCAGGACATTTGGAAAAGCAAAATTCGGTCAAGCAGAGTCAGCATGGATTTATGAAGGGGAAGTCATGTTTGACAAATTTGCTGGAATTCTTTGAGGATGTAATGAACAGGATGGATAAAGGGGAACCAGTGGATGTGGTGTATTTCGACTTCCAGAAGGCATTTGACAAGGTGCCACATAAAAGGTTACTGCACAAGATAAAAGTTCACGGGGTCGGGGGTAATATATTAGCATGGATAGAGGATTGGCTAACTAACAGAGAAAAGAGAGTCAGGATAAATGGTTCATTCTCCAGTTGGCAACCAGTAACTAGTGGGATGCCGCAGGAATTAGTGCGGGGACCCCAACTATTTACAATCTATATTAACGACTTAGAAGAAGAGACTGAGAGTGTGACGTAACCAAGTTTACTGACGATACAAAGATGGGAGGAAAAACAGTATGTGAGGAGGACACAAAAAATCTGCAAAAGGATATAGACAGGCGAAGTGAGTGGGCAAAAATTTGGCAGGTGGAGTATAATGTTGGAAAGTGTGAGGTCATGCACTTTGGCAGAAAAAAATCAAAGAACAGGTTATTATTTAAATGGAGAAAGATTGCAAAGTGCCGCAGTACAGCGGGACCTGGGGGTACTTGTGCATGAAACACAAAAGGATAGTATGCAGGTACAGCAAGTGATCAGGAAGGCCAATGGTATCTTGGCCTTTATTGCAAAGGGGATGGAGTATAAAAGCAGGGAAGTCTTGCTACAGCCATATAAAGTATTGGTGAGGCCACACCTGGAATACTGCATGCAGTTTTGGTTTTCACATTTACGAAAGGATATACTTGCTTTGGAGGCAGTTCAGAGAAGGTTCACTCGGTTGATTCCGGAGATGAGTGGATTGACTTTTGAGGAAAGGTTGAGTAGGTTTGGTCTTTACTCATTGGAATTCAGAAGAATGAGAGGTGATCTTATTGAAACGTATAAGATTATGAGGGGCCTTGACAAGGTGGATGCAGAGAGGATGTTTCCACTGATGGGGGAAACTAGAACTAGAGGGCATGATCTTAGAATAAGGGACTGTTCATTTAACACTGAGATGAGGAGAATTTTCTTCTCTGAGGGTTGTAAATCTGTGGAATTCGCTACCTCAGAGAGCTGTGGAAGCTGGGAGATTGAATAAATTTAAGACAGAAATAGACAGTTTCTTAATTGATAAGGGAATAAGGGTTATGGGGAGCGGGCAGGGAAGTGGAGCTGAGTCCATGATCAGATCAGCCATGATCGTATTGAATGGCGGAGCAGACTCAAGGGGCCGTATGGCCTACTCCTGCTCCTATTTCTTATGTTCTTATGTTCTTCTCCAACTGCCCTGCTCTTCTTCGAAATAGTGCCGTTGGATCTTTTACCTGAGAGGGCAGACAGGGCCTCGGTTTAACGTCTCATCCAAAAGATGAAATATTGAGAAAGACCCAAGTGGCCATGTGACATAATTGGCAAACCAAAATGCAGCTTTGAGCTTTTTCTGTTTGAATCTAGAATTTGTGCAAAAAGGACAATCTGGGCAGCATGGAGCAAAGGCGAGTGGTTTGAGATATAAACTCAAGAAAAATATTTGAAGGAAAAATTGTAAAATGGAGCAGAGGGTCACAGAGGCAGGGTGGGGCAAGGCCATGGCGGAACATGAAGTTGTGGACAAGATTTTGAAATTCATGCGCCGGGGGTTGGGAGCCAACATAAATTAGCAATGATGGGTAAACAGGACTTAGTGCAGGAAAGGATGTGGATGTCGGAATCTCCAATGAATTAGAGTTTAGAGAGGATGGAGTGTGGGAAGCTTGTGAAAAGAACATTAGAGAAATCCAGTCTAGAGATGACAAAAGTCTGGATAGAATTTTGGCTGTGGTGGAAGTGATACAGAGATAGAGGTGATGCAGAGATGCAGGCCTAGATGGCACAGGACAGGAGAGAGCAGCAACAGACAGGAGGCGGCCAGGCCACAATTGAGACCTGGCCGACCTTGAGGTCTGACCTTGAAATCATTGGAGGCTGTCAGGGTCCGAGGCCAGCGGAGAAGCTGAAACCATTGCTGACAATGACGGTATGGTCAAACCTAATCCTTCTGCTCACATCCCACTTCCCCCTCATCCCACAATCTCTTCCCATCATCATCATCATCATAGATAATCTCTCAGAATCGAGGAAGACTTGCTTCCACTCTTAAAAATGAGTCCTTAGGTAGCTGAACAGTCCAATACGAAAGCCACAGTCCCTGTCACAGGCGGGACAGATCATCATCATCATAGAAACATAGAGAAACATAGAAAATAGGTGCAGGAGTAGGCCATTCACCCCTTCGAGCCTGCAACAACATTCAGTAAGATCATGGCTGATCATTCACCTCAGTATCCCTTTCCTGCTTTCTCTCCATACCCCTTGATCCCTTTAGCCATAAGGGCCATATCTAACTCCCTCTTGAATATATCCAATGAACTGGCATCAACAACTCTCTGTGGCAGGGAATTCCACAGGTAAACCTCTTCTCTGAGTGAAGAGGTTTCTTCTCATCTCAGTCCTAAATGGCTTACCTAAATAGGCAGTCCCTTGGAATTGAGGAAGACTTGCTTCCACTCTTAAAAATGAGTCCTTACATGGCTGAACAGTCCAATACGAAAGCCACAGACTCTATCACAGGTGGGACAGATAGTGGTTGAGGGAAGGGGTGGGTGGGACTGGTTTGCCGCATGCTCTTACCACTGCCTGCGCTTGATTTCTGCATGCACTCGGCGTTGAGACTCGAGGTGCTCAGCGCCCTCCCAGATGCACTTCCTCCACTTAGGGCGGTCTTGGGCCAGGGACTCCCAGGTGTCAATGGGGATGTTGCACTTTACCAGGGAGGCTTTGAGGGTGTCCTTGTAGTGTTTCCGCTGCCCACCTTTGGCTTGTTTGCCGTGAAGGAGTTCCGAGTAGAGCACTTGCTTTGGGAGTGGCAGTTTTGAGGGCCTGGTCTTCAAACACTCTTTTCCTCAGGCGGCTGAAGACTGCACTGGCGCACTGGAGGCGAAGCCTGCTCTTGTTAAGAGGCTCCTGAGATATGGGAAGTGGTCCACGTTGTCCAGGGCCGCGCCGTGGATCTTGATGACTCGGGGGCAGTGCTGTGCAGTGAGGACAGGCTGGTGGAGGACCTTTGTCTTACGGATGTTTAGCATAAGGCTCATGCTTTCGTATGCCTCAGTAAATACATCGACTATATCCTGGAGTTCAGCCTCTGAAAGTGCGTAGACGCAGGCGTCGTCTGCGTACTGTAGCTCGATGACAGAGGTTGGGGTGGTCATGGACCTGGTCTGGAGATGGCGCAGGTTGAACAGGTTCCCATTGGTTCTGTGGTTTAGTTGTGCTCCAGCGGGGAACTTGTTGAATGTAAGGTGGAGCATGGTGGCGAGAAAGATTGAGAAGAGGTTTGGGGCGATGACGCAGCCCTGTTTGACCCCGGTCCGGACGTGGATTGGGTCTGTGATGGATCTGTTGGTAAGGATCACAGCCTACATGTCATCATGGAGCAGGTGGAAGATGGTGACGAAATGGAGGAGGAGGCTCCACAGACCCCCGAGGTTGACAGTGTCAAAGGCCTTTGTAAGGTCGAAGAAGGCCATGTATAAGGGCTGGCGCTGTTTCCTGCATTTTTCCTGCAGCTGTCGCGCTGCAAAAATCATGTCCATTGTGCCCCGGAGAGGACGAAATCCACACTGTGACTTCGGGAGGAGCTCCTCAGCCACAGGGAGAAGACGGTTGAGGAGGACTCTAGCGACAACTTTCCCACTGGTGATAGCAGGGAGATTCCTCTGTAGTTGCCACAGTCGGACCTTTTTTAAAAATGGTCACTATCACTGCATCTCTGAGATCCCCTGGCATGCTCTCCTCCCTCCAGATGAGAGAGATGAGGTCATGTATTCGCGCCAGTAGTGCCTCTGCGTCATACTTCAATGTCTCAGCAGGGATTCTGTCCGCTCCTGTAGTCTTGTTGTTTTTAAGCTGTCTTATGGCTTTTTCTACCTCGTGCAGTGCTGGGGTTTTACTGAGTTGGTGGCGGGTGGCATGGTGCGGGATGGAGTCGAGAACACTCGAATCAAAGGCAGAGTCTCGATTGAGGAGATCTTCGAAGTGTTCCTTCCAGCGGGCCCTGACTGCCTCGGTGTCCTTGATGAGTGTTTCCCCATTCTTGGCCAGCAGTGGGGTGGTGCCTTGGGAGTTTGGACTGTCGGTGGCCTTGACTGCGATGAAGAATCCTCGCATATCGTGGCTGTCGGCCAGCTACTGTATCACCTGTGCTTTCTCCATCCACCACCTGTTCTGTAGATTCCGGGTTTTTTGTTGACCTGAGCCTTGAGCCGTCTATAATGCTGCTTTGCTGCTCCCAAGTTGGGTTGTTGTTTAAGGCTCAGAAATGCCCTGCGCTTGTTCTTGGATCTCCTGGTCATTCTCATCAAATCAGTCCTGGTGTTTCCTGGTTGAGTAACCGAGTGTCTCTTTGCAGGCATTGGTTATGGAGGCCTGGAGGGCAGACCAAGTGCTGTGGGCATTCTGTGTCTCGGGGTCGTCAAGGCACGCCAGGTTAGCTGTGAGGCGCTGGCTTTATCGGGCTCTCTTAGCTGGGTCCTTAAGTGCCCCGGCATTGACTTTTTTGCGACAGTGCTTCTGCTGTCCCCTCCACTTTGGGGCTATGTTGATGTCAATGACACATCGGATTAGGTGATGGTCCGTCCAGCAGTCATCAGCTCCTGTCATGGCGCGGGTGATGCGCATATCCTTGTGATCCCTGGCTCGGACGATAACATAGTCGAGCAGCTGCCAGTGTTTGGAGTCTTGGGTGTTGCCACGATGGCTTGTATTTGTCCCTCTGGCGGTACAGGGTGTTGGTGATGACAAGTTCACGTTCTAGGCATTTTGTCAGGAGCAGGGTAACGCTGGAGTTGGCTTTCCCTTCCCGCTCTCGCTGATCAGGGATTTTTCGAGATTGGTGTAAAAACCCTCTTTAGCCTCATCCGTTGCATCGAGTGTTGGGGCGTACGCACTGATGACTGTGGCGCATTGGTTCGATGACGAGACTCGAGGTGCTCAGCGCCCTCCCGGATGCACTTCCTCCATTTAGGGCGGTCTTTGGCCAGGGACTCCCAGGTGTCGGTGGGGATGTTACACTTTATCAGGGAGGCTTTGCGGGTGTCCCTGAAACGTTTCCTCTGCTCACCTTTGGCTCGTTTTCCGTGAGGGAGTTCCGAGTGGAACGCTTGCTTTGGGAGTCTCGTGTCTGACATGCGGACAATGCGTCCTGCCCAGCGGAGCTGATCAAGTGTGGTCAGTGCTTCAATGCTGGGGATGTTGGCCTGGTTGAGGACGCTAACGTTAGTGCGTCTGTCCTCCCAGGGGATTTGTAGGATCTTGCAGAGACATCATTGGTGGTATTTCTCCAGCGACTTGAGGTGTCTACTGTACATGATCCATGTCTCTGAGCCATACAGGAGGGCAGGTATTACTACAGCCCTGTAAATCATGAGCTTGATGGTAGATTTGAGGGCCTGGTCTTCGAACACTCTTTTCCTCAGGCTGCTGGTGGTGTATGCGTGAATATCGTGTTCCCCGCACCCACCCTCCCCCACCTCCCCTCCCCGCCCCCCACCCTTCCACCCACCACAACTCGAGCCTTGTGCCTTTCTGCTTTCAGATCTCCAGGAATCCACCAGCATAGCCAGTCCCTCATCATCAGCAGCAAACTGACGGGGGAGTCAGAGAGAATAAGAAGGGACACCAGCACTGCATTTGAAACTCGCAGAGACCAGCTCAGAAAATAGCACTGCGCGGACTTTGGATGGTAGTATAGATGCAGGATCTGCACAGGGTGAGGCACCGGGCATGAGTGGGCTGCAGCCAGGCCCGGGGGAAAGGGTAGCTCGGGGGCCAGGCCCGGGGGAAAGGGTATCTTGTGGGCCAGGCCCGGGGGAAAGGGTATCTTGTGGGCCAGGCCCGGGGGAAAGGGTAGCTCAGGGGCCAGGCCAGGGGGAAAGGGTAGCTCGGGGGCCAGGCCCAGGGGAAAGGGTAGCTCAGGGGCCAGGCCGGGGGGAAAGGGTAGCTCGGGGGCCAGGCCCAGGGGAAAGGGTAGCTCAGGGGCCAGGCCGGGGGGAAAGGGTAGCTGAGGGGCCAGGCCGGGGGGAAAGGGTAGCTCAGGGGCCAGGCCCGGGGGAAAGGGTAGCTGAGGGGCTAGGCCCGGGGGGAAAGGGTAGCTCAGGGGCCAGGCCCTGGGGAAAGGGTAGCTCAGGGGCTAGGCCCGGGGGAAAACGTAGCTTGGGGGCCAGGCCCGGGGGAAAGGGTAGCTCAGGGGCCAGGCCCAGGGGAAAGCGTGACTCAGGGGCCAGGGGGAAAGGGTAGCTCGGGGCCAGGCCCGGGGGAAAGGGTATCTTGTGGGCCAGGCCCGGGGGAAAACGTAGCTCGGGGGCCAGGCCCGGGGGAAAGGGTATCTTGTGGGCCAGGCCCGGGGGAACGGGTAGCTCAGGGGCCAGGCCCAGGGGTAAGGGTAACTCGGGGGCCAGGCCCAGGGGAAAGGGTAGCTCAGGGGCCAGGCCCAGGGGGAAAGGGTAGCTCGGGGCCAGGCCGGGGGAAAGAGTAGCTTGGGGCCAGGCCCGGGGGAAAGGGTAGCTGAGGGGCCAGGCCGGGGGGAAAGGGTAGCTCAGGGGCCAGGCCCGGGGGAAAGGGTATCTTGTGGGCCAGGCCCAGGGGAAAGGGTAGCTCAGGGGCCAGGCCCAGGGGAAAGGGTATCTTGTGGGCCAGGCCCAGGGGAAAGGGTAGCTCAGGGGCCAGGCCCGGGGGAAAGGGTAGCTCAGAGGCCAGGCCTGGGGGAAAACGTAGCTTGGGGGCCAGGCCCAGGGGTAAGGGTAGCTCGGGGGCCAGGCCCAGGGGAAAGGGTAGCTGAGGGGCCATGCCGAGGGGAAAGGGTAGCTCAGGGGCCAGGCCCGGGGGAAAGGGTAGCTCAGAGACCAGGCCTGGGGGAAAACGTAGCTTGGGGGCCAGGCCCGGGGGAAAGGTTAGCTCAGGGGCCAGGCCCAGGGGAAAGCGTGACTCAGGGGCCAGGGGGAAAGGGTAGCTCCGGGCCAGGCCCGGGGGAAAGGGTAGCTCGGGGCCAGGCCCGGGGGAAAGGGTAGCTCGGGGCCAGGCCCGGGGGAAAACGTAGCTCGGGGGTTGGCTACCCGGAGGGCGAGCTCTGCTCCACAGGACTCAGATGATGACCTTGATGGGGTGGCCCCCAGAGGAAGGGTGATGGGCGTGCACACCGAAATGCTAGGTGCAATGGAAAGGTTGCCAGAGAGTCTCTTCATCAGCGTCAAGGAGCGTGGAGGAGCCCGGCTCCAACATTGCATGGGGCTTTGCGCAGAGCTTAGGAGTCTTGGATTTCCAGGATGGAAATGATGGCCAACTCCAGGAGAGACCTTGTGGACCCACAGACAATGCTGGGAGTGACGGGCAATCTCGCAGCTTCCATTGCAGCACAGGTGGAAGTGACCCAATGTCTCAGTGCTGCAGTGGAAGCTCAAACTGCTGACATCTTTCGCTGGGTTTACGACTGTCGAAAGGGGCTTGCAGGTTGTCCTCCAACAGGTTGCTAGGATTGCTGAGGCACCGCCCCGGGGGAGTGGCAGTGGGTCTGTGGAGCAAAGGCCTGCTGTCCTCCCACAGAGTGAGCGTAGTCCTGCTCCCACCTCTCCCACTCTGACAGCCAGCTAACCCAGACCCGCTGTCGATGTTCCGTAACCACAAAGACTGACACACTTTGCAGTGTCTCTGCACCTTGTTACAAACTCACACAAGGCATGTATATATCAGACACGGTCACTCTGTGACCTTCACTTTATTCCCAGGACCAAGGCGTGCTGACCCTGGGTGGGACCTCCCCTTTTATACCTGGAAACCCAGGTGAGGAGTGTCTCTCGCAAGCTCACCCCCTGTGGTCAGGGTGTGCATTTCAAGGGTACAGGCACAGTGTGCATGCGTTACAGTTACATAACTATTGTCATTGCAAGTTGGTGAAATACATGACACACTTAATGTGCAGTTGGTGTGCGACCACACCCAACACTTCCTGATGGTCAATGCCCACTGTCCTGGCAGCTGCCATGTACAGTGAGCTGACAATTTGTTTGATATTACACATATCTTTATAGTACTCCACAGTTTGATGTATTTTTTAATGGATTGTAGTATTTTCTAGTGTTAGGCAATATTGGCCCTGAAATTCCGACATCCCTGGGTTCGTACGAAGTTTGTACGGACCCGCGAAGATATCGGAAAAGCCGGTTTTCAGCGTGCAAAGTTTCTGGCTTGACAAATCCTCTGCAGATTGGGAGCGAGGACATTTGTAAGTGCAAATTTCCGATATTTACGCATACAAATACCCTCAAAAATCTTGCGCCTGAAAAAGCCAGCGCATAGCCTACTTTTACAGGTGCAAGTGTATTAAAAAGCACAAAAACATCTAAAAATAAAGTTATGAAAACATATTTTATCATTAAAAACCCTCCCCACAATGGTAAGTTTACATAACAAAACTTTTTTTTAAATCGGGAAAATATATTTTTTGAGAGATTAATAACTTTAATTTAAATGAATGTTGTGTATATTTTCTATTTTGGGTGTTTGGGGCTGTTTCTCAATCAATAGGACCTTACGGAACTCCTATTACTCTGATACTTTACCTGATTGGCTGCCCAGAGCCATGTGACTGCAGCTCCAGGCCTGCGCATGTCCCGACGTGCACGTGCTGTGACTGGCAGTCAGGAGAGGCCTCAGCATTGGAGAGTCGAACATGGGCAGCAGCTTCAGGTAGGTGCGTATTTTTTCTCTAAATTGCCTGCGGGAAGGACAAAACGGAATTTCGGGGCCAATATAAATGGTCGAATAAACCCTAATCTACTCATTTATTGATGAACTATAATAAAATTTTTATTAGTTTCTCTCACCCCCCCAGTCTCTCTCCCCCCTCCCCCCAGTCTCTATCCCCCCCCCTCCCCCTCTCACCCCCCTCCCCCCAGTCTCTCTCCCCCCTCCCCCCCCAGTCTCTCTCACACCTCCCCCCCCCCCCCCACCCAGTCTCTCTCATCCCCCCCGCAGTCTCTCTCACCCCCCCAGTCTTTCTCGGCGATGTTCCAGTGCCGGGTGCTCCAGCTCTATTTATCGCCCTGACCTGCGGTGGTGTTCTCACACAGGTCAGGGCAGCCCACAACGCACAACCACTACTACATTGAGAGCAGCAAAGTTGACGTGACAGGGCACGGGCTGGTTTCTCACTGTATACTGTATCCTATAATCTCTTGAACACTCTTAGTTCAAATTAACTCTATTTATTTGGGAGATCTCCGATAGCCATGTGCAGATTAAAATTGAGTTCCTCCTCAGACAAGCAGCTTTCTTCAATACAGAACCAGGACTCTAGACCTCCTAGCTGGAGGGCGCTATACATTATATCGTTACACCTACCATCTAGGAAAAGGCCTCTTGTCAGTTGCTCAATATATGCACGGACAGCCTGCGATTGATTTGGTATATGTCAGTGCTAATGGCTTAGAATGCCAGTGGCATAAAACGTAAATGCATGCCCGTGGGAAGTGTGTATCAAGTTGTCTGCAGGTCAGCCTCTAAGAGATGGCATAATGATGTGGCATCGTCCTTGTAGAAAGGAACCACTGATGATCAGCCTCCCCTGAAATGTCCAGGAAGGCTGACCGACAACAACTTGCATTTATATAGCGCCTTTAACACAGTAACATTTCCCAAGGCGCTGCTTCGCAGGAGTGCTTATCAAACAACAGTTAATACCGGGCCACATAAGGAGATATTGGGATGGATGACCAAAAGCTTGGTCAAAGATTTTAAGGAGGTTTTAAGGAGCACGTTAAGAATGAGGGAGAGGTAGAGAGGTAGAGAGGTTCAGGGAGGGAATTTCACAGATTAGGACCGAGGCAGCTGAAGGCACGGCTGCCAATACTGGAGTGGGAAAAAAGGGATACACAAGAGGCCAAGATTGGAGGAGTGCAGATAATCCAGAGGGTTGTGGGGCTGGAGCAGGTTACAGAGCTAGGGAGAGGGGAGTGTCATGTATGTAACCTTCATGTAACAACACTGTATACTGTATACACTTAAGAAATGCACACCTTGACCACAGGGGGTGAACTTGTGGGAGACACTCCTCACCTGATCATCCAGGTATATAAAGGGAGGTCCCACGCAGGGTCATCACTTCTTGGTCCTGGGAATAAAGGTACAGGTCACAGAGTGACCTTGTCTGCAGTATGTGCCTCGTGTTGATTTGCAGTAGAGTGTAAGGACATAACGGGGAGGCCATGGAGGGATGTAAAAACAAAGATAAAAATTTTAAATTGAGGCGTTGCCAAACCGGGAGCCAATGTAGGTCAGTGGGCACAGGGGTGATGAGCGAGCGGGAGTTGGTGCGAGTTAGGATATGCTCAGGTTTACGGATGCTGCTCAGTGGGAGGCCGGCTATGAGAGCATTGCAATAGTCGAGTCTAGAGGTAACAAAGGCAGGGATAAGGAGTTTCAGCAGCAGATGAGCTGAGGCAGGGACGGAGACGGGCGATATTACGGAATGGAGAGGATATGGGGTCGGAAGCTCATCTTGGGGCCAAATAGGTCAAGGTTGCAAATAATCTGGTTCAGCCTCACAGTGGCGAGGGAGTTAGGACGGAGTCGGTGGCTAAGGAACGGAGTTTGTGATGGGGACCGAAATAATGCCGTCGGTCTTGCGGTTATTTGGAAGAAACTTCTGGCCTTTCAATACCGGATGCCGGCCAAGCAGTCTGACAAATCAGAGGCAGTGGAGGGGGTCGAGCGATAACGTAAGCATTAGGAGCAGGAGTAGGCCATTTGGCCCCTCGAGCCTGCTCCGCCATTCAGTGAGATCATGGCTGATCTTCTACCTCAACTCCACTTTCCTGCACTGTCCCCATATCCCTCGATTCCCTGAATATTCAAAAATCTATCGATCTCTGTCTTGAATATACTCAAAGATTAAGCATCCACAGCCCTCTGGGGTAGAGAATTCCAAAGATTCACCATCCGTTGAGTGAAGAAGTTTCTCCTTATCTCAGTCCCAAATGGCCGAATCCTTATTCTGAGACTGTGACCCCTGGTTCTAGATTCCCCAGCCAGGGGAAACATCCTCCCCGCATCTACCCTGTCAAACCCTGTAAGAATTTTGTCTGTTTCAATGAGATCACCTCTTATTCTTCTAAATTCGAGAGAACATAGGCCTAGTCGACTCAATCTCTCCTCAAAGGACAATCCCCCCATCCCAGGAATCAGTCTGGTGAACCTTCGTTGCACTCCCTCTATGGCAAGTATATCCTTCCTTAGGTAAGGAGACCAAAACTGTGCACAATACTCCCGGTGCGGTCTCACCAGGGCCCAATATAATTGCAGTCAGACATCTTTACTCTTATACTCAAATCCTCTTGTAATAAAGGCCACACATACCATTTGCTTTCTTAATTGCTTGCTGTACCTGCATGTTAACTTTCAGTGATTTGTGTACAAGGGCCCCCAGGTCCCTCTGAACCCCAACATTTCCCAATCTCTCACCGTTTAAAAAATACTCTGTTTTTCTGTTTTTCCTACCAGAGTGGATAAATTCACATTTCCCCACATTATATTCCATTTGCCATGTTCTTGCCCACTCACTTAGCCTGTCTATATCCCCTTGAAGTCTCTTTGCATCCTCCTCACAACTTACATTCCCACATAGCTTTGTATCATCAGAAAACTTGGATATATTACATTTGGTTCCCTCATCCAAATCATTGAGATAGATTGTGAATAGCTGGGGCCCCAGCACTGATCCTTGCGGTACCCCACTAGTTACAGCCTGCCAACCCGAAAATGACCTGTTTATCCCTACTCTGTTTTCTGTCCTTTAACCAATCCTCAATCCATGCTAATATATTACCCCAATCCCATGAGCCCTAATTTTGTTTAATAACCTCTTGTGTGGCACCTTATCGAATGCCTTCTGAAAATCCAAATACATCACATCCACTGGTTCCCCCTGATCTATTCTACTGGTTACAACCTCAAAAAACAGATTTGTCAAACATGATTTCCCTTTCATAAATCCGTGTTGACTCTGCCCAATTCTATTATTATTTTCTAAATGCCCTATTACCAAGTCCTTAATAATAGATTCTAGCATTTTCTCAACTACTGATGTCAGGTTAACTGGTCTATAGTTCCCTGTTTTCTCTCTCCCTCCTTTCTTAAATAGTGGGGTTACGTTTGCTACCTTCCAATCCATGGGAACCATTCTAGAATCGATGGAATTTTGGAAGATGAAACCAATGCATCTATTATCTCTAGCCACCTCTGTCAAAACCGTAGGGAGTAGGCCATCAGGTCCAGGGGATTTATCGGCTTTCGGTCCCATGAACTTCTCCAGTACTATTTTTTCGCGATTACTAATTTCTTTCAGTTCCTCATTCTCACTGGACTCTTGGTTCTCCAGCATTTCCGGAAGGTTTTTTGTAACTTCTTCCATGAAGACAGACACAAAGTATTTGTTTAATTTCTCTGCCATTTTCCTTACTCCCCATCACAATTTCTCCTGTCTCAGTGTGTAAAGGACGCACATTTACTTTCATTAATCATTTCCTTTTTACATACCTATAGAAACTTTTACAGTCTGTTTTTATGTATCTCGCTCGTTTACTCTTATATTCTATTTTTCCTTTCTTTATCAATTTCTTCGATGCTGCCATGTATCTCACACTACTGTACATGACTGTAACTAGAGATGACCTGTAACCACTAGCTTACCTTACCACCAGGGGTACACTTGCAGGAGACACTGGATACCTGTCCCAGACAGGTATATAAGGACAGGTCTCAGGCAAGTGTGGCATTCGAGAGCTGTGTACTAAAGGTGCAGGTCCTGAGTGACCTTGACTTCAGCATGTGCCTCGTGTGAGTCTGTACTGCAGAGACAGGACTTTACAGGTGCAGTGGTGAAGTAGAACTGGGAGTTGTCAGCATACATGGGGCACCCAATATGTTTTCACATGATCTTGCAGAGTGGCAGCATGTAGATGAGAAATAGGAGGGCAACCAAGGATCGATCCTTTGGGGACATCAGACGAAAAGTGCAGGAGCGGGAAGAGAAGCCATTGCAGGTGATTTTCCGGCTATGACTGGAACCAGGCAAGGCCAATCCCACCCAGCTAGACAACGGAGTAGAGGTATTGGACCATGTCAAAGGCTGCAGACAGGTCGAAAAGAAGGAAGAGAGATAGTTTACCACAGTCACAGACACATAGGATGTAATTTGTGACTTTGATACGGTTCGTTTCTGTGCTGTCAGCTATTAAAATGCAGACCCTGAGATAAAGACATGTGAGGTGCACACACACTTGTCTTCCCTGTCCCTGCAAGAATCTTGCTCCAAATCTAGGAACGCTGTTAGAACTCCTCAATGAATTCCCATCCTGTCCTCTTGTTGCAACAAGCAAAATCGCAGCTGGATGTCAGGAAAGGTGCTGGAAATAAATGTTTGGAATGCAAACCAATCAGACCTAAACAGCAAGAAAAATATATACACCAATAGAAATGCAGATAAAGCAATATAATAAGCCAATAATAAACAAACTTGCAACTTAAATATCTACAATTAATATTTCCTTTAAAAAAAAAATGACTCCTACAGCAGACCATCCAACTAATGCAATAAAAACAGAAAATGCTGGAAATCTCAGCGGGTCAGGCAGCACCTGTGGAGAGAAAGCAGAGTTAATGTGAAGGGTTGTCCTGAAACGTTAACTCTGTTTCCTCGCACCACAGATGCTGCCTGACCCGCTGAGATTTCCTGCATTTTCTGTTTATATTCCAGATACCAGCATTAGCAGTATTTTGCTTTTGAACTAACGCAGTGTCACTTTCTAATAGGAGAGCAGTGCCGTAGGCAATAGTGTGGCGAGAAAGTTGTAAGATTCAGTGAGGGGAAATAGAATTTTTTTTGAGCCTTAATGAGGCTTGTGTTGACCAATAGCGCAGCATTAAAATGCTGGCTTTTTCCCTGGCCGCTAAGGACAACAGTCACAAATTGCATGCCATAACTTGTGTCACCCATGGAGAAGCTGCATGCCACCAGGAAAGCCTTGTAAAAATAGCTTTTGATTGCAGACAATGGGAAGGAAAGGTTTGAACCGCTGTAGTGTGGTAAAGGTGCTGGTAATGTTCAGAGCCAGCAATTTCTTTGCATGTTCTGTGAAAACCTTTTCCTGCACAGGTTTTGTAGATCATTTTAAAATGGCACTATTTTTAATGGAAACATCCAGATGTGATATAAGGAAGTCTATACCTGAAGTTCTGCCTTGTAAGATCAAAAGCAAGTGATGCCCTCAACTAGGTCGATTCGGAATTTAAAAACTGACATGTCAATAAATAATAGATATCATAGTTCCAATTAGCACGTATATGGGCAGACTTGAACAATTCAACGCATATAATAGTAATTCTCATTTTATTACGTTAACATGGAATCATAGAATCATGGCCCGTGCCGGCTCTCTGCAAGAGCACTTCAGCCAGTTCCACTCTCCCCGTGCTTTCCCCGTAGCCCTGCAAATCTTTTTCCTTCAGGTACTTATCCAATTCCCTGACAGAAATTTGATACAGAGGCATATAGAGGAAGCAGTGTGAGTCCACGAGAATTCTGTCCAGTCTGTAGCATCTCCACTCTCTCCCATATTGTGTAAGTTCTGATTAAAGTACACAACTTATTGAGACATTACCTACGCCCACATCCTGTTGGTGCTTTCGTTGGAATGGCAACATTGCTGATATTCTTATTTTATATTGTTTTAAATTTGTTTTAATTATAATTCAGTATCCAGGGAGTTAGTATCACCTTGGGTTAACACGGTGTCCTTTCAGTTCTGTCATTTAAGGTTAAGCCAATTCATAAGGTTGTGGGTTCAAGTCCCACTCCTGACAGTCGAGCACATAAATCTAAGCTGACACTCCAGTGCAGTGCTGAGGGAATGCTGCACTGTCAGAGGTGCCGTCTTTCGGATGCAAAGTTAAACTGAGGCCTCATCTGCCCTCTCAGGTGGCCGTAAAAGATCCCATGGCACTATTTTGAAGAAAAGCAGGGCGTGTTATCTCCGGTGTCCTGAACAATATTTATCACTCAATCAACTAAAACAGATTATCTGGTCATTATCACATTGCTGTTTGTGGGAGCTTGCTGTGCACAAATTGGCTGCGGCTTTTTCTGCACTTCAAAAAGTACTTCATTGGCTGTAAAGCATTTGGGACATCCGGTGGTTGTGAAAGGCGCTATAGAAATGCAATTCAACACAAATCAGGTATCAAAAGTGAAAATGATGGCTGGGATTTAAAATTTGGAGATGGATCAGAAGCAGGTGTGCTAGAAAGGTGTCGGGAAACCCGGGAGAATGGAATTCCTGCCAAATTAATGGCAGGCCCTAATTAACACTACAAAGCTCTCCTTCCCGCCTGTAGCCAGCCAAATGGAGAGGCTGAAATAAAAACAGAAAATGCTGGAAATACTCAGTGGGCCAGACAGCATCTGTGGAGTGAGAAACAGAGTTAATGTTTCAGGTTGATGACCTTAATGGAGAGGCTAGCTGGCTGTCGGGTGGGTAGGCTTGCAGCATTAGGTCACAGAAAGGAGGGAGGGATTGGGAAAGGGGGTAAATTGGGGCCGGAGGAGGGGGGGGGCGCGGGGCGGGGTGGAAGTTTGTTGGTAACCAGAGGAGCATTGGGCCGGGAAGGATGTTGGGGGCTGGAGGGTGGATCGGAGGTCAAGAGGGGGTTCTGGGGGAGGGGATGTCAAGGGGAGATTGGAGGCCTCGTGGGGGAAAATCAGAAGCTTAGTTTGCGGATGGGGGGGAGGGAGGTTGGAGACCCCGGGGACGGGTGGGGGGGGGGGGGAAGTCGGAGGCAGACTGGAAAGGTCGGGGGTGTCGGTGAGGAAGGGATGCTGGCTGGATTTATAGGTAAGTGTAAAGACTCTTACCTCCTGGACCCCAGCAGTCCTCACCTCCCTTTAGCTGGTGGGTTTCCTGATACTCGGGAAACCCAGCCAGTCAGAGTTATGCATATAATGGTCGCTCTGCAATCTCTCGCTGCTCCTTCGCCCCGACCTTGCCGCTTCTGCTGTACCTGCCCATGCTCCAATCAACAGCCTGGATTTGGGTGACGTCAAATCTAGTTGCTGTCTTCACAGCCGCCGCCCTCCTACAGCAGCATGCGCTGTGTCTTGTAATGGCCTCCATGCTCTTTTTAAGGCCCTGACCTGCCCAGAAGAGGCGAGGGCTCAGGGGCAGCACGGGCCCAGCCCACACTGCGATATGTGAGCTCACTAGGTCCGTGCAGCAGAGCTGGTCTCCAGTCGTCCTGGGTAACCCTTATCACTGGACCAAGACCTAGCTCTGTCAAGCCCATGTGGTGGCTGTTGTGCAATGGCCACCCCACGTTAAAAAAATCCACCCACAGGCATCTTCCACCCTTCAACATGTAGTTCAGGATCTGGAATATTAGGTCCTTCATTGGAACACCTGTGAACTCATCCCTTTTTGGCGTCGAAGCAAGTCATCCTCGCTTTGAGGGACCGCCTATGATGATGATGTCATAGTGTGATGATGTCATAGTGGATCACCATGAGGCATGGCAGCTTCATTATAATATTTAAATGGGTGACACCTCTCCTGGGACTGGGTTGGCTGCATGCCCCCCCGCCTCGTCTCCGTTAAAGCCTGAATTGGGGGGTTGGAGGTCAGGATTCCTTTTTTTTTTAAACCCTTTAACCTCCCACTCGACCCCAACCCACCCTTTTTATCGGGTTAAAATCCCCCCGCCAATGCTTCATTGCCCAGCACTTACATCAATCACCGCAAACAGTATAAATTCAAATCTCTACACTGGAAAATAAATAAATTAGAATGCATGGGATCATCACCAACCAATGTGTGTTCAACAATGAATGTGTTAGGCAGCATCGTATATTGCACAAAACAAGTGTTCACTGTTGACCATGTCTTGGGTCATTTCCTGGCTCCCCACAGAAAATATTACAGTACAGTGCCCACGACTTGAGCTGCCCACATTTAAATCAGGCAATCCTATAAATCAGGAAAGGAATATCAACCATTTGCCAACAGCATTGCTGTTATTTACAAAATTGCCACTTACAGCATGTTAATCGAGGCAGATATTTCAGGCAGAAACAGGTATTCATTGAATAGTTTGCAGTTCGTTAAGATGGAATTACCCATTATAATTAATCACCACGAAGTGATGTTGGCTATTACGGAAGGCGTTTTAAGAATGTGGGCACAGTAATTAGCCAATGCGTGAACAGGGGCAACTTTCAAGTCTCAGATTTTTTTAATGATTTGCTAATCGAGGATGTCACATGTTAAGGTGATATCCGAGAGCTATGTTCATTTTCACAATTTAAATAATTCTCTGGCAGGAGTTTATCTATTGGCAGCAGTTTGAAATTAAAGCTTCTCCTTCAGCTCCCCGTATTTACTCACAGATAAAACAAGATGCCAAATTTCCCATGCAACAAGAGAATATTGTGCATTAAATTTTTGTTTTATTCGGCAGCATAAGAAACCATAGAATCATATACTGGTGACAGCACGGAAGGAGGCCATTCGGCCCATCGAGCCCGTGCCAACTCTCAGCTAGTCCCACTCCCCTGCCCTTTCCCCGTAGCCCTACACATGTTTTTTCTTCAGGTACTTATCCAACTCCCTTTTGAAAGATAAAATTGAGTCTGCCTCCACCACCCTTTCAGGCAGTTCAATTATCATCCTAACCACTCGCTGCGTAAAAACGTTTTCCCTCATGTCACCTTTGGTTTTTTTGCCAATCACCTTAAATCTGTGTCCTCTGATTCTCCACCCTTCCCCCAGTGGGAACAGTTTCTCTCTATCTACTCTGTCCAGATCCCTCATGATTTTGAACACCTCGATCAAATCTCCTCTCAACCTTCTCTGCTCCAAGGAGAACAACCCCAGCTTCTCCAGTCTATCCACAGAACTGAAGTCCCTCATTCCTGGAACCATTCTCGTAAATTTTTTCTGCACCCTCTCTAAGGCCTTCATATCCTTCCTAAAGTGTGGTGCCCAGAATTGGACACAATACTCCAGTTGAGGCCGAACCAGTGTTTTATACAGATTCATCATAAATTCCTTGCTTTTGTACCATGTCTCTATTTATGAAGCCCAAGATCCCATAAGCCTTTTTAATCGCTTTCTCAACCTGCCTTGCCAGCTTCAACGATTTGTGCCCATATACCCCAGGTCTCTCTGTTCATGCACCCCTTTTAGAATTGTACCCTTTAGTTTATATTGCCTCTCCTCATTCTTCCTATGCATCAATTCACATTTTTCTGTGTTAAATTTCACCTGTTACGTGTCCGCCCATCCCACCAGCTTGTCTGTCCTCTTGAAGTCTATCACTATCCTCCTCACTGTTCACTACACTTCCAAGTTTTGTGCCATCTGCAAATTGTGAAATTGTGCCCTGTACACCCACATCCAAGTCATTAATATATATCAAGAAAAGCCGTGGGCCCAGTACCGACCCCTGGGGAACACCCTCTGTATACCTTCCTCCAGTCCCAGAAACAACCGTTCACCACTACTCTCTGTTTCCTGTCACTGAGCCAATTCTGGATCCATGCTGCCACTGGCCCTTTTATTCCATGGGCTTCAATGTTGCTGGCAAACCCATTATGTGACACTTTGTTGAATGCCTTTTGGAAATCTACATCAAACTGCATTACCCTCATCAGTCCTCTCTGTTACCTCATCAAAAAACTCGATCAAGTTGGTTAAACATGATTTTCTGGCTTTCCTTAATGAATCCACTCTTGTCCAAGTGACTGTTAATTTTGTCCCTGATTACTGTTTCTAGAAGCTTCCCCACTACAGAGGTTAAACTGACTGGCCTGTAGTTGCTGGGTTTATCCTTACTCCCTTTTTTGAACAATCATGTGACATTTGCAATTCTCCAATCCTCTGGCACCACCTCATATCTAAGCAGGATTGGAAGATTATGGTCAGTACCTCCTCGATTTCTGCCCTCAGTTCCCTCGGCATCCGAGGATGCACCTCATCCGG
Source organism: Pristiophorus japonicus (assembly GCF_044704955.1). Taxonomy (NCBI): domain Eukaryota; kingdom Metazoa; phylum Chordata; class Chondrichthyes; family Pristiophoridae; genus Pristiophorus; species Pristiophorus japonicus. The sequence continues at coordinate 3,809,182 of NC_091986.1, forward strand.
TCCTGGTGACTTATCTATTTCAAGTACAGACAGCCTTTCTAGTACTGTCTCCTTATCAATTCTTATCCCATCCAGTATCTCCACTGCCACCTCTTTCACTATGACTTTGGCAGCATCCTCTGCCTTGATGAAGACCGATGCAAAGTGCTCAGTTAGTACCTCAGCCTCCATGCGTAGGTCTCCATTTTGGTCCCTAACTGGCCCCACCCCTCCTCTCAATACCCCTTTACTATTTATGTGCCTATAGAAGACTTTTGGATTAACTTTTATGTTGGCTGCCATTCTATTCTCATACTCTCTCTGCTCCTCTTATTTTCTTTTTCACTTCTCTGACCGTTCTGTATTTAGCCTGATTCTCAGATGTCTTTGCAACCTGACATCTGTCATATTCGATCTTTTTCTGCTTCATCATATTCTCTATCTGTTTCGTCATCCAGGGAGCTCTGACTTTAGTTGCCCTGCCTTTCCCCCAAGTGGGAATGTACCTCGACTGTATCCAAACTATTTCCTCTTTAAAGGCAACCCATTGTTCCATTACAGTATTGCCTGCCAGTCTTTGATTCCAGTTTACCTGGGCCGGATCCGTTACCATCCAACTTAAATTGCCCATCCCCCAGTTCAACATTTTTACTCTAGATTGCTCCCTGTCCTTTTCCATAGCTAATCGAAACTTTATGATACTATGATCGCTGTTCCCTAAATGCTCACCTACTGACACGTGCTCCACCTGACCCACCTCATTCCCCAGAACCTGATCCAGCAATGCCTCCTTCCTCGTTGAGCCAGAAACATACTGCTCAAGAAAGTTTTCTCGTACTCTATTTTCCCCCTCATAATTAAACCCTTAGTCTTCCTCTGCTGAATTCTAAATTTCTCCCAGTCCTCAGGTTTGCTGCTTTTTCTGTCCAAAACATATGATGACTCTTTGGATTTAACACTCTCCCTAATTTCCTTTGAGCCACCTTCCTTTTTTTATTTTTACGCCACACAGGGATGTACAATTGTTGTTGTTCATCCATGTGATTTTTAAATGTCTGCCATTGCCTATCCACCATCAACCCTTTAAGTATCATTCTCCAGTCTATTTTAGCCAATTCACATCTCATACCGTCGAAGTTTCCTTTCTTGAAGTTCAGGACCCTAGTCTCTGAATTAACTGTGTCACTCTCCATCTTAATGAAGAATTCTACCATATTATGGTCACTCTTCCCCAAGGGGCCTCGCACGACAAGATTGCTAATTAATCCTCTCTCGTTACACAAGACCCAGTCTAGGATGGCCTGCTCTCTAGTTGGTTCCTCGACATATTGGTCCAGGAACTCCTCCTCCACAGTATTGCTACCAGTTTGGTTAGCCCAATCAATATGTAGATTAAAGTCACCCATGATAACTGCTGTACCCTAATTTCCTGTTTGATGCCATCCCCAACCTCCCTACCACTGTTTGGTGGTCTGTACACAACTCCAACTAATGTTTTCTGCCCTTTGGTGTTTCGCAGCTCTACCCATATAGATTCCACATCATCCACGCTAATGTCCTTCCTTACTAATGCGTTAATCTCTTTAACCAGCAACGCTACCCCACCTCCTTTTCTTTTCTGTCTATCCTTCCTGAATATTGAATACCCCTGGATGTTGAGTTCCCAGCCTTGGTTACCCTGGAGCCATGTCTCCGTAATCCCAATTACACCATATCCATTAACTGCTCTCTGCGCAGTTAATTCATCCACCTTATTACGAATGCTCCTCGCATTGAGACTCAGAGCCTTCAGGCTTGGTTTTTTAACACTCTTTGTCCTTTTAGAATGATGTTGTAATGTGGCCCTTTTTGATTTTTGCCCTTGATTTCTCTGCCCTCCACTCCTGTTTTTCTCCTTCCTACCTTTTGCTTCTGCCCCCTTTTTAATTCCCTCTGCCTCCCTACATAGATTCCCATCCCCCTGCCATTTTAGTTTAACTCCTCCCCAACAGCACTAGCAAACACCTTATGTCCAGGAATATTTACTACCCAATCCTGCCCTTTTACGAGCCAGGTCTCCGTTATTACAGCATCATATTCCCATGTGGTTATTTGTGCCTGCAGGTCACTAACCTTGTTTCCTATGCTTTGTGCATTCACATACATACTCTGTAAACCTATCCTAGACCATCCTGTGTTCTCACTTCGTCTGGCCCCACCTAATACCTTACTATTTATCACTTTAGTGCTCTCTGCCTCTCCCAATCCGTTGTGCACTTTATTTCCCCTTTCTAATGTTACATCCTGGTGCCCATCCCCCTGCCAAGCTCGTTTAAACCCCCCCCCCCAATAGCACCAGCAAACCCCCCACTACAAGGATATTGGTCCCGGCTCTTTTGAGGTGCAACCCGTCCGGCCTGTACAGGTCCCACCTCCCCCAGAACCGGCCCCAATGCCCCAGGAATCTAAAGCCCTCCCTCCTGCACCATCCCCCCAGCCACACATTCATCTGCTCTATCCTCCTATTTCTACACTCACTCATGCATGGCACCGGGAGTAATCCGGAGATTACTACCTTTGAGGTCCTGCTTTTTAATCTCTTTCCTAGCTCCCTAAAATCTGCCTGCAAGACCTCATCCCTATTCCTTCCTACACGTTTGGTACCGATATGGACCACAGCCTCTGGCTGTTCACCCTCTCCCCCTCAGAATGCCCTGCAGCAGCTCGGTGACATCCTTGACCCTGGCACCAGGGAGGCAACATACCATCCTGGAGTCATGTCTGCAGCCGCAGAAACTCCTATCTGCTCCCCCAACTATCGACTCCCCTATCACTATTGCTCTCTCACTCTTCTTCCTCCCCTCCATCCCCACCCCCCGCCGTCCCCCGCACAGCTGAGCCATCCGTGGTGCCGCGGACTTGGCTCTGGCTGCACTCCCCAGAGGAACCATTGCTCCCACCAGTTCTCTGAATTGAATACTGGTTGGAGAGCGAGATGCACTCAGAGGATTCCTGCACTACCTGCCTCGACCTCCTTTTCTGTCTGGTGGTCACCCATTCCCTCCCTGCCTGCGCACTCCTTATCTGTGGGGTGACCACCTCCTGAAATGTGCTATCCATGTAGCTCTCAGCCTCACGGATGCACCGCAGTGACTCCAGCTGCCGCACTCCTTGTCCGAAACCCGGAGCTCGAACTCCTTCAGCTGACGACACTTCCTGCACATGTGGTTGTCCAGGACAGTGGAAGCATCGTGGAGTTCCCATATGGCACAGGATGCACACTTCATGGGACTGAGTTGCCCTGCCATGCCTTTACTTAATAGATGATTAATTACTTTACTGAAACTGAAGACGAAGATGTATCTAATTCAAGTTATTAACATATATTATTAAGAGTTACTGATTTAATATAATATTAACAGTTACTACTCTGCTCGCTTCTACTTTATCCCGTACCAGTTATTTAACCCTGGCCCCTGACTTGGAGAAAAAAATGGTGTGACCTTTACCAACCAATCAGTTACCAGCAATCCTGCGATATCACTCCTGAATATTTTTCCATTTTTTCCCTCGACGCTACTATCTGTTTATATTCCGTTGCCTCCTCGCTGCCGTTTCCTCTCAGGTCCATGAGGAAATTATTCACCAGTAGTATTGTACAGGGTTATAAGCAAACAGCATAGATTCATATAAACTGTATAACGTGTAGTGCAGATAAATCACAAATATCAAAGAGTTGGCAATGCTCCTGCTGTAATTGATGGGGACTATATCATGAAACTATAAAAATTCCATGTATCAGCCAGTAAAATAAATCTCAATGTCCTACTGGTCCAATCATGTGATATTCATCTTGTAGCTGCCTGTTACTGTGAGCAGAACAATATCATGAACAGAAATTAGTAAATTGAATAAAAGTAAGTGGAATAATAGTGGCACCTGGGACTATTTTATTTCTTTGCATCATGAAGAAACGCAGAAGCTGAATTGTATTCCAGGCCAGCAGCACATCTTAAAGAAAGACTTGCATTTATATAGCGCCTTTCACGACCACCAGACGTCTCAAAGCGCTTTACAGCCAATGAAGCACTTTTGGAGTGTAGTCACTGTTGTAATGTGGGAAAGCGATGAGGGTTGAGCTGACACTGTGTTAACCCCTCAATGTGCAACAATCTTGTACCATGCTAAAACAAAGATTTTCTGATTTCAGAATTTTTTCGTGAAAACGGTAGCGATACGTGAAACTTACCATTTCTGCCGTGCTACTGTTTTTAGGCCGAACTTTCGGCCTTTACGTCCACGCGAGGGGCTCATTGGTAAGACGGGGGGGGGGGAGGGTGGGGGTGGGGGGCGCATAGTCTGAATAAGTTTCCTGCTTCCGAGATCCGATTATTGATGTGGTGATGTGTTTAACTTGCTGTGGTGATGAGTTTGAATGGCTACTAATTTGCATACGGAGTTGACAATGCAAAAGATAATTCCTTATGCTAAATGCTCTGTTATCCAAAAATGTGCAATTTGTAGGGTCCTTTGTACTTCTGGCTTACTTGCAGACTTGTAGGGCCCACGTTTGCCCAGGAGTTGCTCCTTTTTTTCTGGAGCAACTAGATTTTTGAGGAGCATCTTAAAAATCGCAATTCTGCCCATTTAATTTGCTCCAGTGTAAGTGAATCAGTTAGGTTTTTTTTTTAGTTTTTTTTCCTTCAAAAGGGGGCGTTACCAGCCACTTACGCCTATTTTGGCCATTTAAGCAAGTTTAGACAGCTAAAAGTTACACCAAATTAACTTAGGCCAGCGTATATAGCCACTTGTGGCCGCACAGAAAAACATTGCGGTGAGCTGAGAAATTAGCGCAGGTAAATACATTTAAAGCACCAAAAACAAATAAAAAATACAAGGAAGCTGAGAGGACCTGCACCGAGCACCAAGACTTACAAAGCAGTAAACAACGAGATTAAAAATGGATTGGTAAACTAGCAAATACATTATAGCAAGTCCTGTAAATAAGAGTTTCAGCCAAACTATTTTACAGAATTCCTTTTGAAAGCAGATGAAGAGTAAACTTGCATGTAAATCAAACAAGAATTTAGGACCACATAATCAATCAATCAATAAATAAATAAACAAATAAAAAATAGAAGTCCTACCTTCAGCAAAGCTTTACTGCAGAAAAACACTAGCAGCTGGGTACTGTTGCACAGAGTCTATACTGTCTCCTGCCCAGCTGCCGGCTGAATGGACAGTCTGGTTGGTGAGTGGGAAGGACCCCCAGCGGCAGGAGACTGCAGCCTGGCATCCTTGGGTTTGGTCCCCAGTACTGGGAAGGGAGCATCAGCCCTGGTCGACGATTAGAAAGGCTCGGGGGATGCCGTCGATTGGGAGACCTGGCGGGGGGGGGGGTGAAGCTACCGGTTGGACGGGGAGGCAGGGAGGCCTATGAGCGGGCGGGGTTGGATGGGGCAGGGCCTCCACGTTCCTGGCCATGCCGGGTTCTTTGACCGATTTTGCTCTCCGTCGCACCTCCCCTGGCTGTCGGGTGGGTAGGCCTGTGGCTCCAGGCCGTAGATAGCGTCCGCTATCGGGAGGGGAGCTGATATCGGGAAGGGTGGGGGGAGGCATGTCTGATCGTGGGGGGAGTTGGCTGATAAGAATAAGAACATAAGAATTAGGACCAGGAGTAGGCCATCTAGCCCCTCGAGCCTGCTCCGCCATTCAATAAGATCATGGCTGATCTGGCCGTGGACTCAGCTCCACTTACCCGCCCGCTCCCCGTAACCCTGAATTCCCTTATTGGTTAAAAATCTATCTATCTGTGACTTGAACACATTCAATGAGCTAGCCTCAACTGCTTCCTTGGGCAGAGAATTCCACAGATTCACAACCCTCTGGGAGAAGAAATTCCTTCTCAACTCGGTTTTAAATTGGCTCCTCCGTATTTTGAGGCTGTGCCCCCTAGTTCTAGTCTCCCCTACCAGTGGAAACAACCTCATTGCCTCTATCTTGTCTATCCCTTTCGTGATTTTAAATGTTTCTATAAGATCACCCCTCATCCTTCTGAACTCCAATGAGTAAAGACCCAGTCTACTCAATCTATCATCATAAGGTAACCCCCTCATTTCTGGAATCAGCCTAGTGAATCGTCTCTGTACCCCTTCCAAAGCTAGTATATCCTTCCTTAAGTAAGGTGACCAAAACTGCACGCAGTACTCCAGGTGCGGCCTTACCAATACCCTACACAGTTGCAACAGGACCTCCCTTTTTTTTTTACGAGGGTCTGATCACAGTTGGTTTACAGGTAAGCTTGGTGGGCCGGGGGTAGCACTCCTGTTCCTCCTGACCCACAAGCAGTACTGGAAAGACACTTAACCTGTTTCATCCAGCCGATCTCATCTCCCTTCAGCAAACGGGTTTCCCAGGCCAACATGTGTGTGGCTGGATAAGGCAGCGGGCCGCCGATGAGGGAGTCCATTCGGCCAGAGCTAGAGGCGGCATGCTTCGGGCCCCTCCCACACAGCCTGCAGAGATCGTGGGGGCGAGGAGCTACTGCACATGCGCACACACTCTAGTGCACATGTGCAGAGGTCCCGGCACTGTTTTCAGCGCCGGGACCTGGCTCCGCACCCCTCCCACTGCTTGTGCTGCACCGCGCCAAGAGCCTGCAATGTTCCAGCGGCGGGGAAAATACCGAGGTAAGTTTTAGGCGATGTTTTTCTTCGACAAAGTTGGCGCACCTCCAGGGGGGTCAAACTTGGGCCTGTAGTCTCTGGGATAGCAATGTCTTTGTCTGTATGCATAATCAAGTGTCGTCCTTGATCAACATAGATTGCTTTTAATGAGTGATGAGTCACCACTTGCCTCAGGCTGGCACCTGTTCCTCTCCCAAGGAGGCATATAGTTTGCTTTTACTTTAAAACAGTTTGTTTTGGCCTCTTCCTGTGCCTTTTTTCAAGAAAAATTGGTGTATCTTACACATTCTGTTCTGCAGGAAGATTCCTACCCCTGGCTCTCTTTAAAAAAAAAAAAAAACTGCTTTTGTAAATTCACCTTTTAGCTCTTACATTCCAATGGGTTTGGACATAGTTTGCAATCTAAAAATGAAACGTCAAAGAGTTGACAACCTGGGCTGAGCCTTGTTCGAGTGAAGCCTCTGCCGAGGTAAGAGGGGCTTTAAGCCACGAAATGCTGGGTTCATGGCCTCAACCTCTCACTAGTCATCAGCTAATGAGGAAAATAGAAATATAAGTGTATTATCGTCGTCACATAACAAGAACAATGCTCTTGTGCACTGACAGCACGATGTTAGATTAAACTTCAAATCAGATGTGGCCATGGTCCCTTTAAAAGGGCCCGACTGTAAACCCGCCATGAATGACACCACCAGTGTCCATCTCACTGGGCCGGGTACTGTGCTGGGTGGGCTGAATAGGGCCCGTTAAGGTCAGTTTGTTTTCAACAGCGGGATGGAGCCAGCAGTGAGATCGCGACCCTCACCGAACCCGCCGAGAGAGACAAAATCCCAGTCCATACATGGCCCGCAAGTCTGCAGGGTATGCCATGTGACCCACAGAGACAAAAAACCTGGACACTTCTCGTCTAAGATATAATGGGGGTAAAATTCAACTTTGACGTGAGTACAAAATGGGCAATAGCTGATTGGCCGCTTGCAACACTTCAGCCCAGGTTCCTTTTCATTGAATCCAGCACTGTCCGCTGTGGGCCCCTGTCAATGTTTAATTTCACACCTACTGTCTTTAGTGCGGCATGGGAATGCAGGGTGTTCAAACACCCACACCCAGGGGAGAGAATAAGGGCTCATACACCAGTGATTTCTCCACAATGGAAATGAACTATATTGAGCATATCATTGTGACGATATGCGAGTATATATCGGGCACTTTCTCACAGGAAGGGAAAAGTTCGACGGGAAATCATCAGTGCAGTTCCTTTTGGCTGTTTGTGAACTGTGTTTGGGGAAAATGTACATTTTGACAAAGCACTATGAAGATTTGATTGTTAGAAACCAAATTAATCAGTGCATCATGAAGTTGTTGTTCTTGCAGAAGAAATATGTGTGCATTACAGCCTCGGGGCTGATCTATTTGAGGTATGATACAGGCATGGCTCATTGAACAAGTTCAACACAGTAGCTGAGCTGCAAATGTGATTTCCTACTGTATCTATTGTCATTTTAATGTATCGAGCCTCGCACCACCACAGATGCCTTTAGTATCCGCACATACCACTTGGATGTTGACATTTTTTGAAGATCATGTCATTTGTGCCCTCAAAACTATGAATTAATGTTACTGCAGAAGTGATTGGCTCTGAAAACAGATTATTATCCGATGTGACAAAACACAGAATTCATACTGATGCTGTGTTGCATAAAAACAGATACTGTGCATATGGGCACAAATATTGAAGACGAAGGTTTAACCAGATTTAACTACAAAGATTTGTACACCTGGGAAAAATATGTCGAAGTTCCATAGCATTCAAACTGTGGATCAATGTTTCTTCTTGTAATGTTTAAACGATATATATGTATGTATATATGTGTATGCATATATGTATGTGTATGTATATATGTATATGTATGTGTATGTATATGTATGTGTATATATATATATGTGTATATGTATATGTATGTGTATATGTATGTGTATATGTATGTGTATGTGTATGTGTGTGTGTATATGTATGTATGTGTGTATATATATATGTATGTGTGTATATATATATATATATATGTATGTGTGTGTATATATGTATATGTGTATATATATGTATATGTATGTGTGTATATATATATATATATGTATGTGTGTATATATATATATATATGTATGTGTGTATATATATATATATATGTATGTGTGTGTACATATATATATGTATATGTGTATATATATGTATATGTGTACATATATATATATATGTATGTGTGTATATATATATATGTATGTGTGTATATATATATATATATATGTATGTGTGTGTGTATATGTATATATGTATGTGTGTGTGTATATGTATATATGTATGTGTGTGTGTATATGTATATATGTATGTGTGTGTGTATATGTATATATGTATGTGTGTGTGTATATGTATATATGTATGTGTGTGTGTATATGTATATATGTATGTGTGTGTGTATATATATATATATGTATGTGTGTGTGTATATATATATATGTATGTGTGTGTG